>NW_022589743.1:15231462-15831462 GCF_004348235.1 Phoca vitulina | reverse complement strand
ACTTTTTTCTTCCTTCTCTTGGGTAGGTCTTACCAAGCCAAAGTTCGCCAAGGAGCATTAGCTTGCTTTCTTTCTACTATAAAATCAATAGAAAAAAAAGTTCTTTATGGCTACTGGTCAGCCTTTGTTCCTGATACGCCTGAGCTTGGCAGCCCTCAGTCCGTGTCCTTGATGACTCTTACATTAAAAGATCCTTCTCCGAAGGTAAAAGCATTTAAATTCTCAGCATGATAGTAGGAAGAAGAACTTTAACATCTTCGTTGTTTTCTCTACCTTATCTGATCTCATCTGAATACAGTGCTCATTAATACCAGCCCAAGTTCTGACTTGAGAACCACTGGACAGGCAGGAGGCTAGAAATGGGCTTATGTGAATAACAGGTTGAGAAAGATCACAGTGAGGTTGCCTCCTGCCCAGGGCTCGCTTCAAGCCTGAGCACACTGAGTGTTATAACTTCAGTGTCCCTTTTGAGCTGCACTGAAGCAGCTGTGCTTCCTTCCCTCCAATGAAAATGTTGATTGCATGGTATTTGTAATAGGAAAAAATTAAAAGTGGCGTAAACACTCAGTGGAATATCTTGGTCCACAGTGGTTATGAAGGATGTGTAAAGCTTAGAAAAATGTTTATGATGAGAAAACATAAGAAAACTTCTGGTGACCCTTCAAAAGCTCTTATAGGGTCAAGAAAAATAAATGGCCCTCAGTTGTACACAAAAAAATTGCAAATGCCCAATATCCTGAGTAGTTAAAAGTGGCAGAAATTTTTCAGATTGACTCAATAGCAAAGGAGAACCTGGGAGGAAAATGGGAATGAGTGGTGGCAAATAAGTCAGTAATGAAGCCATTCTGGTAATTGAAAGGAAAACTACTATAAAGGATAAAAATACGTAATATTTGAAGAGCCTCCAGCTGAGGGGAGCCCGGCAGTAGCTGAGGAGACGGTGCTGTGGAGCAAGTAGGCCAAGTACCGTGCCCGCACCACAGCCGCACCCCGAAGGGGGGAGGGGCACGGGAGTCTGCGGTGTGAGGACAGAGAGGTTATGGAGTCAGATCTCATGAAAGTGCTGGAGTTCATGTCTTTATAATGTTTACATTTGACTTAGAGTGTCATGAGAAATTTTACGTACTGCGAAGTACTCCTTGATTTGGTATCTTTTTGGGTTCTTGGTCTTTAACTTTGGTGAATGCAAGAAATGTGGTGAGAAAAAAGTGCTGTAATGTTACGACCGAGGGTAGATTCCCCTGGAAGCACAGTTGCTACTGACACACTGAGAAACTTTCCAAAGAGAAACGGACAGAAGGAAAGGGGGCTGGCCTTTTCATTCAGACAATGGATTACTTTCAGGAAATTGCAGTCGGAGATGCTACAACAGTTAATCGCAAAGGAGAAAACTTAGAAACTTCCTTTAAGATTTGGCTGTGGAGCAGTACTTGGGAAATGGTCACATTTTTACACGTTGGAAATGTGCTTCAGAAAGCACATCCTGTATGTGTCCAGGCAGCACACAGCAGATTATCAGTACAAATACTGTGACTAATTTGCAAATTTCTTCTATATAAATTCCTCAGTTGTTAAAAAGGTAGATTATTATCAAGGCTTGATCTAAGGAACAAACTATGGGGCATACTGTCTACTTGGTACCTTGAGAATTTTCCTGATTTTGAAATTCCGTAATGATTATTTCTCTTTTAGAGAGTTATGAAATGTGGAAACAAATCGAAATCTTGAGTAGTAGATAGCATAACTAGGAAAGCACAGACTGGTAAATAATCAGGTTTTCTCTCATAAGGCCAACCAAGAACAGATGACCTTGGCTTGGACATCTCCAGATCTAGAGACCCCGACACTGTTCAAATGCCTCCACCCTAAAGGCAACCAACTCTGGAAATGCAGTCAAATAAAATTAACCTTGAACATGTGTGCAGAATAATCAGTTCTGGGACGAAGCCAAAGAAGGGAACATCCAGGTGCTTCGAAACCTCACTGCTACCCACTCCCAGCAGTGACTTCTTTATCACCCTCCCAGAAAGATTGAGACCAAACAAACATGAGAGAAGGAAAACATAAGGATTGACTGAGCTACCTTAGCAGACATTTCTGCTACATCCGTAGGTAGCAAAAAAGGGAAAATGCTTTCCAGTTTCATTACCTTTGAACAAGACTACATGTCCAAGGGAGTGAAACCACCCACTGGTGAAATGGAGCACGCTGATGTTTATCAGATTGAAAAGTCTTCATCCATAATTGCAAATATTCAGATAATAAAAACTTAACAAAATGATTTCTCTGGAGAGCTATACCTCTTACGGTTTGCTTGCACATCAGTAATTTCTGCTGAAAGTGCTGATCAGAACCGCTAAACAGTATATTAAATACTGATGTAAAAGGCAGAACTTCAATCAAGCAGAACTTGAATGAAATTCAATGTCATAAATAGCATTTTTTTTTTAGGAACAAAGATATGTTAAACAGAGTTTAAGTCAGAACTATGAGAAGTATAATTTGATTTATCACATTTTTTATAGATTTCATACCTCAGTGATATATTTCAGTGACATTACTTTTGTTTTCATCTATGATGGTCATGGAAACTTTTTCCCTCTTGGGGTACCAAAGTTAATTGAGCTAAAATTTTTTGACTTTTGAGCATAAGTTCATCTCTCTCCACAACTTGGTTTTTAATTGTAATTGGTTTGCAAGCTGTTGGAATCGTGGTTTTTAATTGCTGTCTGAAGAAATGGAGGTTTAACATAACATCTACCTTTTTCAGTTCAGATCAGCCAACTAATCAGGGGTTGGCAAGGTATGTTTTTGTATGACCCATGAGCTAAGAATAGTTCTATGCTTTTAAATGGTTTTTTTTAATGATATTTCATGATTGTAAAAATTATATGAAATTCAGATTTCATTATCCATAAGTAAAACTTCATTGGAACATAGTCCTATTTATTTTTTATTTAGTGTCTTTTCTACTATGGCTGTGTGGTTGCAACAGAGACTCTTGGGCCTACAAAGTCTAAAATATAAAGTATGTGCTACTGGTCCTTTGCAGAAAAAGTTTGCCAGCCCCTGATCTAAGTCTTTCTTGGGTGAGCTGACTTGTGACTTGTGCACGAGTTCTTTCTCATGCATGGTCTCTCAAACACACACGTGTGCGCACACACATAATTTCCTAATACATTGTCAACTTCCTAACTTCAGTGATTATGCTTAATTCCAGAGACTCATATTGCTGTACTACAAATTTATTTTCAAAGCAGTAAATTTGCAGTTTTTTTGTTTGTGAGTCCACTCTACAAAAGGCGTGCAAAAATTATTTATTCCTTGTTCCTTGGAGGTGATATAGTTGAAGATTTTCTGGAAAACCTTTTTCACACCAAACTCAGATATGCTTCATGATGAGCAAATATTTAGATTAGAATTATTATCTTTTTTAAAGATTTTATTTATTAGAGTGAGAGAGTGAGCACAAGCAGGTGGGGGGGCAGAGGGAGAAGCAGGTTCTCCGCTGAGCAAGGAGCCCAATGTGGGGCTCAATCCCAGGAACCCGGGATCATGACCTGAGCCGAAGGCAGACCCTTAACCAACTGAGCAACCCAGGTGCCCCTAGATTATGTTGAGTCTCCATTTTAAAAATATCTGACAATGTTTAATTGGCATTTTGGGGGATTGGCCAAATAGGGTACAATATTGCATTATTAGTCCTACATTTATCACCTACATTCCATTTTGGTTTAATTGGCTTTCTTTTTATTTCTTTTTTTTCTTTCCTGATTTTTAATACCACAGAATCATCCAAGTACCAATTGAAAGTCATCTTTTAACATTATAAACACAATATTGCTCCAGTGACCCTTTTCCTGACAAGTACAGCAGATCATTGACAAAGGGGCACATACTTTCCTGTCCTTCTGTAAGGTTACAGTTAATGGTTTTCCTTTCTTTGATTATCAGAGACTCACTGCAGGCAGTGTTCATTTCTGCACCTAAGAATGTTTCTGAAAAGTTGGATCACTAATGATGCCTGCCAAGTTGAATGTACACAAAGTCCCTAATATCCTGTTTAATTAACTTTGAGCATTCACGGATGCTTCAGGAGAGCATATAAAGCAGCATGTTTGATGTAAAACAGACTCTAGACTCATGTATTTTTTTTCTACCCCATGAACTATTTCGCTTTCTCTTTTCCCTTGGCCTTATGCTTGAATAAACAAGGCCTCTAATTTTTCTTTAAGTTATTCTCATGTTCATGATTTCAGGTTTTTGTACTGTGGTGTAGCTTAGACTTATTCCTTACTGTAAGGAAACCTAACAGCAATGTGATATAAGTTTTTTTTTTTTTTAAAGTGGGGGTGCAGGGAGCCTAGTTCATGGCTACTTTTAGGACCTGATAGATAATCCTAATACCTCTTTTCCTAATGAAAATGATCCAAAATACTTTGAAAATTAAAAACGAAAATAGGAAGAAGGGGATTTGACTCCTGATTATTAACTAACTGATGGGAATCATCCTGAAATTTCAGACACGTGCATGTGCTCTGCAAGTTTTATCTGCCATCTTGGAAGGCTCAAAGCAGTTTCTTTCTGTTGCTGAAGATACCAGTGACCACAGAAGGGCTTTCACTCCCTTCTCCGTGATGATTGCATCCAGCATTAGAGAATTGCACAGATGTCTTTTGTTAGCCCTGGTGGCTGAGTCATCCTCACAGACCCTAACTCAGATAATTAAGGTAAACGTGCCAAGTTATCCATAGGTTCTGGAGGGGTTTTGTCTGTTTCAGTTTTGTATAATGTTTTACATTGTCCAAAAGTAATTTGACTTAAGAATATAACTAAGTACTAATTTTATTTAAAGATATCCTATTTGGAACTCTTAACTGGTGATTTTATTTAAAGCTATCCTGTTGTGCCTACTTGTTTGATCTTACCTATAATCTCTGTATATCCAAATAAATGATTTACTAAAAATACTCCTATTTTTAGTATTAAGTTGTACCAATGAGAATACAAGTGCTATTCCCCTAAAAAAAAAAGGACAAAAAAGAAAAAGACTGATTTTCAAATAAGGATGAAGACTTTTCTTCTTTAATTAAATGCTGTAAAGTTTGTGTCTGTGCTGTGGCTTAATCAGACCTGTTGACGGGCTCTTCTTGTATTTTGCAGTGCCTCGCGAATTTAGTATCGAATTCACCATACAACCGTCTGAAACTCAGCCTGTTGACCAAAGTCTGGAACCAGATAAAGCCTTATATTCGCCACAAAGGTTGGTGGTAGTTTAAAGTCAGTTGCTTTTTTATATCAATCAAATCTAGATTATTAGTTTAAAAGGTATTTAGAGCATTTTTATAGCTCTAAGATATCCCTGCTTATTCTCAAGTTTTTGGGGAAACCAGCTATTGCCAGAACCCCACTTTTGACCTCTGAAGCCCCAGTAGACACCACTCGAAGGAAGTGAGGTGGAGAATTAATTGTAAAGATTACTGGCTCTTCGCTACTTCAGTGCAGTGACTTTAGAATTAGGGGTGAGCCAAGTGCCGGGGAGCCCCCTCTGGTATATAATACACAGTTCATATCCTTCAGGCAAAAGTAAGGATGGATGGGGGTGCCTGGGTGACTCAGTTGGTAAAGCATCTGACTCTTGATTTTTGGCTCAGGTCCTGATCTCGGGGTCATGAGATTGAGCCCCACATCAGGCTCCATGCTCAGTGGAGAGTCTGCCTGAGATTCTCTCTCCCTCTCCCTCCTCTATCCCTCCCCCCACTTATATGCACTCTCTCTCTCAAATAAATAGATAAATCTTTAAGAAAAAATAGGAAGAAGTAAGGATGGATGGACAGTCAGAGACATCATTCTCTTTTTGGAAAGAAAAACTGGAATATAAAACCTAACTTCTTGAACATTATCTCCTCTGAAGTTCGGATAAAATTCCAGAGCCTCAAGTCCCCACTGGCTACAGAGTCTTACTTCGTGTTGTTTCTTGGCTTACTCCCACACAAAATATATATGTGCCGTAGCACTTGCCTGGAGAATAGTTGTTCCTTTTGCTTGCAAGCTTTAGGATCAGACCACATTCTGGTAGGTTAAGTTTTTCAGTGTGAATTCTAGTACTTGAAGGAGGTGGCGATGTTTCTGTGGCGTTGTGGGAGGGCTGGTGGACCTGGAGTCAGGCTGAGGGTCTGCAGCCCAGTCCCACTTCTGCCATCTCAGAACTGCGGCTCTGTCAGAGCCTCGTTTCCTCCTCACAGGGAGAAGTAAACCCACCTCATAAGATGTTTATAAGGCTTAAATGAGGTAATCATGTGTAAACTAAGTCCAATTCACTTGTTTCACCAATGTGTAAAATGGGACCCAGAAAGATAAATCCTGCCTTGAGGTCTCTCATCATGTTAGTGGCAGAAGTAAGATTGAAACAACCCAAGCCTTTGGGCTCAGTGTCCTGATCATTCCCCTGCACCAGCTTTTCTTCATCTGCAAACTGAGGGGAGTGGATCAGGTCTCAAAAGCCCCTTCCAAGTGTCTGGCTTTGTCCTCCAGCATTTTTATTATTCAAATGGTCAAACCCACAGAAATTTGAAAGACTAGTACAGTGAACATCTGCATACCTCTACCTAGGCTTGACAGTTGTTAACATTTGTCATGTTGGCTTTGTCTCTGCATATGTGTGTCTGTGTCCTTGTGTATACATATGTGCGTATAAATATGTGTATTTTTGAACCATTTGAAAGTCAATTACAGGGCGCCTGGGTGGCTTAGTCTGTTAAGCGTCTGCTTTCAGCTCAGGTCATGATCTCAGGTCCTGGGATCAAACCCCACTTTGGGCTCCCCGCTCAGCGGGTAGCCTGCTTCTCCCTCTTACCTCCGCCCCTCCCCCTGCTCATGTTCTCACTCTCTCTCAAATAAATAAAATCTTTAAACAATTTTTTAAAAGTCAATTACAGGGGCGCCTGGGTGGCTCAGTCGTTCTGTGTCTGCCTTCGGCTCAGGTCATGATCCTAGGGTTCTGGGATCGAGCCCCTCGTCGGGCTCCCTGCTCAGCGGGAAGCCTGCTTCTCCCTTTCCCACTCCCCTTGCTTGTGTTCCTGCTCTTGGTATCTCTCTCTGTGTGTCAAATAAATAAATAAAATCTTTAAAAATAAAAATAAAAAGTCAGTTACAGACATGATATTTCATCCTAAATACCTCAGCACCCATCTTTTAAGAATAAAGACAATCTCCTAAGAAACGCACCACTATTCTCACACCTAAGAAAATTACATTGATCCCATAGTATCATCTGGTATCTGCTCCACATTCAGATTTTCCCCATATGTCTCAAAGAGTCTGTCCTTGTTTTTTTGTAAGAACTTGGGTTCATTCCGGGTTCGTGCATTGCGTGTCATTATCCTGTCACTCTAGTCTCTTCTAATCTAGAACCATCCCATCAGCCCTTTCTTTCTTTCACCACACTGATGTATGGATGAGGCCCAGAGGGTTGTCTTCCAGCACGTTTCACATGCTCAGTTTGCCAGATAGTCTCTTGACAGTGTTGTTGAACTTCTGTTTCTGTCCCATGTCGTTCTCTAAGCCAGACGTTAGGGCTAGAGGTTTAATTCGATGCAGGTTAACCAAGGATGCCCTAACTCTTCATAGCCTGCGGGGGTGATTATGACCCCACAGTGATAGTGATTCCCGCTAACTTTGACAGATGTGAATGTTCGAGTGTCAAGCCTCACTCTCTTGGGAGCCATCGTGTCCACTCACGCGCCTTTACCTGAAGTCCTGCTGCTCTTACAGCAGCCCTGTTCTTCCGGACTCAATAGCAATTCAGCGACTCCCCACCTCGGCACTCCTGACTGGTGGAAGAAAGCCTCCTCAGGACCTTTTCTGGAGGAAGCATCAGTTAGCTCCCCTAAGGGGTCTTCGGAGCCCTGCTGGCTCATCCGACTCTGCATTTCCACTGTGGTACTGCCCAAGGAGGATTCCTGTTCCGGTAGCGATGCTGGCTCTGCGGCAGGAAGCACCTATGAACCATCCCCCATGCGGCTGGAGGCCTTACAGGTAGGAGGTTTCAGCTCCTCATTTCTGAAATGGAAGTAATCATTCTGCCTTCAAAGGGTGCTGGATTGTGAGGAGTGAGTCCATGAAAATAATGTAAAACCGAGCCACAGGCCAGTGGTGTTAGTGGGAGTTGTATTTCAGGTGTGAGTGCTCCGTTGTTTTGTTTTTGGTGGAGGTTGGGAGAAGACTTGGTTGTAAGTGTCAGATGCGGTCCTTTTTGGTGCAAGCCATTTTAGTCACCTCCGTTTTTATGTGACAGGTGGGTACGCTAGATTATATAGTAACTCCGAAAAAAATTGCACAGTTCATCTTTGATTTCTGCAACTTTAAGTAAGTGTGTAATTTTCCGTAACTTCTCTTTCATCTTCTGTCTGCTTAGAGACAACAAAGTAATTGCTTCTTCAAAGGAAGAAAACGATCCTAGATTAACGTACTCGCTTCTTCTGTACTCAGCTGTGATCTAAGACATGGGTTTGGTTCTGCACTCTGCTGCTAATTGTGTGGTTGATATTAAATATGCCCTGTAACCTTAAACTTTTTCAGCCTTAGCCCCTTCAGCTGAAGTATTCGATTAGTCCCTGTCTCAGAAAATTGTTCCCAGGCTTAAATAATATTGCCAGTCTTAATGAAACACATTTCACAAATTGTAGAGCACCATGAAATTATATGATACAGTTAATTGATTTCAGTCATAAAATAAAGATTATGGTTGTTCATTTCATTCAACATTAGAATCCTGCCCCTTGTTAAGTGTGAGTGATGTCTGTTAATATGAAAGCACTTTTCTGGATGTTGCAGCCCCGCATGGCATTCAGATCTTGGGGGTTATTCCTCTGTTCCCTTTGCAGGTGTTGGCTCATCTGGCCAGGGGCTACTTTTCAATGACTCAAGTGTACTTAATGGAGCTTGGAGAGGTGATTTGCAAGTGCATGGGGGAAGCAGATCCATCCATTCAGCTTCATGGAGCAAAGGTAACTTTCATGAACAGCCACCTGCTTTTTTCTTCTCTTCCTTTATGTTCTTCCCTCTGCTGCATGTCTGTCCGTTCTGAGGTTTCTTACAGAGGTTTCAGGTAGGGAAAGTCATACGTTCCTTTATTTTCAGCTCTAATACAAAAACCCAAAGAATTCATCTGGTGATAAATTACCAATATATTTCTGGTGATTTTGTTCCTGAAAGAATGCCTCTGACATAGGAGTTGCTGAGAAAGGAAAGAAAATTCAGTCGGAAATTGTTTCTCCCCTTGATCTGAGGTCATCTCCAAACAAGTGAGGTTTTCTACCTCCGTAATTATAATACTGTGCTTTGATAATCTATTTCTTTTACCTCGGCAGCTTCTGGAAGAACTGGGTACAGGCTTAATACAACAGTATAAACCAGACTCTACCATAGCATCTGGTCAGAGAGTGCCAGTCACCTTGGTGAGTATGTGTCAGTTCACCGTTTTCTCTTTTCTTAGTGCTTCAGTCAGTTTTGAGGCTCACTGAGAAAGTGAAGTAAACAGCATGACTTCTTCCAGTATCAAAAACTAGTTTATAATCTGTGCTGACATGATACTAGCACGAATAGGATTTATTTGCGCTTCAGTGTCTTTGCAGTTCCGTGTGTGGTCGAATTATGTGTAACATACAGCCAGCAATTTGAAACACCAACATTTCTTCTGCATAAAACCTAGTTTGGTTACTCATCCTGCCCAAGAGGCAGACTGGAAAGATGGGAAGAGACAAGCATTTGGAATCAGAAGACAGGAGATCAAATCTAGGAAGCACCATTAATGGGTGTACGAGCATAGTTTCCTCATAAGGAGGAATAATAATCTTTAACTCCTGGGGCTGTTGGAAGATTGAAATGTAAAGATGCTGGCACATGGTAGGTGCTCGATAGACGTCAGTTCCCGTAACTCCCTCTCTGCTGCGCCCCCGTGGTTCCCATTAAAGTCCTGAGATCTTAGGTGGTTGCTGCTGTCCCCACACTGTGCCCATCCTCTGGAGGTGTGAACACGTGACCCTACCAAAAGTGATGGGTTTTCCTCCTGCCCTCCTCATCCTGCCACTTCTTTCCCCTTTGCAACTTCCATCATCCTTGCAAGGAATTAAGAATACCTAGCCCTAGTCCTTTCCCGAGACTGCCACTAAAGCTAGAATGTCACCATTCACAGGGAGATGAGTTGATTTGCTCAGACAGACCTGAGTTTGCATCCAGACTTCTCCCCCTGCTTGTCAAGTGACTTTTAGGCAAGACTCTTCTGTTCACATTTGTGTATTATTTTATCTGTATAAAAGGGATACACTTGCTATATTACTTGTCAGTTGCTGAGTAGTAAATTATCAAAACACTTAGCAGCTTAAAACAACATACATTCTCTCACATAGTTTCTGTGGCCCAGGAATTGGGAGTAGCTTAGCTCGGGTCTCTCTGAGGTTGCAGTCAGGATGCCGGCAGGGGCTGCAGTTCACTGAACCTGACAGGGGTTCGAGGATCTTCTTCCAATAGGGCTCACTCACATACCTAGCAAGATAGCACTGGCTTTTGGCAGTGGGCCTCGCTTACCTCCTCCCCATGAGGACCTCTCCAGAGGGCTGCAGGGTGTCCTCCTGACACAGCAGTTGGCTTCCCCCACAGCAAGAGAATCAGGAGAGAGCAAGACAGAAGCTGCCGTGTTTTTATGACCTTGCTTTGGAAATTTCACATTGTCATTTCCACAGCCCACTACTGGATACACAGGTCAGCTCTAGCCAGTGTGGGGGCGGAGGGCCACCTCCTTAACATAGGAGGCGAGAATCACTGTGGGCCATCTTGGAGGCTGGCGAGCATACCTGTCCAAAGTCTTCTGGTTTGGGGTGGGAAAGGTCCAGATTGGGTTTCTAGGAGTTGGGATTTAGGGGAGGATAGAACTGGGCTGTGGGATACATGGTAAAACTCAGGACTAAATCCATGGGGCAGAAAGTAGAGGTACCAAACCACAGACAGATTTGCAAATGCACATGAAATCCCCGGGTTTTTAGAAAGCATGGGAAGGAAACTGTTCAAGGTACTCTTCGGGTGCCTACCTTGAGATCTTTAAAGTGAGTTCAGTTTTCATAGTGCTCACAACAGCCCCCTGCTCAGTTTAAGAGTCTCCATTATGCACTGGGCCCTATGTGAGGAACTTCACACACAGGGTTACATTTTCCTCTCACCCACACTCTGCCAAGTAGACAGCTTTGCCCTGTTCTCCTGAAGAGGAAGCTACACTTAGGTTCGGTGACTTGCCCGAGGTTGCAGAGACGGGAAGCAGCCGCTGAAGGATCCAACTCTGCCTCTGGATCCCGCGCTCTTTGGACTCTGGCACCCGTCTCTGGGCTCTGCAGGACCCTGACGCCCATTAGCAAGTTACACCATCTCTTCGTGCCTCAGTTTCCTTGTGTGAAGGTAGAGATAATGACAGATGCTTGGTTTATTTGCGCCGAGGACTGCAGTGGGTAGATCTGTGTGAGGCACTGAGAGCAGCGGCTGCTGCCATGACCACCATCATCTTCCCCCTGCTCCTCACGATCATCTTCTCTGGCCGCCTGACTGTAGCAGACCATTTCCTGGTCGGTCAAGTGGAAGGATGCAGTCATCGTTTTCTGAAGCCCCTTCCATTGCTGTGGAAGGACTACTGGAAGCATTAGAAAAAGCCGCTGCTTCACAGAAGGACGTTTGGTTACTACAGCCCCCGTGGTAGTGTTCGCGTCGAGTTGGGTCCACTGTTGGCTCTTGGGCCACGGCTTTGACTGTGCCCCTGTTCCAGGTGGTGACATTCTGGACTATGATGCTGAACGGCCCTCTGCCCAGAGCCCTGCAGAATTCCGAGCACCCGACCCTGCAGGCGAGCGCCTGTGACGCCCTGTCTTCCGTCCTGCCCGAAGCCTTCAGCAGCCTGCCGGTAACCCGGGGAGTGTTTCCTCAGCCCTGAGTGGCGCCATGAGCATCTGAGCTTCAGTCTGATTCAGATTCTTTTTCATTTTGAGCCAGTTCTCAACATGCTCTCTGAGAAAAGGGGGCTCAGTCGACTTGAGTTGGGGGCAAGGGCGGTGATAAAACTTAGAATCTTAACGTCTCGGGAGAGCTTTTTCTCCCTGTGCTTAGAGGGCGGGTGGCGGAAGTGGGGGGAGAGGCTTGGAGGTGAGAGACATTTCCGAAAGCTTTTGAAGCCAAAAGTTAGGAAGACCTGGGTCTAAGTCCCAGCTCTTCCACTCTCCGCCTCTCTGATGATCTTAACTTCTGTAAAACAGTTTTATCCTCTATAAAATGGGCACAACGTGATGAATAACGTGAAGTGTGTGGCCGTACTTGGCTGGTGCCCACCGCCGGACAGGGTATTCTGGCGGCTTCCCTTCTGTAGTCCCCAGTGGCATTTGGGTCTGCTCTTAGCTTTCACGAAGGAGCAGAATACAGTGACCCAGGTCACGTTGTGTTAAAGGTCACAGATGCCGTGTGTGCAAACACTCCCCAGTGCTGGGGTCCGAAGTGAACCTCTGTTCTCTGCCGAGATAGCTTCAAGGTCTCAGTTGTGTTCAGCTCCCAAATATGAACTCAGACACAGACTCATCACGGTTGCCTGTCGAGGACAGTGGCTCATAGTTCTTTCAGTCTCGCTTTTCCTTCGCCAACCTTTCTCACTGCAGAGTGACAAGCAGATCCTATGCATCACCATGCTGCTTGGGCTGAATGACAGCAAGAACCGATTAGTGAAAGCTGCGACCTCGCGGGCCCTTGGAGTCTATGTGCTTTTCCCCTGCCTCAGACAGGTTAGAGCAAGCCCGCCCCGCCCTCCCGTGCCTGCGATGGGCCAGAGCGAGAGTGCTTTGGGTGCATATAGAGCTGGATGGTAAAAGGACATGACATTGCTTTGAATCTGGTTTCCTTAATTGCAACTTTATAAAATATGGTAATGCCTGTACTGCCCAGGACCCTCAGTGCCCAGGTGATGTTTAAATTAATGAATAATTGGGAAAAAAAAAAAGAAAGAAATGAGACATTACGGTGTGATAGTAATAATTTGGAGAGCTGATAAAATTTTTACTAAGAAGGAAATAAATTTCTCCTTCACTCTTAGCTGTGACATTTATCTCCCTGAGAAGTGTGTAATTAGAGTGTATTTTAGAAATGCATTTCATTGTCAACATCCTTTCCCAAGGTGGCAATCTAAGCACAGAATTCACAGATAACTGTCACGGACCAGGTTATAAGATGTTCAACAAGAGCAAAATCCATAGGCTCCTTGGGTGTGCATGGCACATACCAAAATCATGGGAGACCCCCCTCTGGGGTTTTAGTGAGCGTCCAAATTGTAACATAGTTGAACAGTAAATTGAATAAACAAATGTTGATTTTCAAATAGAAATTTGTGGTAAAGACTTAAATCTTTCTCAGAAAATAAATATCAGAATCCCAAGCAGCCGTGTGAGCTCGTCAAGTAACTACGGTGTTTTGTTTTATCTTATAGGATGTCATATTTGTTGCAGACACAGCAAATGCAATATTGATGTCACTTCAAGACAAATCTCTGAATGTCCGAGCCAAAGCAGCCTGGTCCCTGGGCAACCTGACAGACACTCTGATTGTCAACATGTACGTGACTCAACTCATTTCCCCTGGGTGACTTCTGAGACTGAGGTCCCTGGAAGATATCTTTGATCTCTACTATAAAAAAAAAAAACTAACAGTAATTCTCCCATATTGGGTAGTCAGTCTTCCTGCTTTGTTTTGTTTTCTATTACTTCAAGTAATAAGATAATTAAGTTGTGGGGCCCCTGGGTGGCTCAAGTCAGTTAAGTGTCTGACTCTTGATTTCAGCTCAGGTCATGATCTCAGGATTGTGAGATTGAGCCCCACATTGGACTCCATGCTGGGTGTGGAGCCTGATTAGGATTCTCTCTCTCCCTCTCCCCCCTCCCCCCAAAAATCAGCAAGTTGTTTTTTATATATGTGTGTGTTTGTGTGTGTATGTGTATATATTTAATACTGTATGCTGATATAAGTAATATATCCACATTATAGAAAATGTGGACAATATAGAAGTAGAAATTCAAAACCATGGTAATAGTTGCACTACTTTTTAAATGTCAAATTTGTAATTTTTTAAAGTAATATATTCACAGGTTAAAAACATTCAAACAATACAAAAGAGGCATTCCATCTAGAGCCTTGCTCCTACCTTGCTCCCCTCCCTGGAGGCAAGTGTTGTCCTCATATGATAGCGTCCTGCTTTTCATTGCTGCGCTCTCACGTATAATGTGTATAAGCATTCTCCCAACTTTTATAGATGTGAATTACTGTTAGACAGTCATCACGGTGCCGTGATCATTTAACTGCTCCCCTGTTATCAAACGTCTGCATTATTTTAGGCTTTGATATGCAGTGAACATTTTGGTGCATGAAATCTTTATTTTTTTTTTTAATTTTTTTATTGTTATGTTAATCCCCATACATTACATCATTAGTTTTAGATATAGTGTTCCATGATTCATTGTTCGTGCATAACACCCAGTGCTCCATGCAGAACGTGCCCTCCTCAATACCCATCACCAGGCTAACCCATCCTCCCACCCCCCTCCCCTCTAGAACCCTCAGTTTGTTTTTCAGAGTCCATCGTCTCTCATGGTTCTTCTCCCCCTCCGATTTCCCCCCCTTCATTCTTTCCCTCCTGCTACATTCTTCTTCTTCTTTTTTTCTTTCTTAACATATATTGCATTATTTGTTTCAGAGGTACAGATCTGAGATTCAACAGTCTTGCACAATTCACAGCGCTTACCAGAGCACATACCCTCCCCAGTGTCCCATCACCCAGTCACCCCATCCCTCCCACCCCACCCCCCACTCCAGCAACCCTCAGTTTGTTTCCTGAGATTAAGAATTCCTCATATCAGTGAGGTCATATGATACATGTCTTTCTCTGTTTGACTTAGGTGCATGAAATCTTTATTTTGAGATACACTTTTTGGTCACATTCCTAGAGGTGGACCTACTGGGTCAAAAGGTATAAACTATAAGTTCTTGGTATAATCTGAACAGATTTGTTGAGCTGTTTTCCCAAAATTTTGATAGTTATACTAAGTGAATGTATGTGTATATGTGTATGTTTAACTGGGTTTTACCATTCAACATGTTTTGCCTGCTTTGGATGGAATAGGGAGACACCAGACCCAAGTTTCCAAGAAGAGTTCTCTGGTCTCCTGCTCCTGAAGATGTTGCGATCAGCTATAGAAGCATCCAGGGATAAAGACAAGGTAGACCCACAGCACTAGTATTTCTCAATTCAGTACTTAGCGTATTATGGTTTTGTCCCACCAAATTTATCCCTGTTCAGAGGAGATTGAGAGAGTACTGAGGGTATAATGTGGCCTACTCCACCTTGCATGGTTTCTCTCCTGTCTCCTGTGTCCTGAAAAATATCAGTGCTATTTGTAATACCACTCCATGATCTGCCCACGTTTGTTTTAATATTAATCTGCTTTTGTTTTGTTTTGGTTTTTTCCAAAAAATCTTTAAGTAGAAGTGACAAGTCAGAAGGATGAGCAACTCTTGGCTTTGAATATCCCCGGTTGGACTAATAAACTGAAAGCATAGAAATGGGTTTTAGGGTCAGGCAGACATGGTTCAAATCCTGGCTTGCCCTTTAGTAGCTGGGTGACGTTTGGTGTATTATTGAACTTCTCTGAAGCTCAGTTTCCTCATCGTGGACGTGGAATCTCAGTGGCCTTGGAGCTGCTTGTGCTGAAGCACCTAGCATAGCACCTGACCCATACTGAGTACTTAGCACAGTGATTCTGAAAACCTAACGAAACCCTGCCTTGGACTCATTGGTTCAGAATTTCTGGGATTAGGACCTGGGAATTGGTTTCTGAAAAAGAAAGCTCCCCAGATGATTCTAGTATGCTACAAAGGTTGAGACTCTAATGGAAAAGTACTAGACTGGAATTTTGAAACCTCAGCTCTCCTCCTCACCTTGCTGCAAGCCAGCTTTGCCCTGTTGCCCCTGGGCCTTCCATACCATCTCTGCAAAACGAGGAAGACAGAGCTCTCTGAAGTCTACTCTAAAGACATCAGTGAGGAGCTGTGGAGGACCTCACCTTTCTGATGGCACGGGCTGTTCACCACACAAGACCTTTATAGAGTTTCAAGAAGCTACACCTTTACAGGCTGCTTGTCTCATTGGCTGTCTTGCTTTAAGATGTCTAAGACTTCCTGGGTTTTTTTAAAATACTTTCTGTAACATCATTTTGGCAAAGCAGATTTCTAACGCTGTTTTGTTTTTTGCTGTTTTTTTTTTTACATTTTTTTCTAGGTAAAAAGCAATGCAGTCCGGGCCCTTGGAAATTTGCTTCATTTTTTGCAGCCATCTCATATAGAAAAGCCCAGGTTTGCTGAAATCATTGAGGAGTCCATCCAGGCCCTAATTTCTACTGTTCTAATTGAGGCTGCCATGAAAGTCCGATGGAATGCCTGTTATGCAATGGGGAATGTATTTAAAAATCCTGCTCTTCCATTAGGTAAGAAAGTCTCCCTCTTCTCTCTGGTGGAGGGCCCTAGGACAACACACACCAGTCTACATTGTTATTGAAGATGTTCCTCACATTGCTACTTATCACAGTGTTAGAAAAAAATGGAACTGTTCCGAACACCCAAGTTTAGGGGAATGGTTGAGATAAATCATAGTATATATATTCAAAGGGATGGGTGTTTTTTTAAGATTTTATTTATTTGAGAGAGAGAGAGAGCACGAGCAAGGGGGAAGGGCAGAGGGAGAGGGAGAAGCAGACTCTCCGCTGAGCAGGGAGCCTAATGTGAGGCTTGATCCCAGGACCCTGAAATCATGACCTGAGCCAAAGGCAGATGCTTAACCAACTGAACCACCCAGGCACTCCTCAAAGGGATCTTTTAGAATTATGTTTACAACAAGTTTTTGATAATCTGGTCAAGTACTTCTGATGTTAAGCAAATTAAAACAGGATATGAAATTGTTTCTACAGCATGATCTCAATGAATGGGTAGAAAAAAGGACTGAAAGGAAATTAACCTAATTAATAACAGTGGTTGCCTCTGGAAGGGATGATGAGTAGGATATTTTTCTGCTTTCACTTTCTAAATTTTCTACAAGAGCATATGTTGTTTTAACCGCAGGGGGTAAAAATGAAGAAGAAAAAGTGGCATGGAAGAAAGGGTAGAAATTGGAAATCCCATGTCAGCCCTTGGTACCGAAGTGGGCTGCTGCATAGAAGGAGGGCATCGAAGTAATGACCTGCCGTGTACCGTGATAGAACATCGGTGGCTAATAGCTGCTTAGGCATGTGGGTCGTAGCTTCCAAATCCCGTTCACTTTCCTTACCAGCATTTGCTTTATACGTTTGTCTCTGTGACAGGGTTTGAGACAAGGTGTGTTCCTGGGGAGCTAAATCCATTCTGGAACAGCAGGGCATGCGTCAGGTTAGGGAAATCTGGCTCTGCTCCCCTTTATTGCCAAGAGCTCCCAGCCAGGGGGCACCTGGCTGGCACAGCCAGAAGAGCATGTGACTCTTGATCTCAGGATTATGAGTTCAAGCTCCACGTTGGGTGTAGAGATTACTTAAATAAATAAATAAACTTGATTAAAAAAATAAAAGGGAGCTAATGGAGAAGTAGCTTCTCTGCTTTTCCATGGAAGAAATAGCCTAACGTGACCTGTGGAGTTGGAGCTCGTTAAGGTGCATGTCTGCTTGCCTGTCTTCAAAGGCAACAGAGAGGTTGGGAGGGGCTAGGAGAGTTAGGGAAGCTGAAATCTATTCTGCTGCCCATCTTGAGGAAAAAGAATCCCCCACCCCCCAAAAATGGAGTGGGGAGTGGTAGCACTGATGAGGAAGAAAGCAGGCTGATTTCCTGAGACCATCAGGAAGGGAGAGAAGACAGAAATCTGGGCATCATGATCTCAAAATTAGACAGTTGCACCTTTGGTTAATCTGAGTACTCTGTTCCCCAGTCACTGCCTAAATAGTATTTTCTTTCTCTTTGCAATAAAATGCATGACTTGCTGTGTCCAGAGCAGTGTCTGGATGCTAATGCGGGTGAAGAAATACTCTTTTGTCAGCATGAACAAGGCTGGGCATACAGTTGAGCAGGTGCGCACTGCTCAGGAGCATCCGACTGAGAGAACAAGTGGGGCTACAATTCAGTCTGGGCTCCTCCACCAAGCCTTATGCCCTCAGGACAGCCTCTTCCCAGAGAAGAAGCCTCTTCCATGGTTGCCAAAGTCCCCATTTAGAGGAGCGAGTAGCAGAGGCCCCGAGCGTGCGGCAGGGTTGTTTAGGGAAATGGGAAGTTTGGGAGTCATTACTCGGCGCCTTCCCCAGAATCACACAGTCAGCGTTGGTCGCCCTAATCCTATAAGGTTAGTGTGAGAATTAAGTGAAAACATAGTGATTAGCTTGAGCACTAGTCTGTGTGCTTCCTCTGCCCCTTCCCTCTCCCCTGTTTATTTCTAAGCCTTCATTTGTTTCAATGCCAGTGGATTCTTTCTAGGAACAGCCCCGTGGACCTCCCAGGCCTACAACGCCTTGACGTCAGTTGTGACATCATGCAAGAACTTCAAAGTGCGCATCAGATCCGCCACTGCCCTTTCCATCCCGAGCAAGAGAGAGCACTATGGGTCTGTTGACCAGTACGTCCAGATCTGGAATGCATTGGTCACCGCCTTGCAGAAGAGTGAAGACACCACAGACTTTCTGGAATTCAAGTACTGTGCCAGCCTACGGACCCAGATCTGCCAGGCACTGATCCACCTCTTGAGCTTGGCCAGCGCCTCAGACCTGCCCTGCATCAGAGAAACCCTTGAATTGAATGGCGACATGGTGCAGTCCTTTATCCTACAGTTTCTAAAATCAGGAGCAGAGGGAGAGGACCCTAGAGCACCCCACGGCTCGCATGAAAGAGACCAGCTGGTCAGAAGGGCCCTGGAGCACGTAGGCAGCATCCAGGCACTGGCGGGCGACACAGCCAGGAGGGCCATCATGGGCTTTTTAGAAGATATCCTCACCGTTTATTTTGACTCGTCTGGATCCCAAATAGCGCTCCCAGAATTAACAAGTCGGTGAATAGTCCGCCATACTTCCAAGTGTCGAGTGGTAATAGAAAGACCCAAGCTTGAGTATCAGAAATGCAGGATTTAATTTTAGGGGCAGAAACAACCCGTTCACTTTTATTTAGAATAGGTTAGCGTCTATCCAAATTTTTCTCAAGGGCTCAGCCACTTTAGAGAGTGGTTCCACGGCATGGGCCACGGTCCGGACCGTTGGAGCCTCTGACCTGTGCGGCCGGAGCTGGGAGACAGGGTTGGGTGTGGGCCGAGCGGACTGGGCGGGCGTGAAGGGCGTTTAGCCTCAGAAGGTAGAGACATGAAACAAAGGAATTTAGGGATTAGAATGTTGTGTGTTGTGTCTCTGGGAATTGTTTTTCTTTCATAATAAAGTAATGAAAAATAGCGTGCCCACAATCTCCTCTGTTTTCAGATCAAGTTGCACTTATAGAAAGCTTCCCGCAGAGCTGATGTTCAGCCAGTTTGTACTGGGGTAGCTGCCTCAGTTGCTAAAATACTGAAAAGTTCCTTACAGATTGGTAAATAGCCACTGCACTGAGCTCCCCAGTACCAACCCTGGAAGCCTCTCCACGCCTCCCCACAACCCACTCACAGAAGCGTTGACCCCCGGCACAGAGAGGCTGCCCGAATAGGCCCGTGTCTGTTTCCCCCTGGCTGTAACACCTATTTCTGTCTCCGTTCCCTGATGTCCCGTGGGAAAGTGTGGTCCTATCCTCAATTGATGGTGGTTTCATCACCTTTGAATTTGTGCCTTAAAAAAGAATTATTTAATTTAGATGGTTAGAAAGGTTTTTAAATTACATTTTGATCATGTCTAAGCACTTATAAAAGTCACTTCTCACTGAAGAATTATTTACATTTAAATTTTGCATTCATCTCTTAGCCTCCAACAGTTTGTGAGAATTGATTTCAGGTAGGAATTTAGATACATAAAAGAACCAATTAAAATGATTCCATACTTATATTTGATCTGGGATAAATAAGAATCAAGATACATTGAAAGGGTTTTGGCGATACATTATTTAACTATTGTTATTTAGCTTAAAATATCTATTTTAGGCCATACGTGTGTCCTCAGCATTTCTCCTTTGCCCCTAAGTTGCTCTTTTCCCTCCACTGTGTTGCTGGTTGCTCAGGAAGTGCTGCCCAGGCAGTTTGGGAAACAGAGTAGTCCGGCAACTGAAGGCCCACTTTTCTATTGGTAGAATACCAGCCAGTTTCCAAAGAAATAGACCACAGGTACAGTAAAACACCCCTATAAAACATTCTTTAACTTTGCTTTTCTTTGGGGATGGTTCTGGACACGAATTGTTACAGAGGCCTGGGGCCCAAGTTGAACCTGTACTGATCTGATGATGAATCTCGAAACCTTCTCTTGAAGGGATACATCCTTAGTAGCAGCTCATTTACTTGTCACTTCCATAAAAGCAAAAATGTGGCGTAGATAGCCACTATTTGGGGGGCTCTCACTGGTGAGTTTCTTGATAAAATATTTGTGAAAAGACTTTGAATGGTTTGATTTGATGATTTGCTGTTTATCTTAAATCTCATTTAAAAAAAAAACAAAAACAAAACCTTTCCCTTCCATAAAGGTTTCCAGGTCTCCAGATGTTATTGAGTCCATATGCAGGGAAAGACCAGGGGTCAGCTGCTAGGAATTCTAGGTTATCAGGGTACAGTTCCTGCCTGGATGGGCTGCTGACTTCTCTCTGTGGCACTGTGGGGGTAACCCAGGGGCCGGAGCTCCCTCAGATGCCCGGGGCCGGGGCCTCAGGAAAGCTGCCATCCTGAAGGGAAGCCATGCAGACGATGAAGAGTTAGAACTGAGTCTGATGCAGAAACAATAGAAAGTTCAGCTCCACTTCTGAATCCTCATTCAGAATGCTAAGTTCTGAACTGTCTTTTGATATTTAAAAAAATTGGAGAAGGGGTCATCCAGGTACAGATGGCTAGAGCCTCCGTTTTTAACAAACTGACTGCATTAGGACACCTCACTTACTTTTGAACCGTTTCTGTGACCACTAAAAGAAATTCCCTAATTTCTACCCACTTCTAGAACTTGAGGAAGGCACACGTTGTAACCTCTTCTGTGGTATTAGTTAATGGGAAAGCAGGGGTCCTGTGGTGATTACAGGGCAGCAGAAACCTCCCATGGGATACCAGGGCAAGGGCTTCCTTGATTCTGACATTTGTGCGTGAATGCTGACCCTGAGCAGAACCCCACATAAGAGCTCTGTGAGTTCTAGCTGTTCTGGTTCACTTGGCCTTCACTTCCTTAATACAGTGCAGTGGTCAAGAGCCTGGGCTTAGATCCTGGCTCTGCCGCTTTCTATCTGTGAACATTTTGTGCCTTAGTTTTCTCATCTTGTAAAATGGGGATAAGAGTGACTACCTCATAAGGATGTTACAACGATTAAATGAGTTAATGTGTGGAAAGTTCTTAGAATAGCTTCTGGTACTCAATAAACGTCAGATATTTATTTTCCTTGAATTTTCAGAGGGCTAGACAGAAATACTCTCAACACACCATGACCTTTCGTGATGACAAATAGCTGGGTTGTCCTGACTGCTCCTTCAGGTGAGGTGTTACCTGGGCTGCCTCGGGAAGCTGACTCCAGCCGTGTGGGAGAAGCACTGCCCCAGGACCTTGGTATCCTGCCTTGCATCTTGCCCCTACAGGTCCCCCATGGACCAGGGAAAGGACCAGATGTGTGGGAGGCCACAGATTTAACAGGGCAGCAGTAACCCCTTCCCTAGTTCTGCTTCATGACCCATCTCTGAGGGCCGGTAAGAAATTACCGATCCAGTTTCCACAAGCTTTGGAATTACACCTGGGTTTTAAAGGACAAAGCTGCAACTTAATAATGACATCCGTGGGCAAGTTACTTGACCTCTCCTCTGGAAGCTGGGGAGAGCGGTACCTCAAGAGTTTCAGGGGTAGGTCACGTGATATGAGTGGAGCATCTGGCTTGGAGCACAGAGCAGGCGCTCAGTAAGAAAAGGTGCCCTCGTTAATGCTTTGCTTTGATGTCTTTCCTGGGCTTGAATGTCTGTCTCATTAGAGAGAGATTGGAGTGGGATCTTGGGAAAGGAGCGTCTGTCTGCTTTTAGTACAAAGCTTGAGTCTTCAGGTCGAAACGAAAGGGATCCTCAGCTCCCGTGGACAAGGGCATTATATTCGGGTTGGGGCCAAAGTCTCGGATACTCAGCATTCATTTGCCTTTCCTGTCCAGCACACCCAAGGACTACAGCAAGGCCATCAGCAACAACAGCTCATAGCACAAATGCGGGGGACGGGGGGTGGGGGTGGTAGACCGCTCTGCAGATAGAAGGCAAAGCTGCAGGAGCTTGGATCATTTGTAGAAGCCTTCCCTTGTGAACTACTGCTCTGCAGTTGGTTCCGTGACCAGCTAGGATTTACTGTGGGAATGCTGGCATTTTTAGAATGAGCAGATCTATTAACAAAATGTTACCACGTTAACATGTCAAATAAGAAAACCCAAATGGTCATTTTTATGGAGGCCGAAAGAGCATTCGATAAAGTTCAATGTCCTTTTCTGATCAAAATTCTTTTTTAAAAATAAAAAATACTTCGTTAACAGCATAAAATATACCTATCAGTGTCTTTGCTTAAAAAGTCAGAATCGAGACAAGCAAGCCAGTCATCACGATTATTACCTAACACTATACAAGATTTAATGGCCAAGGAGATGGTTAAACCAGTAATAGAATTTTCCAAGAAATTTTTTCGAAGAGAGTTTCTGAATTACCGTTATTTGTAGAACAGCAGTCTGAGAGACTGAATTCACAAATCACTATTTGCCGAAAGTCAAGAAAATCAACTCCGAAAATAATAGACCTCATAAAAGTTCTTAAATTCTTAAGGTAGGGGGTGCCTGGGTGGTTCAGTTGTTAAGGGACTGCCTTCGGCTCAGGTCATGATCCCAGGGTCCTGGGATCGAGCCCCGCATCGGGCTCCCTGCTCCGCGGGAAGCCTGCTTCTCCCTCTCCCACTCCCCCTGCTTGTGTTCCCTCTCTCTGTGTGTCTCTCTCTGTCAAATAAAATCTTTAAAAAAAAAAAAAAATTCTTAAGGTAGCCGTTTACAAATACGCCCAAACAAGTGGCTCTTCTGTATGTCAGCAATAACGAATGTGTTTTTTTTATGTTAAAAAAGATTCCATTCACAATAGTAACAAGAAAATAAAATACTTAGGAATAAATTTAAACAAAGCCAATGCAAATATTTTGTAAAAAATATTAAAAATTTTTCAATGGTCACAAAAGAAGACATTAAAAAGAGAAGGTATACCATGTTCTAGATGGAAGGACTCAATTATTATAAAAAGACCACCTTTCTTCAAATCTATAAATTTAAATTTCCATCAAAATCAAAATAAAATTTTTTTAAATGACAAAATGATTCTAAATTTCATCTACAAAAGTGAATGCAAAAATTCAAACCAAGGAATCCGCCTTTTAGCCACCACACTGTAGAAGAAAAGGGAATTTCTCCCTAAATTAGTGTGCCCCATGGAAGCACTTTTCCAGCCTTTGTAAATCCACGCCCCTGTCTGTTAAATACAAATCCATCTCTCCTTCCAGTCCTGGTCCTATCTCTCCACTCCAGATGCAGCTGTCATGAAGGGAAGGAGTAAACAGGACCATGAGCGAGGAACAGGAGAACTCAGAGCACCACCAACCTGGCACTAAGTTTGCCATTTCCCCCCTCTGGTCTCTCCTGGCCTGGACTCCAAGCAGACAGAGACCTGGACCTGCAGACCAGATGCAGACCAAAAGAGAAAAGCTCTCTATTTCCTGCTTTAGGAAAAGCAAAGAGGGCCCTGTAGGTCAGAGAGTGGGGGAAATTCCGTTTGTTATTGCTTCTCCCCTCCCCCACAGCAGCCCCTTGGAAAGCCCACTGCGGCAGGGGCTCTTAAGAGGCAGCCAGGCCGGTGCCTAAAACTACAGGGAGAAAACTCTTCTCTCCGTCCAGAGGAAGTGTGGTCCCGGCAGCAAGAGAGTGATGACCATTGCTTTCTCTCTCCCTCTTGCTTTTCTTATTTAACCTCTTTTTTTTTTTTTTTAAGATTTTATTTATTTATTTGAGAGAGAGAGAGAGAGCACATGAGAGGGAGAGGGCCAGAGGGAGAAGCAGACTCCCCGCTGAGCAGGGAGCCCGATGCGGGACTCGATCCAGGGACTCCAGGATCATGACCTGAGCCAAAGGCAGTCGCTTAACCAACTGAGCCACCCAGGCGCCCCGTTATTTAATCTCTTGATATGATAATATTTTGTTAATAGGACGTTGACCCCAAAGGGAAATTTGAAACTTCAGGAATGAAAGAAGAGCAACAGAAATGGGAACTATTTGGGTAAATATAATCGATTATTTTCTCATCTTGAGCCCATTATAACATGTATAATGTAAGTTTCACTTCCACAACATTGTCTGATGGGGTTTTAGCGAATGTAGATACAGTACATATGAAAATTATAAGAGGTAGGGTATAGGGATCTATATGGTAGTAAGATTTCTATACTTCACTTGAAGTGATAAAATATTAATCCTAAACAGACTATGAAAAGTGAAGTGTTTTGAAATCCCTAGAGAAACCACATTTAAAAATTACACAAAAGATACAGTAAAAAAACTAATAGGTAACTTAAAATGGAATACAAAAAAATATTCAGCTAAACCAGAAGAAAAGAGAAACCAGGAATGAAAAACATAGGGAACAAATAGAAAACAAATAATAAAACAGTAGCCCTATATCTAAACATGTCAACAATTAAATTCAAAAGACCTAAATTATGCTAGTTATAAGAGATTGTCAGGATGTAAAAAAAAAATTAAACACAAAAAAACCCCCTTAAAACCTAACTATTCGCTGTGTATAAGAAACCCATTTTAAGTAAATAGTGTAAGTTAAAAATAAAAGGACAAAAAACAGAAAAATACCATGCAGATATTAATCAAAGGAAAGCTGGAGTGGCTATATTAATATCAGACAAAACTGACCCCAGAGCGAGGATATTTACCAGCATGGAAGAAGGACACTATAGAATGACAAGGTCAACACACAAAGAAGACATAGTAATCCTAAATGGCTACATACCTAACAACAAATATTCAAACTACATGAAGCAAAAACTGGTAGAATTGCAAAGAGAGATGGCGGATCAGCATACAATTATAGTTGGAGATTCAACACTTACTCTTTCCTCATAACCAATAATAGAATAACTAGACCATATTCTGGATCATAAAACGAATCTCAACAAATTTCGAGGAATTAAAATTATACACAATATGATCTCTGACCACAAAGGAATGAAGCCAGAAATCAATAACCGGGAAATAAAAATTCTAAATACTTGGAAACGGACATACTTCTAAATAATCCCTGGATCGAAGGGGAAGTCTCAGGGGATATTAAAAAATTAGAACATAGTCTAAACTGAACAAAAACAAACATACAACATGTCAAAATGTATAGGTGCAGCTAAAGCAGGGCTTTGATGGAAATTTGTAGCATGAGAAATTAGGGAGGAAGGAAGGTCTCAAATCAATAATCTCAATTCCAAACTTAAGCTCTAGAAAAATAAGAGAAACCTAAAGCAAGCAGAAGAAAGAAAATTGTGCTGAGTGAAGGAAGCCACTCTCAAACTTACATACTGTATGATTCCATTTACATGGCATTATGGAAAAGGCAAAACCATAGTTAGGAAAAACAAATCAGTGTTTGCTAAGGATTGGGATGGAGGAAGCATTCAACAGCAGGGAAGCATGGGGGAGTGTTTTGGGGTTGATGGACCTGTTTGGAATCCTTATTGTGGTGGTGGTTACGTAACTCTATATGGAAACTGACGGAACATATACTCCCTCAAAAGTCTATAATAATAGTTTTTAAAAATCTCTGTCTCTGTCTCTCTCTCTCTCGATGTCTTTCTCAGTGTATAGACTGTGTCTGTTTACCACTAGGTACCCACAGCTGACAGGATGCCAGGTACAGTAGCACTAAATATAGTTTTTAAACGGAGAAAAGCCATTCATTCAGAAACGACTCACTGTACTCAGAAGATGGGGTCCAACATGCCTCATTGTAATGGTCACGGCTAACCATTTTTGCTGCTTTTAGTTTTAAGGACAGAAAAGATTCTAGACGGGTTATCCTACTGCATTTATAACTCAGACCATCCGATTATATACAATAATACGTTCTGTGGCTATTTTTATTACTTAAAAATTTCAGTTCTTTTTGGTTCTTTCATGCGGCAAACGTTCTTAAAAGTAGAAGACAGCCACACGCCTTTACAGGTAAGATATGGCAGTGTGGGAGAATGGCCAGCAGATGGAGACAGAGAACACACAAAGTCATTTAGACCCCAGGCTGTTTCTCGGGCTCACCTAGCACCTGGATTTCAGATAGCGCTCAGTAGAACACTGATTCGCAAACCTGGCTGAATTGCAATCCCCTGAGGAACTTTAAAACCTACAGAATCTGAGTTTAGCGGTCTGGGGTGCCGTCTTGCCACGAGCAGGTTTAAAATCTGCACAAGTGATTCTAATTACAGCGAAGTTTGAGACCCCCTACCTAAGCACGAGCAACACCAGCGGGTTTCCGGCTGGTGAGTTTCAGAATCACCTGGAGAACTTGTGAAAACCAGAGACTCAGGCTGTTGTAGTCTTCACTCTTTTGAGAACCAGTGCATACTGAAATGGTGACATATTAAACTTAATAGAGTTAAATATATAATGAGGACTGAATCTGATATCATCTCATACTAGATTCTAATATATCAGTAACTTCAGGCATCAAATGTTAAGAAAATCTTATAGGAGATAAATCTTAATTGAAAAAAACGCTAATCATGGACTTCATTTTTCCCCTGGGTCAGCTGGGACCATCTTGTGGGACGCAGAAGAGGTCTCCTCTCCAGAGAAGCACAAGTTTCTGTCAGGTTCCAGGAATATTAATAGTCATACCTGGTCATTTCGTGGAGGGGCATTAGGAAAATGTTGAGCTCCTTGGGCGACTGGATTTCCAGCCTTCATGAGGTACGCTCCCCAGATTTATTTTCACTTTCTTTCACCAAAGTATTTAAATTATTTTAATATTAGAGCCAGCAGAGATTAATTTTCTAAGTAACATTTATCTCTTTTCCATATTATAAAAGCAATGAGTCTTCACTGTAGAATTTTTGCAAAAAACCCCAATAAGTCTGTGGAAGTAAAAATGACTTGTGATGATTGCTATTATCATTTTGGTATGTTTCATGTCAGACTTTTGGTGATACGTGCGCGTGTGAGTATGAGTATGGGCCATCCACGTGGACTCACATGAGCACTCTTCCATATATATTGTGGGAAATCAGTCTACAAAACTGTGATCATAACCGTGTCGTTTTTGGTAGTCTGCTATTTTACTTAATAACCTCTCATGAGCATTAAATATTTTCCTAAAACTGATTTTAATGACTCGAGAGTTGTCCACAGTATAGCAATACATCGCATTTTAACCAGTTCTCTCTTGCTGGACATTGTTTTCCAATTGTTGACTTCCATGCGACTCTTTAACAGATGTTAAATTTTATTTGGATGTGTGATATGAGGCAGAGATGTAACTTGATGTCTTTCTGATCGTCTCTGGACCGCTGCTTTAATAATCAAACCATCCTTCCCCTGGGTTTGACGTGCCTCCTTGCTCAGATCCTACCTGCTTATATTCATTCAGGGCTGTGGTTGGTTTCCCAGTCTCTTCCCCATTCTGCGCCTCTCTCCTGGTGCTAGTCAGTGTATTGACAGCCAAGATGGCGAGCGGGGCGGTGGGCACTTTGGGAACGAGACTGATGCTAGAACGGGGACAACCTGGAGGGCTCTGCCAGGCTGCCTGGATATAGGATCTCATTAGCTTCCATCACTCTCTACGCACATGGCCATCAGTCCCCTCTGGCCACGAGTCCCTAAGCCCAGGCCCTTAGGGATTATGACCACAGCCTCCAAAGAAGGGGCTCCCACCACTAGCAGGTCTGTAGGTCTTCTTGCCTTTCTCGCTGGCTGCTTGGCTCATCCTCCACAGGGCTCCACGGAGCCCTTCCCATGGCTTGGCTGCCTACCAGCCCCTTCCCCACCCCAACTCCTGCGTGGGCTCCAGCCATGTGGGCTCCAGGCATGTGCAGGCCTTTGGTCAGTCCCCATGCTCCCTCCCAGCCCTTCAGTCTCTGCCTGCCAAAGCTCCCATACCCGCTTCAGTTCCCAGCAGACACACCATTTCCTCTGGGCCGCCTTCCCTGAGCACCAGTGACATGGGATGTTTGCCATGCTCAGCCCAGAGGGTTGTTACAGGAGGGAATGAAATGATCAAGCCCCTAGCAGAGTGCCGAGCACTAACAAGACATAAATGAACGCTAGTTGTTGTCATGGTGTTTATTATGATCCTTATCATATCACTCGCCACACTGTATTACAATTGCCCTTTTGCTTGGCCGTCTTCCTACCAGACTGTGAGCAACTTGAGAGTTAGCATCGTGCCTTACCCACCTTTTTCTCTCCCCCACCAAGCCCTGGACCAGGCACAGAGCAGGCGCTCGGCAAGTGCCTGTGTGAATGAAGTGTGAAATATCCCTATTTCACAGATGAGCAAACTGAGTTCCACAGAGGGAAAAATTACTTGCCCCAAGTGACGCTTGTCAGTAAGGGGCAGAGCGGGGATTGAATTCAGGTCTTGGAGGCTCCTTCGTCCAGTGCTGTGTCCCTCTCCCCTGCTGTTACCCTGAGGCCAGATATAGAAGAAATGAAGATACAGAGAGGAGTGACTTTCCAGCTTGTTATGTTTTGCTGGGTTTGACTCTGGTCTCCCCACCTACGGGGATAATTCAGGCCCTCATGGGAAGACCTTCCTACAGCCTTGCTGTCAGGAGGGCGGGCTGCGACGTCAGAGCTGACAGCGGCCCTTCTCCGTCAGCCAGTCCACCCTCCTCACCTCTTCACTTCAAGGCAATCCAAGACCCGGAGAGGGAAATCAGTCACCCACAGTCACACAGCAGAGCTGGACTCCCTTTACAGTGCTCCTCTCGCCCCGGGAAGTGAAGAGGCATCAGCATGGCTGAGCAGCGGAAGGGGGCTCGGTTATTTACGGGGCAATGGAAGGCTTCCGTGGGAGCCTCCAGAACAAGCAGTGGAGCTTCGCGACAGGCCCTCCCGAGATGGCGCAGCCCACGCCAGGGCGGAGGGGGAGGAGAGCTCAGCGGACGGAGAGCGCACAGTCGGGGCCCCACCCAGGGCGACCGTTATAGTCTCTGCCCTGCCAACTGTTTTAAATTTTTTTTAAATTTTTTATTTATTTTTTTATTTTTTTAAGATTTTATTTATTTATTTGAGAGAGAGAGAGTGAGAGAGAGAGCCCAAGAGGGGGTAGGGTCAGAGGGAGAAGCAGACTCCCCGCTGAGCAGGGAGCCCGACGTGGGACTCGATCCCAGGACTCCGGGATCATGACCTGAGCCGAAGGCAGTCGCTTAACCAACTGAGCCACCCAGGCACCCAGCCCTGCCAACTGTTGACGGGCCGTGCCCTTTATAGCTTCTTCAAGAGGAGGACAATTACCTTCCGCAGCCTGAAGATTTATGGCTGAAGAAGGGACGAAGGACATTCCACTCCACTCAGGCCCTTTGAAAGTGGATTTACATGATTGATGTCTAGGTTGGGGCCCTTTGCCTTTAGCTGCAGAAGGACGGTCACTCACAGTGCCCCCTTTTCTGCCAACCCCTGCCGGCTCCAGGGCCGCAGCTAGGGAATGAAGCACGTTGGGGGTAGGTGGGGAAACGCGGAGGGGCATGGCCAGTCCACCAGTGTGGACGCGCACCTGAGCCTCACTGGTCCGGGAGGCGCGGCGGGCAGGGCCTGCTGGCCGCCCCAGGATTAGTGCTGGGACTCAGAAGACGACGGTCCGGCAACGGCTGGGCTTGCCTACCTGGCTCCCGTCCCTCCGGAGACCAGCAGGCATTCTCTCCCTCACTCATCACCCTTCCCCACCCACCCGACAAACCCACAGGCAGCTGCAGCTTGAGGATACAGAGACGGATCGTATACTGGCCCTGGGCTGGAGGAGCTCAGGGACTGGCCAGTAAACATAAGGTTACAGTCAGTGTGGAGGAGGGGTCCCAGCCAGCCCCCCGGGGGGAGCAGAGAGCAGCCAGGGGAGGGGGACCGGTGTGTCTGAAGGCATGGAGTGGTAGGGCGAGGGGCCACACGAGTCAGGGAGGGGACGCGGCAGGACGGAGGCAGGCGGGTGGAGGTCACAGAAACCTGCGTGCATCCCAGGGAGTTGGGATTTTGTGGAGAGCCACGGGGAGCCATGAGGGGCTTTCAAGAAGAGTGCGGGTGACACCACCAGACTTGCACTAAGGTGGCAGCATGGAGGATGAGTTAGACAGAGGTACTATGGCTGTGCTTGTAATCAGCTGGGAGCCGTGAAGAGGCTGACACCCGGGTCCACCCCACCCCCACCTGCCCAGAGAGGCTGCTGTAATGGGTCTGCGGGGTGGCCTGGGCCCTGGGATGTTGAACCTCCTTCTCCCTGTGAGTCCGATGTGCAGCTGAGGGGGACCCACTGGAGAGACATCCCGGGTAGGAAGCATGTGGCCATCCAGGTGAGAAGCGGCCGGGCGGTTTCTGGAGATGCAAGAAGGAGAACCCCAGCCCGTGGTGGAGGGTTGGATATGACTTCTTAGAGAAAAGGGAGAGCCTGGCAGTTCTTCAAAAGGTTGGACATCGAGTTACCATATGTCCCAGCAACTTAGGTCTATACCCCAGAGAAATGAAAACATACATGCACACAAAAACGATCCAAATGTCCATCGACTGATGAATGGATAAATAAGATGAAATTCATGCAATGGAGTGTCATTCAGTAAAAAGAGGAATGAAGTACTAATACCTACTGCAACATGAAGGAGCCTTGAAAACATTATGCTAACTGAAAAAGTCACAAAAGACCACGTATTGTCTGATTCCATTTATATGACACGTCCAGAATAGGCACATGTATCGGACAGAAAGTAGATTATTGGCTGCCTAGGCCTGGGGTGCGGGGGAGACTAGGAGCTGATGGCTAATGGCTATGGGGTTTTTGAGGGGAGAGGTAAGGAAAATGTTCTAAAATTGATGGTGGTCACATGATGGATACCCACCTGATTAGGAAAAGCTACTGAATTGCACACTTTAAGTGGATGAGTTGTACGGTATGTGGATTACACCTCAATAAAGCTATCAGAAGGAGAAAGGGAAGGCTCAAGCATGATCCTTGGTTTCCTGACAAGATGGTGGCCTCAGGAATCAGGTCGCAGGCACAAGGAGAGGAGCAAGTCGGGGACGGTGTGATGTGGATGTATTCACTCGTTCGGCAAATGTGTTTTGAGCACCAGGCAGTGGGGTACAACAGTGAACAAAACAAACATGCCTTCCCTGTGGGGAAGAGAAAATAATACAGTAACTTAGTGTGTCAGGCCGTCGGTGAGGTGGGGACCCCTATAACACGGGAGGAGGATGGAGAACGCTGGACCAGGCTACAGCTTTAGATGAGGCGGTGGGGAAGCCTCCCTGCGAGGGTGACATTTGATGGCAAGTAGGGGCAAGGCTCTGAGGAACAGGAGGTGGAACAGAGAGCAGGAACAGAGCCAGGAGGGCCTTGTCCTCCCCCAGCCCCTGAGGACTCTGGGCCCACTGTGAGCGAGATGGGCAGCTTGAGAGGGTTGTGAGCAGAGCATTGCCATGAGCTACCTCCCTTGTATAAGACTCCCTCTACCTCTGGTTTCTCAGCCTCGACGTTTTTGACCGTGGGGCAGGGTAATTCCTTGTTGTGGAGACAATTCTCTGCATGTGGGATGTTTAGCAGCATCCCTGACCTCTACCTAAGATTCTCCGGGTATCTGTTTCCTTCCCTATAAAGTGAGTCAGTGGTGCCTGGCCTGGCTAACTCTTTCAGGGAGAAAGAGAAGCATGGGCTTTCCAGTGTCCTGGGGGCTCTTCCATACACTGGCTGTGTGACCTAGGAAAAATTACTTGGCTTCTCTGAGCCTCACTTTACTCATCTGTACATTGAAAAGGAAAAAAATACACATGGCATGTATAAATGTGCGATGCCGGGCATCTACTAGAGGTACAACACATGTGGGATCCCTTCCCTGCTCAAAGGGTTGTGTGGGGGTAAAAAGCCCCTTCTCAGTAAGGCCTCCCAGCCCATCCCTATCCAAAATGTGAGCCCCCACTGTTCCATCCCCACCTTGCTCATGTCCCCTTTTCTTCCATATTGCTGATCACTATCTAACATGTTTCTTATCTGGTTTATTGTCTCCCTCCCCCACTAGAATGACTATGCCTCTAGGGAGGGAGTTTGTGTCTGGATGGTTTCCTAATACATGCCGGAAGCCTGGAACAATGCCGGCGTGTGAATTTTCGTTGAATGCATGGAATGGAAGTGCTCTGGCTATTATGCTATTGGGTTACCAGGTTTCCTCTCTTCCACATCTCTGAAGCCAGCGAAATGCACACATAGTAGGCCTGCTGCTGCTAGAGAGCAGAGCCCCAGCAGGAAACAGTCCGAGCAGAGGCCCCGCGGGAGACAGGAATCAAGGGAAAAGCCTATCAGGGGAGGCATGGAGCAATGAACACAGTGAAGAGCTGCTAGGTAGTAAGGTGAGAGCCTTCTGGGCTCTTCCACACCACAGCACAACAGAATAATGCTCCTTTCTCGCTCTCCACCTTACACTGGGCACAAGAGATGAATCCTCCACCCTCATAAACCAGCCGAGCCCACAAGAAAGCAATCCATGAAGTGTTAATAGCAGGGCCCCCAGAATTCAACCCCTCTGTCTTCCACTGCCTGATCTCAGCTTTCTGGGTTTCCCACTTCCTTGGTTTCTTAAGATTGCATCAGTTTCCATCGACTCGGGCTCCATGACCAATGCACACAGCATGGGATCCTCTTCCCAAGCTCCGAGCTTGATTTCACATTCACCCTCCAGTTTCATGCACCCAATGCTTAGCTAAGAGGCACCCTGCACCCTGGCCCCTCAGGGGACAGTGGAGCAGAACACAGGCTTAAGGTCAGGTGGCCTTGGGTTCAAATCCCGAGTCCAGGAATCACCAGCGGGGCCACCCTGGTCGACTTATCTGAGCCTCAGTTTTCTCATTTGTACATTACAAGGACAAACATTCTCTTGCACAGTTGTTGTCAGCAGTGATTCTCAAAGCATGGTCTTTGGAACACCCATCAGATGAGATGTGTGAGAAAGGGTTTCACTGTCAGGTGAGCCTGGCAAATGCGGACTATCATGTCCCTGTCTGGGGGATTCGTGAAAAACATTAGATCAAGCAAGCTCTGAGAAAGCCGTGAAAGAATCCATATAGCTTTGATCAACACAGGCTTTTCCAAGCAACAGAAATTTTTTGCAAGGCTCATGTACTAGCCTCCAGCGGAGCCAGCATTCTCTGTAATGCACTTTGGAGAGAGCTGTCGTGGAGGCTTCAGCAAGATGCTAAGCACCTGGCCGCCGGCACGGCTGGGGCTCCCACACAGAGGACACTGAGCGTGCGTGCCGCCGTCTGCACTCTTCACCTGAAGGTCAGCAATGTTTATTCAAACCTTGCCCAGCTAGGCTACAAAAGAGCCTTTTAGGCTGTTGCGACAAGTCATTTTCCAGAAAACTGTTGTTGATCCCTTTACACAAAGGGAGAAACACATAAGTTAATGACGTGTGTACTTTTGCAGCTGAAATACGGGCACTCACAAGCCTAGATATGAAGAACGCTCGCTCCTGGATTCCTGGGGGGTGACTGGTCCTACCTGTACCAGCAGGAGGTGGTGAAGTTGGGTAACTTGCCCAAAGTGGCAAAGGCAGAGCTCTTTCCAGGAACAGCCCCACCTTGCATACGCAAAGCAGAGTGCGTCCCACTGGACATGGGTTCAGATCTAAGTACTTTCAGGCCCCATAAAAAAGTCTGGCAATATATCCCAAAAGCCTTAAAAATCTTCCCACCTAGGAATGCCTCTTCCAGAATTACTATAAGGAAACCATCCAAAATGCAGACAAACTGATAATGCATAAAGATACTCATCACAACATTTTCGTGGCCAAAACTGGAAACAACCCAGGGGCCCAACGGCTGGGGAATGGTTAAATCCACTGCGGGCTTTTCCATGTTAAATACCTCACAGCCATTTAAAATAATGTGTATAAAGGGTTTTGAGTGATATTGGGATACATTTATACTATAATATTAGGGAAATAAAATTGGCTACAGAAATAAAATACATCCATGATAATAACAGCTGTGTTGGTGCACCGAGGAAGAAAAATTTACCCGTGTATTAGGAGTGGTTATTTCTGAGCAGAGAATGAATGGATAAATGAATGAACGAATTTTCATTCTATTCTATAGGTTTTTCTATATTTTCTCCTTTTGTTCTACATGTTTTTCTGTATTTCCAAGTTTTATACAATAGTGATCAGGAAAAGGTAAACATTTATTTAAAAACAAAAAAAGAGGGGCACCTGGGTGATTCAGTCCATTAAACATCTGACACTTGATCTCAGCTCGGGTCTTGATCTCAGGGTCGTGAGTTCGGGCCCTACATTGGGCTCCATGCTGGGCATGGAGTCTACTTAAAAAGAGACAGAGAGAGACATGAAGCTGAGTTACCTACTAGAACTAAATGAAACACTATTGTAATGTCCAGAGAACCCCTCCCCCCGCAATCTTATGTTGGGGGATGCCACCCACCAGTGTTTCTCAAACCCCAGGAAGTATCTGCTCCATGTGGTCATAAAGGAGGACATTACCTTACACATTATTACTTAATATTTATATAGAAATCAACTCAGTTTTTTAACTTAAATGCATGTATTTTAAGATAAATTTTTCACGACTCTACATGGGAACGTAGTATCCCTTTCCATTAATTATCCACAAAAATAAATGCAATAAAGCAAAACAACATTACCAAATTCTAGACTGGCAAAGCTTTCTGAGCCTCAGCCCTGTTTCTTCTCTGTTTAATAAAAAGTGGAGGCCAGGAAAGAATGTTGCCAGGGAAGAAGGGACAGATTAGCAAAGGTTTGAATGTTATTAAAATGTCCTAGCCCAAACAGACCCCTTAAAGGAATCAGAAAGATTGAAAGATAATTAATTGAACATGATTTTCGCACTAGAAGTTTTGATTCATGTCTAATGATTTGCCCACGTAGCACCCAAACTGTCCACTCTACCCCACGCTGGGGGCACGTGCTGCACAGTATTCTAGAACCAGGGGGGTGTCTCCTGTGTCTGTGGTCACTCGCCCAGCTGGTTTTTGACTCAAGGGCAGGTGTTTCTACCATCGATGCCTTTCCTTTCCTCCTACCATTCCAAAGTCCTGCTCTTGTTCAAGACCTTGGTGTTTCCATCCTAAACTTGCTGATGCTGTGCTGGTTCCCATCTGCAACAGGCCGGGCAAGTTAAAAAGGGCAAAAAGATACCATCAGTGCTGGAAAGTGGTGGAGGACAGAAAAAAGCTTAGTGAACTTAAATTCACTCATTATACAGACCGGGAAACAGAGACCCAACAGGAGGAAGGGGCTAATGAGCAGAGACAGGATTGGGATAGCATCCAGGCACCTGAATCCCAGTCCAATGTCACCTTTCCACTATACTCCACCTTAAGTTTGCTCAGAACCAGGAGAGGTTTGCCTACTCTGGAATCTCTTTCTAGCTGCAGGATCAGAAGTTATATTCAGAGACCAATAAAGAAGAGAAGAGATCTTCCGGCAAGCGTTTCTCTTCGGGTCCCTTAAATGCCAGCGACCCCACGCCTCTCCTGACTGACACCAAGCTGTGGGCTTGCTTGGCTCAAGGAAGAATCACGGATCCGTGAGCTTCAGCAGAAGGTAGGGACCTTAGATCACTCATCTGACCTACATCTAAAGAGACTCTCCATTTGCTAGTGTTCCTGGTCCAACCACCTCATTTTATAGAAAAGGCTGAGTGCCAGGCAGGAAACATAACTCGTTTGAGATCACCCAGCTAGAAAGCAGCAGTGCTAAGACTGGGATGTGAGTCTTCTGGGTCCAAGGCCAGTGCTCATTTAAAAAAACAGTTTTAAAAATAAAATTCATTGGGGCGCCTGGGTGGCTCATTCAGTTAAGCGGCTGCCTTCGGCTCGGGTCATGATCCCAGGGTCCTGGGATCGAGCCCCACATCGGGCTCCCTGCTCGGCGGGAAGCCTGCTTCTCCCTCTCCCACCCTCCCTGCTTGTGTTCCCTCTCTGGCTGTGTCTCTCTCTGTCAAATAAATAAATAAAATATAAATAAATAAATAAATAAATAATAAAATAAAAATAAAATTCATTTGTAAACTTGAGCAAGCAGAACTATAGTGCCGATAGGACCCTCAATAACATTCGTTTATTCAATCCATTCATTCAACAAATCCTGACTGAATGAGATATGCCAATATACATTGACCAGGGGTACATAGCATAACGGCCTGGCAGCATCCAGGAGGATCCTCTCGGGGTTTGAGGCTGTGAATTTAAAGTGTGAGCCACCAGCATGATTGCACGCTTTTCTGGAACCTGGCTCGGCGACACGGGGTCAGGCGTGAAGTGAGCTGAGTCAGATCTAACCAAGGCTGTGGCTTTGCCAGAAGAGTGTGATGAGGTGAAGGGTTCAGGGAGTTGGGGGTGCACGAGGAAGGGGTTAGGCAATAATCAGAGGATTTAAAAGTGAATCTTCTTTTAAAAACTTTTTTTTTAAATTTCACAAAATGAAGTTTGAAGCCTGGCTGCGATGCTGATTCAGGTTGAAATGGTGATATTGTCGTCTTTGTCCCAAAGCTGTCTTGAGGGTGTTTTGCTTGGGCTCGTCAGCTTGTTAGATGGGGGAGGTTCCACTTGACTTCAATTGTTGTTTGAGCCAGAGCTTCAGGACCTTCCTTCCTCCGGAAGGAGCCTTTTGAGACAAATCCAGGGTTCAGTCCAAAGCTCAGGAGCTGCAACTCAACTTATAAACCCTTTTATAGCATTGCTTTGCATAGGTAAATAGTTGACTTCCTATTTCTGGAAAGGACATATTTGTTCTCAAGGCTGCCTCTGTCCTGGGCACCCACTGGGCTGCTGGAAAACACAACCATTCCTCTCCTGACATTGTTTTGAAATAGCCAAGGCAGTTTGCACCCTTCAACCACAAAACAACAACCGTGCACCGAAGCCGCAATCCAAGCCGTGCTCGGTGTTGTATTCTGTGCGTCCCCTACCTCATCACAATACTCACCGAGAATCTGGCCTCCTTTCCACTTATTGTGGGTACCCATGCAGGTTTCCATTGATGTCAGCAGTGGTAATGATTAAGTGGAAACACCCCACCCCATTCAAACGTCTCCCTTTCCCGGCCGATCCCCATTGTGAGCGAAGGTGCAGTGTGTCGGCCAATGTTTCTCCCAGAGCTTCAGCTAGAGTGCAGGTGAGGTGAACCTGGAGAAAATAAGGCCTTCTGACTCGAATCACGCCATCACCCTTTCAGCGCTCCAGATGTCGGCCTCTGCCCCCCTCTCGGAAGCGGCCAGCCTTGGAAGAGCCCAGAACAGATATTCCACTACCAAGTATGACAAATGCAGAAGGGTATGCGTTTATAAAAGTCCAGCAGGATGTACACTTCGGATGTGTGCTTCTTACTGCATGTAAACTCTAACCCAATAGAAAACTCTTGGGAAAAGCAGAATTCTAGATCACGTTCTAACTAGTGTAGGATTTAGGGGTGGAGGCAAGCAAGGATGCCATTACCCACTTTAAGATCCCGATTTTCTGGGTTGCATTTGACAAGAAGACATCAACACAGGGAAGAATGGGTGCCAACTGTTGTTTCCAAAAAAAAAAAAAAAAGATAATAAAAGGTCAGTAAGACCCCCCACCCCCTACTACTTGCTCTCACATTCTCAATCCCTCCAAGGGATTTAAAAAAGAAAAGCCCAGGAAATTCCAAGCATGACTACCTCCCCAGATAAGACAGAAATGGAAGAAAACCAAACTTTTTAAAGTAAGCATTTTGATCTTCATGCAAACATGGAGTTAATCTTGGGACAGCTAAGCACAATTACACAGATGAATTCATTGTGTGAAATGGTCATTGAGCGTAGAGAATGTTAGTGGCTGTTCAGAGTCCAAGCTCTGTAGGGGTCATACCTGAATCTGCTGAGTTGAGCACATGGAAACCTCAGTGTGCATTCAGGCTTGACCATTCTTTTTAATTTATTTCAGAGTTGCTCTCAGGGTGGCTTCGGGAAATGCAAATCAAACGTCCATAGTGGTGTCTGAAGACGTGCAGGGTTTTGACACGTGTTAAACTGCAACTATAAATAAAAATCTTTGGGCCTGTATTTACATATATTAAAGCTGTTCTTAAGATAATAAGATGATTTTTATAATCCCTTACTCTTCAAATCAGCTTTTATTCATACAGAGAGGATGCAAGCGTTAGACTGGACGTGATGGCAGCTAGGTTCTGGCTCCAGTTCCGTCTCACATTCTCCAGGAGTCCTGGGGTCCTTCCTTTGTGGACTCAGGGCCTCCCCGCCTGTCAGCTGAGGAGTTTGGACCACAGGGTCTGGCTCTTAGTTCTGAGGCTGCAACTCAATGGAGTTTGGAAATACCACTTTACCTCCAGGATTTTATTCTAAGCAAATTGGATATATTTCTACAATGTAAAATACATGTGACTCTACAGCCTGATTGGCCTCCCAAACCCACAGACTTGGGGCCACAGTTGGAAAGAATTCAAGTCTTTGTTTTAAACACCTGTCCCTGTTCCCACCAAGAGAAAACTCTAAACTCCTCAAGTATCATTGGCCATGGTGAATGTGCAAAATTCAGCACTACAAAGGAACCACATTCCTGAGAGGTTTCTTTCCATGTTTATAACAGTGAAATGTGTGCCCTGAAAGAGGCCTTAGCAAGCATGGAGGCCCAGAGAGGTTAATCAGCTTGCCCAGGATCACACAGGAAGCAGGAGGGAATGAGGACCGAAACCTAAGTCTCCTCACCCCCAGCCTGGTCGGGACTCCTGCACGTGCCCTCAGGAGTTAGAAACGCTCACCTTTTGGATTTATCTTTCCCCATTTACCTACACCCTTCACAGGGCATGGAAATGTTGAGTTTTGTTTTTTAGAGTTCCAGCTTGGTGAAATTCACTAGGGAAGTGGATATTGAGGAAAAACTCCCGGTTGCCTAATCTGTAGGAGAGTGTCACAGAAGAAATGTTGGGAGCTGTCTCTTCCTTGTCCCCAGAAGCACAGTAACTAGGAGACAAGAGAAGGAAAGGCGGCCCGGACCCCTCAGGAGCCAAGCAGGTGCGGCCTCAGCTGGAGATGTCTGTGCCGACATCCTAAGTTTGAATCAGAGCAGGGCCCTGGTGTGCTGGTGGAGCTTGGGCCTTTGGAAAACAAGTTGGAGTAAAACCAAACCTGGGTATGTCCCACAGCATCCCCTGATCTCTCATCTTTGGGAAAGGGACTCCCATTTCCAGCATTCTTAAATGCTTCAGCTGTGGGCGCCTGGGTGGCTCAGTCATTAAGTGTCTGCCTTTGGCTCAGGTCATGGTCCCAGGGTCCTGGGATCGAGCCCCGCATCGGGCTCCCTGCTCAGCGGGGAGCCTGCTTCTCCCTCTCCCACTCCCCCTGCTTGTGTTCCCTCTCTCGCTGTGTCTCCCTCTGTCAAATAAATAAATAAAATCTTAAAAAAAAAAAAAATGCTTGAGCTGCCAACACATCTGTCTGCCAAAGTCAGCGCTCGTGCACAAAGTGCCACACCTCTACTCAAACGCGCTTGAATTGGGGATCATGTCTGCTACATGTCCTCTGGGGAGGGAAGGCAGGGCCTGGAGGCAAGGACAAGAGCTGTCAGCCAGAGCGGGCAGAAATTATGCTGAGTCTGAGAGAAGCGAGCCTGGCTCGGAGCATAAGGCACACCACCTGTGAGCCCGGCTTACTGCTATCAAGCTGTATGACCCCGGGCAGGAAACTTTTCCTGTTTCTTCATCCGTGAGATGGGGAGAATCCTACCTCCTGAAAGCATTGCCGAGGGGACTGGAGGAGAAAGTTCCCTTCCTCCACCCCTTTCCTTAGCAGGCTCTCTATTGAGAGATGTCGCCATTTGCTGAGCACCCATTAGCCCATCTTATCCTCACAACTGAAAGCGTTGAAAGATATGGTGTCCAAGGTAGGATGCCACTTTGACACCCAAGCCTCCCCCATCCCAAACCGATTACTACCGTCACTCGTGAGACAGCCACGTGGCATGTGGCTCACTGTTCATTCTCTGGCATCTGTCGGATGACTTCCATCTTCCCTCACTTCCGTTCCCAGTGTCCTCTCCTGTAGATGACGCTTATCCCTAACCCTCCTAAGTAGGAAGAGCAGCGTCCCGTATCTGAAAGAGGAGGGGCCATGCTGGCCATGGCAAAATTCCGTGTCTTCAGCCCTACATGCCCCCTTCTCGCCTTCTCCATATACACAGCCACCCAGTTAACTCACACCATCCTCATACTGGACACTGTGGGCCATCAACAAGGTTTGGGTGCAGAAAGTACCTGTCGGGTGTCAACCTGGCTCTGCTGCCCACTGCCAATCCACTTTCTCGCTCTGAGCCTCAGTTTCCCCATTGGCAGAAAGAAGGATCTGGATGAGGTGTCTCTCAAGGGCCACTCCAGCTCAAATCCTGTGTGGCTAGCGTGTGACAAGAGTTTTCTTCCACCAGAGAATGCTGCTTTTTCCTAGCTCCCAAATGTAACAAGGACCCTTCCACCCCTTCTAGGTAGTTCGGACTTTCTTTTAAAAGATCTCATTTTCCCAGGTTTCTGAGGCCCCCTGCCACTCAGAAGCCAAAATTACCCCAATGTCAGCAGCTGAAAGCAAATCAGATCAAAAAGCATCCCTGTGCCTCAACTGAACACAATTTCTGCTTTGAACCCTATGCCAAGTCATCAGCCGGAGTGTGTGTGATTACCATATGAAAGAACTCTCTTGGATCATATTTAAAAGAATCCTCTTTTCAATTTAGATTAAAAAAAACACCCAGTCCTCCAGAAAATACATATAAATTCCTCTCTAAATGTCCAGACAGATTTATGCCCATAGAAGATGTAATTATCTCCTTCTAGGATAAAGGAATCTTCCTGCTATCAGGGAGAGCCAAGAAGCCAGAACGTTCTGCTCGAGACTGCAGCAGGGCCACCACAGAAGGTTGTCCAAGTTGTTCACTGCGCAAGAGTGCTCCACTGATGAGGAAGGAGGGAGGCGGAGGGGGGGAGGGTGACTTAAATCCAGCCTGGTGCCCAGTGCAAGATTATGTCAGTTCAAAGGGAGGTGCATGTATCTTTTTATAATTCAGCAAAGGCCTTTGCCAGAGTGCCTGTTGCAGGGTTTCTGAGCAGTTTCGCTTTTCCTTTATAACACTCAGGTTGCACTTTGCAGTAATGCGTGTAGGTGATGTGATTTGCCTCTGTCTGCTGACTAGCCTGTAAGCTATGTGAGGTTAGGCTGTGTTGGGTTTTGCTCTTCTATCCCTAGGACAGCGTCTGGGGCACAAGGCACAAGCTATGAATGGACGGAAACAATCTGAACCGAAGGGCACGGGTCTTGCTCTTCTGCATCCCTTTCTGCCAGGCCTACGGGGTGTCTGGGCACAGTGGCATGTGGTCTCCATGACCTAAGCCCCATGCCCAGGCCCAGGGGACACAGACTAGACAAGAGATACCCAACCCTGGCCTGGCATCCAAAACACACGTGAAGACTTAAAAACACAGCTTCCCAAGCCTCACCCCCAAGAGATTCAGGCATCTAGGATTTATATTTTTAACAAGGTCCTCCAGGTGATGCTAAATTGCCTATCAGGGTTCAGAACCCACAGATATTGTTGCAATAGATATAAGGAAGCTTGGATACCAAAGAGAAGGAGCTTGAGGTCCAGCCAGAAGTTTCATGGTAGGCTTTCTGGTGGAAATGGTGCCTCAGCCGGGTCTTGGCAAATATGAGCTAGGTGAAAAAAGGAGAGAAGGGCATTCTGGGTGGAAGGAACCACATGAACAGAAACAGAAACAGGATATGCAAGGGGTGCACTTCTGGGGGGAGGGCAGGGGGACTGAATCAAAATACAAGGACTGGGCTCCTGGTAGGCAATCAAGCATAAGTCACCCACGTTTCAGCTGGCCTCCCAGAACCCTTCTGGGTGGGAAGCCCGCGTTTCAGCAACCCCTATTTTTTTATTATGTTATGTTAATCACCATACATTACATCATTAGTTTTTGATGTAGTGTTCCATGATTCATTGTTTGCGTATAACACCCAGTGCTCCATTCAATACGTGCCCTCTTTAATAACCATCACCAGGCTAACCCATCCCCCCACGCCCCTCCCCTCTAGAACCCTCAGTTTGTTTCTCAGAGTCCATAGTCTCTCAAGGTTCATCTACCCCTCCGATTTGCCCCCCTTCATTTTTCCCTTCCTACTATCTTCTTCTTCTTCTTCTTTTTTTTTTTTTAACATATAATGTATTATTTGTTTCAGAGGTACAGGTCTGTGATTCAACAGTCTTACACAATTCACAGCGCTCACCATAGCACATACCCTCCCCAATGTCCATCACCCAGCCACCCCATCCCTCCCACCCCCCACCACTCCAGCAACCCTCAGTTTGTTTCCTGAGGTTAAGAATTCCTCATATCAGTGAGATCATATGATACATGTCTTTTTCTGATTGACTTATTTTGCTTAGCATAACACCCTCTAGTTCCATCCACGTCATTGCAAATGGCAAGATTCGTTTGGGTTTTTTTGATGGCTGCATAATATTCCATTGTATATATATACCACATCTTCTTTATCCATTCATCTGTCGATGGACATCTTGGCTCTTTTCATAGTTCGGCTATTGTGGACATTGCTGCTATAAACATTGGGGTGCACGTACCCCTTCTGATCACTATATTTGTATCTTTGGGGTAAATACCCAGTAGTGCAATTGCTGGGTCGTAGAGCAACCCCTATTTTTTAATCTGGCTTCCTTCCTATTTTTGGTTCCATTTGCCTTCTCGCTTTTTCTTATCCTTTCTCTAGTGAGACTGCGACCTCGTGGGATAGCCTCCCGAACCCTGTGCCATCGGGGCCCTATTGCCAGGGGCTTCCTTGATAAATGGGCTTGACTTCAGAATTCCAAACTGTCCTGCCTAGAAATACGAGCTTGCTGCCATTGGCAGGATGGTAGTACCCACAGACGCCACGTGCACCCCACGTGGCAGGAAAGGGTCTTTTTACTTGATGCAAAAGCAATGTCAAGAGTATGAAGTTCAGGCCCCAGAGGGGTCTGCAAATCATGACTCATTCCTTTCTATGTGGGGCCCAGAATGGGGTGGTCACGTTGGGAATGGCCAAGGGGATGCAGCTGGGGTGGGAGGGTAGATCCTCAGAGACCTGCCTTGGCTGGAGTGCGAGCCGTCCACGAGCGAGGTGCTGCCGGCTGTAGGCACCTCTCCCCCCACACCCCACTCCGGACTCCCAGCTAGCCTTCCGCATCTTTCCATCGCCTTCTGTCTCCTTCCTGTCCTCCCCTCCCATATGGCTCAGCTGACGGGCCTGGGCTGCGTTGGCAGGCTGATACTCCCTCCTAACTGGACTTTTCACACTGGACGTTTCCCATAAGCTCAGCTGTTGTCTGGAAAGGTCTTCTAAGACCAGCGAATCTGCTGCAGAGAGGAGAGTCCCTGGCACAGTTTGCGTCTCTGTTCTGTCCAGCCGGCCTCTAGAGAAGCCGAGCGGATGGGAGGCTCGCGGCCTCCGCACCAAGCTGCAGACCAGGCGTCTTCTGCGCGACGCCCCGTGCCACAGTTCAGTGCCACCCCACCGAAGCCTGAACTATCTTGTCTGCCGTCCGGTTATCAATTAATCTCCTGTCATCAGTGATTAACTTATTCAAGCCACAGGAGCTGCTGAACCAAAACAGCCCCTTGGGGTGAGTCTCCAACATCGTGCCGCATGTGGAGCTGCCTGTGACCCTCATCCCTCTGGCCCTTGTGCTGTGTCAGCAGGGGATCAGGGACAGCCAGGGACAGGGGTCCCGCTCGGGGCACTGCCGCTCCGGAGCTCTCCCCGCAGTCCTCAGAGTGCAGATCCTCATCGCAAGCTTCTAGGTTCTGTTTTCTCTGTGTGTTTGTCTGCCAAGAAGGCTTTAAAAATGGGGTTGGGCGGGCCTATTCTCTGGGGGCATATGTCATGTGACTCCAACCCCCTGAGCCTGATATGGAAGAAAAGGGAGTCAAACTGTGGGATGTGCTGGGTGTTGAGGAGACCAGGGATCACGTCTTCAAGCATACGTTGTTGTAGCAGGAAGAAGCCTCGGAGGTCACTGATTCCAACTTCCGGATTCTATGGACACCAAGAAAGAGGGCTTGACTCACCCAAGGGGAGAGGAAGAACAAATGTCCAGTTATGTTTATATGTCAGATAAAGGCTTTCTTCACCACGGTGGGGGCAGGGGACATACAACTCTCTGGAAAAAAGGCAAGGGGATCCTTCCTTATACCACTTTTATCACATGAGGGTCTCAAAAGAAAAGCTTCTCTGTTGTTGTTGTTTTTCTGAGTAATCCTGGCCGACTTGGTCTCACTTCTTGGTTGTAGGGCTTCTCACAGCAGTTTAAAAATGATGCCTTTATTCACCTCTGTGGCCATCCCCCTATAACCCATAACCCCAGTCTAACCACGAGAAACCTACAAAAACAGACGAACCCCAACTGAGGGACATTCTACCTGACCAGTACCCTTCAAAAACTTCAGAACCTGACCAGTACCCTCAAAACTGTCAAGGTCATCCAAAACAAGGGAAGCCTGAGAAAGCATCTCAGACCAGAGGGGCCTCAGGAGACGTGGCGATTAAAGGCACTGTGGGATCCTGGAACAAGAAAAGGCCATTAGGGAAAAACCAGTGAAATCTGAATTAAGGGAAGAGTTTAGCTGACAGTTCTGTAACAATCCTGGCTCCTTCGTTGGAAGGAATGCACCTTCGTGTGTAAGACAGTCACAGTAGGGGAAACTGGGTGACGGGTAGACAGGAATTCTGGACTATCTTCATAACTTCTCAGCAAATCTCAACCTGTTTTAAAATAAAGCATTCATTTAAAAAGATTGTACATGGTGCTTTTCAATTTACATCAGGCTGGAAACTTTATCAGATGCTTAATAACGGTGCCTGTCAGGGCACCTGAGTGGCTCAGTCATTAAGCGTCTGCCTTCGGCTCAGGTCATGATCCCAGGGTCCTGGGGTCAAGCCCCGCATTGGGCTCCCTGCTCAGTGGGAAGCCTGTTTCTCCCTCTCACTCTCCCTCTGCCTGCCTCTCTGCCTGCTTGTGCTCTCTGTCAAATAAAAAAAAATAAAAATAAAAAAATAACGGTGCCTGTCACACAGTAGGTTGGAGTAATAAGCATCTGAGAGAGGAAAGCAGGAACAAGGGAAGGAAGAAGGAATGGAGGAGAGGCAAGAAGGAAGATAAAGAGGGAAGAAGGCGGACACGGAAGTACGAGATGCAGAAGGAAATGTAGCCATCCAGCCAGTGATGACCAATGAAACAGAACGTGCGATATTCATGTCATGGGGTTTGTGGCCATAGAAAAGGATTGAAGCACTGATCTGTGCTCCAAGGTGGACAAACCTTGGTCACACGATGCTAAGCAAAAGAAGCCAGACACGAAAGACCACATATTGCCTGATTCCATTACGTGAAATGTCTAGAAAAGGCAAACCCACAGAATAGAAAGTAGATTGGTGGTTGCCGGGGACTGGGGGCAGGAGGGAATGGGGACTGGTGGCTAATGGGGATGGGCTTCCTTTTGGGGAGCAATGAAAATGTTCTGTGAGTAGACAGTGGTGAGGGTCACACGACCTTGCAAATATACTAAAACGGTTAAAGTTGCCCACTTCAAAGGGTGCATTTTATAGTGTGTGAATTATATAATAAATTAAAAAATAAAATGAAAATGTTAAGAAGGAAATACAACCTAATCTATACTTTCAAGGAGTGCACAGTGTGCTGGACACTTTCAGCCCCAGTGATTGGAAGCCTTTCCCCTTGTCTGTAAGCTTCATGGGCATGGGAGCCACGGATAGTTCGCCATTTTATCCCCAGCACCCAGCACAGTGCCTCACCCCTAGTAGACTCTCAAGAAGTGCTTGCTGAATGAAAGAATGAGTGTTTTCAGTCTTCTGACAGCCAGGGGAGGTCACAGAGGAGAAGCTAAAGGTGTTTAGGAAAATCTAAGGTGCTCAGAAAAACCACAGGCTGTGAAGTGGACAAGATTTACCATCCCACAACCCCGTGCGGATTTTCAAAGCCCTCCCAGAGAGGCATCTGTGCCCTCCTGAGTGCCCAAGCAAAACCCTGCAGACGCACCTCCTTCCGGCCTGCTGCCTGCTCCACGTGCCCTGGGACCCCTTCCTCTTGGACACCCACACACTCACCGGGGAAGCTCTGCTCAGCCCAGGGAGCTCATGGTCTAGAGAAAGGCATGTGTCTGCACACCCCCACAACCCACCGCTTCTGATAGAGTATGCTGAGCAGAACAGAGGCCTGAGCAAAAGGAGCTGGGGGGCCTGGAGGGAGCAGTTCACGGCCCCCCCGGCAGAGGCAGGTCACGGAAAGTTTTGCAAAGGAAGGGACATCATTTCGGCACGAGGAATGGATTGATTCTGAAATACGGTTTTTGTGTTGGTAATATCTCCACTCCTCATTTCACAAACGGTTGTTTGTTTTCTTGTTCGTCCTCCACAGATCCTTAGGGATAGCCTAGAATATCATCACCAAAGCCCCAATTAGACCCAAGGTGACTCAGCTCCTCAAAGGTAAGTGTCATAAAAAATGAAAACTGCTTTTGGATGCCTTGAGCCAGCCAGAAGGAAGTGAGTAATTTTTAAAATCTGGTTTCAAGTACCTCAAAACACTGGGTGACTGCAGCTGGAAACTGAGTGCTGTTGACACGTGAGAGACTTGGAAGTGAGCTCTCCATTCCAAGCATGAGCTTAGAGGGGAAAGACACCTGCAGAACTGTGCATTGTAACCTTGGCAGAATATCAGAGAAGGAAGAACAAAGGCTTTGCTGTAAAAAACAGCCTTGCTGCTTAACAGCTGTCACCTGAGGAAACATGGGTTCTGAGCCTCAGTTTCCTTGTGTGGAACGTGGGGATATGGTCCCCAGCCCTCTGGGCTGCTTTGAGAGTTAAAAAAAGATACTGTGTGTAAAGCTTTCTGATTAATATCTGGCGAATAAGAGCCTTTTGATAAATTGCAGGTAATTTTTATCATTATTATTACAATTACTGTTATAATTATAGAGCTACTTTGTCAATTTGGAGGGTGTTTGAAAATAAATTTCTATCCAGAACTCCCTCTCGGTTTATTCTAAAATCTATTCAAAGAACAAACTGAGCTTTTATTCTGGGCTAAATTGCAAATGGAGTTTCTATATCATTTCATAATGAGTGTTTGTGATGAGATCACAGAACCACAGAAACAAAATTGTGGAGACAGAGAAGCTCCTGTGCCTTTCAACCTTCTCTGTAAAACAAAAAACAAAGCGTATAGGTCTCTGGATATACTGAGGAGGAGAGATTCTGTCCCTAAAACATCCCAAGCTTTAAAGGGAAATCTGATTTCAAAGTCCCTCTCTTACTAAGTCTCCAGGGCCGTATAATGCACTACGTTAGAGCAGTGCCATGCGGATGCCTAAGTCGCATGATGTGAACAGAACAAGGAGAAGAAGAGACGGAGGAAGGGAGGGGAGGGGAGGTGAAAGGGGGAAGGCAGAGGCACTGGTATTTTGAAAAACACCCCAGGTGATTCCAGCGGGCAGCCAGAGGCTCCTTGGATTGCGCCAGTTCCCGTTGGCACTTAACCCCATACCCCTGGGTAAACAGGAAACAGGAAATACTTGTTTCCCTGTGTCTCCCTATGGGCTCAGTTGGGTTTAATAAAATTGAACCAGCTTGACCTATATCGTACTAGATACTGCTGGCAGCCACGTGCTTATTATAAAACAATTACTAGGAACCTAGGAGCCCCAGTAGATCAAGGACAAGGCTGCACATTTGCATTTATGTGTTAATGGGGGGGCCCAAGGTCTCTGGTGGTGGGCGGGTGAGTGTTGCCCTTTAAACACGGGATGACTTACAAGGGACTTCAGATATTTGCTGGACACTTTAAGCTGTTGACTGGATCACAGATACCACATCCAAAGAAAGTAAAAAAAAATTTAAAGAATCTTAAAAATGAAAGCAGAGTTGTTTCTTTTCAGCTTTCTCGCATTGCGGTTTTCAAGCGATTTCCTGGTTTCCGCCTTGTCCATGTGGCCACTAGATGGCGCACAGTACAAAACATTAGCCCTGAAGTGGGGCTGCATTTATCACTTTGCAAAGGGAATCACAGGTGGGGTTGCCAGATTCAGCAAATAGAAATGGAAGACTCCCAATTAAACTGGAATTTCAGACAAACGCATATTTCATGGGACACCACACTTACACTAAAAAAATTACTTGTTGTTTATCTGAAAGTCAAATTTAAACGGGTGTCCTGTATTTCATCTGGCAGTCTTAATCAGAGGGGACTTTTGGGAATAAGTAGATAATCCAGTGGCTCTCGGCTTTTTCAGATACTAGAATTTTTGGTGGCATACTTGGAATCAAAAGATTCAAAGCAACAGGAAACGAGCCAGCAATTATTACAATACAATCACAACAATTATAGTGTAGCAGTGTCTTCAGGGTCCAAGCCCCCTGACAGTTAACCCTTTACTCCCTGGTTTGCCCCATGCCGTTGTGTGAGTCCAGCTGTCCCTGCCCTGATCACATCTCTTAAGTAATCAAGGCAAGTGCTGGGATACTCCAGCAATCACTCTTGCTTTCTTGGCAATGGCTTGAGTGCGGCCTTGCCCTATGCCTCCTCACTCTTAAAGTAAGTTTACCGCCTTACTTTGAGAAATACAGTCTCAATGTTCAATCTGACAGAGAATGGCATAGATAGTCATTTGTAAGAAAAGTAAATGTTACATGTTGAACAAAATTTGGTGGCGTACGTGTGAAGGTTGGTGCTGTGCCTCTTGCCAAGCTGACATTCCTTGGCCAGCCTCACGTTCAGTCCCTCATGGAGAAGAAAAAGCAGAAACACCTGCATCCTGAGCTCTTTCTTGACATGAATTGGCCAATCTCCCTAGGGGACCATGAGCTTTCTACAGGAAGGGATCATCCTTATAGCTTCCTGCAGAGAAACACTGAATGCGAACCTCGAATTCAGGGCACTGTACCCTGAATCAGTGTTGTACTCAACGCGCTTTCTAGGCAGATTGGTTGCCCCAGTTCTATGATCCAAGATGTGGTGCATCTGGTCTACCTGTAGGACAACTGGGTCCCTGAGAAGGAGAAGAAGACAGAAAGAAGGGAAAGGGAGAAGAAAAGTTAGCAATAGTTTGCAAACGTTAACCTTAAAGACAACCCAGCTAGAGCCCACCCTGATAACCAACTCTTCTCTATGGAGGGGAAGAGGAAGCCCTGATGGTCAGAAATCGGTCTCAAACTCACTGTTAGGGTCTTGATTCTTTCTCCTGCAGAATGAATGCTTGCAGGAGGAGATCCATGGGAGAGCACAATCCAGTCTCTTTTTTTCTCCCCACCCCAACTCTATCCTAGATCTATTTCCTTCTAACAGCTTTACTGAGCTACAATTCACACATTTCAAGTGTACAAATCAGTGGTTTTGGGTGTATTCACAGTGTTGTGCAACCAACAGTATAATCAATTTTACAATGTTTTCATCACCCCAGAAAGAAACCCCACACCCATCAGGGGCTACTCCCCCATTGCTCCCAGCCACCATCCCCAGCCCTAAGCAACCACTAACCTGCTTTGTGTCTCTATAAATTGGCCTACTCTGGCCATTTCATATATGTGGAATCATATAACATGGGTCTTTTGTGTCTGGATTTTTTCATTGAGTATAAGGTCAAGATTCATCCAGGTTGTAGCACGTGTCAGGACCTCATTCTTTTTTCTGCTAATATTCCATTGTAGGGATTTCCCACCTTTTATGTACCCATTTATCAGTTCATGGACGTTTGGGTTGTGTTCACTTTTTGGCTATTATGAATAATGCTGCTATGAACCTTCACGTACCCGTTCACAATCCATTCTGTGACTCTGCTTCAGGTCTTGTAAACACATTGAGAAGGGTCAACTCTCTTTCTTGCTTCTAGAAATTCATTCACAGTAGAGCAGCCCCATGGGGATGCTGCCTCCACCATAAGAACAAAAAGAGAATATTCATTTAACTGGGGGAAAGGAGACACTGAGTGCAGGGGTGCTGGGGACCTCTTCTGGGTAGATTCTTTTTTTAAAAAATTTTATTTATTTGAGAGAGAGAGCACGAGCAGGGGTAGGGGTAGGGATAGGGGTAGGAGCAGAGGGAGAAGCAGACTCCCCACCGAGCAAGGAGCCCAACGTGGGGCTCGATCCCAGAACCCCCGGATCATGACCTGAGCTTAACTGACTGAGCCACCCAGGTGCCCCTCTTCTGTGTGAATTCTTAACAAGGTACGTGAGTTCTTAGGCTCTGAGGAGTTTAGAGAAGATTATGAGGTTTTCCATCTGCAGAATGGGTACATGATCCCTTTGCCTCCTCCGGGCAGCCTATAACTAACACATCCACATCTAAGAAAATTTAGGTCCTAAAGCAACACCATGTTGGGACAGTTTGGTAAGAACGGACAGACAATGGCATGTTTGGGAAATTTTTCCCTCTGAGATATCTTGAATTCCTTAGGTCAACACATGGATAAACATGAAAAAGAAAAGAGCCTGCATTTTTCAGATTTTCCCCCACCACCCTCAAGGCATAACGGTCTTAAGAGAGGAAGCTGAGCACTCCTTCTTGGGAGGGGAGGGGAGGAATCAAGATTGATTGAAGTGAGTCATCCTTACTCCCCTGCTGAGAGGCTCCTACCCTGGGAACTCTGCACATCTGCATGGATTCATTCCACACAACTTACTGGGCACTTTCTGTGTGCCAAGTGCTGTAGATAAAAATACCATATCGTTTTGCAAGTGAGGAAACTGAGACTCAGAGTTCCCAAGATAACATAGCAAATGATGCCACTGAGATTTTACCCAAGTCTGACCACAGAGAAGCCATCATAGAAACTTCAGCAATGATTAAAATGCAGCCCCAGGGCACCCAGGTGGCTCAGTCAGTGAAGCTCCCACTCGTAATCTCAGCTCAGGTCTCGCTCTCAGGGTTGTGAGTGCAAGCCCCGTGTCCCACATTAAAAAAAAAAAAAAATGCAGGCCCTACTCTCAAGGTTATAAGCTAGTGAGGAGAACAGATACGTACATAAAAAATGAAAAAGAGACAGATTAGTACTAGAGGTGAGAAGCACGGAGAAATCATGGGGTAAAACCAAGGGCACTGAAGCCGGTGGTGGGTGGGAGAGCACGAGGTTTCCCCAAGAAGATGAAGTTTGAAAAACAAGAAAGAATCTTCCAGGGAAAGGAGGGCTTCCTTGCTGAGAGAGAGCAGTCGCTACAAAGTCTTCACTATGGTAGAGAGCTTTAAGGAGCACTGGGTGTTATAGGCAAACAATGAATCATGGAACACTACATCAAAAACTGATGATGTAATGTATGGTGATTAACATAACATAATAAAATAAAATTTTAAAAAATTAAAAAAAAAAAAGAAGTCTGTAAAAGGATCAGCGATTGGAGGAGTGGCTGAGTGGCCATCCAGAGTGGCGACAGATGGGCAGAGATCACTAACAAGGGGCCGTTTATATCACGCTGAAAGTTGGGTTTTATTCTGAAACTTACGGGGAGCCATTGAAGGATTTTAACCTGAAGGGGGAAGTAATCTAAAATCTTACCACGTCTACTTGAGCAACATTGTGGAAGATGGATTGGAAGGAGCACAAGTAAATGCTAAAAATACTCAAAAACCTCTTCCAGACCTGCTCCATCCTGAACCACTTGTCGTCCGGGAGAGATGCACTGTTCTCACGGCGGCGCTTCCAGGTTGAACAACAGTTTCCCTCAGAACTTTGTAGGCATGGCGTGGTCGTCTTGCGGTGACACCTGTCTGGTTGTCTTCCCTTTGATCTCACACTTAAGAGTTGTCTTGTGCTTCACATCCTCCTGAACACTATCCTTCAGCGGCACTGGCCTTCTTCTTGTTCCTTGACCATGTCAAGCTTGCACCTCTCTGCTCCTTTCCTCTTCCTGAAATTTTCTTCCCCACCCCACTCATGGCTGACATCATTTCTCTCAGATCTGAGCTCAAGTGTCCGCTCTCAGAGAGGCCTCCCCTTGGCAACGTAGCTAAACTAGCAAATACTAGATGTGCAAAAAAATACGTTTCGCATTAATTAAAAATCATTAGTTATTTCGAACTAGGATTCTGTGGGAATGTTTCAGAAAGGAGGTAGTATTTGGACTAGGCTAAATTCACAATCTAATTCATTTTTGATTAGCTATCTGTATGGAAAAAAGGTGAACCTCAAATCCCTACCTCATATAAGACATAGAAATATATTCAGATTTATTCAGATGCCTTATAAATCTGATTGTAAAAGGAAACCTAATAAATATTCTAGAATAAAACAAAATGTCTTCATCACCTTGGAGGATGGCAGATTCTTGAACAGGACACAAAAAGTACTAATATACAGTAAACTGGGGCACCTGGGTGGCACAGTCGGTTAAGCGTCCAACTCTTGGTTTCAGCTCAGGTCCTCATCTCAGGGTTGTGAGATCGAGCCCCACGCTCAGCAGGGAGTCTGCTTAAGTCTTTCTCTCCCTCTCCCTCTGCCCAGCTCTCTCTCTCTCTCAAATAAATAAATAAATCTTTTTAAAATTTTTAAAAAATAAAAAATAAAACAATCAACTGGACTATATTAAAATTTAAAACTTCTCTTCATCAAAAGACACCATTAAGAGAGTGAAAAGGCAAGTGAGAAAAGACATTTGCAATATATGATACCCAAAGACTCCTTTTCAGAATAAAGAAATTTCACAATTAATAAGAAAAAGGAAGACAACACAATAGAAAAGTGGGCAAAAGATTTGAACAGACACTGCCCAAAAATAAACATATGCAAATAGTGCTCAATTTCACTGTTTCCCAGAGACTGCAAATTCAAAGCACAATGCAGCACCCCTATGCATTCACTGCCTCAGTCCACGTGAGCTGCTATAACAAAGCACCACAGACAGAGTGGTTTATAAACAGCAGACATTCACTTCTCACAGTTCTGGAGGCTGGGAAGTCCCACAGTGTAGGCGTGGATCTGCTGTATGGTGAGGACTCACGTTCTGGTGCATAGACTGCACTTTCTAGTGTCACCTTGGCAAAGGATGTCTCTGGGGCCACTTTTCTTTTTTTTCATTTTTTTATTGTTATGTTAATCACCACACATTACATCATTAGTTTTTGATGTAGTGTTCCATGATTCATTGTTTGCATATAACACCCAGTGCTCCATGCAGAACATGCCCTCTTTAATACCCATCACCAGGCTAACCCATCCTCCCACCCCCCCACTCCAGCAACCCTCAGTTTGTTTCCTGAGATTAAGAATTCCTCATATCAGTGAGGTCATATGATACATGTCTTTCTCTGATTGACTTATTTCGCTCAGCATAGTACCCTCCAGTTCCATCCACGTTGTTGCAAATGGCAAGATATCATTCTTTTTGATGGCTGCATAATATTCCATTGTATATATATACCACATCTTCTTTATCCATTCATCTGTCGATGGACATCTTGGCTCTTTCCACAGTTTGGCTATTGTGGACATTGCTGCTATAAACATCGGGGTGCACGTACCCCTTCGGATCCCTACATTTGTATCTTTGGGGTAAATACCTAGTAGTGCAATTGCTGGATTGTATGGTAGCTCTATTTTCAACTTTTTGAAGAACCTCCATACTGTTTTCCAGAGTGGCTGCATCTGGGGCCACTTTTATAAGGGCCCAATCCTGTCCTCACCTCCTAAAGCCCCTACCTCTACATAGCATCATATTGGGGATTAGGTTTCAACATATGAATGGGGGAGGGGAATGCATTCAGGCCATAATATTCACCAAACATGGCTAAAATGAAAGAGAAAAACAATGCCAAATGTGGGCAAGTGGTTGGAGCTCCTAGGACTCTCATATTCTGTGGTGGATGTATATTTATCAACCCCTTTGGAAGTAGCCATTGAAGCTAAATATATGTACACCCTATGACTCAGCAATCCTACTCCTGGGTAAATACCAATAGAATTGTGTGCATATATTCATCAAAAGATATTTACCAAAAGAATGTTCACAGCAGAACTACTAGTAATAGCCTAAAGCAGGAAGCTGCTAAAATATCCCTCAAAAGTAGAATGGATAAATAAATTGCGATATAGTCATAAAATGGAATGCTATTTAGGGGCGCCTGGGTGGCTCAGTCGGTTAAGCGTTTGTCTTCGGCTCAGGTCATGATCCCAGGGTCCTGAGATTGAGTCCGGCGTTGGGCTCCCTGCTCAGTGGGAGTCTGCTTCTCCCTCTCCTCCCCGCTCATTCTCTCTCTCGCTATCTCTGTCTCTCTCTCTCTCTCAAATAAATAAATAAAATCTTTTTAAAAAAATGGAATGCTATTTAGCAATGCTAATAAATGAACTATTATTACATGTGAAAACATGGATGAACCTCATAAACATATATTTAGTAAAAGAAGCAATACACAGAAGATTTTATATTTTATTATTCCATTGATATAAAATTAAAAAACAAGCAAAACTATGACTTTAAAGTCAAGGTATTAGGTATCATTGCTCTCTACTGGGGGTGGGTGGGGAGTGAGGGACTGGGCAGCAGTGGGAGAGGGCACCAGGGGGATTTCTGGAGTGCTATTGTTTTAACTTTTTAATCTAGGTGCTGGCCATGTAGGTGTATTCACTTTGTGAAAATGCACCAGTGTGTACACTTATGATTTGCACATTTCTCTGTATGCATGTTATATTTCAATTAAGTGTTTGCTAAAAAATTATTGTGGTGATTAAATAAGGTAATAAATTACTCAGTTCAGTGACTATTATGTGGCGAACACCCACTAAATGTTAATTTAAATTTCAGTGACCATGATGAGCCAGAGTGAGATACTCATTTAGCAGTACAAAAAGTAAATTTAAAAAACTGGGTCATGGGACATCTGGATGGCTCAGTCGGTTAAATGTCTCACTCTTGGTTTCGGCTCAGGTCATGATCTCAGGATCATGAGATGGAGCTCCATGCTCAGCTTGGAGCCTGCTTAAGATTCTCTTTCTCCTTCTCTCTCTCCCCCTCACTCCCCCCTTTAAAAAAAACAAAAACAAAAACTAGGTCACACCCAGTAGGATGGCTATAATCAAAAACAAAAAATAAACAAACAAAAAAACAGAAAATAAGTGTTGGCAAGGATGTGGAGAAATTGGAAATCTTGCACAACATGAATGGTAACGTAAAATGGTGCAGCCACAGTGGAAAATGGATGGCAGATCCTCAAAAAATTCAACACAGAATTAGCAAATGACCCAGTAATTTCACTTCTGAGTATATACTTGAAAGCGTTGAAAACAGGAACTTGAACAGAAATTTGTACACCAAAATGCAAAGCAGCATGGTTCACAGTCGCCAAAAGCTGGAAACAACACAAATGTCCACCTGCGGACTAATGGAAAAACAGAATGTGGTACATACATACAACAGAATAGTATTCAGCCTTAAAAAGGAATGAAATTCTGACACATGCTATAGCATAGATGAATCTTGAAGACATGTGAGATAAGCAAGACATAAAAGGACAGATATTGTTACAAAAAAAAAATCCTTTCCCGACTGCTCTGCAATATTAGTCATAAATTAATACATTAAGTGACCTATACAGGTCAGTCTATTTCCAGACTCTTCCCTTAATCTATTTGTCTATCTTTGGGCCAAAACCACACTGTTGGGAGGGGCCGTAGCCTTACATCATGTTATATGGTAGTGTGACCCTTTAGCTCTGTCCTTCTTTGACGTTGTCTTGGCTGTTCTTGGCCCTTTTTACTTCCTTATGTATTTTATTTATTTATTTATTATTCATTTATTTTTTGGCAAATTTCACGTTGGCTTTAATTCTACTACAGAACACCAGTTTATCAAATTTCGTTTCTTGATCTTAGAGGGTCTTGAAGCTTTGAGAAGGAAGTAACAGGAGCAAAGAGCTAGTTCAGATATTAAACAAACACGTCTTTTTCTTAGTAAGACTACAGAGCCTAAAAGGTCAAATCGCTTTTCTTTATTTTATTTTATTTTATTATGTTAATCACCATACATTACATCATTAGTTTTTGATGTAGTGTTCCATGATTCATTGTTTGCATATAACACCCAGTGCTCCATGCAGTATGTGCCCTCCTTAATACCCATCACCAGGCTAACCCATCCTCCCACCCCCCTCCCCTCTAGAACCCTTAGTTTGTTTCTCAGAGTCCATAGTCTCTCATGGTTCGTCTCCCCCTCAGACTCCCCCCCCCTTCATTTTTCCCTTCCTACTATCTTCTTTTTTTTTTTATTTCCTGATATATTTTAGACTCACTCTGCTTATCAACTTCCATTTTTTTTAAAAGATTGATTTATTTGAGAGAGAGAGAGAATGAATGGGGGGAGGGGCAGATGGAGAGGGAGAAGCAGACTCCCCGCTGAGCTGGGAGCCTGAGGGGCGGGGTTCCATCTCCAGTATCATCACCAGAGCCAAAGGCAGATTCAATGTGGAATTCTGTCCCTGAAGGTGACATCCAAGGGCAAGTGTTGGCTGGGAACACTCATCGTGGTCCTTAACATCCACCTAACTGCTGTAGGTTTCCTCCAGACCTCCATCCAGCATGTTCTCGCTCTGATCCAGCTGCCAGGACCAACTTGCTGTAACCGCCACAGAGCCGTGTGATCAGTGTTGCTGGGAGGGAGGGGAGTTTGTGGGATTCCCACTGCTCTGTATCCACTTCTCCTCCCGAACAGCAACCTTGTTTCCTTTATTGGAATGATCTCTGCTGCACCAAGCATAGTCTGGTGGGGCCTCCCTACCCCCAAGTGGGCAAGTGACCCAAGCCTGACCAGTCTGATGCTCCTTGCCTGGGAACAGGATCTGGAGCAGAGAGCAAATGAGCAGGGACTGGCTACAGCACTGACTGACCAGGGCAGCTCCGCCAAGGGGATCACTGTTGATGTTCCTCAGCCATAACCCCATTTCCAGTCAGTTCTCTGAGCCCCCCGTAGCCTGCTAACAAATTTCTTCTCTGCTTAAGTGAGTTTGAGTCATAACCAAAAGATTCCTAACTGATGCAGAATCTAATACCATAAGAGGGGTGTTACAAGACTAAGCTGAGAGATTTGGGTGAAGGACAGAATTAATAAGAGAATTTGGTAGTTCTTTTTTATGTTAGAGTAAACAGTGGGTTAACCTGCTGCCTGTTAAGCCTCAAGACTCCTACTGTGTGCTTCCCGAGGCTTTAACATTAAAAGATATTGTAGGAAAATTTCAAATTTTGGAATGTGTGCTGGTAACTTCTTCAGCAAGTTCTCCCAAGAATGTTTAGATTAAACTGATCCATCCAAAAGTAAGAGAAGGAAAAAACACAGATTTGCTAAGAGTTGCCTTTTTGCCAATGGTCTGCAGTTAAATTGTCTGAGAGTCCAGGAAAATCTCAATTCTCTACCCTCAAATCAAAGTTGGCAGAAGAAAGTTACTTAGAAGAAGAAAGTTAGGGGCGCCTGAGTGGCTCAGTCGGTTAAGCATCTGCCCTCGGCTCAGGTCATGATCCCAGGGTCCTGGGATCGAGTCCCACATCGGGCTCCCTGCTCAGCGAGGAGCCTGCTTCTCCCTCTGCCTGCCGTTCCCCCTGCTTGTGCTCTCTCTCTCTCTCTCTGATAAATAAATAAATAAAATCTTAAAAAAAAAAAAAAAAGAAGAAGAAGAAGAAAGTTAGAAGTTCCATAGTGGGAACAGAGACACCAAGCAGGAAGTAAGATTAAGGCCTGGGAGAGACCCCTTCCCAGACCCCTCCTGTGATGCCTCCAACAAAGAAGTCAACTCACCTCTTGGGGAGATGCAGCAGGATGTAGCCAGGGAGTCACAAAGAACAGCAGCTAGTGGTCCACTAGGACCATGGAACCGGCCTGCCTGGGTGTGCATCGTTGCTCCGCCACTTGGGAGGAGATTCTTTACTGCTCCACGACCAATGTTTGCAAAGGGGAGATAGTTCCTGTCTCCTAGGGCTGCTGTGAGGTTTAAGTGAGTTACTGTCCACATAAAGCCTTTAGAACAGTGCCCACCCCATAGTAAGCAATCAGTAATGTTGCTCCTGTTATTTTTATTGTTATTGTGAGGAAGGGGGTAGTTCTGTGAGTCATCCCCACCTAGCCTGTTGTTTTAGATCATTCTCAAATAGAGGCCAAGATAGAAACTAAAGGATGACCAGAGCACCTGGCCTATTGCCAGGCCATAGCTGTCCCCAGGCAGGTTCTAGTTCAAAGACTAGGACATGGTAAGATCCCGGACTCTCGTTACGATCCATGGCATTAGTTAGAAGCAAATAAGCCAGGATTCCATTCACTTTTTAAGGGCATCATTTTGCCAGAGAAACCTCAAACCTGGTCCACAATGGTCTACGATAATAATTTTTACTCCGGAACTCATAGCAGCAGGAAGAGAACTGATAAAACAGTGCAGCCCCCAAAAGGGGCATCCTCCTCCATGTACTTGTCATATAGTCTTTGGAGGACACCATAGAAGGGATTTTTCCCAAAGAGACAAGCAGGGGCCACAGAGGGCAAAGGGGAAAGGGAAGCCTTCCGGAGGACAGCACCGGGGAGGACAGATACTTGCTGCCGAGGAAGGATGTCCACGTGACTTCTGCAATTACCCTGTTCTCCCTCCATTACTGTTTACTGAGTGCATCAGTGGGGATTAAATTTACCAGTTAGCCTCACTGGACCTCATAGGACCATAGCAGCTCCCCACATGAGCACCGCAAATCACCCAGACAACCAGACTATATGAAATCCTGGCTTGTCTCTTTGGGGAAAAGAGGTTGACTGTGTTCATATAGAGTGGAGATTTTTGAAGGTATATTTATGGGGAGACAAGTGAGTGTGGATATTGGGCATTTAAAGGGGGACGGGCTGTACTGGTTGGATGTTTGTGCAACTCGGCATTTGCTCACTCTTCTTCTGATAAAGTGACCCCTCTAAATGTGGTTTGATTGGCGTCGTGATCTTACCTCCAGGATCTAGGGATGGTCCTTGATTCTCTCCAGCCGATCAGCAGAGCTGATGCCCTGGCTGTGTGAAGAGAGCCAATGACATCGGACACATATGCTGAGTCTGGGAAAAGAAGAGTTCCTCCCCTCCCCCCCCTCCCCGCCCCATCTCTCTTTAACCTTCCTCTGGATGGCATCTGGTCAAGATGTGAGACGTGCCATCGCTGTGGGGGGTGGGGAGGAGCTGCCTTGGTGACACCGAATCTAGTCCTCACCGGATTCCATCCCTTTCAATTATGTAAGCCAGTTTGAGGTAGGTTTTCTGTCACTTACAGCGTAAGGAGTCCTAACAAGTACACCAGCGGGATTGGGGCTTTTATCTCTTAATGATAAGAGCTGTTATCTGTCAAGAGCTGCACGGTTTACAAAGCATTTGCACAGACAGTTCTCTTGATTTTGTCACCTCTCCCGCGGGGCAGCATCCTCCGTGTACTAGATGAGGAGACTCAGGTGGAGGGGGGCCTACTTTGCCCAAAGACACCCAGCCAGTCACTAGATGAGCTGGAGCTTGAACCCAGGTCTGACTCCAGGAAAAAAAGTCTCGGGTTGCCCCAGGGCCACACAGAAGCCATCACAAAACACAGCATGTCAAAAGAGACAGACACATACCCAACCCCCCTGATTTCTTCTTAGCCTCAGATTCTCCAGGGCAGTGCCTGGGTTTCAAATCCCGAGCCCCAGCACAGTTGCTTCTGTGGGAGGGGAAGTGACTCCATTTGAGATATCTCTGGTGCAGTCAAGCGGGAGGTCATTTTCCCTTGTGGTTTCATTGATTTTACGAGGAGGGAGTCTGTGATCGTAGTTGGAAATATTTATGCTTGAAGGAGAGAAACTGAGGGGACTCAGTCGTGTCTGTAGGCCAGTCACTCCCAGGGACCTTCTTAATTTAGCGATTCCTCCCCTCCTGCCCCCTCCCTCTGTCCATCTTCCAGGGCAGGATTGAGCAGCCAACGTACTTATGAGACTGGAGCTCCAGAGCCCACGTGGAGGAGTAAATTACAAGTGAATGCACCTCCAAGATGGGGCAGCCTCCCTCGTCCTGGCTGCACTTCAAAGCCTCCTGAAAAATCCCCAAGTACAACCAGTCTCAGCAGGGTTCTGTGCAACCCTCTGATGACTCTGTCCGGGTACTGTCCAAGAGGCGCGGGCTCTCACTTGTTTGTGTCGACCCCCCTCTCCTGCAGTTAGCAATGCCCATTGGCAGAGGAAACAGTGGGCCGTAGGGAGGCCAAGGTTGTAAACTTCACAGGAGCTGAACCCATCCTCCAGATGTCGGTCTGGGGTTTCATCTACCTGTGCTACAGACCTGAAGGGCCAGGACTGTCTTGTCTATCTTGGTAATCCCCATGTCTAGCGCAAATATGGCAATAGCTAGAACCCAGTACCTTTTTGTGGAGAGAGTGGATAATTTTGGTGTCCTGGTCTTTTATGCCAAATTCAATTAAAGTCCAGTTTGAATTTCCAATTCACTTAGACCACAGAGAACAAAGAATTTAAGATGCTCATAAACACTGGAGAGTGTCCAAACTGATTCCTTGGTAATTTCTAGGCACCAAAATAAAAACATGTGACGTTAGTAAAAATTGCTTTGTAATTTACAAAGCCCTTGTTACTGATATTCTGCCGTTAATAGACAACAACCCATGATGACTGGTCTAGCTGTGCCCATCTCAGAGATGAAGAAGCTGACACACGGCGGGGGTGGTAATTTGCCAAAGTCCCGTAGTTAAGTGACAGAGACAGGACTCAAACCCAGGTCTTTTCATCCTGAGTCCAGTATTCTTCCCACCCAAGGGGTGTGTTTTTGTCCCTGTATTCTGAGGGGTGCTGGAGAGGCTTCTAGAGAAGATAGAACCGAGGACAAAGTAATCCCTGACTTTGCCTGAGGCAATGGTGCAGGAAGATGAGAATTGTCTATGCTTCTCCCATTTCCTGAGCATCTGCTCCATACATACCTGCTTCCCGGGGAGGGCTACCAGGGGGGCTGAAGCTTCCAGCCCCACTCCCTTACGCAGACCTCCCCCACAGCCCTGGCTAATGGGTACCATCAGTTCACCACACAGAAACACTTGAAGCCCTGAGCTCACATATTAAATCTGATGGAGGTTTTCCAAATTTGACAACCCTTAAAAAACTGCCTGACATGTTGAAGAATGAGTTGTGAAGCTGAATAATAAGCTCTCAATAATAAAAACCAAAATTCAATCAGCCATGCTAAGGAAAGACCAAATTATCTTTCTCTTCTGACTATGGTAAATATATATTTTTAAGATTTTATTCTTTGGGGGCGCCTGGGTGGCTCAGTCGTTAAGCGTCTGCCTTCGGCTCAGGTCATGATCCCAGGGTCCTGGGATCGAGCCCCGCATCGGGCTCCCTGCTCGACGGGAAGCCTGCTTCTCCCTCTCCCACTCCCCCTGCTTGTGTTCCTGCTCTCGCTATCTCTCTCTCTGTCAAATAAATAAGTAAAATCTTTAAAAAAAAAAAAAAAAATTTTATTTTTTTTTTAAGATTTTATTTATTACTTATTTGTTTATTTGAGAGAGAACACAAGTAGGTGGAGGGGCAGAGGGAGAAGGAGAAGCAGACTTCCCTCTGAGCGGGGAGCCCAATGTGGGGCTCGATCCCAGGACCCTGCGATCATGACCTGAGCCAAAGGCAGACGCTTCACCGACTGAGCCACCCAGGTGCCCCTAAAGATTTTATTCTTTTTTTTTTAAAGATTTTATTTATTTATCTGACAGAGAGAGACACAGTGAGAGAGGGAACACAAGCAGGGGGAGTGGGAGAGGGAGAAGCAGACTCCCCGCTGAGCAGGGAGCCCGATGTGGGGCTCGATCCCAGGACCCTGGGATCATGACCTGAGCTGAAGGCAGACGCTTAACGACTGAGCCACCCAGGTGCCTGAAGATTTTATTCTTAAGTAATCTCTACACCCAACATGGGGCTTGAACTCATGACCCCGAGATCGAGAGTCACATGCTACACGGACTGAGCCAGCCAGGCGCCCCTGACTATGGAAAATATTGCAAAATCTTGGTCATGTTGACAAGTGATCAAAAAGTATGCAGTCAAAATGTAAGAAAGAAGGTATTTTAAAGAGGTATGTTTAGGTGATCTTTTAAATTGTCATTTTTCTGAAATTTTGTGATATTTGTGGTATTTATCAGTTTTTAAAATGTGTGGCATTTTTTGTCATTTCTAATTCTAAATAAATGTTCATTTTGTGCCTAACTTACACTTGTAATTTTGCATTCTCCTTTCTTAAAGAGGGCCCTGTCAAGTTGTAAAGGTGTCAGGCCCCATATCATTTGAGTCTGTCCCTGCATGGGTCACTTCGTTTAAATTATAATAACTCTTTGAAAGAATTACTATTGTTATTTTCATTTTACAGATGAAGAAACTAAGGCTTAGAGATGATCATTTTGCCCCAGATCCCAGAAAATGGAAAGGAGCAAAGCCTGGTTTCAAACTCAGATTTGACTCCAAGCCTATGCTCTTCCTCCTATGTTACTATCAGAACCAAACTTTGTGGAAACTCATTCCCCATCCAGCCACTTAATGCTTTGGGAAACTGTGGTTTTAAAATATGCCCACAAATCCTTTGATTCTTCTCCCTCCCTAATTCCCCTCCCCTAGAGTGCAGGCTAGACTTAGTGACTTTCTTTCAACAATAGAATATGGAAGAAAGGATGGTGCCTGATCGGGTCTTAAACAGCACTGTGGCTTCCTTCTTACTTTCTCTCTCTCGGATCGCTTCCTGCAGAGGAAGCTAACTATCATGTCAGGAAGACTCTTAAGCAGCCCCACAGAGAGATCCTCATGGTGAGAAACAGGCCTCTAGCCAACAGCCACGTGATGAGCTATCTTGGAAGCAGATGCTCCAAGCCCCAGTCAAGCCTTCAGATGACTGCAGTCCATGGAAGGAGCACCCTGGCCTCAGGAATCCAACCTGAAAGCCACATGCCCACAGCCCTGATGGGCCCTTACAGTCACCTACTGGGTGTGGAAACAGGCTGCACTGCATCCTCTGTGAGCAGAAATTCATCCTGCATGTGGTGGGCCAATCCCATGAGGTCTGCAGACACCACAAAAATAGCAAAAGACCCTTGATCTGAGGAAAGGGGACACCTACGGAGGCTTTGGGCAGCCCCTCCACGTGTCCCAGAGGAACCCCCATGCTGGGCTGCTCCCTTGCGTGGGGACACCCACAGGGCTCTCTAGATGCAGACTTGATGGTGACTTGAGAACACAGAAACTTCCCTGTGGGGTCTGTTGGGGGATCCAGAGCCTGACCCAAAGTGAGGGACATTATAGGAAGGAAGCCAAGACACGCATTTGCAGGCTTGTCTGGCGGCCCTATCTGAAACCGTCTTCTCGGCGCCCTCCCATTTCCTCCTTGTCAAATCAGGTGTTCCCAGCAGGGGGCACCTCCCTTCACAGGGTCTTCAGGGCCACACTTGCTAAGAGTGAGCAGAGTGGGAATCTCCCCAAGGGAATCTGTTTCCCAGGAGACCACCTCTTCTAATTTCAAACAAGTATCTTTCCTTGTCCATCCAAAACACGATCTTCAAATGCTTTTTTGAGCTGACAAGTCTACTTGATTGGTCATTGGCATTCCCAGGATATGGGGTTTTCAGTGCTAAAATGGGGACAATCCTAGGCAAATGGGAGAGTTGGTCACCTACTGGCATTTAAATAAGTGGGAAGCCAGATAAATCCAGATGATTTTTTAAATAAAAAATTAATGATAGGGGCGCCTGGGTGGCTCAGTTGGTTAAGCGACTGCCTTCGGCTCAGGCCATGATCTCAGGGTCCTGGGATCGAGCCCCGCATCGGGCTCCCTGCTCCGCGGGAAGCCTGCTTCTCCCTCTCCCACCCCCCCTGTTTGTGTTCCCTCTCTCGCTGTCTCTCTCTCTGTCAAATAAATAAATAAAATCTTTAAAAAAAAAAAATTAATGATAATATTTATCACTCACCTTCAAGAGAGTTTATCTTAACAATAAATAAAGCCCTCTGTACTGAATTTCTTCAGGAAAGCCCAGAGCTCTTTCAGTAGGAGCAAGTGGAAGGAAAAAGGAAAAACAGAGTTCTGTTTCCTAGAGTTGTCCTCTTTGCCTTAAAGTTCAGTTCTATTAGCAGCACTTGCAAATGATAACTCACCTGAAGAACTGTGCTTTTCTAGAAAGACAAGTAAGGTGAGAGGTTAAGTTGTCCTGTGAATAAACATGCCTACAAGGGAGAAAGCTATTTAATTTAAAATGTTAGCAAGGGTCTTCACAGGGCATTGCACTACAAAATCCATTGTGCTGGAAAAGTAACTTTTTTTTTTTTTAAGTGCTTAGCCTGATTTCTATCCAGAGTCTCCATTGTATCATGGTGGGAATTCCATCTTAGCCAATTCTGGAGTCCTCAAGGTTGTGTCTGAATTCAGGATTGGGGGGAATCTGATGTAGCACACAGGTGCAGGGCAAGGGTGGGGGCATCTGCTAATACTACAAGCAAATACTTACTGAGCACCTGTATTCTGCCAGACACTAACTGCTTTATGCATCCTCTCTTTTGATCTCAGATCAGTACTGACCTGCACCATTTTTATCCCCATTTTACACACGAGGCACAGAGAAGAGAAGAGACTTACCCAAGTACTAAGAGGCAGAGCTGAGGTTTGAAATGTAACAGGCTGGTTCTAGAGGCAGCCCACCTAAGGTCATTCATTTAACAAATATTGATCGATCCCCTCTTACGTGACCCAGGCCCACAGGCTGGAGCAGTGAACTAAGCAGACGGAGACCCCCACCCTCAAGGAGTTCCCAACCTGGTCTCTCTGCCCCACTGCCTCTTTGGCAGCCTTGAGACACTCACCTCCCATGCTGGTCCCATGCTGGTCCCCCAGGCAGCCTTTCTCCTTATTCCCATTCTGGAGGACTCTGCAGGCCCAGGGGCCCTCTTTTGACTTCCACACTCCTGCTAGGGAGATGGACATTCATTGTGCTGGCAGAGGGGAACTTTGCAGGCCTAAGACCTCTTCTACCTCCAGTGACTCTCAAACCTAGGGCCGTGCCCAGGGAATAGCTCAGCAGGGCCGTGGCAGGCCCCTCTGAGATGCATACCCGCTGTCTGATCCCACAGCTTGCCGGGCATCTGGCCGCAACGGGGAACACGGTCTAGTTCTCCATTTCTCAGGGGGTCTAGCATTCCCCTCCCTCTCTCCTTTCTGCTGGCAGGAAAACCGGCTCTAACTCACCTGGTGTGTTCCATGTCCTGAGTGACTTTACAGCCGCAGATTTTTGAGTTTCAAAACCCTAAAGCCTTCTCTGCTCTCTACAGAAAAGCCCTCCACCTGGCTCTGTGGGACTGATTGCAAATGGCAGAGGGGTCAAACAGGGACTACCAGAAATCTCAGGAGAATGAAACCACCAGTCATGCTGCGCAGCATCTGCCTATCATAATTTCTGCAGCACAGGTCCTGTAAGTCAGTCCTTGTTGTGCATTATTACTGTTCACGATAGCTCTGACCTGCACACCTCTTTGTGCCTCAGTTTACTCACCTGTAAAGTAGGAATAAAAGTAGTACCCACTTCACTGATGGCTGGGAAGAGTGAAATGAGTTAAAAGGTTTCCAAGTGCTCAGAATGGTATCTGGCAAAGAGTAAGGGCCATGTAAAATGTTAGCCGTAATTATTATTGTCATAATTTCTCGTCATGTTTGTCTTTCCCTTTACACACATTATAGGGTGAGGACATATTTTAAACTTATTTTTTTTTAAAGATTTTATTTATTTATTTGAGAGAGAGAGAATGAGAGAGAGCACATGAGAGTGGGGAGGGTCAGAGGGAGAAGCAGACTCCCTGCCAAGCAGGGAGCCCGATGCGGGACTCGATCCAGGGACTCCAGGATCATGACCTGAGCTGAAGGCAGTCGCTTAACCAACTGAGCCACCCAGGCGCCCCGGGTGAGGACATAATTTAAAAGTCTGTGTCTGTATCCTTAGCACATGCCAGGGCCCGGCACATATGCAGGATATGCTGAATTTTAATTGAATGAACAAAGGTGGTGTTTTGTGCTCTCTTAAAAAATCAGATTTGATGTGGTGAAGTCACTTGACTTCTCCCTGCCCTCCACCATCCCGTGTAGGAGATTCTGTTTCTTAGGGTGTCAGAGCTAGAAAAGACCCGGGAGATCCTATGGTCTAAGCTCAGTTTACAGAGAAGGGTTCTGAGCCCCCGGAAGGGGAAGGGAAGTGCCTGTCATCACCCAGTTAGTAGCAAAGGAAGGATTTATAATCCAGCAGACAGGAAGAGTTTAATCACATGTTGTGTATGGCCATTCTCTGAGAAATAGAGCTCATCCCTCCCTTGTACTCATTACTCACTGACAACACTTCCCGGATGCTCACCCTAGTATAGGCCTCCAGGGCACCTGGCTGGCTCAGTCGGTGGAACGTGCGACTCTTGATCTTGGAGTCATGAATTTAAGCCCCACATTGGATGTGGAGCCTGCTTTAAAAAAATAAAATATTTGGAAAAAAAAAGAGTACAGGCCTCGGTGCTACATTGGTCAGGGTTCAAATCCCAGGAGCACCATATGGCGGGCATGTGCTCTTAGATAAATTAAGCCTCACTTTCCTTGGTTTCTAATGGGGAAAATAATAGAGAGTCCACAGGAGTTCTGTGAGGATGAGATGAGCTAATGTATTCATGTCTCTAGCCCATCAGAGAAATGCTTGTTTCCTCCCTGCCTTCCCCACCCCCTGTTCTGATAGCAAACCAGAGAAATGGAAGACAGGACCCTTATTCCCGGAGGCTATCATCAAAACTATCACTGTGTATCTTTCCAAGAATGAAGACGCTGGGGGAGAGATGAGCTGAAGGGAACGTCAGTGCAGGTGGAAAGTTCATAGGGGATGTTTGACGGAAGAGGCAATCCTACTTTTGAAAGAGAGAAATAGGGTAGATTGCCGGAGGGCAGCACAAAGCTTTTCCGGTGTGCTTTTCTGAGAGACCACCTGTACCAAGCAGCCCTCCCTCCCTCTCTCCCACTTACCCAGCTTTGTTTATCCACGGCACTTACACCGCCGACTCACTCATTCGTCTTTCTGTGATTGTCTGCATTCCCAACTGGAATGCGTGCTCCCGGAGAACAGAGCCCTCGTCTGCTTTGTGTTCGGCGCTCCTGTTCCTATAGAACAATGTGTAGCACATAATAGTTGTTCGGAAAATATTTGTTGAATGAATAAGGAGTGACCAGTCTCAAAGGTGGGAACCGAACTATCTTGGGAAGAAAGGAATGATCGGACTGGAAAGAGTCTGTGTTTAAACGACTGAGAAATACCGTGGCTGGCGGTAAGGTTCTCAGGGCTGAGATGTGATCACTTCCCAAGGCCCAAGGCGGCCTGTGTTGTGGAGCTGGAGTGGCTTTGCTCTCTAGAAGGCCCACATTCCTGACCTTTGGCCAGCGCCTCTCACTCTCGTCCCAGCTGGTGAGCCTAGAGAGATAACCTCCCCCCACCCAAGACTTCAGGTGCCTTTCGGTCAGCCCTTTACACAGGGGTCATCTGTAGTCCCTGCATTTGACTTCGTGGAGCGTTGGCCTAGTGAGAGCAAAGTGTCGGCAAGACCGGACGCTCAGAGCCCACAAAGAACATAACTGAATCACCAAGCATCTTGTTTGTGTTGGCGGGGGGGGCGGGGAGTGGTGAGGTAAACTCTAGGAGCCTTAACCCATAAAACTGTCTGCAGTATTGAAAACATGCTTCATAAAAACTCCCCGGTGACCAGGAATGTACCCTTCTAACATGGGATGTGACTGAAAACATCTCGAAAACCTGAATGACCGCCGGTCGCCTAGGTTTGTGGTGTACGGTAGGGGGCGCAGTTGCTGCAAACGACGGTAGTTAAACATTGACTCCCTCATAACCTGACGACCAGCTCACTGTGTTTACAGCTTTGCACAGACACTGGGCCCTCCTAACGCTGAATAGTTAACAGGTGTGCCAGCAGAAGAACGTGGCTTACTCAAACAGTTTGAAGGATAATATTTTCCTGGTTGGCATCCTATGATCGTAACTAGTTCTCTTTTTACAAAAACGTCTTCATCTTTATCAGTTCTCACCACGTTAAGACTAGCTTTCCTCCTAAAGAGCGTATTCAGCCCCAGGATCCCTCGAGAATCCCTGCGTTAGAAGAACGCCCAGCTGTCCGAAATGAGGGAGCCCAAGTCCCGCCCACTGGCTTGAAGAAAATCTAGACAATACTTCTGGATCAAGCCCAGTCCTCCCAAGAACTGACCTTATTAGGGCTGCAAGGAAAGTAGCTCGAGAAACTGCTCCTGGCTGCCCCTGGAAGTGATCCACAGTCACTGGAAGAAGGAAGCCGCACCCTGGGGAAATCCCAAAAAGGGGGCATGAAAGTTTCCGAATGTCAGCTGTGGTAGGGACGGTCACCCTGTTTAGGCACTGGGCAGCAGATTTGCATTTCTATGAGCTCAGAGCTTACACAATAAGGAATGAACAAAGGATGCCTTCCTTACCTCCAACCCTTCACCCTCTCCTAAGCAACAAGCCCCCAAGGCTGGCTCAGCTTCACCAGATCCTGCTTGGATGGCCTTGGGATGCCCAAGTCGCCACATGAGTCAGGAAAGTACCAAGACTGTTGGGGACATGCAGATACTTTGCTCTTTTCTGGAGTCTTGGACCTCCACTTTCCCAACAAGCTTTCGCCTAGTTCTTCTAGCAAAGGAGGGCAGTGAACTCCCAAGAAGTTCTGGTGCTCCTCATGGCTCAAGGGCTTTTAGACCCTGCATCCGGGCCACCTCGGTGTCTTAGGACCAAGCAAAGGAAGCAGCCAGGAGGTCCCTTCTGGCCCCTCACCTCCCTCTCCCTCCCTCCACACGACTCCAGAGGACGGAGGTGCCAGAGAGAGGCTGGGCAACAAAGGTGGCTTTCACCCAGAGCCAGCCGAAAAGGGACAACCGTGGCAGGGTCTGCAGCCCTGAAGCAGGGTGCCGTCCTGTGACTCTGAGCTCAAAAATGTGTGAAATTTCTTTTTGCTGGGTATTCTACATCAAGCGGAACCTGTTCTCAGAGAAACATTCCATTTCACAGACCCTAATGGCTTTCCTCTGTGCTGATGCATTAATGAGGCTCCGGCTCGTTCTAATCAGAAGGAAGCCATGCAGATAATTGCCTGAATTTTTAATTCAGGGTTATGATAGGGGAATCAAAGTCACACTGCAGTTGCTGAGGCTGCCTCTAGTTCCGGGCCATTGACTTTTGCAATTTTCTTTGATTTCCCCCCTCCGTCTCTTTCTCCCCGCCCCCACTTTCTCTCTCTGAGGCTTGGTGGAGACTGACAGTTTCGGGGTGGGGCGGGGTGGAGGAAGAGGGACGGCCCTTGGGGTCTCCTGTACACCTCCACCTCCTTCACTTTTTAAATCCCCACCCCCACCCCATGAAAGAGTGGAGGATGCGGCCTGCACCTGTCACCCCAGGGCTGGTTCTGGGAGAGCCCTCTGCAACCAGCCTCCCCAGTCAGGGTCTCTATGCCTGTAAGCAAAGACAGGAATTTTGCCCCGGGAGAGGATCTCCCTTGGCAATTTACTTCTCATTTCATTTCAGTTCTCTGGGGCAGGGAGGAGAAATGGCAAGGCAAAAGGGGAAGAAATCAGGTGACCAGAGCAGCTCAGTGTCTTCCAATCCCTGCCAAGGTGATTTGCTTTAGACTGATGCTGGGACCAAGGGCAAGAACCTGGAGGAATCCAAGCCTGGGGTTTTTTCCTGAATTACCTTATCCCCCTGACCTAACAATCACTGAGTGCTAGAATTTCAAAGAACTGACAGAACTCTGAGAATTTACAGGCAGTGGAAAGAGGTGAATTCAAACTGGTTGTATTATACGCCACCAACCAGCAGATGAACGAGAACCCAGAGGCTGGGGCAGAAGGAGGCCCCCTGACGCTGAGCAGTTTTTCCAGTCTCCTGGACCTTGGAGCACCAGAGAATTTGCCAGGGCGACAGTCAGCCTTTCTGGCCCACCTCCAACCAGGCAAGCTGGCTTTTCCAGGAGAGCGACTGTTCCTACAAGGGGAGGCTCTTCTCCCAGCACCCCTCGTGCTGTCAACAGCAATACTAGAGGCATGGGTTTACACTTTAAACCAGTAGTAGTAGTCCAGACTGGGCAGCTGGATGGCTGGGCACCAGTCCCATGGCCTCGAAGAGCAGAATCTACTTCCACACCTCTGATGCTATGGGGGGTCAGGATGCCTACTTTTGGGAGAAAGAGAAGGTCCTCGCGCCGTGACTGAGCATCTTCTAGCCACAAAAGACTTGATGCCCCTGTTCCACTTCATCCTGCCCTGTGCCTTATGAGGAAAAGGTGGGACTGCCTCTGCTTTACAGAGCAGGAAAAATCAGGCTCGCTGGAGAGAAACAGAAATTGTGCCCCCCGTCTGCACCTCACCTTCCAGTGGGAGCGTTCTTCTGTAGGATTCCGAAGTGCCTTTAGAGATGCGTTCTCTGGGTTTGGTGATGCTATTGCCAAGGCAGTCTTTCCAACCACTGGCTCAGCTTTCCGAAATTCTGAGGAGCTGTGCCAGGCACTGAGGTCACGGAGATGAAAGACCGAGTCCTGCCCTCCTGGAGATCACAGTTTATGGGCTAGATGGATGAGTAAAGAATTTCCATGCCGCGTAGGCAGAGGGAATTACAGTATCTTATGAACACTAAAAGGGAATCCTGAAATCAAGCTAATAAGATGATGGCGAAACTCCCACAAAATTGAGAGAAAAAGCACGAGCCCTTTTTCCTGAGCCCCAAATGTAGATCTGTTCAGAGACAAAAGACCCCGTCCTAAACTTCGGTCCCTTCCCATCTCAAGAACCATCTTTCTCTTAGCACCCTGGAGACCCAGGTCCTCCCCACCACCCCGCAGGTCCTGTGCATTCCAGCTCCAGCCCTGTGAACTTGGGAGTTAATGATTAAACTGGGCATCTGTGCCATGGCTTCCTTGGGGTAAACTGGGCTGCTCAGCCCTGGAAACTACCAAGTGCCTGGCTCTGCCCCAGCCCAGGAAAGACAGATCCAGTCCCCACACGCAGATGCAGCTCATTTCCAAAGTTGGCTGTGGTCTCCACGCACAGTCACCAAGCCTGTTACAAACTTCAGGTGCTGTGGTATAGTAGAGAGGGGGATGGAAAAGGAGATGGGGTCTCGGGTACGAATCCTGGTTCTGTTGACTAATCAGCTGAGTGACCTTGAGACAGTCTCCTTACCTTTCCTTGGTTTCAAGTCCCTCCTCCATAACAGAAGATGGTTGGACCAGAACGTGCCACGTTCTTTCCCACTTTCGTGCTTTTGCACGTTGTTCCTTCCCTGGTACAGCCTTCCTGTCTGCCTTGCCTTCTTGCTCATCCTTCAGCTGAAGCATCACCATCCCCAGGAAGCCTTCCTCCACCCTCTCCCCGCAGGCTGAGCTGGGTGCTCCTCTCTTTAGTTCCCTTCGTCAAGACATTCAGCCTGTTATTACTGCTTTGTTTCCTCCCTCCCCCAAGGAGACCGTGAACTTCTTGAAGACAGAAGCTGTAGTTTATCTACTTTTGTATCCCCCCACACATTGCAGAGTGCCTGACATCAAGTGTGTGTTCAGAAACTTCAATTTTCATCCAATTAGAGTCATTGTGATTTGTGAATTTATTTCTGCCATTTTGCTTCATGTTTTCTTTTTATCCTTTTTGTTTTTTCTCTCTCTCCCCTTCTCCCTCTCTCTCTCTCTTTTTTTTAATACTAAATTGACTGTATTTTCTTGTTTGGAGGCTTTACATTTTATTTTCCTTCTTTTAGTGGGAACCCTTAAAATCGTAACATAAATTCTGAATAACTATAAAGTTAATAATACGTCTGATCTCTTTCCGCAAAATACAAAATCTTTAGAACACTTTAACTTGTCCTTCCCCATCCCTATTGTGTCTTAATACTTTAGTTTCATTTTATTTTTAGACCCACCAAAATTACTTTAAAAAATTTTATAGCCAGTGATTATTGAGATATAGCAGTACGATTATATATATTTTTTTCTTTAATTTATCTCATCTTGCTTCTTGCAACACCACTCCTTCCATCTGAGCTCAGTTCTCTTCTTCTTGAAGTGCATCCTTTAGTAGCCCTCTCAGTGAGGGTTTGTGACAGATAAACTCTGTCTTTGCCTCAAAATACCATTACTTTGCCATCCCTCCTAAATAGTACTTTAGCTGGGTCAAATAGATTTCTACATTGATGGTTATTTTTCCTGTGCACTTTGAAGACTATTTCCACTGCATTCTGGCACTTTTGGTTGCTGATGAAAGGTCTTGTTTCAGTCTGTCATTCCTGTATAGGAAATGTGTTTTTATTTATCTCTGGTAGCTTCTGACGTTTTTGGTTTTTTGTGTTTTATTTTGTTTGGGTCTGTATTATTTCTGCAGCTTCATTATGCTGATGTGTGTAGTTGTTTGGTTTATCTTGCACAGGACTTGGTATACTCCTTTAACCTGAGCACTCACATCTCTTCAATGTTGGAAGCCAGGATCTCTTTAAATATTGCCATTTCTACATTTGCTCCAGACACCCTTTAAAATCTCTATTAAAAGTATGTCAGAACTTTCTGTTCTATATTTCATGTCTCCTAGCCTCCTTCCATGATGTGTATCTCTTTATTTATCCACGTTTCATTTCGGGTGACTTCCTTAGATCCATATTTTGTATCACTAATTCTCTATTTGTAGCTATTCTACCATCCAGCCAACCCATTAAGTTTTAGGTTTTGATGACTGTATTTTTCATTTTTGAAAATTCCACTTTTTCAGATTAACATTCATTTTTAGTATCCCATTCTTGACTTTTTACCTCTATAAATATTTTAAACCCACATATTTTATAATTTCCTTCAGAATGTCCTATTATCTGCAATTTTGTGGGTACTAATGCTCCTACTTCTTGTTTTTGTTAACTCTCCTTCATGGCTCTTCATTTCCTAGCGCAGTTTGTAACTTTCATCACGGGCTCGTCGTCAGAAGGGATTATGTTTTGTGCAGTTTCATATATGCCTCCTCTAGGGTTCTGGTGATTTGACTGGTTTAAACTGGTTCTTACACTTCCTCACCTGGATATTATAAATTCACACTCCACACTGACATATGACACAGGCTTTGGCTTACTATTTCTCATGGTGTCTCTTCTCCCACCTACCGTCCCAGGAGGGCATTAAGGCTCCTTGTAAATTCCCTAGGTCGGGAGCAGTTTTCCAGTTCCCATTTGTGAACAGGGGAACCCTTAGAATCCATCCCACCTCCCCACCTCTCCCTGTCCTCAGAGTTTCTCTTCTGTGCCCATTTAGTATTGAAATGTAGCCTCTGGCACATAGCGCCCATCTCTGAATCTGAGACCCCCGTCAGGCATCAGGGTCTCAGCGCTTACTGAGCACTCCAACTTTGAACCCTCCTCTTTATTACTTTCTTACGAACTCAACAATGTATTCGGAAAAATATTTTTTTTGTTCTACTTAATCCAGATTGTCTATGAATTTTTAGACAAACAAACCCATGTCAGCCTGTCTCATTAACCAGAAGTCTCCAGAAATTTCTTTATGATGGATGAATGAATGAATGAATGAATGATATCCAAGGTTCCTTCAGGTTGAAAATCTGTCATTTGAAGTGGCCTCAAAGAAGAAGCTTAACATCAGAAATAGAAATCCAAGCATGCTGTGCATCTTTCCAGATCTCTCTTTCTGTGGAAATAGACAAAGGGTCCCCTGACCCCAGTGGACACATGTTTTAGCACATAAACTAAGGTTTGCTCCCAGTTATATTTGGTGACAACGGACAGAAAATTTGCCTAGCTTTTTTGTTTTTCAAAATGGAAGCAATTTGGAACACCTGGGTGGCTCAGTCGGTTAAGCGTCTGCCTTCGGCTCAGGTCGTGATCCCAGGATCCTGGGATCGAGTCCCACATCCGGCTCCTTGCTCAGTGGGGAGCCTGCTTCTCCCTCTACCTACAGCTACCCCTGTTTGTGTGTGCTCTCTCTCTCTCTCTCTCACAAATAATTAAATAAAATCTTTAAAAAACCAAAAACAAAAACAAAATGGAAGCGATTCTATTGACCCTATTTGTGGAGTATTAGAAGACCTAAAAACCATTTTAAAGAGCTTTACAAATAAAAGTTCTGTGCATCCTAATTTATTCCCAAAAAGGCTAACAGTCAAGTGTCAAGGAACCTCCCTGATTAGTTCTTCTTTGTGGGTGGTAGAAGTGCCCAAGTCTTGGGGCTCCTGGCTGGCTCAGTCGGTGGAGCATCCAACTCTTGATCTCGGGGTTGTGAGTTTGAGCCCCACATTGAGTGTAGAGCTTACTTAAAAAAAAAAAATACAGAAATGGCCAAGTCTTATTGGAGGGAAACATGGTCCTCAGGAAATTCCCTTTCATGCCTGAGCAACTGAAAGGAAATACTTTCTAGAATCTGCCTGTCTAGAATGAAGACAGGATAATAATTTGCTACATCGTCGGATTTGGGGCATAAACTGCCCAAGAGAAGGCTCTGTGCCGCCATCCCCAGGGTATGCTTGTATTGCCCATGAAAATCACTGCTGTTCGGTTCAGTGTCACAAATGTTTATTGAGCTCTTGCTCTGGACCCTGCAGCACACCACACCCTGGGGGCACAGAGATGAACAGGATGAGTCCCCTGCCCTCCTCGTCCTGACAGTCTGGATGATATTGAGCATGGATGGCAAATAAGAGCTTTTCTGTGATTTTTAAAATTTATTTTCATTTTTTATTTTTTTATTTTAATTTCATTTATTCACCTACTTAGAATCTTTGACCTCAAGCCAGTCCACAGGCAGCCGAGGCCCCAAGCTGTTAAACTGCTTGCTAACCATTGCTCACTAAGAGAATGGCAAAGAAAGAGACAGCAGCCCTGATAGGACCCATGTCTCTTGATTTGCCTTGTCATACACTCAGCAAACATCTCTCCTCTAATTCAGGGCGTCTCAGATTTTAATGTGCCACAGATCCACCAGAGAGCTTTTTTAAAATGCAGATCCTGATTGAGGAGACCTGGAGTGGGGCCTGAGGTTGTGACCCCACTTTGTTTTGTTTTGTTTTTTATTTTTTTTTATTTATTAACATATAATGTATTTGTTTCAGAGGTACAGGTCTGTGATTCATCAGTCTTAGACAACTCGCAGCACTTACCATAGCACATACCCTCCCCAATTTCCATCACCCACCCACCCCATCCCTCCCAACCCCCCCTCCACTCCAGCAACCCTCAGTTTGTTTCCTGAGATTAAGAGTCTCTTATGGTTTGTCTCCCTCTCTGGTTTCATCTTGTTTCATTTTTTCCTCCTTTCCCCTATGATCCTCTGCCTTGTTTCTCAAATTCCACATAACAGTGAGATCATATGATAATTGTCTTTCTCTGATTGACTTATTTCACTTAGCATAATACCCTCTAGTTCCATCCATGTTGTTGCAAATGGCAAGATTTTGGTTTTTTGATAGCTGCATAATATTCCATTTTATAGAGATACCACATCTTCTTTATCCATTCCTCTGTTGATGGACATCTAGGCTCTTTCCACAGGTTGGCTATTGTGGACATTGCTGCTATAAACATCAGGGTGCACGTACCCCTTCGGATCCCTACATTTGTATCTTTGGGGTAAATACCCAGTAGTGCAATTGCTGGATCATATGGTAGCTCTATTTTCAACTTTTTGAGGAACCTCCATACTGTTTTCCAGAGTGGCTGCACCAGCTTGCATTCCCACCAACAGTGTAGGAGGGTTCCCCTTTCTCCGCATCCTTGCCAACATCTGTCGTTTCCTGACTTGTTAATTTTAGCCATTCTGACTGGTGTGAGGTGGTATCTCATTGAGGTTTTGATTTGGATTTCCCTGATGCTGAGCGATGTTGAGCACTTTTTCATGTGTCTGTTGGCCATTTGGATGTGTGACCCCACTTTGACTAGCAAGGGTCTAATACAAGCCAAATACCGCGCTGATGTACACAGGCCATGGGGGTTGGAGGCGAGGGGTTGGAAAAGACCAACAAAGTTTAAGAAAGAAAGACCCAGACTCTCAAAGCTCAGAGCTCAGAGGCTACCAGAAACTACAGACAAGAAACACCATGTGGTCGTGGTGAGGCTCTGTCTGTGTGCACGATATCCAGGTGCAATGGAAAAGGAAGGGCCAGTCATTTCCCTGGGTGAACTGCAGAGAAAGAGCTCGACTATGTTTCCTTACAGGGCAGTCACTTCCCTCTCTGGCGACTAATGCCAAGGATATTTTTTCCAGAGTCTTGAAGCGAAACTCACAAGGCAGCCTCCCTCAGTCGTGCTTGCTCACGAGCCCAGGGACCCCATCCTCTCACACCCCAGATGCCGCTGGGCCTTTGGTGCCAGAACCAGAGCAGATCATTCAGTCCAATTCTGTTGGTATAGACGTCAGCCCCTCTGCCTCCTCTGAGCCCACCTGCTTTTTCAGAAACAGTCCCAGACAGGCTGTGGATGCCTGAATTCTTTGGATGGTGTTGGGAAGAGGGAGGAATTGTGGGAAGAGCTGACCATCTGCCTCTTTGTGTTCATTCCTTTAGCTGGTGGTGTTCTAGAATGAGAGACCCTTCACTCTGTTACTCTGACTCCATGAACCTGTTGGGTTTTTTTTTTTTTTTCTTAAATGGGGGCAGGTGGGGAGACAAAACTTGTTCCAGTAATAATCTCATCTACATTTAATTACATTGCCCCGGGGAATTTTTCTTCACTGGCAATGAAGGTGGCTTATAAACAGTGTCTAGGGCCCCCAGGCCATAGTCACTTCCTGCAAGAGAAACTGAGAGCGGCTCCCCTGAGCCAGCCCAGCGCTGCATGGGGACCCAGAGTCCGCACTGTTCCCCACGGCAATGGGCATGCCAACTCTGGCCATGAGTTCCCCAAGTGGCTCTTTGAATAGGCCAGGAAAGACAGCAAAGATGAGGAAGGAAATTCCTTGAAGGGGCCCCTCGATTTTATTGCCAAGAAAGATGCAAAGGGCCTAGCTCTCCAATTCTGTATATTTAATGCTTTTCTTTCTTAAAGATTAACAGGGGGAAAGCAGCTAAACTGAGCGAAGTGCCACAAAGTCCACAGGCCTCAAGTGCATGGTCAGAGGCAGAGCCCAGAGGTGCTGCGGCAACCCTCAACATCAGCGTGAGGTGGGGTGGGATGGGGGTGGGGAGCTCTTCCAGAGACACATGGAACTTCAGAGAGAAGGACCTGAGCAGTTGCCACAATCAACCCCCTCATTTACAAATGGGGAAACTAAGGCCCAGCTAGAGGAAAGGATGCCCCAAAAGTCACTGTGCAAATACCCCTAGGGTATTTTAAATGCATTTATTAAAATATATGGATAGGGGCGCCTGGGTGGCTCAGTTGGTTAAGCAACTGCCTTCGGCTCAGGTCATGATTCCGGAGTCCTGGGATCGAGTCCCACATCGGGCTCCCTGCTCAGCAGGGAGCCTGCTTCTCCCTCTGACCCTCTCCCCTCTCATGCTGTTTCTCTCTCTCTCAAATAAATAAAGTCTTTTAAAAATATATATATATGGATAAATTCTTTTATTAAAATCCCTTGGCACATTGTCATGGTTCCTGGGTGGCTCAGTTGGTTGAACATCCAACTCTTGATTTCGGCTCAAGTTGTGATCTCAGGGTCGTGGGATTAAGTCCCACAATGGGCTCCTCACTGAGCGTGGAGCCTGCTTAAGATTCTCTTTCTCCCTCTGCCTTTGCCCCTCCCCCAGGCTCTCTCTCTCTCTCAAATAAATAAATATTTTTAATAAATAAAATTGATTTATTTGAGAGAGAAAGTGTACAGAAGGAGGGGCAGGGGGAGAGAGAGAATCTTAAGCAGACTCCCTGCTGAGAGCGGAGCCCCATGTGGGGCTCAATCTCATGACCCTGAGATCATGACCTGAGCCAAAATCAAGAGTTGGACACTTAACCAACTGAGCCACCCAGGAGCCCTAAATAAATATATCTTAAAAAAAAAAATCCCTTGGCACATTGTCATAGAGAACTTCAGAACAATTTATGAAAGCTCAAAAGCTATATAAAGCAGACTCAACCGTCCTTAACTTTCTCTGATACTACTAGGATTCCCTGAATTCATCTGGGGGGAAAAAAGTACCAAATTCATGAAAAATGCATGAAACCATGTAAGTCAGGGGTGGGCAAACTACAGCCTGCTCTTTTGTCTATCCCATAAGTGGAGAGTGGTTTGTACATTCTTTGAATGGCTGGGGAAAAAAAAAAGAGAGAAGGAAAAATAACATTTCATGACATGTGAAAATCCCTTGAAATTCACAGTTCAGTGTCCGTAAATCAGATGTTATTGGTATACAGCCACGTTCATCTGTTTACATATTAACCACGGCTGCTTCTGCAGCAGAGTCCAGTAGTCAGACAGGCTATAGAATGCTCAAAGCCAAAAATATTGACCATCTTGCTCTTTACAGAGAGAGCTTGCAGACCCTTAGGGTAGAAAAGAAAGATTTGGAACAGGATTTTGGAAGTGATCCCAGGCTTTGCCATCTAAAGCTAAAAACCTCCCAGGGGGAACCTAGTACTTATGAAGAAAACTCCCTAGCAGCTTACAGACGACTGCGTGTTGAGAAGGCAAGAATTAACCCCCTGTGTGTAGAGAATCAGGGTCGTGTCCCTGTGAGCTCAGTCTCTGTCCTGCACCTTCACCACAGTCAACAAGCTATATTAGCATTGAAGGTCCCCGTGAGGGCCTCCTGGTGGTTCCCCTGACATGTCCCTTTTAGACAAGTGCACTTCCTGTGTAGACATCACAGACATTCCTCCAGTGGGAGACCCTTTGCTATAGGGTGTTAGGAATCAGCGATCAGAAATGAAGGTATCCAAATCAGGGACTTGTGTTTTGATCTGTTATTAATGGTATCAGAAGATAGGAGAAATGAAATTTATCCTTAAAGCCTTTAGAATTTCCTCCTCTGGGATGCTGCCCCTGACTCCCTTAGGAAGACTTAGAGACAGCTACCTCTGAGTGCCTTTGGACCCTGACCTATACTTAGCGTCGTATTGCAATTAACACATTGCATTGTAAAGTGGTTATTTGGCTGTCTCCAGGAAGACAGGGACCTGATCTTTGCATCTCTGGATCCCCCAGGACCTGGGACCACACCTGGCATATAGTAGGCGTGTTAGTTTGCTAGGGCTTCTATAACAAAATATCACAGACTGAGTGGCTTAAGGGACAAAAGTGAATTTTCTCACAGTTCTGGAGGCTGGAAGCCCAAGGTCAATGTGTCAGCAGGTTTGGTTTCTCCTGAGGCCTCTCCCTGGCTTTAGACAGCCGCCTTCTGTCTGGGTCTTCACGTGGCCTCTTCTCTGTGCACACATAGTCTGGGTGTCTCTTCCTCTTCTTTTAAGGACACCATTCCTATTGGATTAAGGCCCCATTCTTAGGACTTCATTTAACCTTAATTACCTCTTTAAAGGCCCTATCTCCAAATACAGTCATATTGGGAGTTAGAGCCTCAACATGTGAATTTGGGGGGAAACACGATTCAGTCCATAACACTGGGTGCCTAATAAAAAATTTTTTGCAAAGAAGGAAGGAAGGATCCCGAGCACTAACACATTTACAAACGGCAGGGCGTGATACATATGTAAGTATAATATCATGCAGTAGAATAAACCATCCTCTCTTTAACTTCCCCTCTCCTCCCGAAACTGACTCACAAGCCACCAGACACCAACTGTGTTGAGTTTCACGCACGGAACAAGAGAAAGGAGACTTTGCTATTCTGGTCTCCCCATGACTATTGACCTTGAAACAGCAGACAGACTCTCTAGGCCTCTCCAGTCATCTTAGGGCACTAAGAAATATGTTTTACCTCATACCATGGTATGTATATTTCCCAAAACAATGACATTACTTTGCAATATGGTCTGGAATTTTCAATTATATTCTTTAAAAAAAAAAACACAATTTTTCTTCATGAACCAATAAATTGATTTTATGACCCACTAATGGCTCAGGACCCACAGTTTGAAACACATGCTATCCTGAAACACAGGATCCATCCTTCCTTCCTTCTTTGCAAAAAAACACATCCTTATAAAAGAAAGCAGAGAAGGGCTCCTTCTCCTCTTTTCCCCCAGTTATTCACCTTCCATGTAACACTTAGCATTTTACAGAAGAGTTCTACAGACATTGTCTTGTTAGACCTCACAACAATCCTGAGAGGTACATTTTATAATGAAAAAAGTGAAAGTTAGTAATTTTGCCCAACGTCATTCAGCCAGAATTCTACTGGGATTTGAATCCACGTTCTCTGACTCTCATTCAAAACTCGTTCATCCTGTTTTATTTTGTCAAAAAGGGGAATATTTGCCCATTTCTTCCACATGTTTATTTGACTATTACAATTGATTATTCTTATATTACTTTCTAAGATAAGAAAGTTTTAAATGTGGGGGTAATTTGATTCCTAGTTAGATTAGAGCAGTTTCAAATTTTTTATAAAGTTTCAAAATTTTTATAAAGCCTAAGTGAAAATATTTTTTTGGATTATAAAAAAATAGAAATAAATTATATAAAAGTTGGAAAAATATAGAAAAGTTGAAAAAAGAGAAAAATCACCCAAACTCTGAATACCTAGTGAAAAGCATTGTAGGTTGAGGTCCAATTTTTTTTTCTCTATACACAACCACATTTACATTACTTAAGTGACATCATACTTGATTTTATCACTGAACATTGTCCCAGAAGTCTTTTTTCCACATTATTTCAAAATCTCATATTTTTAATGGCCACAAGAACACTTCATGATGCGAACGTGTCATAATTTACTTCACTATCCCCTACTGTCGGACATTCGATTTGTTTCCAGTTATCATCTTTGTAAATCAAAGTTAAGAAAAGAAATAGTCACCAGGACGCCTGGGTGGCTCAGTCGTTAAGCGTCTGCCTTTGGCTCAGGTCATGATCTCAGGGTCCCTGAGCAGGGATTGAGTCCCTGTTCAGCAGGGAGTCTGTTTCTCTCTCTCTGCCTGCCACTCCCCCTGCTTTGTGCTCTCTCTCTCTCTTTGACAAATAAATAAAAAAGAAAAGAAATAGTCACCTAACTACATTTCAGTGTCCAAGTGTGTTTCCTGGATCAATGCCAACATTCACTAAATCTTTTCTGGAAATAAGAGGTAGATGGAGACCTTCAGTATTATCTAATTCAACGTCTTCAACTTAAGGGTGTGGATTCCTGCAGGGGCTACACGACCCTACATGATGGACAGAGCAGAGTCATGCCCTTGAATTGGGAAATCAGAGAATCTTCACATTTAGGCATGAAAAATAATAGAAGGAGACCGTCGGCCAAGGGCTATATTCTCATCAGTCACCAGTAACTCAGCCACCATGGCAAGGAGTCTCCAAGGATGAAGAAGGCCTCAGAGTCTGGGGAAGTGGAAGTGATTTACCGCAAATGACTCTGTAAGATGATGAGAGAACCAGGCCCTGAGCCCAGATCAAGCAATTCTCCACTCTGGGTGCTCTCCGCCCCACTGCAGAGGTGTGGTACAAATCATAAAGTACGAATGAACACGACACCCTCCAAAGGGGAAAATAGTACTCGAGCGCTGTAGTCTACCGCTTGCCTGAGCGGAATATAAAAACCAGCAAAGCAACAGCTTCGACGTATTACACAAATCAAGAAGACAGGAATAGAGCCACTTGCTTTTAACAGTTTAACAAACTCCCTGGGGGAAGAACTAGCGATGTTAACCATCAATGCAAGACTTCAGCAGGAATTTCATTTCAGGCTTTAAACTAGAAATAAATTTGGGAAGAGCCTCATTTTAATCTCAAGTTCTTTGAGCTTTCCTGAAGCACAAGCGTTAAGGAACACCCAGACGGCAACTCTCTGCCTTTGGTTAGGTCTGTAACTAGGCCCAGCCTCGTTCCCACCACCTCCATTCCATCTTGCAAATTCCTGACTTCCATCGTCAAAATTCCACTAACTGCTGCATCTTGGTTCCTTAAAGAACCTGCTTATTGCTAAACTGCAGGACTAACATTACTCGTCCCCAGACCTCCCTTGGCTACTAGCTTTGGGTCAAGTACAGGTTACCTTGCCAACAACCATGTGAATTGGTATCAGCTTTCTTAGAAGGCAAATTGGCATCGCATATCCCAAGCCCCCAAAATGTTTATACCCTTGGGCTAACTGATCCCGCTCCTGGGACTCTTCCCCAAAAGAGAAGTCAAAAGAAGGACATTCGTAACAGGTGTCCCTCATAGCGTTAGAACTCTCCAACAATAGTTCCCTATGGACAGCTGCCTTTTGTGGAAGAAATTCTGACAGGTCTCGACAGGCTTCTCAAGCCTCACAGCAGCTGTACCACGGACCTGGCAACTGAGGCTCGGAGCCCAACGTGGGAACTGAATCCAGGTCACACGGCTAGCAAATGGCAGAACCAAGGCTTGAACTGAAGACTTTGTAACCGTTCCACTCATCCCTAGGGTTGCTTAGGACCAAGACCCCTGGAGCGGCGAGTCTCAGGAATGAGCCACGATACTACAGCCCGCGTGATAAGAGCAAAGACGATGCACAGCGCAGGAAAGCCTTCCTGAAATAATGTTAAGGGAAAAAGAGGAGCACTCCAAATTAACCCCTGCAGTGTGATTATAATTTTCATAAAAATATGTGTAAAAACTGAAAGCGGTCCCAGAGAAAAATCGTTGGGCCAGCATTCGGGGGGAAATATGGGTGGGTGCTTTATTCTATCCCTATTTCCTTGAATGTTATACCAATGTCTTAACAGCAGGCCTCAGAAATAAAAAATTTAAAAAGCCCAAAAAAAACAAAACTTGCCTCGGCCACTGACTTGAGGTTCAATGAGCACACAGGGCCATTTTCCTCTGTCCCCTACCTTTGGGTGACTCCTCCCCCCGCCAGTGCTCACTCGCTCTCTCTCTCTCTCTCTCTCTCTCTCTCTCTCTCTCTCGGTTTCATGATGCCTGCTCCGTGCTGGAAACCACAACTTCCCCCCTGGGGATTGCAGAGCCCCCAGGAGGGAATCACGGGTAGGTCTTTTTCAGCAGAGATGAGAGGCTCTTGGAATATGACATCACTATTCAAATGGTGAAGGAGAGAGAGAGAGCACCAGACCAATTCACATGCCAAGGAGAAAACCATCAGGCTTTTATGGCTCTGTTGATGGGAAGTGCCTTGTCGACCTAAAGGTCAGGAGCTGACGTGTCCCGTGGCACTGGAGCATTGCATGAAATTGCAAAAATAGAATCTTATAAAAATTCATAAGCTCACAAAACACCCACTTGACTTACAGGTTCGGGGTATGGTGGCCAGGATTTCGGCAGGTCTTGGGAAGAAAGGAAGCCTGATAGCTGCATCTGGGGCACCAGCGTGTCCTCAGCACCGCCCTCGGTCCTTCTTCGTAAAAGAATGCTTGATAACTCACACGCATGGAGGGCTTCCCGTATACATGCCTTGGGCGGGGCTCCTCTTGTTTTAACTGATTTAATCCTACGGTAGATACTACTGGTTTATCTTCTAATGAAGAGTGTGGTCCAGCACAGTGCCTGGCATGTAGGGGAAGTATTTTCCCTTTGGTTAATCATCTGTCCCTTCTTGATCCTAGAGGAACTTTGAAGGTCCCCTTCTCCAGTGGAAATGCTGTGGAAGAACTGGTTAGTGTCCTCCGGGACAAGGCACTGATGACCTGCCATGCACACCCCTCCCCCACCCCCTACCCCAGCTGCTACCTGTGGCCGTTGCCTTTCCCTTCCTATTGGTGCTACCAAGCTCTGCCTGATCAGCCCTCCAGTGGGATTTCTCTTTCTCTGATAGGAGTTCTCTCCCTTTCGACTATCCATTCTCTGATCTCTTAAGACGTTCATCATTGTTGTGCCTGGTTGTTGATGTCCTTGTTTTGCTTTTCTTTCTAAGCTCACGAGATGCTACGTGCCTTGCTTGTCCACACTGTTCTTTGCACACCCAGTTGTCTGCACACGGAAAACTCCACTCCGGCACATTTTGCAAGGGCTCTCCTCACCCTCTAATCCCCCCCGGGGTCCCAGCATGATACCTGGCATATAGCAGGTGCTCAATGATTGTGTCATAGATGAGTGAACACACAAATGAATGATTAGCAGGGAGTTTATATGGCCTGAGTGGAGAGTGGGTCATCCTACAAATGTATGCAGGGCCCCTATTGTTGGCCATGGGAGGAGTGTCACAAGAGGGAAGGTCTGTTAGGCTCCCTGGCGGTCGGGTGAATTAGGGTAACTTCTCTGTTACATGTTTCATATACTCATGTCCTCCTAAAGGAACCCTACACATGCGAATGGACACTTCACTTTACAGAGAGGACTAAGCCGCCTGGTTACACAGCTCGCCCTGCTCCAAAGCAGACGTCACCTCCTTACCCTGGATGACCATTTAGCAGAGTGGTCAAGTGCATGGGCTGGTGTCAGACGATCTGGATTCATATCCTGACTTGCCTCTTACTAAGCAGCGGGCATTCTGACAAATCAGGGGACCCGCCAAGGCTTGGTCTGTAAATTAGGGATCACGATATTGCCTACTTCAGGGGTTGTCGTGAGAATTAAATGAGACAACTGAAGTAATATGGCCCGAGCGGAGCCCGCAGCGGGTCTTTGCAGAGGCAGTGGCTGCGGCGGCGACCTTAGCGGGGGTGGGGGTGGGGCTGGGGGTGAGGGTAACGGGTCGCAGCTCTAGTGTTGGCGGTGGTAGTAATATCAGGGTAATCTTAATTCCAATGTACCCGGAAGCCAAGGCAGTAATTTAAGGAGGTCCAATGGGCTTGTCAGCTTGATGTAGCGCCACACGAAACTGGAAGACTGTCTGAGCGAGTGCACGAGCGGGAGAGGGGTGGATTTGAAACCCAGCACCCACGCGCGGGGACGCGGGGTCGTCCTCACGCCCGCCCGAGGTAACGGAAGAGGAGAGCTGCAGTTCCAGGAACAGCCACAAGGTGGAGCAGCGATGGCGCACCCGCAATGTCTGAACCCCCGCTTAGGACAAAAGGACTGCGTTGCAGGAGCTGGGAGTACTCTGAAGAGCTCAGGAGACTCCTGGTGAATCGAGGAGGGTTGGCTCCCCAAGCTTTAGAGGTGATTTTTGTCCCTGTCATTTAAGACGGGCTTCCGGAGAGCAGGAAGGGCATGGGCAAAGTGGCAATGGAGCAATAGGGGGTGACCCGAGCGGTGGTTCTCAACTGATTCCACCCGCCTGCTGATGCTGCGACAGGGTGCGCTTGTGCTTCGCTCCCTCCCAGCTGGGGTGGAAGCAAACGGGTCACAGGTTATGCGCAGTTCCCCTTTCTTTCTCACTCATCTAGACCCTATTAGGTGAGTTGGAGAACTGCTGGTCTGGACCGCACATGGTGGCCTGGGGATGAGGGGAGTTTAAAAGGTCTTGGAGGCATAATAATTAAAGAAACCCCTTACACACAGAGGCCTAGAGTGGGGCAGAAGGCTGAGTATGGGCAAGACGGGCCTGAGTTCAAATTCTGCCTCTACACTATAGCCACGTGACCTTGGGCAAGGGAATAATATTAGTACCAAGCTGGGGGGTCATCGTGCCAATTAAATGAGACAATACCTATTCAGTGCTTAGCACGTGCCCAGTAGTAAGTACAGTAATGCTCAAAGAAAGGCAGCTGTTATTATTACTATTACTGTGGTGATGGAGGAGGATTGCCGTCACATCCGCTCCCACAGTCCTGTCGAGGTCGTACGGTCTCACGTGCCAGCTGTCTTGTCTTTTGCTCAGTTTGTGTCACATGTGGGCAGAACTGACCTCCCAGTGAGAACTCAAGGCCCCTGAGGGTAAGACTCAAAACACCTCTGTCTCCTGACCACTGCACAATTCTGACTGTAATTCTGGACACAGGGGAGTTGAGCGATCAAGAAGCTCATGCATGGGTCAGTTGCGAGACCGATGACCTACAGGTTTTCCAGCATGGCACCTAACGAGGCAATCCAACGACTGTTTGCTAAGCACCTGCTGTATGCCAAGAACACTGGGATCGTCCACTCTGAGGAGAATGTCCTGGGCGTCCCTTTTTTCTCATTGCCAAACTATGGCTCTGGGGGAGTCTGTGTACCTCCTCCCCCTGCTCCGACCTAACTGACCCCACTTCTGGACAGAAACACTGGCATGGAACAGAAGGGACAGTACAAGAAACTAACTTGGTTCAGTGCATTTAGGCATTTGTTTTTCAAGTTCACAAGGCCATTTCCTCAGGGACTAGACGAAATTGATGTATAAGTTATTGTGACATTGAAGGAAAGGAAGACAGAAAGAACTGAAAGTCCTACTTACATAAACTCAAGAGAATTTGAAGGGGCAAAGGTCCATTCTAAATATCTTCTCTGGCCTCCTCAGTCCTCCTCGGCCTCGTTGCTCTTTCTGCCTTCCTGGTCTCTGTTTCCTCAACTGGAAAATGAGAGTATGCAAGCGGCAGGTCACAAGGTCATTTGAGGACCCTGGATGTGGCCCCAGGTGGAGGCTCAAGGTGGGAGGACTCTGGCTCCTTTCCAGTCACCAACTCTCCATGTGACCCCTAGTCGTTCTCCTCTCGGCACCCCAGCTTGCCCGTGTGTGCATGACCTCTGAGGTCTCTCTGGATGACCTCTGGGGACCACTCTAGCTGAGCCGTTGATGCCACTTCTCAGGTTATTCCCAGATTTGCCTGCTCTGTTCTCACCCCTGATTCAACAGTGTCAGGGCCTTGACTAGTAGGTGAGTTTCACTTCCTCTCCCTCTCTGGGGCGGGTAACTTTCATGATGACATACGTCTCCAGGGACAGTCTGGGGCCCTTCAGGTACATGGAGGCAGACATGATTATCCCTTGATAAGAGGGGTAGGGTTGGTTGGGTTGCTGTTGTTCGCGGAGAACCATGACCCCCCCTCCTCATGTGGCAGCTTCCTCATTCATAAAATAGGAGCACAAGCTTTGTTTTTAATCAGCAACATTACCCCCAAAGAAATTTTGAATGGAAATTATATCGTTAAATATGTCAAACTTCTTTCTTTGCAAATTACAAAATACATAGTCTTGCCTTTCCTCCTTTGCTCCTGTCCTCTCTTCAACCCAGAAATCCAGGGGCTCTTTAGAGGGTATTTTCTTACCCCTGTAGAGAGGGGGAAAAGAGGGGCATTATTATGGGCTTTCTCCCTTGCGCTGATTCATCCTCATCTCGTTACTGGCTGAACATTTCCCATATGACACATCTAAATAACAGACACAATGTGACACATCTAAATAATTAATATTCAATAAGCTGAAGGTTGACCTTCAGCAGCTGGGTGGCTCCTAAGAATAAGAATGTGGGACATGAAGGCACTGTCCGCTGGTGGAGTCCAGGATGTCACTGGAGTAAATGTCCCTCGTGAAATTCACAGAATGTGGGGTTAGGTCAACAGCCACCGTGATTGCAGCACATCACTCAGGCCTCTTTGGAGAACTTCTTAGGTAGGAGCTGGGTTCAGGTGAAGAGGCGGCGATAAATGAACCATACCGCAGAAGAATGGCCAGGTGATTGAGGGAAAAATGATCTGTTCTGCAGATCATGAAAAGATGAGGCCCAGTATGGCTGAAATTCAAATTACTGTCAGGGGCCAGAGAAGTTTCATTCATTCATTCATTCATTCATTCAAAAACCATCATTGAGACCTCCTCTAAGTGCCAGGCATTGCTCTAGATGCTGGAAAAGATGAGAAGATGACACTCAGCAGAGACCTGAGGGAGATGAAGAGTGAGCTGTGCAGATATCTGGGGAAGAGTGTCCCAGGGCAGGGAAACAACAAGTGCAAAGGCCCTGAGGCAGGAATGTGTCTGGTATGTTCCAGGAACAGCAAAGAGGCTCTGTGGCTGGAGCCAAGTACCTCATGTAAGGCCTCAATTTCTCAGGAGAAAAGAACATGATCTGACTTTTGATTTGACAAAATCCCTCTGGCTGCTGTGTAGACAATAGACTGTAAGGAGCAAGGACAGGAGCAGAAGGACCAGAGAAGACAATGATGTCTCATGTGACCAAGAGGATGTTGATGGAGGTGCCAAGAAGTGGTCAGATTCTGGGTTTATTTGGAAGATCCAGCAGGATTTGTTGCAGGATTGGATGCAGGTAGAAGAGAAAAGGATGAGTTCTTGTTTGGGGCACAAGCTGGTGGAAAGATGGAATCGCCATTCATGGAATTGGGAGAGATTGCAGGAAAAGCAAGGTTGAGAAAGGAAATAGGAAGCTGTGTATACACAATAAGAAGGGGAAAGACATGTGTCAGGCTTGCCCCATCTTGGGGGGGGTATCCAAAATTCTGACAAAACCGGTCCACCACCGCATGCACAAGCATTATTGCAAGATGGGGAAAGCCCTGGTTTTTTTGAGTCAGAACACCTGGTTTCGAGCCGCACATTTGCCACCCTCTAGCCAAGGGATTCGGGGCCCATCACTTAAGCGCTCTGTGCTCTGACCTACTCATCTTCATAATCGGGCTGTGTAGATGTGCTTTGTAAAATGCCAAACATTACCCCCAGAGACAGAGGTACAGTGCAAGGAGACCAGTCTCTGGAAGGAAGGAGAGCTGGATTTGGAGCCTCTTGCTATAAATAGGACATTGGGCACATTTCATAATCTTTTCAAGTCTTGGTTTCCTTGTGTGTAAAATGGAGATGATGCCGCCTAGCTTACAAGATTGTTATGAGGATTCCTTAGACAAAGTTTTTAAAACATCTAGCAGAGAGCTTGGTCCACTGCCAGCCCAGCCCAATGACTACAACTAGAAGATTCTTAACAGGCAGATAGGACCGAAAAAAGGACCTTAGAGATCGTGTTGCTCCATCACCTCTGTTGAAAATGAATAATACCAGAGCTCAGAGAGGGCGAGTGACTTCCTGAAGTGACCCAGCAAGTGAGGAGCAGAGCTAGGGCTGGAAGTCGGTGTTCCCGTGGCTTTGCCCCGTCCCCTTCATGGATGAATGAAAGCAGCGGTGGTGAAATCGGGATCTTTTCCTCGACATGGACCCTTTTCAGTCTCGTCGGCGGGCTCATCCAGGCTGACAAAGATGCGGAGGGCTTCCCGGTAGTGACGACAGGACAGATGGGGGCTTCTTGAATGGTCCCTTTGAGCCCCTTGGATTTCTCTGGGGCCTGCAGTGTTTGCACTGGTCTAGACATTTTCCACCAAACCTCCCGGCAAATATTTGAGGGCCTCGATACAATGCCACACAAATAACCATATCTAAAGCTCTCCTGCGGGTAAACAGCCTGAAGTCCTTAGTCAGTCAGCAGTGATCAGAGAAAAAAAAACCAAAACCAGAACTGGGCGGCTCCTCGAAACAGTTTTTAGAAAGTAAACCTCAAAGACCACCTAGCAGGTGACACATTTTTTGTTGTGGTTAAAGTCCCAATTGTTTTGTATACCATTCACTGAAAACTCGGAGGGGGCGTGTGTGTGTGTGTGTGCGTGTGTGTGTGTGTGTGTGTGTTTAACAGCTTTTCTTTGATACAGAAAAAATCCCCTGTGGTAGCAAATGCTGTTTTAAAAAATAACTTTTAAACTTCAAAAACCAGTAGGTATGCCTCTTGTTTGGTCCCAAGTGTCGAGTGTACAACATTTAATAATCCCTTTACCCGACAGTGGTAGGAAAAGACTTTAGAACTAGATTAAATGGGCAAACATTTTTTGCTCGGGAATTATGAGACGGTTCACATAATAAGTTTCCCATCATCGGCAGAGGAGAAAAATGTACTATTTCCTCACACATGAGCCAATCTGGCCATAACCCTCAAGCTGCTTTGGACGGGGAGATGGGGAGAAAGTCACATGAAATTTCAGGAATAGTGGCTAAAGTTTAGACCAGAGAAGCCACAGTGGGTCACCCCAGGTTAGAAATCCCAGGACCACTCCTGACCTTCCAAGGTTAGAAATCCACCACTCCCGACATTCAAAGGGTCTTCATTCGATCATCCTTCCTTCTGCTTTACCTTCATACCTGGTAAATTGAGAATCCAAGTTCCTAAAACCGTCTACATTATTTATCTCAGGTAATCATGGGTTAATCAGATCAACTACCCACTGGTAATCAGTAAGCAAGTGCTTTGACAGACACAGAGAATGAAATTACTTTAATGTATTATTATTGACAATAATAGCAACTAACATTTATTGAAGGCATCGCTGTGCATTATCTAATTTAATCCTCACTAAAACCATGAATTTACACTATATTAACTCCATTTGACCCATGTAGAACCTAGGTCCTAACTAGAACCCTATTTCAGTTTAAATACAGGAAGGCAGGGTGCCTGGGTGGCTCAGTCGTTAAGCGTCTGTCTTCAGGTCATGATCCCAGGGTCCTGGGATCGAGCCCCACATCGGGCTCCCAGCTCGGCGGGGAGCCTGCTTCTCCCTCTCCTCCCTGCTCATGCTCTCTCTCACTATCTCTGTCTCTCTCTCTCAAATAAATAAATAAAATCTTAAAAAATAAATAAATAAAATAAATAAATACAGGAAGGCTCTTTAGAAATAACTGATAGAATGTCAGAATTATAAAAGCCCTAAAAGATCATATGATCTTAATGTAGTCTCTTGTACGTTTATTCTCATCACTGATACTTGATTAGTAGTACTTCATAAGCCATAAATAGGATCACACTATAAAAATGTTTGAAACCTTTTTTTCACTTAATATGTTGAGATATCTTTAAATCAATAAGTAAGGATGAAAAAGTATCAACAGCACTTGAGATTAAGGAAACTGGCACTTCCTCATTTTGCTTTATTTTTTTATAATGGTTATATATTATGAAGAACAAAAAAAAAGCAAGTTATTTCCACTCCTAAAAAACAAAATAAGATTCCAGCACTGTGTCAGGCTGTGTGGCAGGACATGGGCACAAATCCATCGATAACAAAAAATCAGTAATCATCATTTGCACCTGCTTAGAGCTTTGTGGTTTGCAAAGCACGTTTGCATACTCCTTTACCTTAATCCTCATACTAATCTTATATGATATGCAATATGATGCCAACATTCAGGGCAAGGAAACTGAGGCTCAAAGAGTTTATAGTATGCATGACTCAAGGTAACGCAAAACCATAAGATAGAAGTTGGACTCAGGTCTCTTGATGCCAAGTGGTGCACATATTACATTATCCCAATATCTTTCTTTTAAGATTTTATTTACTTATTTGAGAGAGGAGAGAGAGCACGAGTGGGGGCAGGGGGAGAGGGAGAGGGAGAAGCAGACTCCGGGCTGAGCAGGGAGCCCGACTACTGCGGGGCTCAATCCCCAGACCTTGGGATCCCTGGGATCGTGACCTGAGCTGAAGGCAGATGCTTAACCGACTGAGCCACCCACGCACCCCCTATGGTTATCTATCCAGGTAACCTGGGTCCTAAGTATTTCCTGGATTCTGCTCTGTCACCACCTCCTAAAAGTTTACATTATGAGTTTTCACTCTGAGGATCTGCTGTTTTGAAGAGGACATCTGTATGTAACAGCTTCTCCTGATTGCTGGAAAGATAAAGAGAATGCCTTCTTAATCACGTGTTCTCAGCTAGCCCCTCTGTGGAAAGATGATACACACATGGCAAGTATGACCATAGCACCTCCCAGAAGGTCCTCCCTCCCCTCCCCTGCTGTGGACTTCCTTGAGCCCCGACTGCTCGAAGAGCCCAGGTCATGGGGGAAGCTTCCAGAGAGGGACAACCACAGTCAGCCCTTATTGTCTGTTTCCAATGTGCCAAGCATCTGCCACTCTTCTTCTTCTTAAATCCTGGCAATAATAGTGTACCCATTTTCACACGAAGAAATCGAGATTCACGGAGGTAAAGTCTCTAGCCCATGGTCACAGTCAGTAAGGGTAGAATGCAGATTCAGTCCCAGCCGTGTGTCCCTACTGCCAATGCGTTTAAACGCCCCTCTTGGCTGCCCTTGAGGAGTGAGTACACAATGGGAAAGAAGGAATCAGAAATCCTGTTTTGGTTTTTAAAAGTATACATCTTAATCATTTTTCAGTGTACAGTTCAGTGATATTAAATACATTCACACTCTTGTGCAACCATCACCACCGTCCATCTCCAGAACTTTTTTCACCTTCCAAAACTGAAACTCTGTACCCATTAACCACTAACTCCCCATTCCCTTCCCCACCCCCGGCAACCATCATTCTACTTTCTGTCTCTATGAATTTGACTATAGTCAGCATCTCATAGAAGGGGAATAATATAACATTTGTCTTTTGTGACTGGTTTATTTCACCCAGCATAAGGGCCTCAAGGTTCATCTGTGTTATAGCACATGTCCGTATTTCCTTCCTTTTTAAGGCTGAATAATATTCTGCGGTATGTACTTAGCACCTTTTGCTTATCCGTTCATCCACTGATGGACACGTGGCTTGCTTCCCCCTTTTGGCTGTTGGGAATCACGCTGCTGGGAACATGGGTGTACCAGTATCTCTTTGAGACCCTGATTTCAGTTCTTTTGGGTATCTACCCAGAAGTGGAATTGTTGGATCATATGGCAATATTTATAAGTTTTATAATTTAAAAAAATAAAAAGTTGTTTTTAAGTGAACACTCACATAGATTAAAACATATTTAATAAGGAGGACTGGAAGATAATAATGGATGAGGACGATGGGCTTAAGGGTCACTGAGGTCATCATGGGCTCTAGGAGCACCTGTTGCGCTGAGTGATTCCTGAGGGCAGGGGCCAGCTCTGCAGCTTTCTCCTCCACCCCACCCCATGCCCAGCACCATGCTGTCTTCTGGTGGGTGCACAATATACATGGACTAAAGGAATGGCTTCACCAGAGCATCTAGGCAAGCGACAGATCTTCCCAAAGGTAACAAAAGGACTGCATGGAAGGAGGGCCCCCGTGACAATGGAGGACAGGACTTTGTCACCTGTTTACTCACGGTGTGACCTTGGGCCCTTGACTTCTTCGGCCTTTGTCTCCTCGGTTACATGAACACACTACCACCTTGTATAATTCACAGGATTTTTTAAAAAGATTTTATTTATATATTTGGCAGAGAGAGAGAGCATCAGAGAGCACAAGTGGGGGAAACAGCAGAGGCAGAGGGAGAAGCAGACTCCCCACCAAGCAGGGAGCCTGATTTGGGGCTCGATCCCAGGACCCTGAGATCATGACCTGAGCCAAAGGCAGAAATTTAACCGACTGAACCACCCAGGTGCCCCTAATCCACAAGATTATTGTGAAAATTCACCATTCATTTATTCAACAAATATTGCATGGCCTCCTGGCCCAGGGCTAGATCAAATTCGAAATAAGCATTCAATGAAGCATTGCTCGAGTTTTCATTCTGTGTAATTTTGTACAGTATTTTTGTATTCTTTGATTAGTTCCACATTGAAGTGCTTGTCTTGTTCCTTTGTCTTTGAAGCAAGACTCTAAAAAGAAAGTGCTCGGGGCTTTCTTTTCACGACCTTCCAACATGACTTTCTTGTGCTAACTCTCTAAACCAGAAGATCGTCTCCCATGTCCTGCAGGAGAGAAGCCCTCAGTCAGGAGCTTTCTGGGAAACTGTGCATTCCTCAGCTCTCTGAAGCACCCATCAGCCTGCCTAGCCCATGATGGGCACCTTCAGCTGCAAGTGTGTGGGACAGTGATGGGAAAAAGCCAGTCTCTCCATCACTCCTGACACCGCTGCTAAGTGAAGGCCACGGAAGGGACACTAGCCATAGGGTAAGAGAGAAGGATCAGAAAACAACATCCACTTTATTAGCCGGTGATTCCAAATGTGTGGAAAGAGGCCAAGGTCCAGCCTACGGACTGTGACGAGATGTTCTTACAACGCTGTGAGGTCTGGGCAAAGGCCGGCCCGAGAACGTCCACACTGCCTCTATCCAGTGGCATCCTGGGGACATTTTCCCTCTACCCTTTACCTGTCTGCCTCCCCCCACACCTTTCTTTCTTCCTTCCTTTCTTTCTTTCATTTTTTCTTTCTTTCTTTCTCTCCCTTTTATCTTTCCTCCTTTGCCTTTAAAATTGTATTAATCTTCTCTCTTTTTCTCATTATCCTCCTTTTCTTCCTTTGAACCTTTCTCTCATCCTATGCCTCCAATCAATTTCCCCTTTTTCCCAAATCTTGAAAATTCCCGAGAGGCAGATATCTGGCAGCCTCTAGCCAAGTTTTCACTTATAAAATAAAATAAAATGTAGCACTCTAGTGCATTAGAACAGGGGTCCCAGAGTGGAGCACGCGAGGCGGTATGTTGCGAGGACAGGATGAAAAAACAAGGTCTTACTTTCATGTTTGCGTTAACTCCGTGGCCTTTTTAACTTTCCTGTTCACTTCATAATGAGTATTAGTACAAGTATTAGTACTTTATTCAAGTATTAGTACAGTAGCACCTCTAGTAAGTGTATTAATTACTTAATACGGATAATAGGATTGAGGTGCTCAAACTTTTTCAGTTTAACTGAGAAGAATAATCGGGACACCCATTTACAGATGCCTGCTTTAAGGAAAAGCCCCTTAAAAACTAACACTTCATTCAACTCATTCCTATTGATGGGCAGTGCCCTCAGGGGGGACTTCTGGGCACTGAGCTGAGGGGGTGCTGCCAGGCTCGATTTTCAGCACTATGTCACTTACTTGAAAGAAGACCCCTCATTACCAAGTGTCTCCCACGTGCCCTTTCACTTTGCTGCCCTTTGACCTTTCCCCATAGCGGGCCATCCTCAGACCTGCCATGCTTCTGCTCGCTCACCGGTCCTGTTGTGGGTCTCCCACCCTCGCTGGAGTGAAAGCTCTGTGAGGCCGGGCCTTCCCTGGCTTTCCTCACTGTTGCACCCCGCCCCCCCATCCGAGAACTGTGCCCCACGCAGACAGGTGCTCGGTGAGCAAACCAATGGAGTCATGGATCGGCTCTCTTCTCTCTTTTGTCATTAATCTTCCAAAGGCTAATTTCACAGCCACCGTGATGTGTGATTACACTGACTTAGAACACTCTCTGGCTCCCTGGCCAGACCCAACTCCTTAAGGGTAGGAGAGGTCCCTTTAACATCTTTAAACCCCCAGCACTTCCCGTACTGTAAGTGCTTGATTGATGTTTGTTGAATGAATAAGTGAATGTAGGCTGGGCCTTGGGCTGGCGGAAAGGCGGAATCAGCACAGAGCGAAAGCAATTAGTAAGCCCGCACCAGCTGCACACAGTGCTCACTCTCAGGGCCACCGAGCAGCACACAAGATTGAGAAAATTTCTTTCCCGCGGCTTTGGATACTTACGATCCACTCGGAGGAGACAAACAGAATCATGTAGTGCCTCGGGAGAGCTGCAGGTAGTTTCATGCTTCCAACAGACGCGAAACGACAGGTTTAAAGGAGAGAAGGTAAGTCCGTAGGCCCCGCTGGTCAGTCCAGTCAACGGGCATCGAGAACCTACCATGTGCCGACACGGCCTTAGGACCTGGCAACACAAAGATAAATAAAAATGCAACCCCCCCACCCCCTCTAGACACCTGCTGAGGTCATTTCAACCACACGGGCAAAGGGCTGAGGCAAAGCGCAGAGGATTCTGGAAGCAGAAAGGAGGAGCAAATCCCCCAAGGGTTCTCTTGGGCCCACATGATCGTCTCAGTTTGGGAGGCTGTCCTGGGCATTGCAGGGTGTTTGGCGGCATCCCTGGCCTCTGACCTCCAGATGCCGTAGCAACCCCTAGCTGTGACAGTGCCAAATGTCTCCAGACCACAGACGTTGTGGGGCCCACGGCAAAATAAAAATGGGGGGAACTTAGTTCAAAAAGCAGGAAAAAAGTGTTACTAAAGATACTAAAATATGAAGATTTTTTTCAGTTCTTCAGTGATCTATCCTCTCTCTCTCTCTCTCTCTCCCGCCACCCCAGTTTTTCTCTCTCCCCCCTCCCCATTTTTATTTGCTACTTCATGTCACATTCCCTGGGGAATGGACTTGCTAGTGGGGTTGGTGCCAGCCCCCCTGGGGGTCTGGAGACTGCTCCGTGACTCAGTGTGTGCACGTGCTCTCAGCCCCCTCTGACTAGCTGCTGGCCCAGTGCCCACGGTGTCCCAGCTGAGGGCAGGGAACTCAAGCCACGCATGGACCCTTCCGATGGCTGATGCCCCAAGCCTCCGAGATCGGCAACCCCCAAAGGTATCACGAGGATGTGGGTTGGTGAAGGGCTCCCCTAGTCACCTGCCTAATGCTGCGTGGCCCTGCCAGCTTGTGTCAGGGTGGCCACCATCTCGTGCCCACCCTGAGCCACCACAGGCCTGGAGCAGCCCATCCCGACCTCCCCGTGCCCACAGTCAGGTCCCCAACAGGCACAGAGGGCAGCGATGGCTGCTGGGGGAGAGTGGGGACAAAGGCCTGGCGGGGCCGGGAACACCGGGGTGTGCCAGAGCTGGAGCCAAAATTCCATGCCAGACAGTCAGGGAGGCGACAGGAGACAGATCTAGGGAGGTGAAGCTCCAAGGCCCCTGGGGCAAGCTCCGTTGTCCCAGCAGCAGTCTTCACTTACAAAACAGAAAATCAAAGGTAAGATTATTAAGAATTTCAGGATGGTGAGTACAGAGCATTAAACCCCAAGCACATCCACGGAGCCAGACCTGCCAGACAATGTCAGATCTCCCCAGGGGCCCAAACCAGCCTCCCGTTAGGAACCACTGAACTCATTCGGGGGGGTTAGCTGGGGTTTCCTAAGGGAGTGAGCCCTCAGCTGATCCCAGAGGGTTGGGGGCGGGGGTGGGGTGGGGGGGGTTGGGGAATCGCTAGAAGGGACAGAACTCATCAAGAAAGCTTCCTGTGGCTCATGAATTTTAAAGCAAGTTTTCAGGGAGGTTGCAGAATCTGGTTTGGGCTTTAAGCCTTTGCTCTGCCTGAAATGCTCTGTGACTTCTTGTTGTCGAAATCTGACTTATCCTTCTAGAGCTCTGAGCCCCACAGAACTTTGCTGGTTCTCCGAAATTCTCCCACATTATTAGCATTTGCTTCTATTGATTAATTGTGCCAGGTGGTTTGTGTCTATTACTTTCCTGCCAAATTCTACACTGTTTTCTTTTTTTTTTTTAGATTTTTTTTTTAATTTATTTGACACAGAGAAAGAGACAGCGAGAGGGAACACAAGCAGGGCAGAGGGAGAGGGAGAAGCAGGCTTCCCGCTGAGCAGGGAGCCCGATGCGGGGCTCGATCCCAGGACCCTGGAATCATGACCTGAGCTGAAGGCAGACGCTTAACGACTGCGCCACCCAGGTGCCCCTCCACTGTTTTCTTTTTTATAGATGAAGAAACGGAGGTCAGAGTGGCAACTTGCCCAAGGTCACACCTAGGAAGTGGCAGAGACAGATTTCCAACCCAGCTCAGCCTGACTCCAAGCCCCTCGCTGATTCCCCCACGGCATCCACCCCGCCCCGGCTGGTACCTAACTTAGAAGCCAAGCAGCGCTGCTTTTGATTTTCAACTTGGTAGGAGCAACATCAGGCTCTCGGCAACTCAAGCTCTGTGAGCATCAGCGGAGAAAACTAAAAGTAGGAATTGATAATACGGTCTCCTGGGGCTGTGATAAGGAGTAAAGGAGATGTTTTATGTAAAGCAATCGGCACCGGCCTATTAGAAAGCCTGCTCCGGCCTAACTGGAAATAGAAGTGTTTTCCACGTCTCTATTTCCCACTATGTAAACAACTCCTTTAGAGCAGGCACTGAAATCTTGCTCCTACAGCAGAGCCTGGCGCATAGCGGGGGCCCAGTAAATGTTTGCTACATTGACTCAGCAACCCTGCAGTGCTCTTTACCCCCAGGCCTGGGAGCAGGGACTGCGTCTAGCCACCAGAGCATTGAAGGGTACAGCCCTTAGCGTGGGGCCCAGTGGTCACTCTCACGCCCCAGGTGCACCCGTGGACGGCGCTCGTGCCTTAGCTACAGCACGCAGAGCAAGCACAGGGCCCATGGTGGGAGGAGAGGGGACGAGGGTGGGTGAGGCACAGGGGAGCACCAAGTGGGTAGCCGTTCCTGACTCAGAGCCTGGCCCCGAGGCCTTTCCCGGCACCCTTTCAGCTCTTCCATGGCTCACGCACGACATCCCGAGTGGAAGTGGGAGTCTCCGATTGTGTCTTCCTCTTCGGCCCTGCACCTGTCGCTGGGCTGCACTTGGTGCTCATTTTGTCGTTATACAAACACAGCCTTGTGGCGTCGAGATGCAGAAGACCTGGGCCACGAGATGGTGCTTTGGGCACCTTCCGGGATCATTTTTCCTCTCTGAGCCTCAGCTTCCTCGTCTGTGACACGCGGAGAGTCATGCCTGCCTTGCCTTCTTTATGGGACCATTTTGAGGATCAAATGAAAGGAGAGAGCTCTTTGCACACCATAAAACCCTGTTCAAATACCATAGTTCTTCATGGGGCAGAGATCTCCTTGGACAGGAAAGGCTGCTCTGTCTCTCTCTGACACACATAATCACAAGATTTCTCTCTGCGCCCAGACCGTTCCGGATGCTTCTGTGCACTCCCTCCTCTGTCTAGGTGGGTAGGGAGCTTGGAAGCTGCCGGAAAGAGCCAGGAAGGAGGCACCTAACGTGGAATTAGGACGTCCACCATTCAAGCCCCATTTGCTCCTTAACCACGTGTGGGTCCCTGGGCCACAAAAAACTCTCCCTCTCAGAGTTTCCATTTGCTCATCATTAAAGCAGGGATGATACTGCCTACCTCACAGGTTTCTGAGGAGAGGTAAAGGGGAGAATATAGCAAGGGCACCTCACTAACACTTATTTGAATACTAATCTGAAAACAGATTCCAAGAAATTTCATAAAGATTATTGCTTTTTTTTTTTTTTTCCTAAATACCATGCCCTAGACCACATCGTTTATTCAACAAACATTTATGGAGTACCTGCTGGGCGCTGGGCCCACTGCCAATCACTTTTCATGGCTGTGGGAGGAGAAGGAATAGATTATTGCTCTGGAGTAAAGGCTCTCTATGCTTAGGTGTAGTATTTATTAGTTTAATATCGTACTAGATTGCTAGTTTTTAATTTAATCTTTTACAAGCTACCGGGAACACCCTATTTCTAAAAATGACCCTGTAGAAGGATGTGAGTTGTTGAATCGAAATGAGAGAAATCTCCTCTACCCTTAGGAGTTTCCCTGGCGAAGATCATCTGATAGCGGTGTGTTTGGGAAATAAAAGCACAGAGCTAGAAGGGATTTCTAGAAAGAAAGCCGAGGGCTGGGGTTGATGGGATTTGAGATCTCGCCGTACCCGTTTGTTATTAGCTCACAGCTCTCTCCAGAGGACTTCACACATAGCAGACGCTTGATAGGATTTGTCGGTGACCTCACAGCAGAAGTTGTGCATTTAGAGGAGAGGCAGGGAGGGAGGGAGGCAGGGAGGCCAGGAGCCATGTCCTCTAAGGAAGCACTTGACTCTTAGGTAAGCCCTGCTTGTGCCAGCCTCCACACAAGGTGTTTTCCTGGGTTATCTAATTTAAATCTCCTGTTAACCCTAAAAGGTACAAATTCCATTATTATTACCCTCTGTATACGCTGATAATGTAAAGACTCGAAGAAATTAAGTAACTTGCCCAAAGCCATACCCACACACACCCCCAGAGAGCCACTGGTCTGGTTGGCTCCAACCCTAGGATTTCTCCAGCATGATGTGCTGGATCTCTTGGGAAAGTCATTTCTCCTTCCTGAATCTGTTTCCCCAACCTGCAAATAAAGGCTATGACGCAGGACGACCGCAAGGTCTCTTCAGATCTTTGGATTTCTACTCTTAGAAGTGCTTTAGCCAAGGGTTGACAAACTGTGGCCCGTGGACCAAATCCAGCCAGCCAGTTGTTTTTATAGTTTCATCAGAACACGGCCACGCCTAGTCATTTATGTCTCAGCTGTCACACAGATCTGACTAGGTGAGACAGAGACCATATGGCCGCAAAGCTTAACATGCTTACTGTCTGGCCCTTTATAGGAAAAGGTTGCCAGGCCCTGGAATATACCAATATATAGGTTTTAATAGTGAGAAACTATACATGGTGAATGGAAAAGAATCCCCAAGGCCACACAGCAATTGTGAACAGCTGGGGAGCTGGGAGACTTCCACTGTTCTGCATGTTACACTTTGCAATTATTTATTTACTTTTCACTAAGTTGCAACTTACGGCAATGTGCACAAGTCCTAGATGTGTAGCCTGATGATGTAGCCGCCATTCCCATGTCAACACAGAGAACTTTCCTGGCAGCCTGGAAAGCCCCCTCGTGGCCCATCCCTGTGAACACACCCCCCTTCCCCGGAGCAACCTCCGTGTGAGCCTCTATCAGCATGGATTACTTCTTCTTGCTTTTTAACTTCATATAGATGGAATCACACAGTGTATACCCCTTTCTGTCCAGGAATGGTATTTCGTTTTAAACTACAACTTCATTGCTGACAGTTTGGAAAATCGAGCTGCACGCATAAAGGAATGAAGATCCTCCTTAATGCTGTCATCTAGAGATGATCACTTGTTCACCTACTTAACAGGTATTTTATTGAACATGTGCTATGTACCAGGCATCTCTCCAGGCATTGAAGAGGAAGACATGAGATGGTCTGCCCTCATGGGGCCTCCTGTCTGTGGTGCGGTTTTTCAAGGGCTGCTCAAAAGTCCAATGGCCAGCACTACACAGAGGTCCAGCCAGAGCTCATAAGCCACCTGCCCAAAGGCCTGGAAATGGACACCCTGGGATTATGGAACCATTTCGAAATGTCAGATCATAGAAGAGTTAGGGAGTTCAAATGGTCATACGGACTAACTGGCCTTTTTTTTTTCTTTCAAGAAATGCTTTTATGAGTAAGGAAATTCATTAAAGATTACTGAAGAGAAATCTTCTCATTTGGGGGAGGTCTTTTATTTTCTTTGAATTAACTAAGTAGCATCTCGATGTCCATTTTTTAGCATAAAATTTACTGGGGTCCAGGGGGAAATATGCTATTTCCTCCTGGTTGAGTGCCGTGAAGCCCCCACAGAGGAGTCTGATAATCTCCTTCATTCACCACGGCGGGGCATCATGAGAACACCACCGTGTTTCCAAGCTCAGACTGTCATTGAACTTTCTGAGACCTTAGAGAAAAATTATGGAAAATTTGAAACATACAAATAGAAGAGTACAAGACCCCATAGATGTCATCATTCAGCTTCAGAAATTATAAAGTTTGCCAGTCGTGTTTCATCTACCCCTTCACATTTTATGGAGTGAGGGTGCTAACTGGCCATTTTCAAAAGCAGAATCAGAGGCCCAGAGAAGGGTGCTCACCAAAGCCCTTGGGAAGGTGAAGAGTCTTCCAGAAAGGAGTATTGTATCCAGAGCTAGGACCTGAGGCTCTAACCCTACAGTCTAGAATGTTCTCTAGGCTGTGACAATACTCTCTAACAGTAAGGCCCCCACACCCCTTCACACCAGGATAGAATAGGACTTATGTTTTACTCTAGAGATTATTTCATTTTTTTTTTTAGTTCTTTAGATAATTCTTTTTTTATTATTGTTATGTTAATCACCATACATTACATCATTAGTTTTAGATGTAGTGTTCCATGATTCATTATTTGCGTATAACACCCAGTGCTCCGTGCAGAACATGCCCTCTTTAATACCCATCACCAGGCTAACCCATTCTCCCACCCCCCTCCCCTCTAGAACCCTCAGTTTGTTTTTCAGAGTCCATTGTCTCTCATGGTTCGTCTCCCCCTCCGATTCCCCCCCTTCGTTCTTCCCCTCCTGCTATCTTCTTCTTCTTTTTTTTTTTCTTAACATATATTGCATTATTTGTTTCAGAGGTACAGATCTGTGATTCAACAGCCTTGCACACTTCACAGCGCTCACCATAGCACATACCCTCCCCAATGTCTATCACCCAGCCGCTCCATCTCTCCCACCCCCCACCACTCCAGCAACCCTCAGTTTGTTTGCTGAGATTAAGAATTCCGAGATGATTTCATTTTGAGGCCTCCTAGAGACTGCCAGATCAATGGGAGAGCCTTGGAGAGTGGAGTGGCAGAGGGTGGAGAGGACCAGGCTCTCCCTGCTGTAAGCAAAGCAGAGGGTGGGGGGGGAGGGGCGGGAGGGGCGGGGGTACATGGTGCATCCAAGAGCGGGAAAGGAATATCACTTATGCTTATGAAGTTACAGGAGAGTTGAATCCCCTGGAACCACATTTGCCTTTCTGCGGAATTTCCAAGATGGTGCTCAGAAGGCCTTCATAGAGTGATGAGCCAACTGGATTTTAACTGATCTTACAACAGAGCCCGCACTTGCCACAGCAAATCTTAGGATTTGACCTGCAGATGCATCATTTGAGTAGAAGAACCTAATATAATCCCTTCAAATTCGGTAACTCTTAAAAAAAAAAAAAAACTGAGAATGGAATTACTCAAAGAGATTAGCTGCCTGACTTCTTTGCCTATTTTCATGATGTGCTACTTCTTCTTTCTAAACGTGGGAGAGCAGGTCAGGTCATCCTTGGGGAACCCACAGTTACTAACTCAGTTAATCCTCACACAAAACCCCGCAGCGTGTATTATTATCACTTTCCACAGAAGGAAACGGAGGGTCAGAGTGATTATGTAATGTGTCCAAGTCCCAGCGCTGGTAAAGCAGATCTGAGACCCACATTTAGGTCTGTTTGATTTCAGCATCTACCCTCTATTTCTCTGCTGTGGATCCTTCACTTCTGCCTCGTAGAATCCCCGATTTCAATTTCCCATCTCCCAAAGCAGTAAAAGCTAGAGACTTTCCTCTTTCATCCTAATGCCCTGCTCACAAGTCCTGAGCCCCAATCCTGGCCCTTCACTTAACTCCAGGAACTGCGAGCCACCGCCTCAAAGTGTCTTATATTTCCCCACTGGACCATATGGCCGCAAAGCCTAACATGCTTACTGTCTGGCCCTTTATAGAAAAAGTTTGCCAGCCCCTGGAATATACCAGGGGGCTATGGTATTAGTTCATCACCATTTTATCCTGAGTGAAGCATAAACACAGAGGATTTCAACTGTACCCTTGTTTCCTCTGTTTGGGGGATGTTTAACCAAAGGGTTTTAGGAGATAACTCAATTAGCATTTATGACCCACATCCTGAAAGACTGTCTGCTGAGATACTTAACACTTTTCTTTTTAAATGTCCGTATGAAGAGGTAGGTATTGCATCTGCTCAGAGATCTGTAATTGCCGTTACTTAGTAAGCACCCATATTACACCAGATCACATATTCAAGGTAGGTCTGAGCAGGAGGATTACAGAAAGTTGCTGGATACACATAGCCAGATTAACTGAAAGATGTACCTGGACACTCATAGGAAATTTCCCAATCAAAGTGAAACTTCCTGTATGTTCACATCATTGGCTTGGGGTTGAGGGGGTAAGAATGGGTTTGCTAACACCTGAATTTTGAGAGATAAAGAAGCTTGAGTCAGACTTGGCACTCAGTAGTCGGAACTACAAATCAAAGCTTTGCTGTTGAAAGGGAAGTGATTGCTGGTTTTTTAATGGGTTTTCCCAGCTAAACACAGAAACTGATCTTCATTACACTTGACTGCTTCTATCATGATAGCAAGTGAGAGACAGAAAAAGAGCTTGTTCTCCAGGGACATTTACTCTGAACACTTCATTATCCTGGTTGAGGGAAGCTTGGTAGGCAGAGAATGTTCTCCCATGGGGCTGAATTGTGAGGGGCAAGGACCTGCCATATGTCACAACAAACTAAAAGACAATAGGGTGAAATGAAGGGCCCTCCTTTCCATGAACTTCTTTCCCCTTTCTTAAGGAAAGAGCCTGAGATAGTGTAAACCTCCCTCAAGGCTCCATGAGCGTAATCGCCCCCTTCCTTCTGGTTCCCAGCACATGTCCCAGGCAGGATCACAGCAGACCCGGCCTTTAAAAGGGGCACTCCTTAGCAGCCAAACTTGGATCAGTCCCACCTGGAGCTTCAGCTCTCACACACCTAGATTTGATCCAGAACCAAGCAGATGAGAGCTGCTGACCCTTCCTCCCCCTTGCTGAAATTCCTCTTTTCCCAGAACTAGCTCCAAGTTCCTCCTAATTGTCTTTTAAAGGTGGGAATGGTAGGAGAATTTGGTTAGAAGCTCCTTTGCAAATTCCCTGATTCTGAATTTTTGTCCCTAATCTCCCAGTCCCTCCAAGCCCAGCTCTGGATCTGCCTGATTCTGAGAAGCTATGGCCTGCAGGGATTAGATTTTTCTACTGGGAACTGGCTTCCTCCCCTTCCCAGACTGGAAAGTCTGAACACCAATTATTAAACCAAGGTTTCACAGGTGGTCTCATTCAATGTAGACAACGCCCCTCCTCCCCCTGCACTGTTGGCATCAGTATTTCACCGATGAGGAAACTGAGGCTTAGAGAGAGTCGGGGGTCCTCTGCCCCAGGAGCTATGGGTCTACGAACGGTGGATCCTAAAAAGCTCCTTGCCCTGTTCTTCTGCAGGTCTGGGCCAGCCTGTAGGTCCAGGGGCGCCTCAGGCCTCCTTCCTTCCCTCTCGTGACCCGGGGAGATGCAGGTGAAACTCCCGTAGAACTGAAAGGTTCGGGCTTCCTTCCTGACCCAGGCCAAGCTGGTAAGAATCTCCACTCCCTCAGCGGTTTCGTGGGCGCCGGCTCCCTCTCGCCACTGCCGCGGTGGCCTCGCGTCTGTCCGAGGAGCGCCGTTCTTGGCCCGGGGAACCGCTGTGTCCTGGAGCTGCGAATAAACCAGAAGGCAGTGGGCCGGGGAACACGCGGCTCGCACTGTCCACCCGGCTTGCTGCCCGCCAAGCTTTGCTCTCGCTGTTAGAAACGAGGCCAGGCAATCCTAGTTCTGCCGGGAAAGCGGAGGCGCTTTGATATTCTGGGTTTAAACAGGCCAGCGTGGCCCAGGCGGCCAGCTCCCCCGCGGCTTGGCCAGCCCAGGTGCTGGTGCAGCCCGGCTGCTGGGGCAGCTCAACTTTGGCTACTCCCTAACCATAAACTAGCCGGCGCCTCCTCCCAAGGGTTCTCCGGGCCTCCTTCCCGCTCGCCTACGCTCGCTCTCCGGGCCAGCAGTTCTGCGAATCCAAACCTCCAGACTCGTCTGGTGAGGGCCTGGGGTCTGCAGAACAAGTAGCCCGGGTAGAACTAAATGGGGTCGCTGCGATCCGCACTCACCCCGCCTGAACCCCCGTTTCCCCCGAGTCTCCGCGTCCGTTCCCCAGGGCTCAGTTTCTCCTCGCCCGGCTGGCCCTCCCTGCCCACCACCTGCGTCGTTTGGGATGCGTTGGAAGGCCTCTCTACTCTCGCATCCTCCTCCATCTCCTTCTTCCCAGGGCACCCCAACTTCCTCCAGCTCTCACCTGCACACCCCCCCCTCCGCCGAAGTGCAGTTTCTTCTCTCCACACTAAAACTGGACCCGGCGGCTGGAAAAGCCCCAGAGCCTCCCACACTAGGCTGCAAGCTACTTGCTTACCAAGTCCAAAGGTCAGCTAAAGTTTGGCTGATAAACAGAACCAGTACAAGAAGGTCTTCAGCCCCCCAGCGTGAGTACAATGGACCCTGGCAAGCCCTGCTCCCGGCCAGGGTCTCCAGCTCTCCACGTCTGCCCCTCATGCTCTCCCTCTCTCGCTTTTCCCCCCCTCCCCACGACCATTTGCATCTTGCCGAAAGCCGGGCCCTCCCCGCTAATTTGCATATCTTATATGGCCTAATGGTGGCGATCATGGCAAGTTAGAAGTTTTCTGACTCCTCTCGGAGGAGACTCCGGGACCCCGGGGAGTAACAGGTGTCTGGAGGCTGAAGGGTGGGGGGGTTCCTGGACTTGGGGTTCGCTTGTGAAACTCCCCTCCACCCTCCTCTCTCGCACCCACCCACCCCCTCACCCCCTTCTTTTTCTGTCCTTGGAAAATGGTGTCCAAGCTCACGTCGCTCCAGCAAGAACTCCTGAGCGCCCTGCTGAGCTCCGGGGTCACCAAGGAGGTGCTGGTCCAGGCCTTAGAGGAGTTGCTGCCATCCCCGAGTTTCGGGGTGAAGCTGGAGACGCTGCCCCTGTCCCCCGGGAACGGGGCCGACCCCGACACCAAGCCAGTCTTCCATACGCTCACCAACGGCCACGCCAAGGGCCGCTTGTCTGGGGACGAGGGCTCCGAGGACGGGGACGACTATGACACCCCTCCCATCCTCAAGGAGCTGCAGGCGCTCAACACCGAGGAGGCGGCGGAGCAGCGGGCGGAGGTGGACCGGATGCTCAGGTAGGCGCGGACGGAGGTGGGGAGTACGCGCCCCAGTCCCCTTGCGCCCGGGCCTTGTGCCTGAGCGACGCTGCACGCGACCCTGTTTCCCACCAGAGAAGTCACCCGGGGGGCGCTCCGCTTCTCTCCCAACACCTGGACCCCTCCCAATGCCGCAGTCGGAGGGCCCTGAATCCCGAGGTTCCATCTGCCCCTGCCCAGGCCAGCGCCCGGGACCCGAGGGCCCCTCCGGGCCTGGGAGAACCCGAGTGGCGGAGCCCTTGGCGGGAGGTGTGCGCGCGCGACTGAGGGTGCGGGTGGGTGCAGTGAATCAGGGGCCACTTCCCGGGAGCAGAGGCTCCGGCCCGCGCCGGTCCCAGGCCAAGCGTTTCTCCTGCGCGCCGCCTCTCGGGTCCCGGGAAACACTGGCCGACCTCGGGCGCAGCCTCCTGCTGCTCTTTGCAGACCGACTGGCGGCACCCGGGGCCGGGATCCCGGGGGGCGAGCTCTCTGGCGGGCACTCCCATATGCAGCGTCCCTGCAAGGCCCTAGGATTATCCGGAATCCCCAGGGCCGGGTTAGATTTGCAAAAGGAAATGTGTGCGTGTTGTAGGGCCGGGGTGGACCCGCACCGGGCAAAAGGATCTACGCAAGCCAGGGGCAAGTGCGGTTAAGACCGCCTTTCGCAGCGGATTTGGTCGCATTCTGAGAACGAAGGGCGTTTCCAGATCTGGCCGCCGACATGCCGGCGTCCTCGGGGAATTCGGGCCGGCTGGCGGGTCTGGGATCCTTTGCTGGGCCTCCCCGACTGGCCTAGGGCTTGGGCTTTGACAGCTAGTTACTAATTATCCAAAGAGCCGAGCGGTTCCCTTAGACCGCACGTCGCTCCCGGCCGCTCGGCTTTAGGACCGAGTCCCTTGCGTGGCCTCGGACACTTAAGCGCCGAGATTTCAGGGCAGGGGCCGGGACCAAAGTCGCGCCCGGACTCAGGCAGCCTCGGCCGCACGGCCGCAGCAGCAGTTTGGGGTGGGTTGTGACCTTGCATTTGAATTTGCCATCTGGGGACCCAGCGGCTTACTCTCTAGCAAAGACAATCGGGGATTTCTAGATGGTTTTTTTTTTCGCCCCAAGTATTTTTGCTATTCGTAGGTTTGAGGTTCTTCCCTCGCCGTTCCCCCGAGCGGCGGCGGTTTCTTCCCCGCGGGGGTTCGAGCACAGGAAAGTGAGGGGTCGGAAGAGAAGCGGCTGGGGCTCCAGGGCGGCCTGGAGGCTGAGCAGGGCCGGGCAGTCTAACCGAGCTCCCGGCTGCCTGCCACGGGAAGCCGGCGGGGCCCAGGTCCATCCACCTGGCCGCAAGCGCCCGTCTTCTGGCGGGGTTCTGGGAGGTTCTGCGAAGCCCGAGGCGACCCAGGGCCCCCTCCGCACCCAGCCCCGCGCTGGGCTGGACGCAGCAGAGATGTAACATAAACGGCAGCACGTGGAGTTAGGGTGTTATTAATTTATTTCTATAAATCATCAACAGAAAGATACACAAAGAGTCGTGATTAGGTTGAAACGAGAGGCGGGTTATTCATTGGTGAAGTTGTAAACGCGGCTTGGAGAGGGAAGGAAGTCGGAAAGCCGACGCGGGGTTGCCGGCCGCTGCCCGCGCGCACGCTCGGCGCTGCGGGGCGCTCCCCGCCAGCCCCCCGGCGCCTAACCTGGGCAGCCCGAGCCGCCCCGCCGCGGTGCGCACCTGCAGGCCCTGCCCCGGCCGCGGCCCCGGGCCCTCGGCGCAGCGCCTGGCTCCAGCCGGGCGGGGAGGGAGGCGAGGGGCCGAGCCCCTCACCGGGGTGGAGACGTAGAGATGCAGGACAGACCCACGCTTTTCCCCCTTCCCAGGCAGGTGCCGCCTTCCCTCCCCCACCTCTGGGAGTGCTCAGACTTTATTAAAGTAATTTTTCAAGAAATTGCTAGCGGTTCCCAGGTCACTGCACGGTCGGCTCCCGAGCGCCGGGACTCCTGAGCACTCCCTTTTTTTGCACACCCTGTTCCCGTAAAGTGGAAAGAAAAGAACAGAAGTCTCTTTTTGGACTGCCTGGACGCTCTTTCTACCTCCTAGAAGGGAAAGGCGAGAAGGGAAGGTCGGGAAGGGAAGGTCGGGGACTGCGCGCTGCCTGGCCCGGGGCTCCGGGTTGGGGCCGCCTCGCTCGCCGGCCTCTAGACTGGTGCACCCAGGGCCTTTGGAAAGGAAGGAAGCCAGAGCTGAGGCTTCTGAAGAAACGCGGGGCGCACTGTGCTGGGGTCCAGGGCTCTCCTGCTCCCGGGCAGCAAAGTCACTGGAAAGGAGCCTGCTGGGCCCGCTCCGGGCGCCGGGGTCGCGCCTTTGACACCTGCGCTCTGAGCACAGTGGCCGCTCGTGTTTCTCCGGCTCCGTGTATTTGTCGGGGTTTGGAACCTCTCAATCTAAGCAGTATTTTCAAATGAACAAACGTAACCAGCTCTCCGGGGGCCTCCCGGTGAATACAGGTGAATTCTGTGGTCAGAGAGCTATAAAGGTACAACTACGCCATCTTACCCCTGACTCTTGTCATTAAATGCGGGCTGAAAGGTTTGCTAGAGTTTGTAGGGTTTCCCTTTTGTTGTTGTTGTTGTTGTTGTTGTTTTTTCTTAACCTTCCCAATTGTTAAGCTAGTTATTCTTTCCACAGAACCTTTCCGTCTTAGAACAGTAAATTATTTTGCTAGGTTTCTTAGACGCAGGAAATGAACACAGGTAAAGAAATTTAAACAAAACAAAAAGAGTCGAAGAATCTGTTAAAGCGATATTAACTTTGAAAACCCAAACACTTTTTCTAACTTCCGAAGCGATTGTTTGTATCTGTTGAAAGTGTTTTTCCACCCTCAAAATATCTGTGGAAATATTCGCCAGAAGTAAGCTTTAAAATGATCGCTGATGTTTCTACGGGAATGTGCATTACGTGGATATTTTCCACGTGTGAAACTGGATTACGTTTTCTCATTTTTTTGTCCTTGTTACTTCATTATGTTTCATTACTTGGATGTACCTTTATAAATACTTGAGAAATGTATATATATATGTAATTAATATACATAATCTTAAAAGTTTGGCTTTCAAAACATCTCTGCCAAAGCCTGTGATCTCACGAATTTAATATCAAAGACTTGTTTAAAAAACCAGTTATTCAGATGCTTACAAAATGTTTACTTACTGAATTTTTAAATTCGTTAAACAAAAATTAATTTTATTTACCATATGGTAGGCACCTTAGAAATAACAATTTCATTTGCAACAGTATGTCGGTTTTGTCCTCTGCTTTACACGTTCTTTATTGTTTCATATGAAACCAATTTTTCCCTTCATTTTTTTCATGTTCTATCAGGCTGTTATACACATCAGCATATAGTAAAGGAGTTCTGGGTCTTTTTTTTTTTTTAAGTTAAATATATAGCTGTATTAAATAGTATATGTGGATGTATTGTATGAATACTTTTGTTCTGTACTGTGCCTCATTTTTTTAAATTTCTTGTTGTAAGTTATATCTCTTACTTTTAAGTCACCTGCTCAATAAGCAAGAAAAGATATTGGCAAAGTTGAAAATATTTTAAATAAAATTCAAAGGCCCTAGTACATTGCTGTAAAGAAACTTTTTGCATATCTGTATTTCTGAGAAATGAAAAGTATAAGCGAGTTCTTAATCCCAGGCTTGAAATTTATGAGAAACATTGCCTTCCAGATACATTTCTTCCCTGACAGGAAACAGTGGCATTTGGGGTGGTTAATATCTTATTCAGAAATTGATTTGAAATTATTCATCCCCATTAGGTTTCATCTGGGAGGTGGGGGCTGTGGAGGGTTGTTGTTTGTTTGTTTGTTTTTTAAATTTGCCTCACCTCACTGGAGCGATTCTTCACTCTGGGAGGAACTTCATTGTATTTCTTAAAACTTTCCTGAAACTCTGAAAACTTAAACATTTGGTTGAGAAGTCCTCCCTGCTTCTCAGGAGATGGACACAAATGTTTCGCTCTGATTTTATAAGACAAGAAACTGAGACATCCACTCAGAAGGGAAATAATGTGGAAAAGGTCTAGGATTCAAAACTGACGCTGCCCCCCTGTCCTTGTAGGATCAGCCAGCCCAGCCCCAAGTTAATGACATCTCCACTTTCCAGAAGGCCTCTTGCCTTCATGTCCCTCACTTTCCAGGAAAATGAAGGAGAGCAAAAATAAAACAGGAACTTTTCTTTCTGCTCAAGAAAGTGAGTGCTGGTAGTGCCTTCCCATCCCTGAAGGTGGGAAGTCATTGTCACCTTTACCCTCCTGATCTCAGATGACAGGCACCGAGTGTACCGTATAGGAGCTTTCATCTCCCTTTCATTTAAGTTCTGTTTTGGCCTCACCTCTCTCCCAAGCATGTAGCTTGGGCAGATGGAGAAGTAGGTGAAGATCAGAGTTGTGCACAGAGTGTAGGTAAAAGCCCTAAAAAGAGAAGATTTCTCCCCTAGACATCTTCCGCCCAAATCCTAACCATCTGCTTATCTGTCCAGCGAGGACCCCTGGAGGGCTGCGAAAATGATCAAGGGCTACATGCAGCAACACAACATCCCTCAGAGGGAAGTGGTCGATGTCACAGGTCTCAACCAGTCCCACCTCTCTCAGCATCTCAACAAAGGCACCCCCATGAAGACCCAGAAGCGCGCAGCCCTCTACACCTGGTACGTCCGAAAGCAACGAGAGATCCTCCGACGTAAGTGCTCTAATCCCCCCTGGACCTCAATCTGGAATGACCTTTGCCCTAACTCTGACCCCTGTGGGATGCCTCAGTTTTGCCTGCATAGTACTTGGCAAATATAAGGAAGCTGGCAGGTGGATTTGGTTTTCATAGTTACTGCACAGTGGATCGGCTTCCATCATTTTCTTCTCCCATGGTCCCTTGCTACCCAGCCGGCTGCCTTGACAGGTCTGTTACTGTGGGCAATGTACCTCCACACATTTTCTGGTCCCCGCTTCCAACATCCCTCTCTTTGAAACCAAGTAGGTAACAGTGGACTGTTGTCCCCAAAGTAAGCCAAGCAGCTCCCCTTGATACATGACCGCAGATCGGAGTTCCCAAGGAAGACATTCTGTAACCATCAATACCTATTGATCACTATTACTGTTCTTTTCCTCCCCTCTGGACAGACTGTACAAAAGAGAAGATATTTGTATATATAGATATATTCAGAACTCGACCCTGTTTCTGGGAGGGGGGCGCACTTGCATCCCGAAGCAGTTTAAGGTGATTCCTCACATGTATCAAAATCCGCACAGTTTTGAGACTTCAGCTGATGACCCTGTTTGATGAGGAAGCCGCTCTGGCTAAGTCCGGACACAGCAGCAGTGTCTGCATTTGGGATGCTGACCAATCAATAATTGTCATTCCCACTTCCATCCCCAAATTTCCTTTCTGTCCCAAGAGTTCTTCCACTCAGTAATACCAAGAGATTTTTTGTTTTGAAGCATAGGGAAGTTTGAACTGCACTTGAATGATGACTGTTTTATTTTTAGGAAAGTATACTTTTACATTATCCTTTAATTATTTTGATCTGGCCCTTTTCCCAGGAAAATTTTGTATGAGCTTTCCACTCTTTCCCACACACTGTCCTCGGGGCTGTGGGCTCCTCTCTTTGTCAAGATGCTAGTTTCCACCACTTTCTGGGTTGAATTTTTTTTTTTTTTTCCCTCTCACTGGATGGCCACTTTAAAAAATCTTGTTTTCTGCCATGCACTGCTCTGGAGGGATTGTTTCAGTATTTATCGTCTTAGTGTCCGTGGGCCGGAAAGGCCTTCATGGTGGAAGGAAAGGTTTTAGACATCCATCTCACATGGTGGCTGTTTGGTGGAAGCATTAAATGGATAGATGATAAGAAGCGAAGCCAGAGTTCTTTGCTGCATAGGAGAACAGGCCCCCTTTAAACTCTGGGTTGATTCACCACGCACGGTGGCCAGGGCTTTAAGAATTTGTGTTTCTGACATGAAGCAACTCTCTGTTATTCCTGGAAAGTCTAGAACATTCTCAGGAGCCACAGTCTCCAAAGGCCGGAGAACCCTTGGGCCTGCCCTCACTCCAATCCAAGCCTCACGTGGCATCTCCGGTTTGAGCTGCCTCCCTGTGTTCAGTGGATGTTTTCTCAGAAATCAGAGAGATTCGGGAAAGGCCAGTTAGAAGCTATGAAAAAGACACACGTCCCGGAAAGTTTCTCAAGATGCTCGAGAAGAGACAAAAACGGATGACCGTCCCTTGCAGGGGATTTTTAAAATTATTGTTATTATTTTAAAGCCGCATGAGACCTAAACCTTAAGAAACATTCCTTCATTCTGTAAATATTATTTGAACATCTGTTAGGCGCCAAACACTGTCCTGGGCTGTGAGATGCACGGGCCCTATTCTCCAGGTACTTACCACCTAATGGGGGAGATGACATGTTTGAGTAAATAATGACAGCTGCTTTCTAAGAGCTGTTACACGGGTGTACACAAGGGGCAGCAGAGGAGTTGCTAAATTGCCTGGAGACATCACAGAGGGCTTCCTAGAGGAGATGGCATTGGAACCAATTCTTGAAGGATGAATACAAGACACACAAGCATGGGATAAAAATTAGCAAGTGAGATGGAATGTGTGGAAGGAGAAAGAGGGGGGAGCATTTAAAAAGAGGACATAAATTTTCTTGAAAAGCTAAAAATGATAATATCAGCGATAGTATTCACGGGCCCATCTACACGTAGAGAATCTGCTTGTCCAAGCTGGCTCTTGAGCCTATAAACAGGCTGCTGAAACCAGCTTCTCCAAGTTAGTTTTTATGGACAGCAAACATTTTTCTGTCTCCCCACTTTCCCCCATTGATCTAGAAGGAAGTGGAGGAGAGGTGGTGGTGGCTGGAGGATGGGCTGAAGTCTAGTTCTTCAAGACTCAAGAGGCTAGGGCCCTGAGGTGGGCAGACCCCAGATATTTCCAGGCACCTGTAGTCGAGGCAGCCTGGCCGATCCCGGCGCATGCTGGGTTCTGGACATGATGCGGGGCTGCCTCCCCAGAGGGCAGACAGGCAGCCCCGAGCTCCGGGCAACTGTGAGTGAGCCTCACACCCACCACAGACAAAACTGGAGTCCATCCTATTACCTCCGCTCAAGTCAGACGTGAAGGTTTTGTGGGTGTATTGTTTGGGTTTGGTTTTTAGCAAGAGGTGATGCAGAGGCTGCTAAGGAGCCTGAGTGTCTGTAGGCTGGGCTCCCTTCCTGGCTCGTGCCCCACATCCATGTGACTTTGGGCAAGTCACGTAACCAGTACGAACTTCAATTTCTTCAGGTACAAAATGGAGAAGACGATATTTCTTGCATAGAGAGGTTGTGAGAATTAGATGGACCTCGTAGGATACCCCACCACACCGGTAGCTCAATACACGTTCATTGTCATGACATCTGTTCATCGCATGTGAAGAGCCTCGGGTGGATCCTGGGTCCTTGGGATTATCCATACGGGCTTTGCCTCGGACTCATGGTGATGCCACAGGGAGGAGAGGAGACCTTCTCTGAGCAGGGACCTTCTTTCTCCCCCTCTTACTGTCCCTCACGTAGCTATACTAGCCGGTGGCCATGAAAGCACTTTGAAAAACATGGCCTCCCTAGGAATTTAGGTCCCCATCATCATCCTGACTAGAGGTAGATGTTCTGAAAGACTGTTGAGTGCCCCCTTAGGTTTTTACCTGGTCCCATTCCACAGGCAGGGAAGCCGGGGGTAGAGGGTGGAGTTAGGTGAATGGCTGGGGCCCCCCATTATCCAAAACTGAGGCAGTGGCTTCCTGCCAGGAGATTTGGCAGAGACTCTCTCGAGGTATCTGAAGCAATTGTTCGGAATCCATGCACACAGAGCTGCAAGTGGCCTGAGAATCCTCTAAAGCGGCTAGGGCCCAAATCAAAGGCCCCAGCAACACCTTCAGACACTGCTTATAATTTGGTCATTCGGCAGCGGGTTCAAACAAAGCCCGGCACCACCTAGAGCTGAGTCCTGAGTCCAGGCTGGTTAGAAGCCCACTGTCCTGAGGATGGACCAAAATGGAAATAGATCCTTAGATTGGTAGTAAGTTCCCCATCGCTGGAGGGTTATAGACTAGAAGACCATGTGGTAGGGTGTCGTAGAGGGGATTCAAGCATTAAATAGTGGCCCGACTTTGAACCTTGGAGACTTTTGGATCGAATTGCCTCTGAGACCTGCAGGAGTGACTCCAGGAACCAAGAAAGAAAAACATCAAGGTCCAGAACCTGGGGAGCCGGAGTTAGGAAGTGAATCTGTCATGTGTCCTTGCTCAGCAGGGTGGCTGGCCTCTATGCTTATTTATCTGTAAAATGGAACTAATGACTGCAAACCCTGCTTCATGTAGATGTGAGGAAGACAACAGCAAAGTTCTCTTCTCCCACAAGTAAATAGCAAATCTCATTTAAAGCCTATAGGCTAGGGTGTCCCCACTGGGTGAGCTGCCACCTTTCATTCATGCATTCAACAAAAAAGTGTATTGAGGGTCCCTATGTACCCGGATCCTGGGAATTGGAAGGACAGGGAGCATCACTTCATCTACATTTATCTTTGTCCAACTCATTAAATGCCGTTGCTAGAAAGGTCCTGTGTTTGCAGTCTTCTGCATTTGCCATCTTTCAAAAGTGTAGGCAGATCCATAAGACCTTTCCCTCTTGGGCTGTTGCCCTCAAAAATGGACCCCTGGACACACACACACACACACACACACACACACACACCATTGCCTTTGAAATTATCTGAAATCAGAGAGCTTCTTCTCTTTCTGTTCTAAAACTCCAGTTACATTTATTTCCAAGTAATAGTGAACAGGTTTTGGGTCTTGGGTTTTTCTAAGAGCATAACATCATAATGTAGACGCCTAGGATACATGAGAAGAGAGGAGAGATGGGGAGAGCTATTTTTAGTTTCTGAATATTTTGTCTAAGTGTGTATTGTACCTTTGAGCCCTTTACCTCTAGACCTGAGACTTGGTTGAGCTCATCCTCTTGGACACCAAAGTACAAGAGTTCAGGATTCAGAGGGTTGCTTCATGTCTGAGGGCCCATGAGCCAATGAGAAAACATAGCCACTAAAACAGTGGCTGGGCCACATGTGAGCTCCTTCAAAGAAAGGAAAGAGGTGGCTTTGGTGGAGTGAACCGAGGTGGGCAGTGAGGGGCCTGTTGTGGGCTTCCCCTCTGGCCCCCACTGCCCCACACATAATAACGGCAGATGGCAAAGCTTAGGGGAGAGGAATAAAGGTGTTTTTGTCTGTCTGTCTATCTGTCTGTCTGTTTGCCAAGTGAAGGCTACAGACCCTATCAAATCTACTCCTTTCTCTTTTCAGAATTCAACCAGACAGTCCAGAGTTCTGGAAATATGACAGACAAAAGCAGTCAGGATCAGCTGCTATTTCTCTTTCCAGAGTTCAGTCAACAGAGCCAGGGGCCTGGGCAGTCCGATGACGCCTGCTCTGAGCCCGCCAACAAGAAGATGCGTCGCAACCGGTTCAAATGGGGGCCCGCGTCCCAGCAAATCTTGTACCAGGCCTACGACCGGCAAAAGAACCCCAGCAAGGAAGAGAGGGAGGCCTTAGTGGAGGAGTGCAACAGGTAACACCACCAGAAACTCACTCGAGCAGGCGGGCAAGCACATGGACCTGAGACCCATCCCTTCAGTCCCGGGATATTGAAGTACTGGTTGTCCAGCTAAGTGTGGCTACAGCAGGGTTTCCCAAAGCATGTTCCATGGAACCCGATTTCACGTTGTTAACAAATAAGTTTGAGAAACCTCAGGTGCATTCTTCCTCCTGGGGAGTCGTGACATATATTAACATATTAAAGACTCTGAGAAGGCCTAGAGTGAGAAACTTACTTTGCTTTGTTGAGTTGATTACGAGGCATGGGATCTTTTTCTCTGGGGGATACTTACACCATGAACTGTTATTGTAGGGAAGATACTTTGGGGGATGCTGGTCTAAAAATATGCCAGTGGAATGAGAATCATGTGTTTGACCTCCATGCAGACCAGGGAAAAACCGTCCCTTAGCCAGACTGGCTCTCGCTTTGACCAAATCTTTGTACAACCACTGGTTCAAGAGGAAACTTGGCAGAAAAGAACTGATCAGATCTGTCCAATCCACTCTGCCCACATTGATTAGAGTTCTTTTTGTATCTTAACAACCACATGTAATTTTAAAGAAAACTATTAGAAATCCTTGGGATATCTTTTTTTTTTTTTCTGTCTTCATTCCTGCCATCCTCCGTGACTCCACCATTGACTTTGACTTTCTAAAAAGTCTGGTCTTAAAAAGGCAGGGGCCTGGGACGCCTGGGTGGCTCAGTCGGTTAAGCATCTGCCTTCAGCTCAGGTCATGATCCCAGGGTCCTGGGATCGAGTCCCGCATCGGGCTCCCTGCTCCGCGGGGAGCCTGCTTCTCCCTCTGCCTCTGTCTCTCTTTCTCTCTGTCTCTCATGAATAAATAAATAAAATCTTTAAAAAAAAAAAAAAAAAAAAGGGCAGGGGCCGAGGGGCGGGGGCGGGGGCGGGGGCGGGGGGCGGCGCCATGGTGACTTAGTCGGTTAAGCTTCAGACTCTTGATTTCAGCTCAGCTCTTCACTGGGTGTGAAGTGTGCTTGAGGTTCTCTCTGTCCCTCTCCCTTGCTCGTATGAGGGCTTGTACACATGCTCTCTAAATAAATAAATAAGTAAATAAACAAATAAAATAAATAAAAAATAAAATAAAAAGTCTGGTCTTTGCTCTGGCTAAGACCTGTGGGCTCTCTATCCATCTCTGGGCTGGGCTGGCTCTGGTTAGGGAGGTGAAGCCAAGAAGGGACATGTCCCAGTGTCACAGGGTCCCCAGGGTCCCTAGGCTGTGCTCTGTCCCCCTGCTAAATGAGAAGCCCCCCAGCACCCAGTGGGGTCTGAGAGCCCCTCTCCGACCTGGCCACTGGGGTTTCACCAGCAGTGATAAAGCTAGAGACCAGCCTCCTCTGTGAGTCCTCCTGTCACCCCACCCAGCCTGCCCTTCGAAAAGGATTCCTGGGGCACAAATAAGGACTATGGCTTCCCTAGCACCCTTTTGGGGCTATCCAAACCCCAAACGACCAGAAGTCCCTTTGAAGGGGTTCAGATAGAGCTAGTGAAGGACTTGCCCTTTTGTAGGTTGGGAAGAATAGCAACATAAGATGTCAAGAGGCCCAGTCTGGACCTTCTCCCTGTATTACCTGCCTGTTGGCTGCTCTCTTCATGTCGGGAGCCACACCAGAGGCCTAAGCCCCTCATGCGGCCCCTGTGTTCGGCCCCACTCCAGCCATGTCATCAGAGAACTACGTGGGCTGGACTTTTCTCAGGACAGGCTCTTCCCCAGGCCCCAACTCTGTCCTTGGCCTCTTCATATTCCTAAGCAAGTCCACTGAGATTGTGTGTCTGGGGCCAAGGACCAGCAGGCCTCGCCCCGGCTGCCCTCACTCACCATCTTCCCCCTTCCCTGTCCATCCTCAGGGCAGAATGTCTGCAGCGAGGCGTCTCCCCCTCCAAAGCCCACGGCCTGGGCTCCAACCTGGTCACTGAGGTCCGTGTCTACAACTGGTTTGCAAACCGCAGGAAGGAGGAGGCGTTCCGGCAGAAGCTGGCCATGGACGCCTACAGCTCCAACCAGACGCACAGTCTGAACCCGCTGCTCTCCCACGGCTCTCCCCACCACCAGCCCAGCGCCTCTCCTCCAAATAAGCTGTCAGGTAAGCCCGGCCCAGGCCCTGATGCCTCGGCAGCCCAGCCGTCCTGCTTCTCCCCACCGGTCTCAGCTGGCTCAAGATTTTTCGGAGGAGGAAATGGTGGGATGGTGCTAGGGCTGGCCTCCTCCCATGGCCAAAATCTTCTTGTGAAAACAGTGTGTGGCTGTGGTCAGCTTTCCTCTGAGTCCTTGCTCAGCCTCCAGGGAGCCCCTCTCCCCAGCCTTTTCTGGGTCCCCTTTCTTCTCCCTGGGTGGCTGCTGACTCAGCAAGTTGGTGCGACTGTCTGATTAGACAGAGAGGCTGTCTTATTGGCACTCCAGGTCCAGACTGCAGGGGTCACCTCCTCGCCATCTGGATCCCACCACAGGGCTCCGTCCGGCCATGGCGGGAGGAGCCCCAGGGCCTGTGGGGAAGGGCCACTCCACTGGCCGTCTCTGCTTGTTGCCAGAATTAGCATGGAGTCAGTCACCTCAAATCTTGGCGGTGCTGAGTTGGCCAAGACTGGCTGGGTACCTACTGTGTGCACTGTGTGCTGGGCCCCCGGCCTGCCCTAGGCGCCTCTGCTGTGGGCTGTGGGCTGTGGGCTCGTCAGGATGGAAGCCGACATCTTCACTGTGGGAAGGCGCCCCTATGTGCTGAGTGGTGCGGTCTGAGGGTGAGCACTTCTCCCCCCATGGGAGAAAGTTCGGGTTATTCTTGAGAGGCAGAGAAGCCCCCCTCCCCGCCCGGAGAGCGCTAGCCTGATGGCAGAGTAACTCTGTCCCTTAATGGAAATTCAAAGCAGGGTTCAGAGGGCAGAGGCAAACGGCATGTGGCCAGCATGGAGCGCGACTGGGGCACTTGCCGCCCGCCCGCGGTGATCCACGGAGCTGGAGCTGGGGGGGGGGGGGGGGGCGTGGTTGGGGCAAGGGGCATTATTGAGAAGACAATGGCTATTGTGCTGGGACCTGTGATCTCCACACCAAAGTCAGGGAGCCTGCAAGCCGAACAAAGGCCGGGCAGCTTTCTGACAAGCTGGGGTTGTGGTGAGGTCACCACGGGGTCGTTCGTGTAGGCCTTCTGTATACTGACAGGAGACACAGAGCGGGGCTGGGGGGTGGGGGGGCCGGGCAGGTACTGGAAGCTGAGCAGGGTGGGTGCCAAATACAGCCCGAGGGCCCTCTGATCGGAGGCCCCCCCCCAACCCCCAGATCTCGGCCTTTTAAAAAATCATGGAATGCTAGAACTGGGAGGAGCTTCAAAGAAGGAAACTGAGGCCCCAAAGAAGCAGTGACTTGCCAATGTTCACAGAGCGAGGGTGGCAGAGGCGGCTAGAACTCAGGCCTGCTGATTCCCACTTGGAGCCGCATAGGTGTGGGCGCGTCCTGCCCACAGAAGCTTCTCGTCTCCTCGGGAAGGCATCGTGCTGGCATGGAGTGCCCAGAACCATTTAGGGCCCAAGGCTGTCTTCCGGGGCTCCGTGTGTCCTTCTAGGGAGGAGACTCCTATTTATGGAGCAGTAATTACGGGACACTGTGTTCAGTGGCTGCGTCCCCTCTGCCTGAATTTTCACTCGGGGCTCATCGCGTAGTCCTTGTCCATGCCCAGAGAGGGGATTCTCGGACTCGGTTTTGAATCCTGTACCTAGCCAGCCAGGTTGATCCCCACAACTGCAGCGTGACCCAGTCACATCACTTCTCCGAGTCTGACTTTCCCGTCTGTAGAACAAAGAAGTAGGACCTACCTCATCGGGCCCACGTGAGAAGTAAATGAGAGAGTGTGTAAACACCATCTTTCCCAATAAGCGGTGACGACTGTCATCATTGCTCTCGTTCTGGCGAGCAACAGAGGAAAGAAAGGCAGCAGCAATCCCTTTCCTCCTAACTTTCACACCCCGGGGCATTATCTCCTAAGAGGTGACATGTACCCTGGCCCTGGGACCGGGCTGGGGCCTGGGGTGCAGGATGCTGGGAGGCGTGACTGTGGCCCCCTCTCCGGCTGCCAGGGTGGCACGTGAGCTGTGCTGGGGCGCCCAGGGGATGCACCCCGGGCTAGGCAGACAGCAGGCTGGAGCCTGGCGCTCAGGGTGGCCTATGGTCTGCAGAGCCTCTCGGTGTGCTTCCTATCATGGGCCCCACCACCAAGGTCCGGCCTCTAGCCAAGCCCAGAATGTACCTGGATGCAGAATACAAAAAAGAGCTCCATGGGGGGCCAAGGAGAAACCAAGACCCAGAGTCAGCATCAGCACTAGCACCCTCTAAGGCTAAGCGAGGGGCGGGGGGGGGAGGGACAAGACCCCAGGCCCCCTCCCCCACACCCCCTCCCCTCCGCACGCCAGCCTCTGAGCCAGGAGGCCCGGAGGCATCTTAGAGACACATCTTTCCCTTGAACCTTCTTCCTGGAGAGGAGAGCATCCCATCTCTAAGGAGCCCCTGGTCTCGCAGCCACTCTCGGTGGGTTGCGGCCCACTTGCCCAAGGTGACCACAGTGTGACCCGGCTGCTGGAATGTCCAGCACAATAGGAATGGCAGGGGGAGCACTTTGCCTCTGTCAGCGGCTGATTGGTTACAAGGTGCCCTACAAACACCCTGTCCGCAGAATCAGCTGTTTTCGGCGCTGTCCCCTCCCGCCTTTACAATCACACACCAGCATGCAGCCCGGGGTTGTCATGGCTTTGTCTCCCTTATGCATGCTTAATTGACAATTAAGCTGGGGCTTTGAACCAGCCTGGCTGCCGCTGATGAGCCTTCATCTTTCCAGTGAGAGTCACAGGGGCACCCTTTGTTTGCTCTTCTTGGGGGCCTGAAGTTACTGTAGCAGGCTGCAGGCAGCCATTTATCTTCAGCCTGGAAGGCCTTTATCTGCACCCCCCCGTTCCAGCTCTCGTCAGCAGGAGCTGTCCCTCGTTATAGGCCCCATGACAGCCCATTCTGAGGCCATTGAGGAGGCCCGGAGTGATGGCCCCTACCTCCATTCGGGAGCGGAATCAAGAGAAAGGCCCCCAAAAGGTCAGAGAGCAGGGCTGTGGTGAGGAAAGGGACTGGTTGGAGACAGGTGCTTGTATTGATTGGCTCGAGGAGGAGGAGGGAGGAGGAAGTTGGCGTGGACTGGAATCGGGGCTAGCCTTGGCCCAAGCCTTGGGATCCAGCTGCGTGAGCTGTCGTGCTCCCTGTGTCCTCTGCTCCAGCCTGCGGCAAATTCCCTCACCCGGCCCGCTTGCCACAGCCAGGGAGGGGCAGACGGTCCTCGTCAGCCTTCATTCGCCCCACGCGTCATATCCTCACTCTTGTGTCCTTCACTCATCTTTCAAGAAGGAAATTGAGGCTCATCCTCTTGGAAAGAAAGTGAGGCACAGAGGCGAGAGGGAGCCCTTCCAGAAGAATCTTTGGATACCCTGACCGACAGCCTCTTTAAGTGGGGGCCTTTATTTCTGTGGCTGCTTCCTCCTGTCTCCCTTCAAACTCTGTTGCCCCCTCTCTAAGCCCAGTGGACTTGATTGCCCCAATGGTCAGATCAGAGCTTAAAACCCAGAGAATCCTGCTGCCCGCATCCCTCTTGGCCCTTTCACCCGTCCTCCCAAGTCACCCACAAGAATCTAAGCCTGGAACTTAGACAAACCAGACTCTGGGCCAGGATATCTGCGTGATTACTGCTGTTTTCCCTGATGCTGAAATCGGTAGGACCCAAGGAAATCTCCAAAGTGCCCAATGGAAGGGTTATGGCTACACGTGAATAATCATAAGGTCTAGTGTTGATTAACTATCTCCTGGGTCCCAGGCCTTGGGCTGAGCACCTACATGCGTCATCTTATTTAAGCCTCACAGCAACCTTGTAAGGGTAGAAACCTTCTGTCCCCGTGCCCCCATTCTACAGTCAAGGAAGGGGAGAGGTTTAGAATGTAGATAATTTGCCCAAGTTCATATAGTTAGTTAAGTGGCAGGCAGGTTTTGAACTGTCACGCTGACCATCTCTCTGCTTTATGCAGATGCTAAGAACTTGGCAGGCATGGAAACACACACACACACACACACACACACACACACACTCTCCCTTCTTCCACATTCTTACTGCTCCCCTCTGAATGACTAAAAGGCTTTAGGAGAGTGTGGCCGAGGATGGGGAGGGGGGGGCGGCGTCTCCCATTCTGGCTCAGTTACCCCCCCCCCCCCCCCCCAGCACCAGCTGTTGCCCCTGACCAAGGAGGATTTTGCACCCTGCCCGGGGAAGAAATTCAAGCCCCCTCTTTCACGACCCCATCCCCATCTGGGCAGGGATTTGAACTGCCCTTGCAGGCCCGCACTGTCTGGGCACTAAATGCCTTAACAACTTAATGGGGCTTCAGAGACGGTGCAGGCACCTCAGCGCGCCTCTGGAGCTCCGCCCCCTCCCCAGGCAGCAGACAAGAGGGGGGTTTATGAGGGCGGCTGTAAAAATATTCATCTCCGCAGCAAAGGTCCCCATGGTAAATAAGCCCTATTGTCCCTAAGTAGCAGATTATTTCAGTTCAGAAAAGAAACAAATCCTGCCTTGAAACACGTGGTATTTGAGGAAACACTTTGGTACTGACTTGGAGTTGAGTGGTAGACCCGGCTCCAGGGTTCTCCTTCATCAGGAGCTTATCTGACGGCCATTTTATCTGCTAAATTTGAAGGTCGTTTTATCTTGCGGTACCACCCCATCGGCTGCCACTAGATTGAGGAAGACAATCAGGATATTAATGAGATTAAGAGGCCCAGCCTTCAGAGATTCTGCTGGCAACCTCCTCCAGATAGTGGACCAACCCTGGTCTGCATACAAAGAAACCTGACTGCTGGGCTGGTGGGGCTCAGAAGCTCTGCACAAAGGGGCCGGGAGATACTGGAGTGCTATCGCTGTAGGCAGCCCCGTTGGCCATGCCTAATCCCCCTGAAGGACCCTTAGATGATTCAAGGACTCCTTGTTGTCTCCAATCAGCTCGAAGGAGGAAGGAAGCTGCTTGCAAGGACAGAGCCCCGGCCAGCAGGTTCCTGGAGAAGTGCCCTTGGAATCTGTTTGTTGAAGTGTTTTGGTTTTTTTTTAAGATTTTATTTGAGCGAGAGAGAAAGAGAGAGAGGGTGCGCTCGCATACGAGTGGTGGGGAGGGGCAGAGGGAGAGGGAGAGAAGCAGACTTCCGTGGGGCTCGATCCCAGGACCCTGAGATCGTGACCTGAGCTGAAGGCAGACACTTAACTGACTGAGCCACCCAGGCATCCCTGTTTGTTGAAGCCTTGATGGGAACTGACAGGAGCTTGGGGGGAATTAAGCACCAGAGGTGCGGAGAGCGGCCAAAATCTGTGCAAGGATCTTGGAAGCAAACTTCCTTGATGGGAAGGCCCAAGATCTGGCATTTTGCCTCTACCCACTTTTCAAGGAGAAGTACAAGTGCAAATGGGGAAGATTACAGACAGAGAGATAGAGATTGTATAAATACAGATATACAGATGAATGAATGAGTGAAACATACCCCCAAAATAAGGTCAGATGAAGTATTCAGTTGTGGTTATCATCCTAGTGATCATGGGATCTCTGGTATAGGGGTTGGCAAAACTCCTTCTGTGAAGAGCTAGATAGTAAATATTTTAGGCTTTTCAGGCCACATAGTCTCCTTTCACAATGACTTCACTCTGCCTCTGCAGAATAAAAGCAGCCCTGGACCATATGGAAATGAGTGACTGTGGCTGTCTTCCAATAAAACCTTATTTATGGGACTGAAATTCAAATTTCCTATAATTTTCAAACATCACAAAATAGTCTCCTTTTAATTTTTTTCCCAACCATTTAAAAATGTAAAAACCAAGCTGAGCTAATGGGTCCTACAAAAACAGGCTGCCTTGGTGTGGGGACCACAGTTTGCTGACCCCCACTCTAGGATAATGGTTCCCAAACTTTGCCACACTTTAGAATCAACTAGGGAGCTCCTAAAAATCCCAATGCCCAGGCTGTGCCGTAGACACCTGACGTGTAATGACCCAGACATGGAATACATACTGAAGATAATCTGGGGAAATGCTTTCATAAATCCAGTGGGCATAGCAACAAAATCATAGGCTATGTAGGAAGACCTGAATTCCAGCTTCAACTTGGCCACTCATTAGCTGTGTGACCCTGGGCAAATCTCTGGGATCACTAAGCCCCGGTTTCTCAATTTGTAAAATGGGGACACTAACTTATGCAGATGCTACAAGGATTAAATGAGATAATGCATGTAAAGCACCCAGGAGATAGCAGGTGCTCATAAATGGTAGCTAATACCTTTCCTTGCAGAGCCTTGTTTGGGGGTTTTCCCCCTCTCTTTCCCTCTATTCCTCTTGGAGGTTTCTTCCAATCCTGACTTTTAGAGAATTTTTTTTAAAGATTTTATTTATTTGACATAGGGAGAGAGAGAGAGAGAGCACAAGCAGGGGGAGTGGCAGGGAGGGGGAGAAGCAGACTCCCGGCTGAGCAAGGAGCCCGACGCTGGGCTCAATCCCAGGACCCTGGGATCGTGACCTGAGCAGAAGGCAGCCGCTTAACTGACTGAGCCCCCCCAGGCGCCCCCCATGACTTTTAGAGAATTTGAGTGTGTCCAACTAGATCCTCATCTTGGTGTTCGCGGCAGACCGAGGCTGGCCGCTGGTAGCATACTGAGTGTAAGGCAGTTTCTCATTCTTCCAAGGAGGACCGCTCTGTGACATCCGTAGCATATCTCCAGGGCCGTATCCACTTTTATAGGCATGTAGTGCAAATGCCCTAGATAGGGAGGGAAAGTGGGGAAGCACCAAGGATTGTGGGGAGGGGCGGAGGCTCCTGACCATGTAGCAGGAGGTCAGGTTCATAAGATGACCCTGAATTTCCTGGAGGGCATTTTTCTCCTTTAATTTAAGGAGGCGTGAGCACCCTGCTTGTTAGTAATTAGCCCTGGGAACCTGCCAATTAGAGGGGGTGTGGTCCTTTCTTGGTGGAAGCCCAATCTGAGAAGCTTAATGGCCTTTGTTCTTAGGAAGGAGGCTCCCCCAAACTTCAGGTGAAAAGAGCGGCAGGAAGGGGAGGGTGGGCACATCCCCTGCGGTGAATGTGGGAAACCTCAGAAGCTCCAGAGGGCCGATCTTCTGGAAGCTACTTCCCTCCACGTGTGAGCTTGCATCAGCTTTAGACCCCTGCCCTCTGCTCCGGCTGCCGCAGCCCGGCAAAGGTTGAGCCAATGAAGCTCAGTCTCCAATGCTTTCAGGAAGTCAAGAACCTGCTTTCTTAGGACCCATACTCACGCCCTTTCCAGGTCGGAGGAACACCTCCATACAGATACCGTAAGTGTGTAATGACTCTCCCGAGGGATGTCTACAGCCCCTGAAGCAAGCTGGCTGCAGGCAGTCCCTTGCCCGGACCACACTCAAACAGGTGGTTACTTAGTCTCTCTGAACCTCGGTTTCTTCATCTATGAACTAGGGATCATGATACCTATCTCCTGAGGGCTGTTGAGAGGCTTAAGGATGATCCACGGCCAGGAGCCAAGCACAGTGCCTGACCAGGAGGGTCTTGGGGCGTTGGCTCAGGAGCCCTCAGGGCCTTGAGAGAGAGGAAAAGCTTTGGGTTTCCCTGGGTTCCTGACAGGGGTGTGGCTTGCAGTTTCACCCTGGAAGTTTCTCTGTGCAGGAGCCCTGCTTCTCATTTGAGACATCAGAAACCATGAAGTCCGAGTATTGGCAGGACCTGGGCTTTTCACATCTCCTTCCCAGGCCACATAGAAGGCATCTGGGGAGCTCATTAAAAACACCCAGGTCTCCCCTACCCACACCTTTTAGAATCAAAACCTGGCGTGGGGGGTCAGGCACGGGAAGTTTCAACAAAGTCCCGAAGAGATGTGGAGGGCTGGATATCATCAGGCTAGATGGAACAGGAGGGTCCTGAAGGGGTTGATGATTATCCTGATGGCCCTTTGCTGAACTAGGAGAGGTGAGGCAGCCGAGGGAAGGGCCCTGGACTCGGATTCAGGAAACCAGAGCCATGAATGAGCAGGGGTGACCTTGGGCCGATCACTTAACTTCTCAGGGATTCTGGCAAATGAGGGTGTTGGACCTCTCAGCTCTGACAGGTTATTATTTGGAGACTGGGTGTCGTATTGAGTCTTGGGGCCCAGGACTCTGCTGCTTGGAGCAGCAGAGGGAGGTTGGCCATTGTGATATCTTATTGTTAAGCTCATCATCTGTCTCTCTCCCTCGCTCCTTCCCCATTTCAGGAACTGTGTGCTGTTACAATCCTTCCACCTTTATTAGGGACCATTAGAGCTTTACAGCACCAGCAGATTGGGTGGGGCCAGTCACAATAAACAGATTTATAATGGGTATAAACGAGACACCTATCACTGTTGGAGGTTAACACTTTCAGGGCCTTTGAGTGGCAGCCTGCATGCCCAGACCTTCTGGCCCTGCCCGCCGCAGGGAGCCTCTTCCTGGTCAGCACCTGTTGGACTGGGTTGGCAGTAAAGCCCAGTGAGTTCTTGCTCGGCGAGGGTGGGAAACCTCTAAATAACATCCCCCATCTGTGTAACATCGATTTGCATGGTGGGCACAAAATAGCTGCTTAATTTATCTCAAGATGTTTTGCGAATGGAAACATTCAAGTTTACAAATGGAAACAGAATGGGCCGCCTCCTCCTTGAGAATCCTCCTACCAGGTGAAGTAGAGGGTTTGCATCTCAACGTGTCAAAGAAAAAGAAACAAACCAAGTCTGTTCTCTCTGCAAAGAAAGTCGTTCCGGAAGTCTCTAGAACTGTGTATGTATTCTGAATGGTAGAATGCTGGGCTGTACCAATGTCTGAGCCCGAGCGGGCTTTCTTCACCAGTGGGTCTCCAGTCCATAGCTGGTGCCTGGCATATGGCAGACGTTCCGTGTATCTTGCACCGATGGGATCTATTAGAGAGGGCTTCTCGTCCAAGAAGCTGAATGCATAAATCCCCTGTTGTATAATCTGTTACTCAGCTTTAAACTGAGCATGGACTTTGTTTCATTTTACATAGCACAGTATATATTATTATTTATTTATTTATTTTATTATTATTATTTTTTAAGATTTTATTTATTTATTTGACAGAGAGAGAGACAGGGAACACAAGCAGGGGGAGTGGGAGAGGGAGAAGCAGGCTTCCCGCTGAGCAGGGAGCCCGATGCGGGGCTCGATCCCAGGACCCTGGAATCATGTCCTGAGCCGAAGGCAGACGCCCAACGACTGAGCCACCCAGGCGCCCCAGTATATATTATTATTTAAAGCATGTATTCCTTTTCTAGAAACAGCATCATCCCGTTCTACTTCCATTGATGCTGCTTAACCAAAATATAGTCTCACACACACACACACCCTCCAACATTAAATACTACCAGGACGTTTTCAAAGAGCGTATTAGTATTCATTCTCCCTTAATGTTCTCCTGGTTTAGTTTCTACTAGTTTAGTTTACTAGCTTAGTTTAGTCTACTCGTTTGATTTTGTTCTACTAGTTAGCTTCATGTTCTACTAGATTAGTTCTTATAATCTCTCACCAGCATCCCTTGGGCAAGAAAAGAGCTAGAATGGCTCTTCCTGAGTTTTTGTTGAGTGAACTGAGGTCTGGAAAAGGGACCTGGACGTTTTGCAGATGAGCGTCATTTGGCGAGATGGCTCTAAGCTGCCACCATCCTCGGTGAGTGCTCCCTGAGCGCTCTGCTGGTGCTCCTGTTCAGTGGAAGCCGGTGACCATCCAGCTCCGAAGCCTCAGTGCCCGCCCAACACCTGGTGCTGCCTGGGACCAGCGTCCATGAGCTGGTGACCAGTAGCTGTCTGTCATGATGATGGCGATGGTCTGGCGGTGGTGATGAAGAGGCTGGGGTCTGGCCAGGCGAACGCCTCAAAGGATCTTCTCCCTGGGTGTCACTTCCCAGCAGGGCCCTGCTTATGAATAGGTCGCAGTGGAAAACCTCTCCTTTCTGAGGCAATTTTATGAGCCCTTCAGTCACAATACAGATGTCTGTTTTTAGGACCTTACTTTTGTATAGACACCCAGTGGCTCAGTCTGCTGATGGCTTTATAGCTTTCCCCCGTTGCCCAGACCCACTAGAAGTATCATCATTCTCCTCGCCAGCCAAGCCCAGGGGCCTTTGTTGCAGCCACATTACCCCTCCCCGCAAAGGCTACCTCTGAGAAAAGAGACCCCAGGAGCCAGACTGCGCCGGGCTCTGTCTGTCCTCACGGCCTTTAGGCCTAACGATGTCCACCATTAACCCTTCTTAGTTTTACTCCAACTTCCTTTGGAGAAAAAGGCATTTAAATGACTCATGTTGCCACAGCAAACTCCCCATTAATTGATCCTTCCTCAAAGTCAACCCGATGAGGCCCCAAACTGGATTCTAACAGGGTGAGTCTAAATTTGGGGTTCCCACAGCCCCAAACTTTTTGAAATGGTCAGCCTGTGCTCACGGGAGCACCCATTCCCATCCCCCTTGAAGCACCCTAGGTAATGAGTGTTATGCTTAGGCCTCAAGAAGTCAGGAAGGGGTAGGCTCCCCATAGGTGCCCCATTGGCCCTTTTTTACACTAGGTAAAGCACTGCCCGAGATCTCTGCTGCTTCGTACGAAACACTTACTCTGCCGTGCACCCACCTCCGGCCTTCAAACACCAAGTCGCCTAAACGTGTCAGTGCTATTTCTACCTCGATCACATTTTACTCTCTCTTTCTCCTTCTCTCTTGCTCCCCCTTCTCCCTTCTTTAAGAGGTATGCCTCCCACTAACCTCAGCAAAACCAGGAGATGTAGAGGAGAAGCGTATCCCGCTCCCACTTCTCCACCGCTCAGCTCAGCAGACTGACAGTGTGGAGCCTGGTTAGAACTAAAGTGCAGGTCATTCAGTCATCAGCTGCTCATTCCAGCAATATGTACTGAGTGCCTACATGGGCTAGGCTCGGGGCGCCTGGGTGGCTCAGTCATTAAGCGTCTGCCTTCGGCTCAGGTCATGATCCCAGGGTCCTGGGATTGAGTCCCGCGTCGGGCTCCTTGCTCAGCGGGGAGTCTGCTTCTCCCTCTCCCTCTGCTGTTCCCCCTGCTTGTGCTCTCTCTCTCAAATAAAAATGAAATCTTTAAATAAATAAATGAAAATAAAAATAAATGGGCCAGGCCCTGTACGAGGCCCCGAGGACACAGTGGAGAAGGCAGGCAAGGTCCTGCCCTCATTGGGCTTACCTTCCTTCCTTCCAGTGAGAGATAAGCCAAGCAACAAGTAAACAAAATCATTTCAAACTGTTGGTGGCTCACAATGAAGGCTCAGCATACCTGGAATCGATTCAGGGCTTACGGGGAAGAGGAAGAAGGGTCAGCTTTGGAATACCGCTGACCTGCTGGGGGAGACCCTTTAGCAAGAGGTAGTGAAAATAACCTCTTCCTCTTCGAACCTCAGTTTTCCATTCTGTCAAATGGGCATCTGTGACACATGGAGAGCAGCGTGTGTAGATCACTCACAGAGGTGAGGGCTTCTCAAGCTCTCAAGGGCCGGCCTGGCCTCTTTCACTTATAGCCGCGGCCTCCAGGCTGAAGTGCTCGCTGCGAATCGTCTGATGTTTGCTTGCAGAGACTGGCTCTGTGGTGAGGACCCGGCGGGGTGGCCTCATGGGGGAGGACAGGCCGAGTCTCTGTTGCCCTTCTACCTCCCCACATGTGTGATTTTCTCAGGCGCACTGTGCTCATTAGCGTCTGTTCTCAGCCAAGATGCTTTTGATGGAAGATGACTTTTTTTTTTTTCTTTTCTTTTCTTGGCTCCCTTTGCTTTGATTTTTATAAGAAAACCAGTTTGTGGGCTTCCCTTAAGTATCACTCCACTTTTACTCCTTGAGTTCAAGAGTGTTTACCGTCCCCGCAGGCCTGTCTGTGTTTCTCCTCTTACGAACCGGCCTCCTCACTGAGCCACCTCAGGTAGAAGGCGATGTGGAATTGAAACCAGCCTAGTGTTTAAACTGCTTTCATCTTACATCAGCTTTTTCCTCTCAGGCTTTCAGATTTTTAATCTCCTAAACTCTCTGCAAACATTAATCTTGATGCCCAGAGAGGAGGAAATATGACCAAGAACTGGCAGGAGGCCCTTGTCGCCGATGAGGACACTGAGGTAGCGAGGCGAGCTCCACCATGGAAAGCTTTCGTTCCTGGAGTTCCCAGTTACAAACCGGGGAACCGTGTGCATTCTTTCATCCCAGATGAGCGTCTCAGAAGTTCCCTAGATGGAATCATTTGTGTCTCTGCCTCTTTCCTCAAGAAAGTGACACCTCTATGGGAAAAGGGGGAGTGGATTTCTGAGGATGCATGACCGGGCCCATCAGGACTGGCCTCATTCCTCCTGGCCCCCTCCCCGGCCCGGAGTTTTGGCGTCATTGGAAAGACAGCCCTGTCTACCCATAATTGATGGACAGGGTTGTTTCCTTTTCTCCTTCACACACTCCCTCTTGCCTGGGCTTAAGTTCCCAGTTTCTAGACCCAACAGGGTTGGACTGTGCTCTGCATGAGGTTAAAAACACACGGGAAGAATGTGTGTGACAGACTCTGGCCAGTTGAGTAATGTTTACTCTGTTGGTGGCTGGGACGCTCGTTCGCCCTGGCAGAGGTCCATCAGCCGGAGGAACATTCCTGCATTATCAGGGATGGGAGATTGGCTTTGAAATGTCAAGGGTGAAAGGCATCCCACCAGATTCTGGGTGCAGCTCCCAGACCCCAGGAAAATGGGCCCCCTGGCTTCAGCGCCAAAGGCCACATGGGGGCAAGCCGAGCCTCACGTTGCCCAGGAAGCCCCACCTCCCTCTCCCCCCGCTTCCTATAAAAGAGCGATTCTGGTCATGTTTCCCTGGCTGACATTGCTCTTCTGTTTGCGCAGCTTTTTCTTTCCCTGGAAAACCCGGTGCTTCTCTCACCTTATTTTACTCACTCATCATTCTGGCCTCTGAGGAAGGAAGATCCATATGCCCATTTTGTAGAAAAAAATGCCAAGACCCCACAGTTGACTGGCCCAGAATCATCAAGGCAGAGAAGGCAGAGAGACAGAGAGAGAATTCGTTTCAAGCATCTAGACGCTGATGGCCTGTTGATTTCTGGAATTGTGGAATTCCAGTTGTTTTGAGAAGCTCTAAGAGAGCTGTAAGTTCTCGGCCCCTGAAGCACAGGTTTCTGAAAAGTCCTTGCGGTTAATTATACCCTGAGCGGGTCCTCTCCGGGGTCCTCCTGCGAGGCAGTTGTGTCTGTCCTCGAACACAGGTGCATGGTCAGTTCTGTAGAAGCCGACATTTACATCATAAAAACCACCATGCTCTGTAAAGTCATGCAATAAAAACCCCGGGGCTTATGGGGGAAAAATGGGGTTAAGGGCACACTACTCAAAACTTCTTCAGTGACACCCTTTAAGAAGATAAGACTCTAATAAAAAGATGAGCAGAGTTTCACCCCCGTTAACTGGTTAGGAAATGCATCAGTGCAGCAATAAATACGGCATTTTACCTGAAACGGCCCTGAAGTTTGCGTGTGGAGGTAGGTGTCAGAAGGGTCTCAGCTTGTGAGTTGGTGTGAAGTGGTGGGCGGAGGGTTGTCGGAAATCGGAGGGAAGGTTCTAACTCCAGATGTGGATGGAGGTGGCCTATAGCGCATGCAGGAAACTGCAGGTAGCTGGTAGACGCTTGAAGGGTGTGTGTGTGTGTGTGTGTGTGTGTGTGTGTGTGTGTGTGCGCGCGCGCGCGCGCATGCAAATGCACACTGATGTGTTTAGTGTTTTCCCATGTGGCTCCGCTTAGCTGGGTGCAGGTTTCTGAATTCCTCAAATGGGAAATTCACGTTGCACTCAGATTATTCCATAGTGTATCAGTAGAATTGGACCAGATCCACACTTTCAATACCAACATTGCCGCGGGACTGACGGCATTTTCTCCTTCGGCCAGAAGGGATGCTCCCTTGTTCTAGAGCATGCGTGCTCAAAGCAGCTGAGCGCTCATTCCTTCTTTCAGGAAATGTTCATAGTCCCAGGCCCTCTGTTAGGCTCTGAGGATGCAACGTTGAGTAAAAAGCCATCCCTTCCTTTAAGAGGGAGAGAGAAGTACCCTGTCATAGGAACATTATGGTGCCGGGCGACTGACTCCCGCTGTAAGCGTCTCAACTGCATGTGGAATGCAAAGGGCAAAGCAGATAACTACCAGGATGAATCAAGGAGAGCTTCACAGAGGAGGTGACATTTAGCCCTCTTAAAAAGATGCGACATGGAGAAGAAGGGAAGAGCTTTCCCGGCAGAGGGAACAGCAGAAGCAAAGGCACAGAGGCAGGAGATGGCCGGGCCAACATGACAGACAGCAGGAGCTGTGACATAGCTGTATGGGATGTCGTGCAAGATGATGCAGCTAAGGGGCTGGAGTCACAGAGGCCCGATTCTGCTAGTCTTTGCTGTTGGGGCTTTTCCAGAAGGCAGTGAGGGGCCGTCCTAGTTTTCCAAAGAGGGCGGTGACATGGTGCGAGTTCGTTTAAGAAAGAAATCCCAAGCTGCAGCAGTGTGAAGAGTGCCCTGGAGGAGGGTGTTGGCACAGGAAGCAGAGTGTGGAGATGCTGGCTTCTGGAACCATGAACTCCGTTCGTGTGTTGATACTTCTGACCAGTCATATTGCATAGAAACCGGATGAGTTGTCTCTGTCCCACATGCCGTCAGGAATTCAGAAAGAGCCCAACACCCATGATACTGAGGCCTAGGAACAGGTGAAGGAGGTCAGCTCCTCACCAGGATCTCAGGGATGTCTCTAGATTCTAGCTGGGATGACTTTTGCTGCTGGACACATGTACCGTGGTTCCTAGGACCAGCGGTGGGGACATGGCCGATGAGTGCCTTGAGCCAGGAAGGGAGTGCAAGGTACAGGGCCACCTTCTGGCATTGTCACATCTCCTCTGGGGACCTCTGGGGCTATTAACCCAGCAGCTTTGGCCGGTCAGTAGTAAACCAGAGCCCTTGTGGTAGTATTTACATTCAGAGCTTGCAGGGGTGAAGGAAGAAGGGAAGATGCCATTCCACTTCCCTAGCACAGTACCCAGCACATGAGAGGTGCTCAGTCAAGTTTGTGTGAACTCAGCCTTCCTGAAAACGTCTTTTAGACCAAGACAGTCCCAAAGTAGAAGGAGCTGAGGTATCTTGAGCCACTGTTATGTGCCAAGCACGTTCTGGGGACTTCCACATCCCTTAAGTCTTTCATCTTCTTCCCAATGAGCTAAGGGGCAGAGATTGTTAACAGCAAAGAAGCTGAGGCTCGGGGAGGTTCAGTCACCTCCCCAAGGCCACACAGCTAATGTGTGGTTGAGCCAGGATTTAAACCCGGGTTGCCTGGCTCCAGAGCCTCCTCCAATTTCCTTCTCCCTTGAAGCGCTCTCCTGGATTTGTGAAATACCCAAGGACCCGGCCGCTCCTTCCTCTAACAAGAACACCTATTCCCGGTGGATTGCCAGCCACTGTCTTGTGATACACCTTCCACCTTCACACCCCCGTTAAGGCGGCTGCCTGATTACAGCCACCTTCTCTGGGCCCAGAGTGATTGCTCAACTGCTGGTGAGAGGAGCACCGGTGGGAAAGGTTACAGGTGAATCTGGGTGAACAGCCCCCCCGCCTCGCTCCCACCACACTCGGCAGTGATAACAGCCCCCTCCCACAGCGGGCAGTCCTCTGGCTCGGAGATGAGGAAGCTGGAGTTCACCCAATACACTGAAGGCAGAGCTGAGATCAACCAGGGATCCCCTAAGCTCCCAGCCCGATGCTCCCCCTTCGCCAGAGGTCTAAGCCCACCGGTCTTTTAACAGAACAGCCCCACCCTTACATTTCCCCTAGAATGAAGTTCTGCTGGGGGGAGCAAACAAGGTTTAAACACCACAGCAGCCTTGGGCTACACTGCCTGGGTTCTAACAAATGGCTCTTGACACTCTTCTGCCAGGCTCCCTCCTAAAGAAGGCTTTTGTTTCCTGCGGATATCCTTGGTTAATTATTTTTAAATAAATAATTATGTAGCCTGCGGTAGGGGAGAAGCCTCCCCGTGACCCATATTTGATCATCAGACGACTGGCCCTCTTCCTTCAGCCAAATTAAATAGGCTAAAACCAGAGTCTGTTTGACTTGAGGCTGAATCGATGATGGGGACAGGCTGGGAGGTGAACACACACCTGACTCCCAGCGTTATCACCACTCTCTCAGAAGCAGAGCATCTTGGGGAGGTAAATAGCTGGCCAGGGAGTCAGAGAAAGCAGGAGAAAACAGGGTGAAGTCCAGTCCCTCCAAAAGGAAAGAATGAGAGGGGCAGGGGCCAGGCCTGCCTCCCAGGTTGCTTCCAGAGCAAAACATCGGGGCTTCTACAGGGTAGACTCCTTTGGGAGCCCTTCTCCAGGGACAGGTCATTCCATTCGGTACTTAGAATCTGCCCTAAGTTGTCTAGAATTCTAGAGTCTTAGGGCAAGTACCTTGGGGTCCATCTCCATACCAGCTCCCTCCCCACCTATAGTTACCATTTATTTAGCATTATGCTGGGAGATTTATAGATACTTTCTCCTATCCCCAAATGGCCCTGTTGAGGAAGCATTCCCTCCATTGTATGAGAGGAAGCTACAGCACAGATAGAGAAGTTATTTTCTCAAGATCACACGTCTCCAAAGAGCAAAGTCAGGATTCGAGCCTGAGTTTGGCAAGCTCTCGAGCCCACAGTCTTCCCTGTCCCTCCTTGTCAGAAGATGTTTCCTGTTACTGATTTGAAACCTGCCTCCACTATTTATCGCTGGAGCTGCTCTGGCTCCTGAGCTCACGAGGCACACATCTCTCTTCTCTACAGAACAACACTGTGAGCTGTTGGACGCATCCTTCCAGGAGCCCAGGGGCAAATGTGAGTGGAGAAAAAAAGAACCTAATGTGATCCAGTGGGATGGATAGACGGGGGTAAATAGGAGACCTCAGGGCCACAGATAGCTGTGGAGGATCACGGGCAGGACTGGGGAGGGGGTGCTGGTTTGGAGGCAGGGAAGCCTTTCTTCCTTTTAGCTCCATGGCGCCTGTTCCCCCCAAAATGTGGTGCCCTAGACCAGTAACCGCCAAATTCCAATGCTGTCCCGCTGCCACCGCCACCCCCACCGGCAGCCCCATGCGTCAAAGGGTGGGGACAACCAGCAATAGAAGAAGCCCATAGAGCACGCATCAAGCCACTCAGAGTCAGGCAGGTTGCTCTTGAAGGTTAGAACCCTGCCTTAGCATTTGTTTGTTTTCTTCCCAGCCCTCTGAGGCTCTAGGTCATATCAGCCTTGGGTGACGTCCTTCGGACCATGCCAGCAAAACTGGACTGAGGCTCCTCTTGGCAAGCTGCGTCTTAGCGATTTGGAGGCTGCTTAGTGATTTGGAGGCTCCTGGGGGGACTTTGCAGCCTCCTCAGGAGGGTGGGGCTCCAGGGGGAGCAGGAGGCAGGGCAGGGGGAGACAGACCAGCAGAATCCGTATCCTTGATACAGTGAGAGTTAATGTGGGGAAAGCTGGTAAATGGAGAATTGTAGGCAGACAGTTGGCCCACCTCTCCAAACGATTGCATGCCGAGAGCATTCGTCTCCCTCCCCTGCAGGTAGACACAGGGTCCCTCAAACCTTTTTGTTGAATCCAAAGTGAAAAACGAGAACAGGGTCTTTGTCAGCTTTGAGCTTAGAGTGAGATGTCCCAGCGACCCCCATCTTTGTCTTTGGCTGTCTCATGGGCCCATCCAGCAGGACTTTGACCCTGCAAACTGAGCCCTGGTTCTTTGCCCCCCTCCACTCCCCCCCCACACCCCGCTCTCCACTTTAGCTTCCTTCTGCCCTTCCCCGAGCGCAGACCTCTGTTTTGGTTCCTGAGCAAGAGGGAGGGTCAGAGCAGTGAGGCTGTAAACATGCTTGGTTCTTCCCTCCCTTGCAGACCAAACTGCAGTGGTTTACTAAGGCATCCACATCCTGCCAGTATGCGCTGCCTGCCCCACATCCTGGCAGACGCGCCTCCCCCTGGGCCCTGGAAGTCAGCCAGATGGGACCCCATCAGAGGAATGTGAGTTCCAGAGCCAAAGACTCCCAGCTGCAGCCCCATCCCTGTCCTGCTCTGCCGGTGCCCCCGCCCCCCCCAGGGCCTCCCCGGCTCAGCCAAAACCATGGTGCTCAGAGACGGATGCCTTTCGCTATAGCTCTTACAGGGGTCCCTGGGTAAGTGCCTCTTTGTAGAAAGGGTCTACTCATACTTTGCAGCCCCGCATTGCCAAGAGATATCAGGGAAACATTTCTAGAAGGCATTTCGAATAGTAAAACAAATACCCTCGCCGTGAAGAGAAGGCCAATCTCAGCACCTAAAGCCTGAAAGAACTATGCTAAAGCAACAAGGGGAGGAATCCTCTTGTTCGTTGGACTTCCTACCTTCCTTCCTTCCTTCCTTCCTTCCTTCCTTCCTTCCTTCCTTCCATTCATTCTTTCCTTCTTTCCTCTGACGGATACATATTGAGTGGTTACCAAGTGCCAAGACACTAGGGATACCGCCATGAACAAAACAAAACAGACAAAGATGCCCTGCCCTCATGGAGCTTACGTTCTGGAATTTGAGGTCGAGCCCGCACCACCTTTCCCCTAGGCCAGCGTTTCCTGTGGGCAGACGGGAGGAGAAGGCACCGACTGGACATTCTTGGCGGCCACCCTTGCAAACGAGGGGAGCCGACTCAGTATTCCAAGGCCCTGGGGGCACTCACGGCTGCTGTTGGGTCTGTCTTGTTTTGCAGGCGTCCGCTACAGCCAGCCGGGGAACAGTGAGGTCACTTCCGCCTCAACAATCAGCCACCATGGCAACAGCGCCATGGCGACCAGCCAGTCTGTTTTACAGCAAGTCTCTCCAGCCAGTCTGGACCCTGGCCACAGTCTCCTCTCACCTGATGGTAAAATGGTGAGTACACCTGGGCCATTGTAGCTCTGGAGCTGATAAGATAAGAGGCAAAACAAACACAACTTCTCACAAGGCCTGCCTCAAACAATGAGCCATTGTAGCCCCGGTCAGGGAAAATGGGGGCTGTCCAGAGTTGGAACGGAAAGGTAGGACCAGTGACCCAGCCTTTGGTGGGTGGAAGAGGTGTTCGGTTTGAACCTGGCCAATAAATCTGACAGAGTTCTGCTCTCGTTTTATTGATTGAATGCCTCATAAAGGAGCAAGCCGGGTGGGACACTGTTTGTTTTGGGGCCGCCAATGACATTTGTGTTGATAAAATGTTCATTCATACCCACCCCCCCCCCACCACCAAGGCCTCCAAAGCCAGTCTTTTCACCTCAGAGAGGGCTTCACTTTGAAACAAACCCCCCTTTTTCTCTTCACCACCCCCTGGTGCTGCCGGCAAGGAGAGAAACTAAGTCAGGATTTAGGGGTAGCAGGGGGTGGAGAGAGGCTTCTTGAGCTGGGACATCCGATGGCACGTCAGGGAAGAGCACCACACAAAAGGGCAGGTGGGGCGGGGCGATGCTTGCCCCACGAGTGAGAGACACCGACTTTGAAGTTCCAGGGACCAGGGTTCAGATCCCAGCTCCAGCACTTAATAGCTGTGTAGCCTTGGGCGGGTTACTGAACTACTCTAGGTCTCCTTCTCTCAACTATAAAATGCAGGTAATAACAATACGGTTGTTGGAGGAACAAATGTGCTCAGCACAGCGTCAGATGGTCAAGAATATCCGTGTTCCTCTCTTTAAGTGACGTTTTCCGTGGTCATACCCACAGCCCACACCCAGATGTAAGTTTAGCACACTTGGTGAGGAATAGACTCGTTGAATTTTCAAGGCTCTAATTCTCTAGCCACACAAGGGCAGGGGAGCGCTGCCGGTGAGAGAGACAGGCATTACAACACCAGTAAGGGTAGGAAATGGAAAACCCGATTCTGTGGGTTCTGCTCTGGGTTTCAGTGGGGGAGGAGCCGCAGGTTCCTGGCTTGACGCTCAAGGTGGAGCTGCACACATTCCCTCGAGGTGTCTGCCCCAGAGGCAGGTGGGGGCCGGAGCGGGGGACGGGGACAGGGAGCAGATGCCATCTCAGACCTTGACGTGTGCCCGCTGTGTAGGCAACACAGGAATGGTGAGTCACAGGTGATTGAGTCCCCAGCTCCCTGGAGGAGAAAACAGCGTGTAGTTTCCAAGGGGAGTGCTAGCCCGGGTCGTGGTCTGTGCAGACTGCTGACAGAGGTAGCGGTCTGTGCGAAGGAAACTGAAAAGGCGCTCCTGGGGGAGGCATTTGGTAGCCCCCTTGCCCTCCCCTCATCCCGTAAGCTGCTGCTTCATGAAGAACAGTTTGTGCGGCTACCTTGTGAGAGGCATAGGCAAGTCTTTATGAGTCACTTTGAGACCCAAACAGGTTAGGGGTAAGGATCGCCCGCGCTGCTCTGGAGAAGGGGGTCTCATGGAAGAGGTCTTGACTTAGTCCACGAAACCCTCCAAGTCTCCGCTCCTCTCGCTTGAAGGTCCTTGGGGTTTGGACCCTCCTGCTCTTTCTCCTAAGAGGCAAGTGGCCTCACCCCAAGCCACAGCTGCTCCAAAGGCAGTCTGCAGACTCACTTTTTGCTTCCTGTTCCGCTCAGCAGTGCCCTCTTGGGTAGTATATTATTGGATTGATGATTGACCAAGAGAGCACACCTCAACGTTAGCAAACACCTGGAAGCTTGTTTGCAGGGACCGGCTTTTTACTAGTCTCCAACACCTTGGCTCGTATGTTATGTCACTATTACTGGTTGCCCACATGCAAGAATCTGTTTTCTGTTAATATATAACAGGTCCATCACAGATTGTGGTCTACCAAGGCAAGAATGGAATATGGTTAAAAATAACGCAGGCAAGAAAGCCCATGTGTCCATGTCTTGGACTCTGTTGTTTATCAGCAATAGGATCGATGTTGCTTAACTTCAGCTTCCTCATCTATAAAATGGGGGAGAATAATGCCTGCATCGTGGGGTTGGTATGAGGATGACTTGTAGCGCTGCAGTTCTTTGGGTAAGCCCTGGGCAAGGAGTGATGTGTTCAGTAGGATGTGAATTCAAAATCTTCCCCCAGGGATTAGTTTTGGAAATATTGCTGATCCATGGGAGCTTTCCTTTGCACTGTCTGTCCCCCTCCCGTACCTGAGTGCATAGACAAAAAGCTGGCCAGCTTTAGGGTTACACATACTGGGGGGCTGCTGGGGGGCTCAGTTGGTTGAGTGTCCGATTCTTGGTTTTGGCTCAAGTCATGCTCTTGGGATCGTGGGATCAAGCCCCGTGTCGGGCTCTGTGCTCAGCGCAGAGTCTGCTTACCCCTCTCCCTCCGCTTCTTACCCCCCACTCCACTCATGCTCGCTTGCTCTCAAGGAAATAAATAAAATCTTTAAAAAAAAAAAATACATACTGGGGCTCCTGGCTGGCTCAGTCGGTAGAGCATGTGGCTCTTAATCTCGGGGTCATGAGTTCAAGCCCCACATTGGGCATATAGAGTTTACTTAATAAAAAGTAATAACAATAAAAATTAAAAAGCACATACTGGATACTTTCACAGTATCAAAGCAGTATGGCCTAACAGGGAAGAGCTCAGGCCTTAGAGGCAGATGGCCTGCTTTGAACACCAACACTACTTCTTGAGCACATTTCTTAACTTCTCTCAACTTCCATCTCCATGCCCACAATGTGGGGATAGTAACACCAACCTCGTAGGCTGTAGGCATGAAGCACTTAGCATAAGGGAAAGTACTGCAAATGGCGCCATTCACGTAATGCAAACGCAGTGAATTACCATGTAAGAATCATGACTGGTGTCCTTGGCAGCCCCTGGCTTCCTTCAGTCCTGGAGGCAAGTAGAAAATACTGGTTGCATTTTAGAGTGGAAGGAACTTGACCAAGGTTACCCAAAAATAGCAGGTGGAAGGGATTTGAACTCTCAGCAACCTGAGTGTGAATTCTGGCTTCCTCACTCACTAGTCAAGTGACCTAGGGCTGGTCTGTCCACTCTCAGGAGGGTCAGTCTCTTAACTGGTAACGTAGGGACAGCAGTGAGAACGCCCTCCCCACTTGTGTCAGTATCTATTAAGGACAGTCAGTGGAAGCACTTGACAAACTCTAAAGCCGTGTACATTGAAGTTGTTTTTATGGTTGGCATTTGCATTTCTCTTCACCATGAAAATCAAACACTGAAACGGCAGAGATTGCCGTCACTTCATTGACTTTCTCCAAAGGGACTACGTTACCCAAAGGAAGTCCGAAGGCAGGTTACTGATTTCTTTTCTTTCTTTCTTTCTTTTTTTTTTTTAATGACTCTGACATTTTGAAAAACAAGTCCAGCGAACAGGCTGGTTCTCTCTTGTTTGATGTGGTCAGAATTCCTTCTTGGTCATGTGACACACCCCCCAACTGATTTCTTGATGCCCATTTTAAAAACACAAACAAACCTGTTTGGTTTTTTTCTTTCTTTCTTTTTCGAATTAACCTTGGAAGCTATGGGGTTGACCAGAAGGTCAGGGCAGGAGATGGTGTCTTACCCAGGTGCTAGTGTGAGACCCATCATTTGACAAGCTCTAGAAGAAGGCACCTGGCCTACTCAGACATAATGTATGTATCCTAATCCTAAAGTACCTCTGAGTGGTCCTGATACCATCAAGAATGTCTGGAGTAGTTCAGAATGACAGGAGACATCTCTCTTCCTTCTTCCTCCCCCACCTCTCTCTCTCTCTTTCTTTCTAAGATTTTATTTTTAAGTAAACTCTATACCCAATGTGGGGCTCGAACTTACAACCCCGAGATCAAGAGTCACATGCTCCACTGACTGAGCCAGCCAGGTGCCCCGAGACATGCTTTCTTAATAATAATTTTAGAAATGATTTTAACACTATACATAGTAAACTACTTTGTCACCAAAAAAAGCACGTGCGTGTGTGTATGTGTAAAACTGATAGCTCCTTATAATTAATGGGGAACCATTGGAAGCAGTTCTGAAAACATCAGAATCAAAGCAAGCACATCTGTGACAGCTGTTGTTGTTTAATACTGTTTCGAAAGGTCTAAGCAAGGCAGTGAGACGTACACACATGTTAGTGCTAGCAGGGAAGAGACCCTGTCAGCATGTGTGCTTGTGATGCTGGTACACATGTGCAAAAGTGAAGAAAATCAATAAGGAAAAGACACTATTAGGAATAAATAAAAGGATTTGATTCCCCCAATGAAAAGATGCAAAGTGACCCTGTGTGTAATAAACTCATTAAAACCAGTAGCTTTCTCTTACTCATCTGCCATTAAAATATAATGGTGCAAGTTTCCTCATCTGTAAAATGAGTGGCTGAGGTGATCAAATGACAGTGCAGAGAGACATGCTTGTAAAAGACAAGCCTTGGGGTCCAGGGCTTATCATTTAGTAGCTTTGTCATTATGATATCAGCTCCTTGACCAAAACAATAAACATTTTTAATGGATAGTGGAGATTGGGAAAAGGTAGAGAAGCCCAATGATGGTGGATCTCCCCCCCCCCAACCCTTAGTAATAATTGCAGGGGTGGGGAAAGGTCCTCTATAAAAGGTAAGAATTTGACTTCCAGAGTCAGGCAGACCTGGGTTTAAATACCAGATATACCACTTGCTGGGTTATTGGATCTTAGGCAATATACATATCTACTCTGAGCCTCGGTTTTTCCATCGGTGAAACGGTGATGTGTCTAGCTGATACCATATCCACCTGATACAGATCTACCATGAAGTGTCTGCCTCACGGAACCACAGTGAGGTTTGTTGGTTAACGTATGAGTGGTACTTAGTGGGGCTTGTATCAGTGAGAGCTTTCCTGCCCTTCTGCCTAGTCCCTAATCTGCTTTCACTAGGGCAGACTTCAGTCATTATTTTTAGCAATCACATGTCTTTAGCACCAGGAAGAGAGAAGGCATGGAGCAGAACAGAGGATACTTCCAAACTGAGTAAGGGACAGTCCCACAATACCCAGGAGCAGAAGAATCCCTAAGGCAGGCAGGTAACTCAAAGATGGTCAACAGATGGAAGCACCATAAGGGAAGGGATTGTTGTGTATTTTGCTTCTCAATCTTCAGCACCTAGAACTGTGCCTGCGCCTCAGTGGATGCTTCATAATTAGTGTTGAGCGAATGGATGGATGGATGGATGGATGAGTGAATTAGCTGTGCAGAGGAATTGCTGAGCCATGTCATTTTGGACACTGCTCATTGCAGTCCCGGTTGCACTCACGTTGCTCTTGTTTTTTCTCTCCAGCAGATCTCCGTCTCCGGAGGTGGTTTGCCCCCTGTCAGCACCTTGACGAATATCCACAGCCTGTCCCACCATAATCCCCAGCAATCTCAAAACCTCATCATGACCCCCCTCTCTGGAGTCATGGCCATTGCACAAAGTAAGCTCCGTTCTTGGTCACAAAACCTAGGGGGGCAGGGAGAAAAAGGGTGGGCAGTAAGTCAACCTGATTTTAAAAAAGGTTTATAGAAGGCCCCCTTCAAACTCACCCACCACTTGTAGATTTGATTCCACTTATGTTTAGTTCCTTATCTCTCTCCTCAACAATATTTGGACTGTTTAGCCTAAAGAAAGAGAAAACAATGGAGTCACGTCGAATCTTGGTCATGGCTCACCAGCCGAGCATCCTGGGGCAAATCATTAACCTTAATGAGGTTCAGTTTCTTCATCTGTAAAATGGGTTGCTGAGGTGATCAAATGACAGTGCAGAGAGACATGCTTGTAAATCTATAAAGCGTGAGTATGTGTAATATCATAGCTTACACTTTTGTCTCGTGTTCATTTCTACCCCTAAGGATGTGATAGATGTTCCAGGAAGTTGTGCTGATGTTTCTTTGTGTTGGCCAAGGTGGAGCAGTGATGGGCTTCCTTCTAAACAGGGCATTTGGTGTGGTCATAGGACACCTCTTTGGCCAGTGGTGAAAGTACAGTGAGAACTCCGAGGGAAACTGTTGTAGCATCTGAGTCTTTAAGGAGAAACATGCCTGAAGACGGGGGATGGACCCCGTCCTTCCAGCTCCAGGAGGCTCTTGGTCCACGGTGAGCCTGTACTCCTCACAGATGGGCCAGTTCAGGCCACGGGAAGGCTGGCGGGGGCCGCATCTGTGGAGGCCGCTCTCAGAATTCTAATGTTGATGAGCATTCAGTGTGTTTTCAGCTTCCTCATGACAGCTCAGGCCAAGTCATCACTGTGTGACACTGGGAAGACTTCCCGAGAAGGCTCGGGAGAGATCTGAGGATGGCACATTGCTTGTCTTTCTCTCCACCTAATATCGCCCCCTTGTCCTTGTGGCCTCCCTGTATCGAGTGCCCACACCGACCACCTCTTTATTTTGTTCCTGCCTTTTCCTCTTTCTCTCTTCTCCCTAAGTCAGCTCTAGCCAAGGTGGCAACTCAGAGCACTTCTGAGGAGAATGGCTTATGCGCTCTTGGAGGGCAAAACAGGGCTAGACCCATGAGAGCACACAGCTTTGCTGAGCATATCTTCAACTGCTCGGAAATTGATGTACTCTGCGGTTGTTTTGTTTTTTGCAGAGAGAAACGGGACTAGAGAAGCTTTTAGAGGACTCACGAAATAAAAAATTATTTCAAACTTACTGCCTTTTCACAGGAATATGGTAACCATACTAACACCAGGGTTTGAGATTGAGATAGGATACCTAAAACCAGCTTGCTTGCCTTCTAGAAGATTTGGTTAAAAGACCCATGGGTAAACTATGTCACCTCTTCATTTCCACAACCAAAAAGATACACAAACCATCCCACTTAACCTCCTTTCTTCCCACATCAAGCTTTGGCCGACACACACACAATTCTTATATTTTCTTAGGCACTCTCTCAACTAAAATTTTCCCGGAAGCTATTCCATATTTTTTTCAATTTTGTTCCTCCTGATTTCTTCCTCCCATACTTCTCCACCTTCTCGCTATATCCTTAATCTCCTACTGCAGGTGGGCAGCACCAGAGTGTACATTGCCCTTGGAAGGGTGTTCATGGTGCATGTACATGTGTGTGCTTGGAGTGGGGTGGGGGGAGCATGAAGAATGGGGAGGATCACCAGAAAACTTGGCCGAGACGCACGGTCCTAGCCGGTGGAGCGGCAGGCTACAGAGTTGCTTGCAGGCATCCTCCTGTGTGGCCAGCTCCTGTCCCGTTGAGTCTGAGGGTCCTGCCTCGGGCAGAATGTGATAACAAAGCACTTGGCACTGCCAAGCCCTCATTCCCTATTCATCCACTGGATGGACAGCATGCTTCTCAGGCAGGAGCCAGTGCCCAGAAAACAGGTGAAAAGGCCAAGAGTCACACTCCGTGGGAGCTAGAATGACATCAGTGGCTCTCGATCCTGGAATTGAGGCACAGCAGGATCACAGACTGTGTTGAAAATAAGATTCCTGGGCCTCACCTCTGAAGGTTCTGACTCATTAAGTCTTGGGTGAGGCGGAGGAATGTATATTTCTTAAAGAGCTCCCCCAGATGATTCTAAAGCCCAGGCAGGTTTCAGAACTGTGCCCTCAAATGTCATCCACTCTCAACAGGGTAATTGGCTCTTCTGGGAAGAGATTTCCCAAAAAAGCAGCAGTAATAGGCTCCTGGGAAAACAGCAAGTCCATGGGGCCTCCCAGGAGACCCCAGTGGAAGGTGGGAGAGGGAAATGGGGTATCAGGGTATCAGGTGAGACTCGGGCTTGGGGAGCTGAGCCCCTGGGGAATGGGAGATAGTGCTGGTCTGAATGGCATCAGAAGACCCGGCCCCATTCCCCTGCCCCAGAAGAGCCAAGAGGGGGCTTATTCTCCCTTCACTTCTGCTCAGGGGTCTCACCTTTTAGGTTTCTGATAACCATATCAGCTAAAGCCCTGAGTAAGCAACAGCTGAGGTCTTCGTGCTATCTCCACGGAGGACTTCCCACAAACCTGCTTCTGGAACCTTCTCCATTTCAGGGAAGTCTCTCTGGGTGTCCCTTCCATGCTTGCCTGAAAGAGACCTTTTTCTGGATTTCTTCTTCATTCCATCCTGCCCCCAGTTTCACAGAAAGCAGGGTCAAAGGAACATTGGCAGCTCCAGGAAAGAGGTCGGGGTGTCTTGCCCCTGATCCTCTCATCCCCACTCCCACCCTGGCTTGGCTGTCTCCCCCAGATTCCCGCCCAGGGAGCACATGGAGTTGGGGGGGGGAACTCAGTCTCTGCAGCGCTGGCCCCTGTTCTGAAGAGGCCTCAGGTTGTAGACGCAGAACAGGACCCCAGAGGCCTCACACCTCCAGAACAGAAAGATGACAAGAGCCCCTATAAACTGCCAACCTTTTACTTACGACTTCCTCTTCCCAGTACCTGGACCTTTTGATGCCACAAGCCCTGTGCCTCCAGATAAGACATGTCTTCTTCAGAGACTCGTTGAGGTCTGGTGTTTTTCTCCCCTCTCTGCTACAGTCAAGAGAATAAGCATCTGACCTCTGCCAGGGTCTTTGCACCAGTTTGCTAAATGAGGGTCTTTGTACTCCTGGGATGGTGCAGGTTGTTGTTGTGTTTTGTTTGTTTGGGGTTTTTTGGGGTTGTTTTTGTTTTTGTTTTTTTGTTTTTATCAAAATGTGAGTTCCTGAACACTCCTGCCCTCTGCTGGACAGACAGGTCTGGGCCATAATCTGTGCCTTAGAGTGAGGGCCTTTAGCTGCCCTCAGGGCACCCAGGCAGGGCTCTCTCGGAGTCAGGTCTGGAGGGAGTGGGCTCGTTAGAGGCCACCTTCCCAGGGTCCTGGCAACCTCAAGGGAGCCAAGTTTGGGAGGATGGTTCTCAGGCCTCGGATCTGTGTAAGCCCTTTTCCGACCACAACTCACTGTGGAATGTGAGCAAGTCAATCTCTCCAAGCCTCAGTTTCTTTGTCTGTAGAATGGATCTATAAAACCATTTCCCATGCAGTCTCTCATGCGAGGCCCCACCGTGCCTGGCACATAGCAGGGGCTCAGTCAGTGACCGTTCCCGGGCACTCACCTCTCCCTGTCCCCACAGCCACCTCTGATCTTTCCCTCTTGCTCCCACAGGCCTCAACACCTCCCAAGCACAGAGCGTCCCCGTCATCAACAGTGTGGCCGGCAGCCTGGCAGCCCTGCAGCCTGTCCAGTTCTCCCAGCAGCTGCACAGCCCCCACCAGCAGCCCCTCATGCAGCAGAGCCCCGGCAGCCACATGCCCCAGCAGCCCTTCATGGCAGCCGTGACTCAGCTGCAGAACTCGCACAGTAAGGACGCAGGCGTGGCGGGTGGGAGTGGGGATGGGCGCCACCAAGGGCCCTGAGCAGCCCGCATTGCCCTCTCTGGATCTGTACTTGCTAGGAAGTGTACTGATTGGGTCACTTTTCCCTCCCTGTTATCAACCCAGACAATTTCTCGGCATAACCCTTGTGTGGTCTGTGCTGTGTGGTCTGTGCCTTTCCTAGACCTACCCTCTACCTCCGTGACCCCTGGGGGAAGGTTTGAAGAGGACAGTGGAGGCCCACGCGCAAAGGGGAGCTGGAGATAGAGTGCAGGGGTGGCACCCATGGACAATCCCACCAGGCGGCCACAGCGCCTTTTCCCCATGAGCCTCAACTTAGCCCTTTCAATCTAAAATTCCAAGCAACTGTTACCAAATGACAAGAGTGGGCATGCAATTTGCATTCCCTGAAGTTGAAGAATCTTCTAGAATCCCCATGCTGTCCAATTGACACACCCCAAACATCTCTAATCGAGAACCAGGGACAGAGGTGGAAAATACCACCTGCGTGCCATCTTGGATAAGGAACAGCAGTGCTTCTGCGCTCCCCCGCCCCCAGGCTATTTCTCATATCCTATTTCTCCACCTACTCTTAAGGCCTGTCTTTCAACCAGTTAGTTCCCACCCACTCCAGCCACTGTATCTCTGCCCTCCATCCTGAGCCCCAGGCCCCCAGCCAGCCCTCTGGCCAGATCAGGATACAGCCCCTGGCCTACAAGTTTGGGGAGAAATCACAGCAGGCAGGGTCCCACAGGAACACCAGAGAAGTCTCTGGAATAGTGTTCGTCTTGGAGTCAGACAAACCTAGGATTTAAATCCTGGCTCTGAGGCTTACCAGCTGTGTAGCCATTGGTAAAGTTACTTAGCCACTCTGAGCCTCAATTTCCTCATCCATAAAATGGAATGTAGAGTGATTATGGAGATGAGATAAATAATGTAGAGTGATTATGGAGATGAAATAAGAATAGGTATGAACTGTGTTTGGTAAACATAAGAGTTACAGAAATGCAGGTGATGATTTATTAAGGGACTGTTTAATAGGAGGCAGGATTGGGGAAGAGGATTTTTGTTTCTCCCCTGGCTGCCTGACAGAGCTGTGCGTCTGAGAAAAAGCAGCCAAGTTCAGCCTTCTTCTCTCCTCGGGGCGCTCTCCCCACCTCAGGCCTGCAGAGCTGGTTTCTAAGCACCATCTCACATTCCAATCGCATTTTTTTGTGGCTTCTGGAAAAATCTGCCATAACCTGTAGCAGTCTGGGACCACATGTACGCACTTTCCTTCCGTTCTGGACCCGATAATATGCCCCCACTTGTCCCTGCCCCTCGCCAGGCCCAGGTGGGATTGTCAGAGAGTGGTCCCCAGTGATGACCTGTGGACTGCTGAGCCCCAGCTGGGGGCCCCAGGACCAGACAACAACCAGCCTCCCTCCACAGGAGGGACAAGCCGGGGTGGCAGGCAGTGACCTTGACCCCGTCCCCTACTAGGGGATGCTGTGGTAGATAGAATTGGCTGCTCCTTCCCTCGTGGCCAAATATCCACATGCTTCTGTTAGTTGGTCGAATTTATATGAATCTAATGGATAAATCACATGAGTCAAAAGGTTCTAGACTTAGTGAACAAGTACTGGAAAAACTGGAAAATGACTCACATGTCCCTGAAGGTTTTATTTGCATCTAGTCTCCCCTTGTCTATCATCCTTCAACTTTCTGTGATGGCATAGTATGACCTATGACGTCATTTTAGCACAAATTGGAACAACCCAGAATTACACAATGAATTATACCCATGTCTAATTATAATTATTAATCAGTTTATAATTGCCTGCCTAAGACCTGGCTCTTGAGTCATGGCAGATATGATAAGCTTGTGCTGGCCAGCTTGTTTGTGTTTGCCAGCTACTTAGAACTTTTTTTGACTTAAAATCTCCGATGCACCACGTATGCGTAAGGGCCATTTGTTGATGCCTAGGCATCTAACATTTAATTGAAAGTCAGGAGAACAGAAGTGCTGCCCATTACTATCGACAAGACACTGTGCAAAGCTGTTTGTCTATTTGATACAAAGTACTTTACACATGATGTTTTCTAATCCTACAGCAGCTATCATTCCCATTTTACAGATGAGGAAATTGAGGTTACGTAACTTAATCGAGGAGCCAGAATTTAAACACATGGCCATTCTTTTTACCGTGTCACACCGCCTTCCAAAACATCACCAGCGCTGCCCCGCTTGTCTCTGCCTGGGGACACAGGAGCTATGGTGTGGGGTGGGGGTCTGTAGCTGTGATGACGCCTGTGCGATCTGCACCTTGACCGTGTCTTCACTCTGTCTCTCCAGTGTACACACACAAGCAGGAACCCCCCCAGTATTCCCACACCTCCCGGTTTCCATCTGCGATGGTGGTCACAGATACGAGCAGCATCAGTACGCTTACCAACATGTCTTCCAGTAAACAGGTAATGCCAGCGGGAGGGGGGGCGGGGGCAACGACCCAGGCTATTGATGTGCGGAAAGGGTGACAGTGCCCTGCGGACTGAGCCTGGGCCTTCCCAGGCTCCTGGTTACTTGCTAAACGAATCCCCAAGGTCAGAGGGCAAGGAAGATGGGGCCACAGGCTAAAAGGACGTACTGCTCCCCCAGCTATCCCAACAAGAGCACTAAATGACCAGGGCTTGATAAACCACTGGAGACTGGATTACACAGAGTCTTTAGGTATTGAGACTGAGTATTTCCCAGTGGACTGAACAGTGGTGCATGGAAAAGGTGTTTCCAAGGGCGACTCGGGAAAGTCACACCCTCTGTAGCATTTGATGCTTTGCAAGAGGGATCCCTGAGGGTTCTCCACAAATCAATCAATGGAAAAAGAGTAGAGAGTCAGGGTCCTGAGGCTGACTCCCCCGTCCAGGACCCATGCGGGACCCAGAACACTGTAAATTCCAGAGAATGACCCAATTCTCCCAACCCATGGAGATTCCCCAGTAGACAGTCGGGCCTTACAGGGGCCTGCGTTTACTTGTTGTTTTATCAAGAAACTCAGAATTGACCTCCCAGTGCACTACAAGTGGGAGATCCAGAGGCTTTGTCACTCTTTCAGTGGATGGCTAGTTCCCACCTCCAGGTAGAGCTGATGGAGCAGTAGAGCCAACCAAAGACAAGGCTTGTCACTACAGCTTGGAAGCTGGACTGTCACGGGACACAGAGAGTTAGGAAATGGGACAAGATGTATGAACACGCAGGACACTTCCAGAATAATACAATAGGACCTTTTAGGAGCTGGGGTCTGTGCAGTGTGGGAACTGTCTGGCCTCTATTGATTACTAGATAAGTAGGCGACAACCTTGAACTTCGTGTCAGAGGCTCTCAGCGGGGTTTGGTCTTGTTGATGGTCTTTTTTCCATCTGAGTCCTGCAACTCACACCTCCTTCACTGCCATATGCTACCAAGCAGGTTCTTTCATGGGCTTGGGTTCTCTGCTCTTCCCTTTGCCCACATCTCCTCCTGGTCCTGCCATATTATAGAGCAGATGGGTTCTATTCCTGGTTTTGCCCCTTGTTTGGTGACCTTGACCTCTCCGAGCCCTCATTTCTTCACCTTTAAAATGAGAGTCATAACATGGACTTGTTCTGGGGATTCGATGAGGTCATGTAGATTAAGTGCCTGGCACGTCTTGGGTGTGTGCATGTGCGCTCGTGAACACACACACGCACGCACGCACGCACACGGCCTAGGCAGCTGGGCTCTGGAGTTGGGGGGAGAGGAAAAGGTGTGTGGGACCTGCTCTGCCACTCTTCTCTCACCCAATGGAAGATGAAAGGACACCCCCCCCGTTGCCCTGCCCTTCGACTCCCGTGCGATTTCCCACTCTTTGTAGTGAGCAGGGAAAACATTTATCTGTGCTCACAAATCTCAATCAGGGGGGCAGCCAGGCGCAGCGGCCCTGCTTGGGAATACCTTCCTCTTTGAAAGGTTTATCAATCCATCTGCCGCTTGGTCAGCCCTAGACAGGGCTCTGATTAATTATTCCTGTCTTTCCCAAGTTGACTTTGATGCTTGCTTGTTGAAACAAGCCCTCTGAATTCAGGAAATGGTCTCTTAATCAAAATACTCCGAGGTGCTCTCTGAGACGCGGCAGTGGCCCCCAAATGGCTTCTCCCCTCCGCTGGACAGAGTGGCCAGCCGACCTTGAAGCTGCATGAACAGCCCTCCAGAACCACCGTGAAGTTGTCCCTAAGTCTCTGGGCGGTTCAGGAGTCTCGTGGTACACTCATTTCTGGGATGATGAGAAGGATGATTACACTTAGGATCAAACTATTCACGGAGCCCTTTAGGTTTCTACTTCTCGTGAACATGATCTCATCATTTTCTTTTTATTGCCTGGTATAAGGAATGTACCAAGTATTCCTTGGTACAAAGGAATGAACTGAGGCTCAGAGAGGGAGAGTGACCTGCCCAAGGTCTCACAGGTGGTCAGTTCTAGAGCTGGACCTTCAGACTCGGCTTTGACTCTAAATCCTGCCCTCCTTCTACTTCAACAGTACTTGCCTTCCGATCTCCATCTCTAAAACACCCACAGCGTTTGCTGCTTTTGAGGTCTCAGCAGTCAGGAACAAGCATAAAATTCAGCCCACGTAGGTGTCCCAATCAGGCAACTTTCTTCCTCCAGACTGAAGGAGAAGAGGAATGGGAAAGCACAATGAAGTCAAGGGTAAAGGTGCTGCCTCCTGACAGAAAGATCCAAGGTGGAGAAAATTTGTACCAACTTTGTTCCCCAGGCAAAGGGTCAGAAATGAATTCTGAAAGAGATCTGGTGGCAATTCTGTTTTCTCTTTGTTCTAAAGTATTATTTTCCAAAATGAGTTTCAAGACTGTTGCTGGGAACCGGGGGCGCATGGTGTGAGGAAAGGAGGATTTTTCAGTCATATATGTTGGGGGAATGGCTGGGCTCAACAGCTAAACACCCCAAGGGGGGGGGCTTCTCCGAATCTTTCGTAGGCTGATGTGTGCGTGGAATGGGGCCATTAGTGTGCACAGAGGCGCCAAGCCAAGCATCCTGGATATCACTCCTTGAGAGGCATCACGGAGTGCTAGGAAAAGCCAGCAGCCTTGCCCCATGTGACCTTGGGCGGTTAATTCACCCTGTGGGACCATTTCTGCATTTCTCCTGGGGAAAATCCTACCCCCATCTTACAGGTTATTCCCAGGGCCTGAGAGAGTGGCTGGGACATGGTGAGGTGCTCCATGTGCTAGCTCCCTCCCTCTCACTCCTTTCCATCTGTGATCCTTTAGGAGATACCTTCTATTGACTCCTTCAAAATTTAACTCATTGCTTGGTCTACATGGGGTCAGGGAAGGTCCTGTCAATAAAATCGCTCAGGATTAGGACTGTCCCTCAAGCACATCCCCCTCTTGGGCCCAGGCTCCGGAGACCTGCTTCCCATTTTTATGCTGACTCACACATGTGCTCTCCTCCCTGGACTCCCAGGACTCCCGGACTCCCAGGAAAAAAAGCAAATCATGCAGGGGCCTCTCAGAGCACCAGAGCCCTTTGTGCTTAGCCAAATGCCTGGACTATAGTAGACCTTCAGTAAATATGAATGAATGAATGAATGAATGAATGAATGAATTCAGAGCTAGCATTTTTGAGTGCTTCCCGTTTGCATAACAACACTCCAGGTGCTTTGCCATTCTTACCTTTCCCGGCTAACCCTCCTACCCATTCTGCAAGGTAGATATTTTTAATGCCCAACTTACAGAGCAAAACACTGAGGTTCAGAAGTGGGAAGGGATCCGGCCAAATTCACACAGATGATAAATCTGAAGCTGGACTCGCTCCAGATTCATTCTACCACGCTCACCTTCTCCTGTCCCTTTTTCAGCACCCAGAAAAATGACCCAAGGTTATGCAGGCATAAGGTTCAAGCCAGGATTTGAACTTGTGTCTGATCCCAGTGTTTTCGTTGTCAGGACAGACCTGCCCCAGGGCCGGGTGGATCACATTTCAGGAACCTCCGGGCTGGGTCTTTCTCACCTGCAGCTCCTACAGCTCTGTGTGCCTCCCTCCCCCTCCTCCTCAACCGTGGGTGCTGGCGAGTTACCATCTGAGTGGGTCTGTGCCCGAGCTCCTGAAAACAATGCCCGGCAGTCTGGAACGAGACCGCAGCGAGGCCCTGACATGGGTTAGAACAAGTGTGGGCAGGCTGCGCACCGAATCCTGTTTCCACAACCTCTGAACCCACTGCTCCACTTCCTAGTTTACAGAGAGGTCAGGAGAGGGCCCCCCCCCCCCCCCAGCAGTCACTGCTCAGGGGTGCTAAGAAGGAGGTGGACGGCCTCTCAGAAATCTCCGGCAGCTGCTCATGTCCCAGCCTTCTCCACTGGTGGTCAGGCAGGACGGTGTGATGATTAGGAGCACCGACTGGGCAGTTAGGCCCACCCAGGCCTAAGATCTTACCATTTTCTACCTGTGTGACCTCAGGGAAAAGTCCTAGCCTCTCTGAGCGTCAGGTTCCTCGCTTGTAGTGTGAAAATGATGATTCCTCTTCCATGGGATCATTGAAAGGACTAAACGCAGTAAGTCTTGTAACATACGTAGCTCGGTACTTGGCTCAAAACACCCCGCCCATAGCAGCTGGGGCAAACTGGGCTCCCCCCACTTGGCAACCCTGAGTGTGTCTCAAACTTAGGAAGGAAGATTGTAGATGGCAAAGGGCACTTATTCTCCCGTGACCATCACACTCAGAAGGTAGAAGGAAGTCATCTTCCTTGTGTTGAGGAGCACAAACTTTTCTCTTGAGAGACTCTGGGCAAGTTACCTACAATCTCTCTAGGCCTCAATTCCCTCATTGGTAAAACTGGAAGTACAATCATTACATTTATTTATTAATTTGAGAGGGCGAGAAAGGCAGGGGAGGGGCAGTGGGAGAGGGAGAGAAAGAAGTGTAAGCAAGGTCCACACCCAGCACAGGTCGAAACAGAGGGGCTCAATCTCATGACCCTGAGATCATGACCTGAGCCAAAATCAAGAGTCAGACGCTTGGGCGCCTGGGTGGCTCAGTTGTTAAGCATCTGCCTTCGGCTCAGGTCATGATCCCAGGGTCCTGGGGTCGAGGCCCGCATCGGGCTCTTTGCTCCGCGGGAAGCCTGCTTCTCCCTCTCCAATTCCCCCTGCTTGTGTTCCCTCTCTTACTGTATCTCTCTCTGTCAAATAAATAAATAAAATCTTTAAAAAAAAAAAAAGTCAGACGCTTAACCAATTGAGCCACCCAGGTGCCCCATCATTACTTTTAATTAATAGAGCCATAATTAATCTAATTTAATAATAAGAGCGGTGAGTTATCTGTACTCATTGTCTCTACTTCCTCAGCTCCAGTTGTGTCTTGAGGCTATTCCTGACAGCCTCACACTGCACTGAAACCTCTCCTATCCAGCTCACTAGTACCGCCATGTTGTCAAACCAGTGGGTACTTTTCCATCTCTGCCTCTGACATAGCCGATCACTCCCTCCTTTTCTCACTTGGATTTTAGGACAGTACCCATTCCTGGTTCTCTCCACTGTGGCACTCCTCATTTCCATTGCTGGCAGCTTGTCTTCCCAACATTTAGTTGTTGGAGGGCCCTGGGGCTCATTCTCTGCTGTGGTCACTCCTGGATGATCTCCTCCACTCCCATGGCTTTGGATCAAGTGTCCACACTGATGGATCCAGTAGTTCTGTCTCCAGTACAGACCTCTCCCTTGAATGCCCATTCATAAATCCAATGCATCTTTGGCATGACAAGCCTCGCTAAAATAGGAACTCTTCATTTTGCCCCTGTTTCTCCCTACTCAAACTGCTTCTTCCTTGGGCTTCTCCATTTCCAAAAATGGTACCAGTTGTTCAGGGGAGATACCTGAGAGTCTCCTTGATTCTTCTCTGCACATCCCACAACCAGTCCCTGGATAAGTTCTGCTAGGGATCCTGCAAAATGCATCCCACATCTGAGTGCTTCTCACCTCCCTACCAGTCCACCCCCTTCCCTCACTGATTCCCTACAGTGGCCCCAACTTCCGACTCCCACTCTCACTCCTGCCCCACAATGGTGGTTATGGTCTGCTCACTACGTAGCAGCCAGAATTATCTCTTAAAAGGGGAAACCAATCATGTCACCCCTGCCCCATCAAAACTCCAATAGCTTCCCATTGCAACCAAGCCAAAATGAAGGCTTCCTAGCGCCCAGTGTGATCAGCCCCCTGCTGACCCTGCCCTTCTCACCTCCCTCCCCACCTCCCTCTTCCAGTCGGCTTCAGCTGAGCCATAATTGAGGTGATCCCACTTAAGGACTTCTGCATTTGTGGGCTCCATAATGCACATCTTTGCATGCTTGCTCCCTCATCTCATTCAGCTCAAATGTGACCACTTCAAGGAGGCCCCTCCTGATTGCCCTCTGTAAATTATTCCCTTTTCCTTCAAATCAGTCTAACCTGTTATCATGCGTATTTTTTCTACAGAGCATTCATCTCTACCTGAAATTTTATTTTATATACACGTGTTCTATATATATATATATATACACACACACACATATGTATATTCATTTACTTATTTATTATTCAAAACTCTGTCTAGAATATAAACTCTGTGACGATATGGACAGGGTCTTGTTCATGGCTGCATATGCCCAGTGCCTAAAAAAGCCCTAAGCCTGTAGAAGGCATTCAAAAACGTGTTGAATGAATGAATGATAATTACCTGCTTCAAAGGGCTGATGTGTGAATCCAATACAAGGATGCATGTAAAGCCCTTACTTAGCACAGTGCCTCACACAGTAGGACCTCAGTAAACATTAGCTCCTACCATATGTAATCAGCCCCCTTAGAGCGAGGACGTCCTTAACTGTTACCACAGCTACTACCACCCCTTTCAGATCCTCTGGGCAGGGCCCCCGCAGGGCTGGGTGTGCCAGGCCTTGGTTCTGAGGGACCCCAGTGCACCCCTTATCAGCTGTTTGTGTTTAGACTCTGAAAGGGACAAATAACTCTAGTACCTCTGACAACATTTAGGGCTCTGCCACCATTTTATTATGTGAGCAAACATTTGATAGCTGGGAAGCCCATCCCTAATGACAGGTCATAGAATCTCGCTGGCGTCTCCTTATCTGCCCTTCTTGTTTGCTCTCCTATTGAAACCTGCAAGGTCACGAGCCATTTTCTCTCTCCTCACCTGAAATCTGAAAATTGGAAAAAGGCTGATAGTGGGAAGTAAAGAGACTCGAAAGTGGGGGTGGGTGGCGAGAGGAAGAGGAGGCAAAGGGTATCAGAGGACCCTGACCAGGGCCTCAAGAATTTAAAAGGGTCAGAACCTGTCCCCTCGAATGCAATCACACTCTGAAGAGGGCTCTCAGGCCCAGGCACCCTGTGCAGCCCCAGTGTTAATTCTGAGCCTTTCCCATGTATCAGTTCGCCTGACTCCTCAACAACCTCCATTTCACAAGTGAGAAAACTGAGGCACAGAGAGAGTGCCGGACTAAGAACACAAAGCTAGGAGAAGACTCTTAACCTCAGAGCATATTAGAAAGAACACGTGCCCGAGGGCACCCAGAACCAGTTTGAATCTCTGTCTCTATGCTGTCCTAGTTCTGAAACTGGGTAATTGGCTCTCTTTGAGCTTGTCTTCCTAATCTGTAAAATGGGCATAATGGCAACCTTGTACAGGATTATGGCTGGGAGCACTGATGAGATAATAATGCAATAATAGGCCTTTAGTAGTAATGATAGGTGTGTGTGTGTGTGTGTGTGTGTGTATGCACATATAAGCTCTTGAGTGTTGAAGGAAGATCCTTAGAGAAGGAGCCATTAAGCCAAAAGGCAGAATTTTCCCCTTAGATGGCAAAACAAATGAAAGGGAAGGAAGAGACAGAGGGAAGCAAAAAGGGTCTCCCTGGAGAGAAAAGGACGGGAATGATGTTCCACGACCGCCAAAATGAATGAGGCCCGGGGCCCTGGAAGGGGAGGCCACCCCCAGGATGTGGGCCGTGGCTCCTCTCGGGGGGTTTCTCCATCCATTCTGGGGTCTCCTGCCCCCCCCCCCCGCCACCCACCTGGAAGTCTGGCATCGGAGGCCTTCAGCCCAGAGTTCTTGTCTTAATAGGAACAAGCCTGTAGAAAGCACTTTGCAATTCCCCTCACGCCTTCCCTGATGGGTCGTTTGAGCAAGTGGCGATTTTCTCATGTGCTTTATGGCCTGTTGCTCAAGTAGATCATCAGTTCTGGCCAGTCTGGGAGCTGATTAGAAATGCAGGTGCTTAGGCCCCACCTCAAGCCCGCTCGATCGGAATCCACCTTTTCACAGGCTCTCTGGTATTCATGGGTCCATTAAAATTTGGGGATCAGTGGTCTAGGGGACCCCTGCCCTTAGAGGTGTTAGGAAGAGGACCCTTACTTCCACGAGAGGCAAGAGCTGCCGTCCAGCTGCCGTTGAGCAACCACACCGAGCACGCTGTAAACCCCACGCTCACAGAAAGAGGAGCTTGACTTCAGGATAAAGGTCAGCGAGTTATGACTATTTCAAGGTCTGCAGCAATACACTGCTGTCTTCTGAAGTGGCCGGGAAACCTGGCTCGCGAGTTTCCCTAAAGGGAGCATAGCACCAACCCGGGGGCACTGAGCGGGCACTGGGGGTCCTCAGCCCGCGGCTGGCTGAGTGGGGTCCAGGCTCCCCTGGAGAAGCCAAACAAATGGCCTCGTCCCTGCTGAATGCACGCCGCTGAGCTCTCTCTCCTCTCTCTGCAGTGCCCCCTCCAAGCCTGGTGATGCCCACCCATCACTTACTTTGTGCACAGCAACAAGGACCCTATTTGCCACACCGTCCGCCTCCAGGCAGCTGTCACGGAAAAGGCCAGTGGCCTGACAGGCACCTTCGAGAGAGGTCCCTGCCTACCTGACATCCCGCTGGTGTCCCGGACGGACAAGGACAGCCCGCTGGGAGGCACAGCCCAGAGTGCGGCTTCCCTCCCCTTCCACGCAGTATTGTCGCCATGTCTCTCCCAAGATGTCCAGGACTCCCATCCGGCCCGCGGGTGGGAGCCGAGAAACCACGGAGGAGGAAGAGAGAAAGCTGTCGTGTCTACGTTGCGCTCCCTCGTCGAACAAACTGATGCGAAAAACTTGAATCTGTTACTGAAATGAGGACACGTGCTATTGAACTGAGCCAAACACACTGTAAATATGAGCAGCCTCCCGCCCCCTACCCCATCCCAGCTGATCTTGAGATTTCTTTTGAAGAAGTAAATTTCTCCAATGGGTGTAAACTATAACCTAATGTAATTAAGTGCAATTGCCCCTCCGCTTCCTCCCCCCCACCCTGTATATAATACTAAAGTGTCTATTAGTTCTCTTTGTAAAGGTCGGAGTTGAATCTTCCAAGTGATTGGCCCCCTTCCCCCCCCCCATGGAGAAATAGCCTGAGTCGGGAGTGAAAGCTCCTCCCCCTTTCCCTCTGGCCTGGACACACACCCACACATGGGGACCGTGTCTGTGGGACTGACCACCAGCTAACGCCGGCCTCCTGTCGTGAAGACACACCTCTGGATCCTGGAGGGGCCACACATGGCGGCAGACTGATACCCTAGCTTCCGGCAGGGCTGGGGGTTCAGCCAGTCCACCACCAAGATGCCGCAAGGCAGGACAACTGGCTGCTTGACAGCACAAGAAAGCATGACTCTCTCCGAAAGCCTCCCATTAAAACAATTTATTTTATCACTGCCCAGAGTCTCCTATTTCTGTCTCTGACGCTTTGTCTGCCAAGGTTCCGCCAAGAACGCCCCACCCCCTCAGCCCCGGCCCGACTCCCCTTGGAATGTTCCACGCATTCCACCGGGCTCATGGCTGCGTGTCCCGGTGTCTCCGTGCCGGCTGCACTGCTAAGGTCAGAAGAGTCGATACCCCCAGCCAGACTGCGCAAGCCCCTCCGAGGGGCTCCGGCCAGAGCAGGAGGCAACACCTTTGCCTTCCCCACAGCTCACAGGAGTGAAGGATAGAGCCAGCTCTTGGTGACTCTTGGTCATAGGAACAGATAAAAAGTGGGAAGAATAGAAACCCTGTGGGTACCTTTTTCAGCTTCATTTTAGGCATTAACCCCAGCCTTTCCTTCCTTCCCTAGAGCCATTAGTCACTAGGAGAACAGGCTCCCGTGAGTGTTGCCTCCTGCCTGGGGTTTCCCACTCTGGCAAGGATGCTAATGAACACAACTCGTCCAAAAGGTGAAAAGCCAAAGGCCTGGACCCTCCACCCACAGGGGCTTTGCCACAAATCCAGCGTTGACTCCAGGAGGAAGGAGGATGTATCTGTCCGCTTTGCTGTATCCTCTTGTACAGCATAGACCCTACCAGCATGTGGTTTCTTGCTTCTTGTCCGAGCAGTTCCCAGGAAGGTGTGAGCAAGGGAATTCTGCTGAGCAGGCCCCAAGAAACAGGTTTTTCCAAATCCCAGTGCAGTGGAAGATGCACTTCACAGTGAGCTGTGCGGATTTATGGAGAACATGTTCTACTGTGTGCCCAGGACAGGGATGGCTAGATATGGAAATGCCGACCTCCTCTGGTTCCTGGCCCCCCCAGACAATGTAATTGGAGCCGAAGGGGTCAAGAGAAAACTCATGGTTGGGTTGAGAGGAGCAGGGGCCAAGGCCAAGCACCACGTGCTAAGAGAGGCCAAGATCTACTGTCACTAGCTGATGGCTCCTGTGAGTTCTAGGAGGAGGAAGGGAATATAGGCCTCAAGCCCCAGTCTCAGTTGGAACCCTATATCCGGACTCACATTGTTTCTGGGACAGCAAGTATCTGCATTTGACAGATTTAGATCTTGCATTGTTGCAATAACCCTGAGAACCCAGAAGGTCTTATTCATCCAAGAGGTCGTGTGGATAGAGCTGGAGGCTGAGGGGAGCGAGGATGGATGGGTGGGGCTAGTCTCTAGGGACTTTTCCTAACCAAACCCTATAGAAACCAAGACACATAGAAAACAGCGCTGGCAAGTTTAGCATCTCCCTTCTGCATCAAGCAGGGACCTCCTGCACTGGCTCTAAGGGGGGCAAGGGGGTCACCGTGGAGGTTTCAGGTGGAATTATCCACGCTGAAGATTCACTTGCAACTAAAAACCCCCATTCTTCCTCCAGAACCTCATGGACTGACATTTCCAGGCTCTCTCTTTACACCTGGAGCCTAGACTAACAGACAGATGGACCTGTTTTGTTTTTGTTTTTTCTACGGTCATTTTCTAGGGTGAGCCCTGGGGAAGCAGATTTCATTTTAACACCCATGGGTAAGAAATGAAATTGGTAATGAAGACCTGCCTTAACTTTTTCCACGCCAAACAGTGGACTATTCCCCACCAAAGGCAGAGATAACTGGAGGGTTAGCTGCTAGGTTCAGGTGGATAAGGACACAATGCAGACCCCAGGGAATCTCAGCCCTTGGCCCACAGCTGGGGGGTGGGGGGGCGAGTCTTTGATATTCCTTTTGGAGCCAGAATGCCTTGATTAGAATCTCCAACTCCAGCACTTAACCCCATCCTCATTGTCTTCCTGCATAAAATTGAGTGATGATAGTAGTACCTACCGTATAAGGTTGTTTGAGGAGTAAATGAGTTGATACGTGTCAAGCACTTGGGAAGTGTACCTGCTACGTTGTGTTAGTATCCTGTCATCCCACAGTGACTTCTCGTGTAGCCTTCTGGGCTTTGTTGCTATTTCCAGATCACCTCATCACAAATTTGATACTTGGTAAAGAAAACTGCCAATTACCGGTAAACTGATGTTGTTCATTTCTATGATGTATGGCAGATCCAGCAGGGAACCAAGGATGAATCAGGGAGGGTCTGAGGAGAGAGGAAAGGCTTGACTGAGGAGAGTCTTTGTCTCCTAAGGGAAAGAAGGAGGTAAAATGCGGTGACTTTGCAGGAAGGGTGAGAGCCAGGGGGCCCAGACCAAAGGTGGGTGGGGGCCATGGAGGAGGACTGCCCGGAGCAAGGAATGGTGTGGGTCAGGAAGAAACAGGAGCAAAAAAATTTTCCCAAGGAAAATCAGGGCTGATGTGCCCCGTTTGAATTAGGAATTAATTCAAACACACACCATCAAAATCTGCTCCGGAATATAAGGTTGCCAGTGCAGTGACTATGACATATTCATGATTTAATGCTTCAGACACACCCCAATTGCATCAAACAGGCTGAATATTCATGAGAAGCCGCAATCCGCTAAACCGAATGCCTATAAAGCCTGTCCCTCCCACTCTATCTTCCTCCCTCTCCCTCTCTCCCCCACCCTCTGCCCCCAGTTATGCTGCAGAGGTCATTCTGGCTAGGCAAATACTAGGTTGTCAGCCAAGATTTATAACATGACCGTATTTTTTAAATGAATCTTCGGGGTATGCAGGACTTCACACACGCCTGAATGACCATTTTTTCCTGGGTGTATGTACAGCGCTCTGCGCACAGGGAGAGAGGAAACACGTTCTAAGGGAGAGCAGAGCAGAGCAAACGGGGGGGAGGGGGGAACATCAAAAGCAGGAATCATCAAAGCAGTTTTCACACAGTGTGCATATGTATGTTTACGCCAACAGATCACGCAACACAAACACGAGATATTTGTTTGCAGTCTCCACCTACTTAATTTTCCTACATACTGTTACGTTCCCAAAAGGCAGGTTTCTCTTCTGTGCCCTATTGTCCAGACAGCCTTAATAAGCCAATTATATTAAATTATTCTCAATTACAAATGGGATAAAAAGAGAAAGCTAATTTTTTTTTTTTTTTTTTTTTAAAGATTTTTTATTTATTTATTTGACAGAGAGAAACACAGCGAGAGAGGGAACACAAGCAGGGGGAGTGGGAGAGGGAGAAGCAGGCTTCCTGCAGAGCAGGGAGCCCGATGCGGGGCTCGATCCCAGGACCCTGGGATCATGACCTGAGCCGAAGGCAGACGCTTAACGACTGAGCCACCCAGGCGCCCCATGAGAAAGCTAATTTTTTTTTAAAAGACCAAAAAATCCCAGTATAAGGAAAATGTGTCTGATTTCCTGATATTGGAAGACCTTCTGCGTATCCCTTTGCTTTGGGAAACATCATCTAGTCCAAAATAATGTCTCATTTATTTATCTAAGAAATATTTACTGACACCTATTGTGTGCCAGGCACCATTGTTCTGGACACTGCGGATACATCAGTGAACCAAATACATAAAAATCCATCCCCCTCTTGGGGCGCCAGGCTGGCTCAGTCGGTGAGCATGTGACTCTTGAGCTCGGCGTCGTGAGTTCGAGCCCTGCTTGGGGTGTAGAGATTACTTAAAAAAAATCCTTCCCCTCCTGAAGTTCATTCTGGTGGGGGAGACAAGCAGTAACTGTGAATGGTGTGTGATGACAAAACCATCTACGAGGGGGTGCCTGGGTGGCTCAGTCGTTAAGCGTCTGCCTTCAGCTCAGGTCATGATCCCAGGGTCCTGGGATCGAGCCCCGCATGGGGCTCCCTGCTCAGCGGGAAGCCTGATTCTCCCTCTGCCTGCCGCTCCCCCTGCTTGTACTCTCTCTCTCTGACAAAGAAATAAAATATTAAAAAAAAAAAACAAAACACGCACCTATGAGAGATCCAGCAGGGAGGCTAGAGGAGCTGGAGCTGAGTGACAGGGAGAACGGTGGGTCAGGGAGGAGAGCAGGGTGTGAGGCATGACGACAAATGACAGAGGGCCTTGTCACCATCTGAAGGGACTGCTGTAAGCTGCCGCGAGGACCCAGCTTTTACTCTGAAGGAGCTGAAAGCCATCGGTTATGAACAGAGCAGGGACAGAACTTCTGTTTTCACTCTGGCTGCTGAGTTGTAGGGAGGGGCCAAGAGTGACAGCAGAAAACCATCAGAAGCCATTGCTGTCATCGGCCTGAGACCAGGGGTGGTGGTGGAGGTGAAGAGAGGGGGTCTGATTGTGGATGTCCTCTTGAAGGGAGAGGATTTGGAGGCACCAAGATTTCCCAGTGGTTTGCACGCAGAGTCTGAGAAAGAGAGGCGCTGAAGGTGGTTGCGAGGTCTGGGGGCCTGAACAAAGGAGGAAATAGCAACTGATGTTGTAGAAAATGAAAAACAGGGCTGTCGGATCATGGACTCTACCTCAGATATTTTTTAAAGTGGCACTTTAGGAAGCAACTTGGTAGTAGGTCGTGGGATTGTGCCTGCTATTATCAGAGACGTGATGTTGGAGCTCTCCAGGGGCAATAACATGACATTCAGTCATTCATCCAACCCATGTTTATTGAGTACTTACTATGTGCTACATACTCTTCTAGGCTCGGGGAGAAAAACCATTAAAAAAAAAAGGTCACTTTTGGGGCATCTGGGTGGCTCAGTCAGTTGGACGTCCAACTCTTGATTTCGGCTCAAGTCATGATCTCAGGGTCATGAGATCGAGCCCCACATCAGGCTCTGCCCTGAGTGTGGCGCCTGTTTAAGATTCTCTCTCTCCTTCTCGCTCTGCCCCTCCCTGCTCCCTCTCTCTTTCTCTCTCTCTCTCTCTCTCAAATAAATAAATAAAATCTTTTTTAAAAATTCATAATTACTTCACAATGTATATAAATCAAATTATCATGCTGCAGGCCTTAAGGTTATACAGTTTTATATGTCAATTATTTTTCAATAAACCTGGCAGAAAAAAAATCTTATTCGTAAAACAGATTGCCTTGCCCAGGAAACATGAGTGGTAAGGAGAAAGGTGCTTGTTTCTCAATCTTTAGGAAACCTATTTTCAACAGGAGCCATACTTTGGAGAAGCTTGAATTAATAAGTAAATGAAAAACTTAAACCTGTTGCTCACGTTTGTATGATGGAAGCAAGCCCGGCTACCGCTGTAGTTAGGGTTAGCCGTTCATCCACTTCTTTGTTCGTCTAGTAAGTATCTGCTGCTGCCGTACAGAGTTGTAGTGAAGAGCTCAGGCTGGAGGGCAGTAAAAATCCAGGTTCAAATCCAGGCTCTGCCACTTACTGGATGTGTGATCTTGGGAAGTGTACTTAGCCTCTCTGTTTCCATATCTGCAAATAAGGTTGTCATAAGGATTAGCGGAGATGCAAGGTGCATCAAGCCCTTTGCCTGGTATATAGAAAGTGCTCAATAAGTGTTCATTACTAGCCTCCAGTCCTTCCAGGACTACATGAGAAGACATGACGGGCCCCAACCCCACTGTCACTGTCTGTCTTCCCCTGACTAGGATGTAAGTTCTATGAGAACAGGGACTTGGTGTTTTGTTCACTGTTTGGACCCCATCCTTCAGTACCTGGCACAAATTAAGTGCTCAGTAAATACTGTTTGAATGAATGAATGTGTGTATGTATGCCATGGAGTTTACTAGTCAAATGTCTGAAAAATGATCCACTGTCTACCTACCACCACCATCTCAAACTCCTCAAACTTCAAAGGAAGGAGCAAGTCGTTACTATTTTTTTAAGATTTTATTTATTTATTTGAGAAAGAGAGAGAATCTCTAGCAGACTTCTTGCTGGGTGAGGAGCCTGACGTGGGGCTCAATTCCAGGACCCTGAGATCATGACCTGAGCCAAAACCAAGAGTTGGACACCCAACCGACTGAGCCACCCAGGCGCCCCTCATTGTTATCACTTTTATAAATGGGGATAAGAGAGGAAATAGATAAAAATGGAGATCCTAGGTAATGTCTTATGGCTAGTGTAGTAGCTAACTAGGGCTAGTTAGGCCAGCTTGGAACCCATCTGGCTCCTGAGCTGACACTCAAGAAGGAAAACCAACAACAACAAACCACTTCTATCTACCCATGGGCCCACTCCCTGTACCCCATCTGCAAATATTCCTATCATCCACAGGAAGGTGACCAGATTGCAACCTTCTCAAGGACAGAACCCCTAGGCGATGCCTTTCTTCACCAGCCCAGCCCAGGTCTTCGTTCCTTTAACTGTGTTCTTTGCATGTTTTCATTATGCAAGGCATCTAGTATGGTGGAGAGGGACGTAATAGATTCCCATTCACTCATTCATTCAACAAACCTCTTTTGCACACTGACTTTGAGCCGGTTTAGTGTGGTAGATACTGGGGGTTCCAAGATGCCCTGAGGGAGTTCCCAACCTGGCTGGGGAGACAGACAAATTAGCAGGTGATTGCACTGCAGTGTGTAGGTGTGAGAAGGCAGAGTGGTAGGACAATAGAAACAATTCTGTTTAGATAGAAATCAGAGAAGTTTCTTTGAAAGACACTTGAACTACGTCATAATGAGTGACAGTTCACCAGGCAGAAGCAGGGTGGGGAGACTTTCCACATCGAGGGACCACAACGTGCCAAATGAATGTCCAAATCAATGAGTTCCCAGTGTTGTCTGGCCCAAACCTTCTGTCTTCTGCATGCCTGGGACCCCTGCCTGAACTTCTCTTGCCCTGGTTCTGTAAATCATGATCTGACACAGTGAAATATGTTCTCCAGGCTGCAAGGTCCTCAGGTCAAGGTAATGGGTCACTAGCCAGCCAGTGCCTCCAAGGAGTGGGCCAGAGTCTGAGAATCAAATATGTGGGCCCCACATCTCAGATGAGCAGAGGGAAGGCATGGGGGAAGGCATGTGATGTTTACGTTCAGTAACTGCAAAGCCACCAGCTTGCAAAGTGTCATTACGTCTGCAGGTGGAGGGTAATTTTCTTGTTACTCAAGGACTCTTGATCAGGCTCAGATTGGTCTCTGGGGAATTGCTTTATGACCCAGAGCCAGGCAGCGATAGCTAGGAGATGTGGTTTGCTGGGCAGAAGTTTACAAGGCAGGAAATTGCTTCACTGGGCACAACCATTCATAAGAAACACCTCTGGGAAAAGGAGACAGAGCTCCTGGCAGCTCTGCCCCTGGCCATGTGTTTACATCAGCAACAGCCCATGTTCCTGGTTACACAATGTGGCAGCGTCAGTTCGAGTGGGGGATCTTTGCCCCATGGAAGAATAAACACATTCCTCACTCTCAGTGGAATTAGCAGACCTCACAGACTTTTCAGTGACTCTCCTGGAGGCCTCAATGTCATAGGAAGGTGACTCTAAACATGATTAGCTCTACGCCCAAACTTAGTCCAAATGTGGTTGAAGCGCAGGTTCAGATGAAGATACTCCAAAAGTGAAGGGTAGAAAAGTGTGACGATCTTTTGTCAGGCAGTGACCAAAGCCACACTAGGTTTCTTAGGAACAATCCAGGCACGGGCGTCGGGGTCACTGGTCAGTCTTTGGGGAGGAGGGGGACAGGGCTCTGGGTTGTTTGCATACATTCCAAAGCCCATGTGTCCATTGTCCCACCAGCTCAGAGCTGAGGTTTGGAGTCCAGAGTTTTTCTGCACGAGAGCCATTAGATCTGCACACATCATGGGGAAGAAAGATAAGAGGCAGGGGCCAGCGTCTCCAGAACCATGGGGGTCTGTCTGGCAAGTTGCTGGAGGCCTCCAACCCAGCACTGCTCATTAGAACCAAGAGTCACACCCTCAGCCCTACTCCTTCCCACCCCCTCGGTGACCCCCATCTCGGTCTCATCAAGTGAGCGTCAAGGGGCTGCTTTGCTTCTCTGAGGCCTCAGGCTGTGTATCTGTGAAATGGGGCCACTTCGTGTCACAGCTCCAAACTGAGGATCCAGTGAGACTCTGAATTTCCTCACCTTCAAGCGTGTTCGCACACCCAGGGTTTGGTGCATTGTCCTGGCGCAGGTGGGCAGGCGGGCAGACTTGGAGGGGAATCTTGTTTTATGTTTTTGACCTTCATACAAGAAGTTGCAGATGGTAAATCCACCGTTACCTCTGACTTAGTCCAGAACCTGCTCTTTATGTACTTACACTTCTGGGCAGAACATTCCAGGGCAGCTGGTGGCAGAAGGCCCTGGGCCGGCCCTATCTGAGGTTTTTTCACTTCCTTGGAGATTATTTGTTTAATTCTGTCTGCCATTTGTAAGTTCTTCTTTTGTAGTTTTATGGTTTTATTAACATAAATACGACGTGCACATAAGCTGTCTGTCTGTTCATTTTCCGGGCTGTGCAGCCTGGCATTGGGCTTGGTGACTTTGATGGCCAGCTGGGCTGCTCTTTCCATGGTGGCTTTGCAGTTCTTGGAGGAGACGTTGTGAGCAATCTCTGCACAGTAAGATTTGTTGCACTTGACGCTGTGGACTAGGAACTTCAGAAGACACTGGGAAGCATGTGCTTTGTTTTCCTGTTGCTCCCGTAACCAGTGTTGGGCATCAAGATCTGGCCCTTGAATCTTCTGTGCACCCTGCTGTCAGTGCCTCTGGGTTTCTACCAGTTGTGCTTAATTTTGACGTATCGGTCTGACTGGTGCCGGATGAACTGCTTGGGCTTCCCCAGAGGTCTGAGGGCGGCCATGTTGCCAAGTGGGAAATGGATGCCCCCTCTGCAGGCGGTGCCGGGGAAGAGGGGGGAAGGTGGCACTTGAGGGCTTCCCATTTGCAAGTTCTTTTTTTTTTTTTTTTTTTTTTTAGGATTTTATTTATTTGCGAGAGAGAGAATGAGAGACAGAGAGCATGAGAGGGAGGAGGGTCAGAGGGAGAAGCAGACTCCCCGCCGAGCAGGGAGCCCGATGCGGGACTCGATCCCGGGACTCCAGGATCATGACCCGGGCTGAAGGCAGTCGCTTAACCAACTGAGCCACCCAGGCGCCCCCCATTTGCAAGTTCTAAAGGGGCCCAGACCATGTCCCTCTTGGTCACCGTTCCATCTCCAGTACCTCATAGGAATGAATAAACACATGTATGAATGCATGAATGAATAAATCAATGGGTTGCATTTTTTTTTTTTTTTAAATCTGAAAACCACTGATACCCTGAATCCGTAGCAAACCTACAGTGGACTTCTGGCCACCTAGCTTCTGCCTCATCAGATAAGCAGCAGCCTTGATTCCTAGTTCCCTTATACAGATGGAACAGTTATGTCAGGGAAAGCAAGGTGGGCTTTGGTGCTAAAGCCCGCCCAGGCAGCCACAAGGACAATTCCTAGGCCTTTAGGTAGTTAGTTCCTTCAGTATCCACTTTAGGAGTTGTTTTCAAGCCCCTCAGGATCTCACGCGCCTGTTGCCTGCCCTGCCCGTTCCCTGTGAAGGAGACTGCAAAAAGGTTTAGAGCCACTGTCTCTGGACATTTGGGGAGCAGCGTTACAGGCCACCTGACCTCCAAATCCTGCTAGAGGAACCAGGATAAGCCCAGAGGGGAAGGGATGATCCTGTGGGTCAAGCCGGAGGAGTGTGTGGCCAGGGCAGCATAGGACAGACTCAGAGGAATGTTTTGGTATCAAGGGCATGGCCATGCAAGCATGTTAGGGACCCACTTCAGGATGGTACCGCTGAATGTGGTGCCTGTGCATGGGTCTGATGTCCTAAAAGGGATGCTTCTCAAACGGGCGTAGGGCAGTGAGCCGTAGGGAGTACAAGAGGCCACAGGAAAAATAGCTTATCTTCCCAGGGCATCAATTTTATTCAGAAATAAGTAATTTTAACTGCATTTTTTATACAAGAGCAAATGCATGATCATGATACAAAATTTGCACACATTTTTGAGATAAAATATGGGGCTTCAAAGAAAGCTCCTGTTTGCTGTGATCTAAAACCCCAGGTCCCTTCAGAAGCGTGACTTCGCTCTTCTCTGCCATTAATGGTACTTCAGTAGAAACATTTCGGAAGCACTGGCCTAAAAGAGCCGTGCAGAAAATGCCACCCATTGACAACACCCCCACCGCCCGTGCATGATGCTAGACCCCCACTCCATGCAGAGAAGGTGTCCTTGATGGGACAGTGGCACTGGGACAGCAACAGTCTCTCCCACCATCTGGGCTGACCCTCGGATTCCATGAGATCAGCTTGCTGTCCTTCTCCCAGGTTCTCGGAGACATAAGTCCCCTGTCCGAGAAGAGGGGTTACACTCCCATTATCATGTGCTCTCTTTCCGGTGGCCAGCACGGCTCTCAGCTCCAATGAGCCACTCCATCAAGGTGAGTTAGGATGAGCTGAACTCCAGACAGACACCTGCACCTCCTCCTTCCTTCCTCCTGACGGGGAGCCCAAACCGAACAGCGTGGACACAGCTCACGGCGCGGTGGGGGCAAGTTTTACTTCCTCTGCGCCCAGGCTAAGGGCTTAAGAAATTCGTTCCAAATAGAGACACTACTTTTTTACTTTTATTCACATTTTTGAGATGAGGACACTGACATGACATAGGAAAAAGCTAGACAGGCAGATAGCCAGTGAGTTAACAGCCCTGCTCTGAATATGCAGAGATCCCCAGTGACCAGGATCTGGGTCTGGGGTTATCTGCTGTTAGTTTACTCTTCGTCAAACTTTGGCTACCAAAGCAGATTCCCCGGGGCCCCCAGCTGCAGCTCCCTCGCTCCCTCCTCTGACCGCGTGGCAAGTGAAGCTCCTCTGGGTCTCCCTGATTCCGGTGTAAGCCCCCGAAAGTGGGAATGATGTCTAATTAACCTTTGTGCCCCCTACTGCTTAGTGGGGTCTCTGCACCTGAGATGCCCTCAATAAATATCTTGGTGATGAGCATGACAGCAATTTACCAGATAGTTATGAGTCGTTTACCCAGTAATTGTGTTCTGCGCAGTCTGCTGGGCATAGGGATTCAGTGACAAGAAACAGTCTCTTCCCTCAAGGGGCTTGTGGTTTAGCAGGGAAAGCTCCCCTCCCGGAGAGTACAAGCGCCGCCTGCTCTCTGGCCGGTGGACCCAATGGCTGACATGGAAACTTCTAAAGCCATTGAAGTGGGCTTGGCCTCCCACAGCTGAAATCAGGGGGGAACCAAAAGGAGGATGGCCTCGAAGGGGGCCTTCCACAATCACAGGAATGCCCAGAGTGGGCAGGCTGGAGGGTGACCTCCCCATCACCCTGTAGGAAAGTGAGGCCAGGCTAACACCTGTTGAGACGGGTACCTCCCATCTGCCCATTGTCCCCTGTTTGCAGGGGAGGAGCAGAGAACTCGGGGGAGGAAGGGGATGGGTCACAAGCAGGTGAGCCTTCCTGTGGCGCCACAGGCATCAGCGCGGAGATAGGACGGCTGTGCTGGAAGGATTTATAACTCCAGATTTCCAGGTCTTATTGTCAACAGGCTCTTTCTCAGTCGCGACATTGGGGGGAGGGCGGGGGGCAGGTAGGCAGGGACAGACTGGAGAGGGGCACTGTGGGGAGGGGCGAATCTGGCAGAAGTGTGCACATTTGGGTGAAGCAGATAGAGGAGTTCAGAAGGGAGGGAGAACGGGAGTGAGGAGAGAGGCAGGGGGAGGCGAAGCTGTTCATGGCGAATGTCGTATGGGATATTGAACTGGTTGAATAATAATGCTTGATCTCTTGTCTCATTCCCTGTGGCCCAGGCTTGAAAGGTCTTAAACCTGCTTTGGAAGGCAGTGAAATCCCAAGGCAAGCCCAGAGAGCCAGCCCAGGGGGAGCACTGTCTTACCCAGGCTTCTACTCTGCAAAATGTTCCCCCCCACCCCCGAGGGCCTCACCCAGTGCATTTTATTGCCTTGGGGAGGGGTCAGGTGGGCAAGGTCTCTGGTCATACCCATAGCACATGAGGGGGGGGGAGTGAGGCAAACTGCCCACCTTGTGCTGCTTTGGTGGTGGAGGGGAGAAGGGGAGAAGGAGACTCCGTAAGTGGGAATGGCGGGCCCGTGGCCACTAAAAGCGCCAGTGCTGCCTTTAGATGCCTCTTTCTCCCTCCAGTCTTCCCCTGCCATTCATTCTTACCTGATGCCACCTGAATAAAAACATGGCCCAAGGGAAGCAACACACTGGGCGGTTTGCCCTGGACCACAGCCCTGTAGAGCACCTCGAAGGGAGGGGGCTTCCGTGGCAGGCCTCCTCTGGACTCGGCCCCTAGTCTGCATTCAGCTCCTAAGTAGGACCGCAGGCTCAGCAAGCCTTGAAAATAGCCTTCTGAGGACCCCCGGAGCATGCCTCCCTCCTCCCGCTTCCCCTGAGACGTCAAATACAGCCGACCTGGGCGGGAGGGTGGAGTTAACAAACACAGCCAGGCTCGGGGGAGGCTTGCGGGCCCCTCCTTCATACTCCGCACTCCAGCCTGAGCACACCCCCCTGGCACTTCAAAGCCGGCGGCTTGTTTGCCTGGCCACAGAGCCACAGCAGTGCTTTCCCTTTTGACCTAAGAAAGCGTCCCTCCATCGTTGCAAGAGGACTGCTGGCCGATGGGGGGCAGCCGAGAGCACAGGACCCTGCCCCGGGGGCTGAGAAGTGGGCATTCCTGCCGGCCTGCCCTGCCAGTGCCAGACCAGGGGATGTGTTGAGAAGGCCTGATAGGCCCCTGGATACACCTCTGGAAGGACTGCCCCAGCCAGGACTCAGTCAGAGAGGGCAGGCTCCACCCCGCCACGGGACGGTGTAACGGGCCACACAAACATACTGGGGAACGGAGACCATGACCCCATGCACTAGCTACTCCAGGAACTGCTCACCACGAATGTGGTGGTATAGTGTGTGTGCTTGTCCATGCCAGGTATACGTGTGTCCATACGCATACGTGTGCACGGGAATGTGCGTAGCCCAGTGATCCCAGACACCAGCCTATGGTTCTCTAGGAATCATGCCCTTGACTCACATTCTGAAAACAAATGTTTATGCTTGATCTGAATGCAAGAGCAGAGAATGGTATATGAAAAAGCAATAAATTAATCCAGCCAATCAGCTCAAGAAATGGAGAAACCTATCTTAGGACTTATGGGGGCCTTCCTTACCCTTCAACTTACTTCTGCCAGGTCAATGATGAAACACTCATATATTCAGGGATCCTCAAAGAGGCGTGAAAAGTCTTCCCAGATTGTAGCATCCAGCACACAGTTAGACCTTTAACAAGACGGTAATAGTGATGACGATGATGATTTTTTCCCTGAAGAATGCCCCTTCCCCCACATTCTCCATCCCCCACAGATGATACTGAGAGTGTCTAAGCTCTTTCTGAAGAGATGGCCCCACAGTAGACGCACTGTAGTGTAAGGGAAGGTGTGGGGACACTAGAGTCACCCAGAGCTGGGTTCACATCCTAATTCTGTCACTTATTCCCTGCATGACCCTGAGGGCATGATTTAACACTCAGATCTTACATTTCTTCATCTATAAAGGGGCTGAAGCCTACTGGAAGATTCTACACTCAGAAAGGAATGTTGCTGGTGATTATAACCAGAGGAAATTATTTGGTGAAGGAACCAATTGGGGCAGGAACCCAGGTCTGGGGCTGCAGGTCCCACGCATGGGGCATCCGAGGTAGCTCCCTTCCCAGTTTAGAGACGCAGCACCCACGGTGGTTTAGAGCCCAGACACCACAACGGGGCTGCTGGAGTCCAATCCCACACACCACTTTCAGCTGCATGACCTGGGGCAGGCACTTAATCTTGGTGCCTCAGTTTCCTCACCTGTAAAACAATGATAATAGTAGTCTCTACTGCAAAGGACTGTTGTCGAGACAAAATGAGTTAATATATATATCAAGTACTTAGAAAATGGATGGCACGTACTAAGTGCCATCTCATGGTTGCTATTTTTATTATTGTATTGTCAACACTGGAGTCACACGATGCTGTCCTTGTAAATACTGTCCAGGCAATATTCCAAATATTTGGTGGAAACGAGGAACATGGGTTGGGGTAGGGGAGGGCTTATTGATTTGTAAGTATGGGTTTGTGAACAGGACAGGAGCAAGGGAGATTTGGGCAGCTAGAATTTCCATCTCAAAGGCATGTCCTGAAATTCATTTGTGTTAGTCAGATAGAAGGATGGATGATGGTAACCCCACTAAACCAGACGGTATAAAGCTGAGCAGAGAACTCTGATTCCTGCTGTCTCTTCCCTTCCTGGGGCTCTTCTATCATCTCTTAAGGAGGTTTTAAAAATCATGAGATTTCTGGTTTCATGTAAGAAATTTAAACTCTATAGCAAAAATCTCAAAGTACCGATGCTCTGAAATTTGAGTTTTATCCTGTTCCAGGACAGCAGCCCTAAATGACTTCACTTACCCCTGACTAATCAGGTGTTTCGTGGTAACCTGTTGGCAGCCTCCAAGCTGCAGATGCTTCCCCTTTTGCCCTGTCACAGAGTAGATTTCTGTCCTAGTTGCCTCCCCACAGACCTCGCCCTGACCTAGAGAGCTCCAAAGTGCTGCAGTAAAGGGTACAGGGGATGGAATGGGAAAAAAAGCCAAAGAGTTAACCCTGGACTTAAGTCAGCAATGTGCCATAGTTGCTGAGAAGACAAAAGTCTAGAGTGCTGTGTCTGGGTCATGTGACACAAGAGCCCCACTTATTTGCAATCAGACCCCACCTTAAAGTCTGGGCATCACTTTTCAAGAGGGACATTTAACCAACTGGAAAGCATTGAGAGGAGAATAATCAGAATGGTGAAAAGTCTGGAAATTATCTCATGTAGACAATAGTGAACATCCTAGAGATGAGTAGTCTCACAGGGAAGAGCTAAGGAGAACAAATGCTTGAATGTAGAGGAGAAAATGCATTGCTCTCTGGGCCAGAGTGTGGGCAGATCGTGGATCCACATGACAATTGTTCAACTGTTTTGTCAATGAAGTGAACCTACCCTAGCAGTAGGTAAAGGCTGGAGGATGATCTCTCAGGGATGTGGTATAGGGATAACTACATTAAATAAGAGGTTGGAAAAGATAAGAAGCCATTCAACTCTTAAGAGTCTGTGAGTTTGTTTGTTTGTTTTTGTTTGTTTGGTTTTTTTGAAGTTATAAGTAGGACAAGTCTTCTGTTTAAGCAAAACAATATCTGCCTAACACTCCCACTATTAGAGTCATCTAACTGGGTAAAACCATTGTTTGTTCTGAAATATCTCTTTTAAAATGCAATATGTTGTCTGAGAAAGGTGACACATTAGCACAGACAGCTAACTAGAAGGAAGTTTGGAATCATGGAAATAGCATGCGACTGTGAAACAGAAGATTCTGGTTTGAATCTTCCACTTATTATCTATGTGGTCTTAAGCAAGTTATTGACCTCTTTGAGTTTCTGTTCCTTCATCTATTAAATGAGAATAAAAATGCCTATTCTCAGATACCAAAGACATATACATTTTGCTGGTACAGACCTATCAGACACAGCATAGCTCCAGAGCCAGTAGCTCTAGTGACATATCATAGTTAAGGTGACATGTTCCTCTAACTAACAGCTATCACCTTTCACCACTTTCATCCATATTTTACTGGCTATACCAGGCAATGCCATAAGGCAAGAAAAGAAATAAAAGGTATAATGATTAGAAAGGAAAAAATAAAATTGTTGCTATTTGTTGACAATATGATTGTCTTCGTAAAGAATCCAAGAGAATTTATAGACCGATTCTTGTAACGATTACAAGAATTGTGCAAGGTTCCTGAATTCAGACTCAACATTTAAAAAAATCCAAAGCATTCTTATATACCTGGAAAAACTAATTAGAAAGTGTAATCTTTAAGAGTTCCTGTCACCATATCCACAAAAACTAATAGGTATTAGCAATGGATCTAATAAAAAAAGTGTTGATTCAAGTGGAGAAATTATAAAACTTTATTGACAGTCAGAAGGTCTAAATAAATACAGTAATATACCATGTTCATGGATGGAATACCCAATATTATTTTTTAAATCCCAAATTACTCTATAAATTCAATATAGTTCTAATAACAGTCTCAACTTACCCATATCTGTGTACAAGAAACGTTCAAGCTAATCTTAAAATATGATAGAAAAGAGCCAAGAATAGTAAAGACAATTTTGAAGAAGGAGAAGGAGGTAGTTGCTTTACCACAAGTGAAAATTTTTAATAAGGCTATAGTAATTAAAATAGTGTGATTCTGACACACAGAGAGTAAAGTAACTCCAATGAAATGGAATAGGAAGCTCAGAAATAGACCCACGCATTTAAGAATTTGGTATACTACAGCAATAGCATCACAGATCACTGGGAAAATGATGGACAATCAATAAGTGGTGCTAGAAAAATTGATTACCAATATGGAAAAATAAAATTATTTTCCTATCTTACACTGTATATAAAGAGCAACTTAAAGGCTTTGATGTGAAAAAGCAAAATTTTAAAACTCTTAGAAGAAAATATCAGAGAATAGTTTTGTGGCCTTGGAGTAGGGCAGGATTTCTTAGGTAAGACCCTAAAAGCACGATACTATAAAGAATAAATTTGACTGTGTTAAAATGGAGATTTAATATATTAAATGTGCTTAATATGTTAATTGTATATATATATTTTTAAAAGATTTTATTTATTTATTAGAGAGAGACAGAGAGCACGAGCGCACATGGGCAGGGGGAGGGGCAGAGGAAGAGGGAGAAGCAGACTCCCCACTGAGCAGGGAGCCCAACAGGGGGCTCGATCCTGGGACCCTGAGATCATGACCTGAGCCAAAGGCAGACGCTTAACCAACTGAGCCACCCAGGCACCCTATATTAATTATATTGAAATAGAAAAGCACACTACAAAATGAAAAGTCAAGCTCCAAAGTGGGAGAAAATCTTTACAATGAATACTACTAACAAAGGCTAAGTTACAAATTATATAAGAAATTCTAACAAATCAGGGGTGCCTGGGGGGCTCAGGCGGGCTCCCTGCTCAGTGGGGAGCCTGCTTCTCCTTCTCCCACTCCCCCCTACAGGGGAGAAGCAGGCTCTGGTAGAGCAGGGAGCCCAGTGCGGGGCTCGATCCCAGGACCCTGGGATCATGACCTGAGCCAAAGGCAGACGCTTAACAACTGAGCCACCCAGGGGCCCCACAAGTCAATATTTTAAAAAGGACCCAAAACCTAAGAGAAAAAATATGCAAAGAATATGAACAAGCAAGTCACAGAAAAGGAAACCCAGTGGACAAAAAACATATGCAAAGATACTTGACCTCACCAGTATTTTGAGAAATGCAACTTAAAATCACAATAAGAATGACTTCCAGGTAAATATGGCAGATTGAGCATACTGTCATTTCTTCCAAAAACCTCACTAAGATGACAGCAGATTCTTTTTATAAAAGGCATAAACTCACAATGATAAAGAGAATGGGAGGAGAGACTATAGCAATAAAATTTTGGAAGCTAGAAAGCAAACAAATGAGAGATAACTGACTCAGAAAACTAAAGAAAGCTGAATCTCAATCTAGAAGTGGAGAAAGTTGGGAAGTAACCCATGTTGGTCTACCAGATACCTCAGGCAATGAGGATGAAGATGGAGTGAAAAATAATCAAGATTGGATGGAAATCTTTAAAAAGTCAATAGGTTCCCAGATTTTTCCTTTCTTGCTTCATGCAGTCAGAACTTTGAAGAGAATAAAACAAAGAGTCTGTAGAAAAAGAAAAAAGCAGACAAATGTGAGGGCAGTTTATTATACAGAGAACGAGAGGATTAAGTGAATGTTTATATATTAAATGCTGATGAAGTGAGGGAGTCTATACCCTCCAGGAAGGAGATTGGGAAATGCTTCTGTAAGGATTCTGACTAGTCCAAGGGGAAAGGCTTAACACTTCTGACATCAGGGGTTCCCCCAAGGACATGGCCCAGCCAGGTAAGTGAGCACCATAATCTCAAACTCAGAGCTTTCAATTTTTTAGTGCCCCATGTTTAAATATTAGTGAGCATCCAGGGATCACCAGACTCCTGAAGAAGACCTCTAACATGAACAATAAAGACCAAAACCAACAAACAGGAAAAAGCAACCTGGAGAAAACAGATTCTAAGCAGGAAAAGAAAACTAAAAACAAATAAACAAAAAAAAATCTAAACAAATAATAAAAAGACTATAATTATTATTCTTAGAGAGGTAAGAGTAGATATTACTACATCCATAAAACAAGATGCAGGAAACTTTAAAATGAACATTCAGGGAATTTAAAAAATGTTAGAAATTTAAAATAAAAAAAGAAATTTAAAATATAGATGATAACTTCAATGGAAAACTTAATAAATGGATTGGAAGATAAAGCTGAGAAAATAACCAGAAAGATGAATAAAAGACAAAGAGAAAAAAAAAAAACATAGGAGAGAAAATAAAATAAGACCAATGCAGTAGGTCCAACATCTGAATTATAGGAATTCCAGAGAAAGCAGAGAAAACATAAGAGAGGAAATTCTCAGGTAAATAATCCAAGAAAAATTTCCCAGAAGTAAGACATGGCCTTCTGGATGGAAAGGGCCCACCAAGTGTCCACCGTATTGGATGAAAACAGATCCATCCATACAGACATATTCTTAAATACATAAAACCATAGAATGAATTCAAACCAACTTCAGAAAAGTGGATACTGCTGAAGTATGAGAGGAGAATAGGAATGGGGAGGGATACAGAGTGGGTTTCAACTAAATCTATAGACTTTCTTCAAAAACGAACTGGATATGGCAAAATGTTAACTTTTATTAAATATGGGTAGTTAGGGGCGCCTGAGTGGCTCAGTCGGTTAAGCGGCTGCCTTCAGCTCAGGTCATGATCCCAGCGTCCTGGGATCGAGCCCCGCATCGGGCTCCCTGCTCGGCGGAGAGCCTGCTTCTCCCTCTCCCTCTGTCTGCCGCTCTGCCTACTTGTGCTCTCTCTCTATCTCTGTTAAATAAATAAATAAAAATCTTTAAAAAAAAAAAAAAAAATATGGGTAGTTAACATGAGTACCTGTAATATTCTCTGAACTGTACTGTATCTATTTCATAATTAAAATATAAATTCAATGAGGCTCAGGAAAATATATAAGAATAATCATAGTCGCCAAAAACTGGAAATAAACTAAATGTCCATCCTAGGAAAATAGACAAGTTGTGGTATATTCATACAATGGAATATATTTCAATAAAAAGGAATGAACAACTAATACATGAACAATGTGAATAAATATCAAAAATATGTTTAAGAAAAGGAGCCAGATACAAAAATGTGTGGAATCCAACAATTGGCAAAATGAATCTAGGGTGATAGAAGTCCAGAATTGCCTAGAGAAAAGAGAAGGATTAAGGGATTGACTGGAAAGACAAAGAGGGTGATAGAACTGTTCTAAACGTTGCTCTGAGTGGAAGTTACATGAGTGTATGTAATTATCAAAACTCACTGAGCTGAATACTTAAGATCTGTCATTTTATTGTCTATAAATTATACTTCAATGATGGATGAATGAATGAATGAAGTGGAAAAAACAGGTGACAAAAGGGAGCTTCAAAGTTAAATTTGGGGTTGAACCAATGGAATACTACTCAGCCATCAAAAAATGAAAGTTTGCCATTTACAACGACATGGATGGAACTAGAGGGTATTATGCTAAGCGAAATTAGTCGATCAGAGAAAGACAATTATCATATGATCTCACTCATATGTGGAATTTAAGAAACAAAACAGGATTGTAGGGGAAGGGAGGGAAAAATAAGACAAAACCAGAGAGGGAGATAAACCATAAGAGACTCTTAATCACAGGAGAAACTGAGGGTTGCTGGAGGGGTGGGGGGTGGGGTGGAGTGGGGGGATGGGGTATCTGGGTGCTGGACATTAAGGAGGGCACGTGATGTAATGAGCACTGGGTATTATATAAGACTGATGAATCACTGACCCCTACCTCTGAAACCAATAATACATTATATGTTAATTAATTGAATTTAAATTTTAAAAAAAGGAAAAAAAATAAATTTTGGGTTGAAGCTCATGGTCTCAACTCAGTGACCCCACATGTCCCTAATGTAAAGTCCCAAGTGGGGTTGGAGAGCCCATGTTTATAGATGGTCCGCGTCTCTTATATTTTCATCTTTTTACCTGCTCCGGAATCCACATGTACTGGTACCAGAGTGATGGTCTGCTTCAGAACCCTGGGAAGAGGTAGGCAAAAAAGCTACAAAGAAAATTCACAAAGCTCAGACCTCATCTTGGCCAACCCTCCTTCCCATCTGTGCAGCTCCCTGACAACATGCCTGACCAAGGGTAAACCAGTCTTACGCTTGAATCTGCGATGACAAAGAGCTCCCACATCCCCGATAACAATACCAGTAATAACAACTAGCGAACTTGAGTGAGTGCTTTCTCTGTGCCCGGCGCTGTTCTCAGCCCTTTGCATGTATTGACTCATCGCAAGTCAGCTGGTTCCAAATTTGGACAGCTCTGTCTGCAGAAAGTTCAGACAGGACTCCCCTGTTTTCCCTCCGATCCTCACGAGGTCTCTTAACTGAGCGGGAATGAGGATTTTCATGTCGGAACGGGTTGCCCATGGGAAGACAGGCTCGGTGTGCGTTGTGCTACATGCTTATTATCGTAAGCCCAGTCTGTCCCTGGCTCTGAAGTCATAGCGGTGGTAATAGTAATAGTTAACATTTAATTGAAGCACATGCTCGCTTTACATGCATTTGCCTCATTTAATCCACATAACAATCCTGTTTTTCTACAGATGAGCAGACTGACGCTTGGAAAGGTTAAGTAAGTATGTGAAGGCCCCAGCGCGGGCTGCTAGCATTCCAGCCCAGGCTGTCCGGCCAGAGGCTGAGCTGTTCGCCCTTACCTGTCTGTACAAGTTTTCGAAGTTAACATGTTTCTGAGAAGAGTGTGATAGAAAAATGTCTGAACAGAGCGAGAAGGCTGGGGCTCTGCTCCCCCGGCTGCTACCTCTCTGTGAGCCTGAGCAAACTGCTCTCCCCATTTCCTTAAGTATGAAACACGAGAGGGGTATCAGATGGCCCCGAAAGCCAGGCCTCACTCTGATAATCTGTGTTCTAAGCTTTAGGTGTCTACAATCCTTTCCCATCCGGAATGTGTCCTAGGGCCTCTAGTTGACATATGGAGATGAGGAGGAAGGGATACACGAATGAAAGAATGAGTGATCAAATGAAGTGGAGTCTAGCATTTTCCTTTGCAGAAGGCTGTTCCTGGTCAACTGATCCTGGAGAAAAAAAAAAGAGGGTCCTGATCTTACTTTTCAGTTTCAGTTGCCTTTCACCAGTCAGCTTCAAATCTTGGGGGATAAATAAAGCCCCTTCAACCCCAGGGCTTTCTCTCAAGGCCCAGTTGTAGGCTAGAAGCAGAAAGTGAATATGCAGAGTGGCCAATTAGTTCACTGACTGCCCTCATGACCTCTGACCCCTGCTGGGCCACCCCATCCATTAGCTGTCCTCTTCCCCTCCACCCTCCTCTCTCCCAGTTTGAGCCAGTTGTCGGGCCATTCTCTTTCAGCAAAGAAACATGCTCAGGCATTCAGCCAGCCGTTTCCACTTGCTGTTCCTTTGTCTCCTCCCTCTGTTGCCCTTGTTGCTAACCTGGTCACCACTCCTTGACCCTAGGCTGGGCTCTCGCCCCTCCTGGGGGCGGGGAGGGGCAGTATTACCAGGCAGGGCTTGCTGGGAGGAAGAAGGCAAGCTCTTGCTTTTCCTATTCCGTTGGATTTCATTCCACACGCTTGAGTTTTAATCCTAGTCCTCCTTGCAAGAGAGTCCCTGTAACGCTTTCCCTGGGATGATGATTTCTTTCAAAGGCAAGTGTTTTTGAAGATTTCTGTGAGTTGGAAAGTCAGCAGTATGTTCCTTTGAGATGTTGGCTATTCTTGTATGAGGCTGGGGGACTATATATATATAATTTCTGTGTGTATATACATATATATATATAACATATATATAGTTGATTAAGACAGGAAAGACTAGTTCGAGATTATGGGTGTGTGAATACCTATTTGTGAAATAAGGTAAAGCAGTCATCAAAAGAGGAAAATGAACTAATTTTATTGCACTTAAGAGAAGCCTTCTAAGTGTTCATTGTATCTGCTAATTCTTTAGAATTCTAGCTCAGAGAACAAGGGAACTTGTGATGAGTTTATTAGAAAAGGCCAAGTTTGGGGGACTCAGACCCATTGCATTTAAATCCAGGTCCTGCCACTTGTCAACTGGGAGACTTTTGGTAAAAATAGTGGCTTCCAGTTTTCTGAGAGCATCCCATGTGCCAATCACATCACATCCATCATCTCCTTTAATCCTCATAATATAAGCCGTGGGGCAGATGTTATAAGCCATCATTGTCTTCACTGTACAAAGAAAGAAATAAAGACTAAGAAAAATGAAATTATTTGTTCAGGGTTGTATGAATCGTAAATGGCGGGAAAGGAACGTGAGAGCAGCGCCATACTTCCTCCCGGTTATAATGTAGCTAAGTTATTTAAGCTTTATGAGCTTCGGTTTCCTCGCCTGTGAAGCACCTAACAGTAAGGACTAACAACTCCTGAATGCGTCTTACTGTATTCCAGGCACTTTCCTAAACCCCGACATACCGTATCTTGTTTCATCGTCACCAGGTTCTGAACATAGGAACTTATTTTTATTCCCATTTTACAGAGGAGGAAACTGAGGCTTAGGGAGGTTGAGAAACTAATCCAGATTGCATGCGGCTGATAAGTTGTGCAGCTGGGATTCTGTTTTGAGCCCATTTGGCTCCAGGCCCAGACTCTTTCTACTTTCCACCCTAGGACGGTTGCCTCCAAAAAGGCCTACTGACGAAGATATGGTATGTAGGCAAAGAGAGGAGGACAGGAATGTGAGGGAGGAGGAAACTAATTCCAACCGCGAGGAACACGGACGGCTTTATGGAGAATGTAGAGGAGAATCGCTGGATGGAAATTCACTTTAATGCTGGTAAGGTTCAGAAATCCGTCTGTTTCATAAAGCGAGGCATACCCTGATTATGTACTGGTGTTTGTGCTGAAGGGGTGGACAGAGTCCTTGCCACAGGCATGTCTAAGAAATACTAAGGCAGGTCCTGTGTCTTATTCATCTCGGTACTTCTCCCCTAATCCCTTCCTCCTCCCACCCCAATAGCATCTAGCATGGTGCCTTACACTATAGTACATACTGCTCGACGGAGATTTCCTTGTCCCTATCATTCATTCCCTAAATGAATAAATGAATAACCTTGGGAAGGGTTTGGTTGGGGGTAAGTGGCTCTCCTGGTTTGGGGGATGCTGCCGCCCCGCAATGGGAAGACCCTATCCCTCTTCTCTTTCTCCCTGCAGCTCCTCTGACAAGAAGCCCACAGGCTGAATGATAGGGGGCCCACTGTACCAGAGATGATTTATGGTTCTTTGTTATACAAACCCTTTCACATTCCTCCCCATCCTCTTTTTGCAACCAATTCATCATGACATTTAAATGAAACTTTAGATAGGGAACTATGGCTCACAGTCCTGAAGACAATTCCTGAACAACAATAGGTCTAGCATTCAGATCTATAAAAGACCACTTCTCCACTGGGATTATCTTAGATTTCCCTGCTTTTCCCAAGGACTCAGGGAAATGCCTTTATATTTCTATCCTAAAGAATCCCTGAGTACCTAAAGGTACTCAGTCTGAACAGTGAAAAGAAAAGGGCAACATGCAGCTAACTGGCTATGGAAGGCAATGCTCTGTAATTTCCCCAGAATTAGAATAACAGAGGCCCCAAGGAAGATTTCAGTCTCAGCTGCAGAATAACGTTGCAAAGATGCTTCAGAGTTGTTTTCCTCAATGCTCTGGGAACCCCAGGTTTGTTGGGTCAATCTGCCATCAAGATGATGATGGCCGAGTGAAGCAAAACTTCCTTGGTTCTTCATGCTATTTAATAGACGCTGATGTCACACTAATCAAAGTAAACCCTTTATCATGGCTGTAGGAGTAAACTAGCGGTGAGCATTTGCCCCCAGCTGTCATTAAGCCTACGTCAATCCCATCACTCACGGAATACCATAGACCGGCACTACTTTGACATGTCAGCACAGTCAGTAGAATCGAGAGTTAAATTCTTGAGCAAAAACCACATACACTAAGTTTAACACAAAATCATTGTAAAAAATGGGCATTTTTAATTTTATTGATTGTTGTATATCATCGCCTTATTGTGAAAAGAACTATGATGGTTAGAGACTAACATGCTGTACATGATTTTTTATAACGCAGCTGAGTAGGTGATGCCTTCTAATTTATTACTGTGTGATGCTAAACTCACTTCTCTCTCTGCCTCATTTTTCCTTTGTACACAATTAGGAGATGAATGTTTTGCTTCCTATCCTCCTCAAGATGAAACTCAGAATGCAATGTAAACAAGATATTTTCTATAATAATGTGTTCAAAAAAGTTAGAATACATCTTAAGTTCAGGGAACCACATCATACTTTAAATGCACCAAGGAATGTCAGGGCGCCTGGGTGGCTCAGTTGGTTAAGTGTCTGACTCTTGATTTTGGCTCAGGTCATGATCTCAGGATTGTGAGAACAAGCCCCTCCGTCAGCTTAAGATTCTCGTTCTCTCCCTCCTCCTCTGCCCCACCCCTCTCCCTCTCTTAAAAAAAATGCCCCAAGGAGTCTCAAATAATATTCTTTTGTAAAACAAACAAGCCCCTCGTGTACTGGTTTAGAACATTAAAATTTTCAATAATAAATTTGCTTAAAAGAGAAGTTCAGCTAAACCTGCAAATTTCCTAGAGTTCACCTATGCACTTGATGGCATAACGTTTTTTTAAATATATATATCAGCTGAAAATATATTATCAGCTGAAGTGTTTATCAAGGACTGTCCTTGCTTCCCACTCCTTAAATGCAATGATTCACCTTTGACCAATAAGGTGTAACATTTCATTGTTCATTCCAGATGACTGTCTTTCTTTTTTTTTTTTTTAGATTTTTATTTATTTGACAGAGAGAGACACAGTGAGAGAGGGAACACAAGCAGGGGGAGTGGGAGAGGGAGAAGCAGGCTTCCCGCGGAGCAGGGAGCCCGATGTGGGGCTCGATCCCAGGACCCTGGGACCATGACCTGAGCCGAAGGCAGACGCTTAACGACTGAGCCACCCAGGTGCCCCCAGATGACTGTCTTTCTGTTTGGTCATCTGCAAAATAGGAGTCTATCCCAAAGCAATTAGACAAAACAAAATCAGAGACATACATTTAAAAGATACATGGAGGGGCGCCTGGGTGGCTCAGTTGGTTAAGTGTCTGCCTTTGGCTCAGGTCATGATCCCAGGGTCCTGGAATCAAGCCCTGTATCAGGCTCAGCAGGGAGTCTGCTTCTCCCTCTCCCTCCGCCCCTCCCCCTGCTCGTTCTCTCTCTCTCAAATAAATAAATAAAAAATCTTTTAAAAAAATTAAAAAATAAAAGATCCAAGGAAACAAACAAATAAATAAAAGATACATGGAGAGCAAGATTTTAAAAATGCTAACTTTTGGGGCACCTGGGTGGCTCAGTCAATTAAGCGTCCAACTCTTAATTTTGGCTAGGGTCATGATCTCAGGGTCCTGAGATCAAGCCCTGTGTCGGGCTCCAAGCTCAGCACAGAGTCTTCTTCTCTCCCCCTCTCTCTCCTTCTGCCCCTCCTCTTGCTCACACATGCTCTCTTCTCTAAAATAAATAAATAAATAAATAAATAAATAAATAAATAAAATCTTTTAAAAAAATATAAATAAATGAATAAAAATACTAACTTTTTATGCAATTTGTTAACATTCACACAAATTAAGTAATATCAAATATGCTAATCTGAGTTTTATTTTTCCCCAAGAGTTTTATCCCTCAAACTGAAAATAATTCTGTGTTAGATCCACAGTTCTCAAACGGGGTCCCAAGGTACCACAGGGTGCCATAGCAGCAAGCCTATGGGGCAACATAGAATATTTTATTTATTTATTTTTATTTTTTTAATTCCAATATAGTTAACATACACTGTTATATTTGTTTTCAGTGTACAATATAGCAATTCAATAATTCCATAGATCAGCCAGTGCTCATCATGACAAGTACACTCCTTAATTCCCATCACCTATTTCACCCATCCCCCTACCCACCTCCCCTCTGGTAATCATCAGTTTCTTCTCTATAGTTAAAAGTCTGTTTCTTGGTTTGTCTCTCCCTCTCTTTTTTTTTCCCCCCTTTGCTTGTTTGTTTTGTTTCTTAAATTCCACATATGAGGGAAATCATTTGGTACTCTGACTTATTTTACTTAGCATTATATTCTCTAGCTCCATTCATGTTGTTGCAAATGTCAAGATTTCATTCTTTTTTATGGCTGAATAATATTATATTATATATATATATATATACATATATCTATATCTATATCTATATCTATATCTATCTCCCATCGTCTTTATCCATTCTCCATTCATCTATCGATGTACACTTGAGCTGCTCCCATACTTTGGCTATTATAAATAATGCTCCTATAAACATAGAGGTGTATGTATCTCTTTGAATTAATGTTTTTATATTTTGGGGATAAATAGTAGTGTGATTACAGGATTTTAGGGTAGGTGATTCTATTTTAATTTTTTGAGGAACCCCCATACTACTTTCCACAGTGGCTGCACCAATTTGCATTCCCACCAACAGTGCACGAGGGTTCCTTTTCTCCACATCCTCACCAACACTCATTTCTTGTGTTTTTGATTTTAGCCATTCTGACAGGTGTGAGGTGATATCTCACTGTGGTTTTGATTTGCATTTCCCTGATGATGAGTGATGTTGAACATCTTTTCAAGTGTCTGTTGGCCCTCTGGATATCTTTTTTTTTTTTTTTTAAGATTTTTTATTTATTTATTTGAGAGAGAGAAAGAGAGAGAGAGAGAGAGAGCACATGAGAGGGGGGAGGGTCAGAGGGAGAAGCAGACTCCCTGCTGAGCAGGGAGCCCGATGTGGGACTCGATCCTGGGACTCCAGGATCATGACCTGAGCCGAAGGCAGTCACTTAACCAACTGAGCCACCCAGGCACCCGGCCCTCTGGATATCTTTGGAGAAATGTTGTTCATGTCTTCTGCCCATTTTTTAATTGGATTATTTGTTTTGGGGGTGTTGAGTTGTATAAGTTCTTTATGTATTTTAGATACTAATCTTTTATTGGATATGTCATTTGCAAATATCTTCTCCTATTCCATAGGTTGCCCTTTAGTTTTGTTGATTGTTTCCTTCACTGTGCAGAAATTTTTATTTTGATGTAGTCCAAGTAGTTTATTTTTGCTTTTATTTCCCTTGCCTCAGGAGACATATCTAGAAAAAGGTTGCTGCAGTCAATATCAGAGACATTACTGCCTGTGCTCTCTTCTAGGATTTTTATGGTTTCGGGTCTTACATGTAGGTCTTTAATCCATTTTGAGTTTATTTTTGTGCATGGTGTAAGAGAGTGGTCTAGTTCCATTCTTTTGCATGTAGCTGATCAGTTTTCCCAGCACCATTTGTTGAAGAGACTGTCTTTTCCCATTGGATATTCTTTCCTGCTTTGTCAAAGATTAATTGATCGTATAATTGTGGGTTTATTTCTGGGTTTTCTATTTCATTCCATTGATCTATGTGTCTATTTTTGTGCCAGTACCATACTGTTCTGATTACTACAGCTTTGTAATATAACTTGAAATCTGGAATTGTGATACCTCTGGCTTTGCTTTTCTTTTTCAAAATTGCTTTGGCTATTCAGGGTCTTTTGTGGTTCCATACACATTTTAGGATTGTTTGTTCTAGTTCTGTGGAAAAATGCTATTGGTATTTTGATAGGGATTGCATTAAATCTGTAGATTGCTTTGGGTAGTATAGACATTTTAACAATATGTGTTCTTCCAATCCATTAGCATGGAATAGCTTTCCATTTCTTTGTGTCATCTTCAGTTTTTTTTCACCCATGTTTTATAGTTTTCAGAATACAGGTCTTTCACCTCTTTGGTTAGGTTTATACCTAGGTATCTTATTATTTTTGGTGCAGATGTAAATGGGATTGTTTTCTTAATTTCTCTTTCTGCTGCTTCATTATTAGTGTACAGAAATGTAACAGATTTCTGTGCATTGATTTTATAGCCTGTGACTTTACTGACTTCACTTATCACTTCTAGTAGCTTTTTGGTGGGTTTTCTATGTATAGTATCATGTCATCTGCACAGAGTGAAAAGTTTACTTCTTCCTTTCCAATTTGGATGCCTTTGATTTCTTTTTGTTGTCTGATTGCTGTGGCTAGGACTTCCAGTACCATGTTGAATAAAAGTGGTGAGAGTGGACATCCTTGTCTTGTTCCTCTTCTTAGGGGGAAAGCTCTCAGTTTTTCCCCATTGAGTGTGATATTTATTGGAGCTTTTCATATATGGCCTTTATTAGAAACATAGAATATTTTTAAATTTTAAGGGCATCACAGTGATACTCAACATCTGTTAGAAATTATGTGAACTTCTGGGGAGGTGCCTGGGTGGTGCAGTCAGATGGAGGTCCAACTCTTGGCTTTGGCTCAGGTTCTGATCTTGGGATTGTGAGATTGAGCCCCACGTTGGGCTCTGTGCTCAGCACAGAGTCTGCTTAAGACTCTCTCTCCCCTGCCCCTGCTCTCTCTCTCTCTCAAATAAATGAATAAAAATTTTTAAAGATTTTATTTATTTGACAGAGACAGAGAGAGAAAGAGAGCACAAGCAGGGGGGCGGCTGGCAGAGGGAGAGGGAGAAGCAGGCTTCCCGTTGAGCAGGGAGCCCGATGTAGGGCTCAATCCCAGGACCCTGGGATCATGACCTGAGCCGAAGGCAGATGCTTCATTGACTGAGCCACCCAGGGTGACCCAATAAATAAATCTTAAAAAAAAAAAAAAGAAAAGAAATTATGTGAGCTTCTTTTAAAAAAAAAAAAGAAAGTTAAAAAAAGGGGTGCCTAGCTGGCTCAGTCGATAGAGCATGTGACTCCTGATCTCGGGTTTATAAATTCAAGCCCCATGTTGGGTGTAGAGATTACTTAAAAATAAAATCTTTAAAAAAAAAAGAAATTATGTGATCTTCTTGTATGAGGTAGATCATGGTTTTGATGATGTCATATCTTTGCAAAGCTGGGTTTCCTGCAGTTGCTCTGATGAAATCAAGTACTGCATGAATATCAGTATGGAGCAGGAAATGAGTGTGGCAGCATCTAATCTGAGCTTTAAAGTTGTGCAGCACCCAACAGGCTCACATATCCAATTAGCAAGTAATTTGATTATTTAAAAATGAAATAAGAATACTATTTGCTCTTTCAGTTTCTATTTTTAATGGCTACTAAATTGTGAAATCATAAATATATGTTAAGATCTTTGGATCTAACAGGGCACCTGAGTTGCTCAGTTGGTTGACCATCCAACTCTTGATTTCAGCTTAGGTCATGATCTCAGGGTCCTGAGATCAGGGTCCTGAGATCAAGGTCCTGAGCCCGCATCGGGCTCCTCGCTGAGCGTGGAGCCTGGTTAAGATTCTCTCTGCCTCTCCCTCTACCCCTTCTCCTGCTCGCACATGCTCTCTCTCCAAAAAAAAAAAAATGGTATTTGGATCTAACAACTTAATGAATGGAATTATTAAGTATTTCTTTTGGTGTGAGTTACCATGAAAAAATTAGTAAGACAGTAAGACCACAGTTAATCAAGAAAGTTTGAGAACCTTGGTTTTCTCAATTGTAAACTGAGTCTAATAATAGAGTCTACTACACAGGGTTGCAGTGAGATTAAATGGATTAATATATGAACAATATTTAGAATAGTATCTGATGGGGGTGCCAGGCTGGCTCAGTTGGTGGAGCATGCAACTCTTGATCTCAGGATCATGAGTCCAAACCCCACATTGGATGTAGAGATTACTTAAAAAAATAAAATCTTAAAAAAAAAAAAAAAGAATAGTATCTGGCAAGTTGTCATGAGAGTAGTATTATCACCTCATTGCCAGGTTACCAGGATGGTTCTTTTTTTTTTTTTTTTTTAGTTCACATTTCTCATTTATTATCAGCACTTAAAAACAAGGAGGCTTGGGGCACCTGGGTGGCTCAGTCGTGAAGCGTCTGCCTTCGGCTCAGGTCATGATCTCAGGGTCCTGGGATCAAGCCCCGCATCGGGCTCCCTGCTTGGTGGGGAGTCTGCTTCTCCTTCTCCCTCTGACCCTCCGCCTGCTTGTGCTCTCTCTCTCTCTCAAATAGATAAAATCTTAAAAAAAAAAAGAAAAACAAAAAACAAGAAGGCTTAAAACAAACAAAAACAACAAGGAGGCTTAATAAAAACAAGCAGAGAAACTGTTTTCTGTTCTCTCTCAAACCCACAAGACATAATGAATAAGGCCCAATGGGTCCCTCATCCCAACAAGTCTCGGATCACTCAGGCAGGCAGCCCTACACAAAGCAGAATGATGAAGAGTATAACCAGAAGCCACAAGTATGTTTTTCTGTCACCTTTTCTTAGGTTATCAATGCATTTCAAGAATCTCTTGATTTCTTTGCAATGATTCAAAATCCCTAGAAGACAAATGGCCATTTGCAGCAAGAATGAGCTCCATGTGCCAAGCTTCCACACCATGTCACTTTTTTGTTTTTTCAGCCTCAGAGCTTGCCAATGCAAGAACCTTGTCTCCAGAGCCAAAGTCTAGAGACTTTCTCAAACTGGCTGAGTAGAGCACCTGCATCTGCTGACAAGAAGGTCTTGTTATCTGCAGTTAGCTTCTCTCCAAGTGTCCTGAGAGCTGTTAGTTATCTCCACTTTCTGTTGAGTGTAGAGGACTCTTTCCAGCTTTCCCACCATGAGATCTCTATCCATCTCTACTAACCTTGTCTGAAGCTGACGTGGTTGTTTCTTTGCAAGTAATCTGATGACCTCCGGGGTTTGAAAGGCCTGGCTGATAGCTGCCTGGTTAGCCCAGTTACATTCAACTTAGCTCATCTACCAAAGTCATATTTCTGGGCATAATTTTCTTCAGTGAATCAGTAAATTCACTTAGTTGCTCCAGAGTTTCCTTTTGTGGTTTCTTCATAGTCATCTGTATCAAGTTCCTCTCTGCATTCCTCCAAATCTTGTAATTGCTGCATTACTCTATCCAACCGTTCTTCTAAATTCTGCTTTAATTTGCTTGTCTCTGTCTTTCCTCTGGAAGCCATTTTGATCTCTTGTCTCTTAGTACTTTGAACTCTGCGGTGTTGACTGGTCCCAAAGTGCATAAACCTTCAACTATTGAAGTTTCAAGTGTCATAAACCTGAGGAAACTAAAACTGTTCATCAGGACTACAAGAAGCTCAAAGTTCAAACCACTTGGAGGCGCAGTTGGCTTCTCAGGCCCTCAGTGTCCCCTCTCCCCAGGACAGTTCTTTTCAGTGATCTTATACTTATTTCTATGTAATAGAAAAAAAACAGTTTTGGAGTATGTCTATGCATCAGTCACATTAAGACTTTATAACTGCCATAATACTCATAAATTTCTATTTAAATTTACTATCTGGGAAGAGAACAGAAATTACTCCATTTCTTTATTGTTTGATTTCTTTGATTTTTAGGTCTCCTGGGATTGAAATCTTCATCCAACTGTTTATTTAACAACTAGAAACAGAATTTGTCCCTGGTACCTAACAGGGAGTTTTAAAAATTGCTATCAAAAACTCTTTTCCAACAGGCTTACATCTTTTCAACAAAATATTTTTAGGGACGCCTGGCTGGCTCAATCAGTAGAGCATGCAACTCTTGATCTTGGGGCTGTAATTTTGAGCCCCACATTAGGTGTAGGGAGAGGCTACTTAAAAAATAAAATCTTAAAAAAAAACAAAATATTTTTTTAACATTTGTTCAAGGAAACATCTAATAAGGTTTTTGACTTCCCACCACTCCCTTCTCCCCAAATGATGGCTTCCCATAAGCTATTCTGCTAAGGAGGCAGGCAGAATCAACTCACTATACATTGATGACAGTTTTTGTCTTGCTGGAGCTTAGGAAATTCCTTGGAAGTGCTTTAATTACCATTTCTTTTTAATTTTTATATAATTCCAAACTTACAGAAAAGTTATAAAAACAGTACAAAAATATTCCTGTATACCTCTCACCAAGATTTCCCATTCATATTTTACCACTATAAAATTTACTACTTTTCTCTTTGTAATTAATAAATATCTTATGAGAACATACTTTGTGACTATGTAAATATCCTGTTTCTCATCCATCATTCCTTCTACATTTATTAGCTGACATTCTACTGTAAAGGCTTATTTTCCCTTGTCCCACATTTCTTATTTATTTATGTGTTTACATATTTTTATTTTATTCCATGGGTTATAATACATAACTATCATTTTTTATTTTTATGCTTAATTGTCCCAGATTTGGCTGGTAGGAGACCTTTCAGTATGGCTCTTTATCATTTGGACATGTCCCACCGTCCTTTGAGCACTTTCTAACTTAGTAGCTTACTATGAGGCATCATATGAGGTTCATCTTATTCTTTCCCAGCTCTAGCTCTGGAACCAGCCAATTCTCCAAGGAGCCCTGGTTCCTTTCAGTAGCAAATGGAATTTAGAAACCATGTTCTGGGTGGTAGGTGTGCTTATTGCTCCTGGGGTATCATTGCTTAAGAGCTTTCTCAGTGGACAGAGCTAAAAAATTATATACATATATATACACATCCATATCTATCTATATTAAAAGCCATGAGTTCATACTGTCTTGTCCAACTCTAATCCAGTACTATAGGATATATTCTTTTTTTAATTGTTATGTTAATCACCATACAGTACATCATTCGTTTTTGATGTAGTGTTCCATGATTCATTGTTTGTGCATAACACCCAGTGCTCCATGCAGAACGTGCCCTCTTTAATACCCATCACCAGGCTAACCCATCCTCCCACCCCCCTCCCCTCTAGAACCCTCAGTTTGTTTTTCAGAGTCCATCGTCTCTCATGGTTCATCTCCCCCTCCGATTTCCCCCCCTTCATTCTTCCCCTCCTGCTATCTTCTTCTTTTTTTTTTTTCTTAACATATAATGTATTATTTGTTTCAGAGGTACAGATCTGTGATTCAACAGTCTTGCACAATTCACAGCACTCACCATAGCACATACCCTCCCCAGTGTCTATCACCCAGCCATCCCATCCCTTCCACCCCAACCCCCACTCCAGCAACCCTCAGTTTGTTTCCTGAGATTAAGAATTCCTCATATCAGTGAGGTCATATGATACATGTCTTTCTCTGATTGACTTATTTCGCTCAGCATAACACCCTCCAGTTCTATCCACGTCGTTGCAAATGGCAAGATCTCATTCCTTTTGATGGCTGCATAATATTCCATTGTATATATATACCACATCTTCTTTATCCATTCATCTGTCGATGGACATCTTGGCTCTTTCCACAGTTTGGCTATTGTGGACATTGCTGCTGTAAACATCGGGGTGCACGTACCCCTTCGGATCCCTACATTTGTATCTTTGGGATAAATACCCAGTAGTGCAATTGCTGGATCATATGGTAGCTTATAGGATATATTCTACTCTTCTCTCTTCCCCTATTTGTAACTCTTTTCTCTCAGTGAGAAATTTGAATCCCATTGTCCATAATATTTTTACTTATTTACCCAATCCCAGAATACACAGAAAGTAGTTTTAGAATTCCTACCAAAAACAAACAAAACAAAGACAAAAGCCAACCATTGTCAGTTTTATAGTTCATTTTTTCTTTAGTCTGAGAGTATATAGTTTTTAAAAAATTATATTCTCAAGTTATTTGGCTTGAGTTAGTTTCCCTTCCCTCCCACCACACCTGCATTTCAGTGTGATTATATAATTCATTTGAAGCTTAGGTTGATTTGTTCATATTCCATTATTAGGATTTTCCCCTATTTGTGTGTGTATATGTGTTTCTTTTTTTTTTTTTTTTAAATATATGAATCATTAACATGGCCCTAAAAGATAGAACCATACAAAAAGTAATATTCAGGGGGCACCTGGGTCGCTCAGTCTGTTAAACATCTGCCTTCAGCTTAGGTCATGATCCCAGGGTCCTGGAATCAAGTCCCGCATCGGGCTCCTTGCTCATCGAGGAGTCTACTTCTCCCTCTGCCTGCCGCTCCCCCTGCTTGTGCTCTCTCTCTCTCTGTCAAATAAATAAATGAAATCTTTTTTAAGAATGTTTAAAAAAAGGGGGGTGGGGGGATGAGTTAGCCCGGTGATGGGTATTAAGGAGGGCACGTATTGCACGGAGCACTGGGTGTTATACGCAAACAATGAATCATGGAACACTACATCAAAAACTAATGATGTAATGTATGGTGACTAACATAACATAATAAAATAAAATTAATTAAAAAAAAGATGCTGAATGAAAAAAAAAGTTTAAAAAAAAAAACCCAAAAAGTAATATTCAGGAGAAATGTCACTTTCCATCTTCTGCTCAATACCCACCCCCCGTCACACTTCCAAACACATTCCCACCCACCTCCTGTAAATAACCAATCTTGTTAGTCTCTGGTTTATCTTTCCTGTTTTCCTTTTTGGTCAAAAAGCAAGCACATGCATATTTTCTCACTTCCCTTCCCCCCCCCCCTTTTTTTTTTACACAAAAGGTAGCTTTGTTCTTTGCTTTTCTCATTAAACAGTATATCCCTGGAAATCATTCCATATCAGTTTGCAGACATCTACCTCATTCTTTCTTAGAGATGTGTAGGTGCTCTATTACGTGCTTGCACCATAGTTCATTCAACCACTGTCTTCTACATGAGCATTTAGATGGTCTCCAATATTTTGCAAATACAAACAATGCAGCAATAATTGACCTTGTGCACATGTATTTCCATATTGTTGGAGGTGTATATTTAGGGTGAATTCTTAGAAGTAGGATTACTAGGCCAAAAGTAAACACTTTTGAAGTTTTTAGATACCTAATAAGTTTTTAATGTAGAGATTTAAAGTCATTTTTGTGATAATGTTCATTATGTGTTTATCCATATAGGTATTTTTATTTTAGATTCTGGGCTACTAGGCTTTTATGCCTTTTAAGCAGCACAATTTTATCTTAATAAATGTGTTCTGGTGATTCAAAGCAATTGAATGACAAAATTCTTCTTAAGTAAGTATTAGATTTTGTATGTGTGTGTTTAATTAGATTTTAGCACCAAGGGTAGTGTCAAAAATAAGGAAGGAAAAAATCCCTTAGATCTGTAAAACAATAGGTATATAAGGATAGATCACATTCTATCTATCGGGATGACATAATATTTTTACATCACTAAGGAGGAGGGATTTCCTCCCAGAAGAGTTGATGATCTGAAGTCACTGGAAACGTGATGAATAGTGGGGGAGCGAGTTTGCTGGTGCTACAAGGCTGGTTAATTATACTGTAAATCATGCAAACACCGACATTTCGAACAAAAAGCTCTCCAGATGTCATTTCCTTCTCACTAAAAGAACAGTTCTTTTAAAAATAGGCAGATTGGTAATTATCTTAGGCTGAGAATATACAAAATGTGGACATTAATGCCTAGAGATGCAGAGAAGCTTTACGGCTTTGAAGTCTGTAAGGCATTTTAAAAATGCTTTATAAATATGGTTTGATACTCTTGATTAAGCATTGTAGGAGGAAGGACAACCAACTCCCACCTCTGTAGTCTACGGTCAGTATAATAATATTATTCTGGAGTTTTATTATTTATGTCTTTCTTTTGGGAGTCTTCCTTTATATAGAGTCTAGGATTCCCCAATAATTCTTTACCCCTTAGAAAGGTAAATGTTTCATTTGGAAACCTTTGTGGGATTTGAGCTTTCACAGATGAAGATCAAAGATAAAAATTAGTCCTCCGCTCCACTGCTGACTGATGTCAACAAATCCTCCCTTGTCCCCCCTCTTCTTTTCCACTATAAAAGGAAAAGAATTTCTCTATGGCACAAATATTGTTATTTTACCACATTTGCTTTATCATTTATACTTTGATGATTTTGTTAACATAGTGTCCGCAAGGATTCTCCACTGTAAATTTATTGTTTTTCTCTTTGTAATTAATAAGTACCTTGTGGGATATACACGTGACTCTAAATATCCTCATGTTTCTCATATGCAGGGAAGAGTTTCATGATGAGGCTTCAAATTCACAATAGGGGTCCTCACTATATCTCCTTAAATACAGTGTTATTGAAATTACCTCATGCCAAACATCTATACCCAAAGAAAACCACGTTTCATTTGTTACTGCTTTCATCTTGGCATCACTAAGATGAAGCAATGCAGCGTTGCTTAAAGAGCTCAGGTTTGGGAATCACACAGATTGGGTTCAAAATGCAGCATGGCTGCATACTACCTATATAATTTCAGATGCAAGCTATTTAATGTCTTTGAGCCTCAGTTTCTTCTTCAGAAAAACAAGAATAATTATTAATCTCATAGGACTGTCGTGAGACTTCAATGAGCTCTTTTAATATGAAAAGTACCCAGAACTATGTGCAGCCAACAATAGGCACCAGTAAATGGTAGCTATTAAAAACTAATAATGTGAATATTATTTTCCTTAGTTTTAAGCCCTGACTGAATTTCTGTTTTCGATGGAGACATTCTGTATATTATAGACCTATATTACTGATCCAGCCTCAGGTCAGAGCTGATTTAAAATCAGAAAAGCAGGGCGCCTGGGTGGCTCAGTTGGTTAAGTAACTGCCTTCGGCCCAAGTCATGATCCTGGGGTCCGGGGATCGAGTCCCACACTGCAGGGACTCCTGCTTGGCAGGGAGTTTTTTTTAATTAATACAAATGCATGCAAATTATTTATTCATATTAACTCCTTCTGACCCTCCCCCCTCTCATGTGCTCTCTTTCTCTCTCATTCTCTCTCTCTCTCAAATAAAATAAATAAAATCTTAAAAACAACAACAACAACAACAAAAAACAGAAAAGCAGGGGCGCCTGGGTGGCTTAGTCTGTTAAGCATCTGCCTTCAGCTCAGGTCATGATCACAGGGTCCTGGGGTCAGGCTCCCTGCTCAGTGGGGAGTCTCTTTCTACCTTTGTGCCCCTCCCCCCCCAGCTCGTGCTCTCTCTCCCTCCCTCTTTCTCTCTCTCTCCCTCCCTCTTTCTCTCTTGATCACTCTCTCTCTCTCAAATAAATTCTTAAAACCAGAAAAGCATATCCTCTCCTGTAAATTCTCCCCAGGAAGTTTCACTGTGGGGTCTATGGACCTAGAGTTTATGCCAACTCTTTACTTCAATGTGGACCATCCACTTACAAGTTAGTAGTAACATGATTCCAGAACCCTTTATTCTGACAAGACTGGAGTGCCACCGTGAGGTCAGCTTTGGTCCTGGTGATATTTACTTGAATTCTGTCCTGATTACAAGAATATTTGAGTGGTTACATTTACATTGCATTATACTTATATTAAAGCCTGAAAAGTACACTCTGTTGACCCTTGATGGCAAAAAAAAAAAAAAAGTACAAAAAGTATAAAAATTTGGATTTCTTATAGTATTTGATTTGGATTTCTTTCTTTCCCTTTCTTCCTTCCTTTTAACTAGGCTTCACACCCAGCTTGGGGCTTGAACTCACAACCCTGAGATCAAGAGGTCCATGCTCTACCAAGTGAGCCATCCAGGTGCACCCCCTTGATTTGGATCTTTAACCTACTATAGTACTGGTGAATCTTGAGAATTTGAAATTGAAAACTTAGCTCCGGGGACAGTGAGATTTTTCATCTAAGCGTGAGTGGCTGCTGATTTGTTATCTTTGTCCCATCACCCTCTCCCCAATTTTATTTTATTATTTTCCCCCCACCCCAACTTACATTTTAATTAAGCCCCTGAAGCTGTGATCTAGAAGTCTCTAGCTCCCTTTGCAAACAAATAATTCCCATTTCCAAATGACCATTAGGAACTCCACTCAGGTGTCCCACAGAAATCTCAAACTCAGCCTACTCAAAATTAAACTGATTACATGGTCCTTACACAAACCTAGCCCTCCAGTATTCTCCATCTCCACGAACAAAGCCATTCTCACCCAGTCACATAAGTTTGAGACATGGGAGTTATCTTAGCTTTCTCCCTCTCCCCATTTTCCTCCATCCAATCACTAAGGGAGTTCTAGCAGTGTTACCACCTTATTGTCCCTTAGTTCTGCTCTTTTAACCTCTTCCCTTTTGCTATTGCCTTTTCCCCTCACTAGACTAACTACTGCACTTTTCTTCTGGTCTCTGACTTCAGACTTGCCTCCCTTCCATGTTGCTACTAGAGTGATCTTGTAAAATTAAAAACTGTTTATATCACTTGCTTAACATCCTTTAATGGCTGGATGCCTACAAGATCAAGTCAAAACTCCTTGGTATCCTATAAGGGGTATGGGGTCCAGTCCTTACCCACCATCCAGCTCCATCTCTTGCTGCATTATCTGCTTCCACCTTTTTTTTTTAATTAATACAAATGCATGCAAATTATTTATTCATATTAACTCCTTCATTATTAGAATTTATAACTTCATGTCAATAAGTAACTTATGTCATATATCTTTCCATCCAGAAATAGGGCAATTTAATATATTTTGCATCAATGGCAAAAAGATTTGTTGTTTGTTTTATTTTGGTCCCAACTATGAAATTTCTGTGAAGATGTAAGGAATGAAAGGACTCCTAGGGTAGCCCTACACTGAGGTTCATGGGATGGGAATATTAGAAAGTAAGAGGCTGATCACTTTCTTCTGTTTGGCAAACCACTAGATCTCTGCACTAAGCTTCTATATTTTTATTCCAGTATAATTAACATATGGTGTCATATTAGTTTCAGGTGTACAATATAATGATTCAACAACTTTATATGTTACTCAGTGCTCATTATGATAGTGTACTCTTCTCCCATTCACCTATTCACCCATCCCCCCACCCACTTCCCCTCTGGCAACCACCAGTTTGTTCTCTGTTAAGAGTCTGGTTTTTTGTTGTTGTTGTTTTTTAAGATTTTATTTCTTTGTTTGTCAGAGAGAGAGAGAGAGGGAGCACAAGCAGGGGGAGCAGCAAGCAGAAGGAGAAGCAGGCTCCCCACTGAGCAAGGAGTCCAGTGCGGGACTCAATCCCAGGACGCTGGGATCATGACCTGAGCCGAAGGCAGATGCTTAACGGACTGAGCCACCCAGGCATCCCAAGAGTCTGTTTTTATCCACTTCCAGCTTTGTTGAACCACTAGTAGATCCCCAAACACAACAGGTTTTTTTTCATACCACTTTGCATTTGTTGTTATATTCCCCTTACTTAAAATAGCTTTACCTGTCTTGTCTAATTTGTTGACATCTTATTTTTTAAGGGTATGCCAAATTTATCTCCCCTATAAACCTTTCCTAACTTTCCAGAAAGCCCATCCTATCCTGCCACCACAGAGTGACTACTCCCTTACCTGCTATAACTTACACAACTGTACCTATATAATCTTCTTGCTTTGTCTGAAAATAGCTCTCTACCCTTAGCAGACTTGAAGCTACTCGAGAGCAAGGACCGTGTCCAATCCTTCTGTGTATCCCTAGGCCCTAGTCCATGCCAAGCACACTGAAAACAACAACCACAAAGTTTGGGGTATGATAGGTGGGGAGTGGAGAAGAAAAAAAATATTTTCAAAAACATAATTTTAAGTCATGGAGTGACCCCTCTATTCATAAAAACAAGATACCCCAAGTAGCTCCCACTACAGTGCTATCCAGACTTTGTGTTCTCACTTGCTACAGTTGAGAAACCATGAGTGTCCACCAGTCAGACCATACTGGTTTTTGGAGAAATTCCAGTTATACAAAATATGATTCAATTTCCTTGCCACTTTTATTGACAATGGTTCTAAATTGCTTTGTTTTGTTTTTTCCCCAAGAGGAAATGGTCCTTTAATGAGTCACCTGGACATTGTCAAGATCAGAATTGATAGAACTCTGACAGTTCCTATTTGACTTTATTTATTCCGCCCCAATTTATTACAAAGCACCAAGCAAAAGACATAGGTCCTTTCCTAAATCCGCAAGGTTGGCAATTTCAGGGATCTTTGTCTATTTTATTTCACCTCATTAACTCAACAAGATTTATTGGCCACTTACTATGAAACGGGCTCCATGCTAAGCAAACATAATATGAGAATAAGTGAGATACAGGCCCAATCCCCCAAAAAGCTTAAAGTCTTGTGTGGGACAGATGTGGAAGCATAATTACAACACAAAAGGAAAAGAGCTAAAATAGAGGTATTTACGAAGTGGCATGAGAACTCATGGAAAGAAGACAGACTATGTCAAAGAGGGGACATTCAGGGTAAGCTTCACAGAGGAGAGGAGATATAAAACTGAGTTTTGGGGGCGCCTGGGTGGCTCAGTCGATTGAGCGACTGCCTTCGGCTCAGGTCATGATCCCGGAGTCCTGGGATCGAGCCCCACATCGGGCTCCCGGCTCAGCGGGGAGCCTGCTTCTCCCTCTGACCCTCCCCCCTCTCATGCTGTTTCTCTCTCGCTCGCTCTCTAATAAATAAATAAATAAAATCTTTAAAAAAAAACAAAAAAAACAAAAAAAAACTGAGTTTTGAATAATACAAGGAGTTTGCCAGGAAAAGGAGAGAGGCCATATCAAAAAGAAAGAAAAATATGTACAAAGGTTCTGAGTCAGAAGAAGCCAAGCCAAAATGAGATGATAAAATTAAAGCTTAGAGAGGATAACTTGTCCTAAGGTCACATAGCTGGTAAGTAAAAGGGGTGGGGGCTGGGGGAGTTGAACCCCAGCTGAAATTATTCATGGGAGTATGTCATATTTCTTGAGAGTATGGAGAATCATTGCTCAGGGCCTGGCATACAAGTTACAGGAGCTCAGACTACACTCAGCAGAAAATGGGGAATTATGAGAGGTTTTTAAGCAGAGAAACAACATGGTCCCATTGGGCCTTCAGAAAGATAATTCTAGCAGTGATTTTTAAATATTAAAAGTAAATTTATTCATTAATTTTTTTGAGCAGTGCTATTATGAACATGCATGTACATGTACATATTTGAGTACCTGTTTGCAGTTACTTTAGGTATATATTTAGGGGTAAACTTCTGGGTCATATGGTAATTCTATGTTTAATGTTTGGAGGAACCAACAAATGTTTTTTCCACAGTGGCTGAATCATTTTTACATTTTTAAAACAAATACATTTAACAGAAGTACATATATTTTTAACACAGTGTATGAGAGTTCCTATTTCTCCATGTTCACTAATTCGGCAAATACCTACCAATTACTTTAAATGTTCAAAATGTAGTGTGGGGCTATAAAGAGGAAAGAAATGGAACTGATATTTTAAGACATAATGAGGCCTGATGTCATCCACTTGATTAAATCCTGACTGTATAATCTAATTCATCAAATTCTTCACATCTCACGATTTAAAAAAAAATTCTTGAAAATAATTGATACGCAGTGTTACATTAGTTTCAGGTATAAAACAGTGATTCTACAAGTTTATGTGTTATGTTGTGCTCACCACAAGTGAATCTACCATCTGTCACCATACAACATTATTACACTATCATTGACTATATTCCCTATGCTGTACCTTTTATTCCCATGACTTATTCATTCCATAACTGGAAGCCTGTATCTCCCACCCCCCTTCATCCATTTTGCCCATCCCCCCACCCCAGCAGTGATTCTTAACCCTGACTGCAATTAGAATCACTTGAGAAGCTTTCAGAAATTATAGGCCTGCTACACTAAAACAGTTAAACCTGAATTTCTGGGACCCAGTTTTCTTTTGTTTTTGTTTTTTGTTTTTTGTTTTTTTTTTTAAGTAGGCTCCCAGCCCAGCGTGAAGCCCATTGTGGGGCTTGAACTCACCACTTTGAGATCAAGAGTCAGACATTCAACCAACTGAGGCACCCAGGCGCCCCATCTTTTTTGTTTTTTAAGTTCCTCAGAGGAGTCTAATGTGCAGTGAGGGTCAAGAACTACTCAACTAGGAGAATGGGCTGAAAGATAGAAAAGAACTAATATTTATTAAGCACTACTTTTATGAGATTTTATTCCAAATGCTTTATTCAATAACTATAATTTCTATATATTAGCAAATGTATATATATGGTATCCTGACCTACTTCTACCATTTTGAGCCCTGTGTGGTGAACAATCATATTATTCCTAACCTTCAAGGTAGATATTATAATCCTATAATCCCTATTTTACCAATGAGGAAACTGAGGCACAGACCAGTGAAATAACTTGTCTAAGATTATCACATTAGGTAGATACAACTGGATTCACCCATAAGTCTTTCTGATACTCCACACTCATGCTCTTTCCACTCTACACCATTGCCTATGAGCCTAGCTTAATTCTCAGAAGAATCCTGGAGTAAGTCTCAGGATCCTCATTTTACAGATGAGGAAATGAGTTCTAGACAGGTTAATTTGAATAGGTCACAGCTATTAGGTGGAGAGGCTGGGAGATATTTAAACTTAGACTTGTTTAACACCAACTATATGCTTATGAAAGTAAAGTATATAGCACATATTCAACATTCAATACAATTCATTACTCTGAAAGAAGAGAGGCATGATGGATTATTAATATAATCCAGAATATTATTCTTTTTTAAAAGATTTATTTATTGGGACACCTGGGTGGCTCAGTCGGTTAAGCGTCTGCCTTTGGCTCGGGCCATGATCCCAGGGTCCTGGGATCGAGGCCCACATCGGGCTCCCTGCTCAGTGGGAAGCCTGCTTCTCCCTCTGCCTGCCACTCCCCCTGCTTGTGCTTTCTCTCTCTTTCCTTAATAAATAAATAAAATCTTAAAAAAAAAAAAGATTTATTTATTTATTTATTTGAGAGAGAGAATGGGGGAGGGGCAGAGGGAGACAGAGTCTTAAGCAGACTCTGCTGAGTACAGAGCCCAACATTGGGCTTGATCTTACGACCCTAGATCATGACCTGAGCAGAAACCAAGAGTCAGAGGCTTAACCAACTATGCCACCCAGGTGCCCCCAGAGCATTATTCTTAATAAGGAGAGCCATCCCTAGGTCTTCCTTCTTAGGTCTCAGGATGCTAAACCTCTGTTGAACCACCAATTCTAGGGGCCTTTTTTTATTGGGGGGAAAGAGGCACAAAGAATTCTGCCATAACCCTCTATCATATTTACCTGAAAAAACTTTAACCCTGGCTAAGTTCAACACTACAATGTCTTCACACCCTTATCTAAGCAGCTGAATCATGCTGATTGGTTTCTTTTTTAATTCACTGTCTCCAACTCAAATGGGCATTCACTGCTCAGCAGTTATGCACTTTCCTACTAAGTTAATTTTCCCACTCTAGAGGATATTATTTCATATCATTTCTTCCATTCCCAACCCTCCAATGCTCCCTGACAAAATCTCATCCCACCCCCAGTCCACCAGTCTCCATTCTCCGTTGCATTATTGATCTCCATCTTTTCACTGGATCATTCCTTACACTTTACAAACATCCCCTAGCACCTATCTTTAAAACCATCAAAACCAAAAAGGAAAAACCTCTTTTGAACTTTCATCTGCCTCTAGTTATCACCCTACTTCTCTGCTTTCCTTCTCAGCTAAACCTTTGCAAAGCATTGGCTTCATCACAGTCTCCAACTTCCACCTTTATCAAATCAACCACCTCCATGCACCATGCCACCAAAACTGATATTATCAGGGTCACTAGTGACCTCCTCAGCCTCTCAACAGCCTTTAAAACAGCTTATCACTACCTTCTTCCTGAAAGTTTCTTCTGGCTTTGGTGACTCCATATTCCTTGTCTTCTGTCACTGGTTGCTTCTCAAACTTTTGTTTTATAGGCGTATAAATTTGTTTTATAGGCAACAGGGTTCTTTTTCCTCCATATCCTCACCAACACTTGTTGTTTCTTATGTTTTAGATTCTAGCCTTTCTGACAGGTATGAGGTGATATCTCATTGTAGTTTGGATTTGCATTTCCCTGATGGTGATGTTGAGCATCTTTTCATGTGTCTGTTGGCCACATGATCATGCTTTTAACTGACTGAGCCACCCAGGCACCCCCACATGATCATGCTTTTAGATACGGGTTTTCCACCACTTACATAAGGATTGGGTTCTAAAGTCAGCTCATAAAGAGAAGAAACCTCGTGATGTAGAATTATTCTCAGAAATTCCTTAAATCACCTATAAAGTCTGGTAGTTGTGATTTCATACATGTTGATTTTATACATGGTTGTGGCCATATTTATGTGCTGAACTGAAGGTCAACACTTCATTTCTTAATAAGCTCTTAAGTCAATTCTTTTCCTCCCATGTTGAGATAAGTTGTTTTTATGAAGCAACAGATGAAGGACTTGGGGCTTTCACTTAGGGGCTGTATTTCATGAAAAATACTTATTTTTAAGGAGTGGATAGAACTGGAACAGCAAGATTCTCCCACTATGAGAGGGTATCAGGGGCTGAATCCATCTGAGAATACAACAGATTTACATCACCCATCTCGTGCTTACTCCACACTTGCTTTCCTTGAATGTAAAGGAATTACCCCACTATTTAAAGTATTTCTTAGACTCTTTGGTTGAATATGTATAACTCAACTTTAACAAATTAAATGCTTCTTAGATAGTATTCCATTGTACCATTTATATTTTGATGGCTCCTAAATTTATTTCTCCAGCCTTGACCTTTTTCCCTGAGATTCAGACTTACGGAACCAACTACCTCCTTGGACTTCTCCATTTAAAGTCAACTAGGCATCTTCACATGTCCAAAACATAGCAGTTGATTCCTCGCCGCCACCACCACTCCTGTATCTTATCCTCACCAAAAAGCTGTTCTTCCATAATGGTTCCTGGCTCAGTAAATGGCATACCATCTACCCAGGGTTTCAAGCAAAAAATCTAGGAGTGGTCTTTGTGATTCCTCCCTTTCCCTCACTTCCACAGAAAATCAATCTGGTACATTTAGCTCTACCTCCAAAATATATCCCAAATCTATCCATTCATTTCCATCAGCACAGAGACCCACCCTAATCCAAGCCATCATCATCATTTCTACTTTGACTAGCCTCCCTCTTTCCACTCTTAGCCTTTCTAGGATTCATTCTCCAAATTGCCAGAGTAATCTTTTATGAAACATTCACTTATTCAGTCACCAAATACTTATTGAAGAGTGCATAGAAACTGGGAATACAGCAGTAAAGCAAATTAGATCCCTGTGCTCATGGACTTTCATTCTAGAACGGAGAGAGGCGATGCATAAGTGAATAATTTTGTACATTACAATGAAGAAAATAAGTATAAAGTGATATGCTAAATCATGTTGTTCTCTCAGTACAAAAAAATTTTAATACCTTCACACTGAGCTTAGATTAAAATCCAAATTCCTTACCATGACTCATATGTTATAAGATTCTATGAGATCTGGTTTCTATTTGCCCCTTCAGCCTTATCTGTACCACACTTCCTCATTACAGCTTGGTTCCAGTCACCTGGGCCTTCTATTTCCTCACTGTTCCAAACCTTTCCCCTTCTTCAGACACGTGTTTCCTCTATGTGGAATGCCATTTCCCAGATCTGGGAAGGGCTGCCTTCTCTTAGCTAAAGTATCACTTCTCCAGAATGAACCTGACTAAGCTACCTAAAAGTGGCTTCCCGTCCCTTTCTCTATCAATTACACCGTTGCTTGTTTCATAGCACTTTTCACTTTCGGAAATTATCTTGCTTATTTAACAATATCTTTGTCTCCACTAAAATGTAAGTTTCCTGAGGTGAGGAATCTTAAGGTGTTGTTCACCAAAGTACCCATAAAAGTCTAGAACAGTGCCCGGCATAAGAGGATCTTGATAAACATTTTTGAAAAGAACAGATAATGTCGGGCTGTAGAAGGTAAAACGGTTTAGTTTCTCGCAGCCGCCAGGCTCCGCCCCCCAGAACCACTTCCGCCCACGGCCCAGCCCCAGACCTTCTGGGGGAGGAAGTTCTCTGCGCAGGCGTCCTGGGACCGCGGTGCTTTCTGGGTAAAAATGGATGCTCACGATCTCTTTCGCCGGCTTGGCGTGGGGGCCAAATTCGACGTGAGACGTTTCTCTGCGGACGCAGCGCGATTCCAGGTACTGTACGCAGGAAAACAGAAGCCCCAGTAACTGAGAGCGCAGGGGCCCGAGAATGATCTGGCTGCTGGGAGAGCCGGCGCTGGGAGACCGCGGCCTGGTTGTGGGGCATGTTCCCTCTTTGCGTTGGGCTCGTGCTCAGACCTACCTGGTCAAGTCCTGCCATCGGAGTGAACTCTTACCATTCTTTTGTAGACTTCGGTGGGCCTAGCACAGAAACCCTTCTCCCTCCCTGCTTTTTAGTTTATTCAAAGCACAGTTAGAATCCTTTCAAAAGTAGCTTTTTCTCCGAAACTGGTAGAAAGGAATTTCGAAAACAGAATGAACCCAGAATGAAGAGAACAGATTCTTTCACTCTAGTCTACCCAGGTTGGCTTGGCATGCATATCCTTTAGTGGACATGAGTCTTTTTATTCCTGTAACCTCATGACGTGTTAAGTAACCGGTGAGAAGAGCAACTTAGAAATGGGGACTCTTACATAGTTAAGTAGTGGGTGAATGGTAAATCGGGAGAAGTTAGTTGGGACCCAATTATGGAAAATCTTCATTATCAGCCTTGACATTGAGCAACACGTGTATTTCTCCTTTCTCTGGCGGTAGGTGTAGTTGTTGAGTTTGAACTCTGGAGCCGGATTATTTGGGTCCAAATACTGGATCTGTCACAACTTTTGAGACCTCAAGTTATTTGACATCCTAATGCCTTGATTTTTTTTCATCTGTAATATCGCTATTTACCCCTTAGCATTGTTGAAGGATGAAGTAATTTAATATATATAAGCATGCTTAGAAGTCTGCCTGACAGCATATAGGTGTTATGCTGATGAGCATATAAATGGTAATTACTCTTATGATTATTACTAACAGTTAAAAGGTCAGAAAAGTCATCTTGTATTCCATTTGCTCAAACACACTTGGCAGCTCAACAGATACTTGGTGAAAGGATTAAAAAAAGGTGGGGAGTTATTAGACCCACGCCCTTACTGCCAGTACTGCTTGGGTGAAAGCAGTCAGTCAGTAGATTGCATTTTAAATTTTTTGGGTTTTAGGTAGGAAAAAGGAAACATGACTTTGATTCTTCAGAGGTGCTGCACGGACTGGACTTCTTTGGAAACAAGAAGTCTGTCCCAGGTGAGTGTGGAGCATCAAGAACTCATCAGGAGCTTAAAGATGAAGAGAAAAAAGAAGAGAGCCTAACTGAAAAGAAGAGGGAACAGAGCAAGAAAAAGAGGAAAATGATGATGTCAGGTTAGTTCTTAGTTTTTTTCCTCTTTTTTTTTTTCCAGTTACAAAAATAATACAGGCTTAAGGTTACAAATCAGTATACTGTCATTCATTAGTTAATGGCATTCAGGTTGTTTCCAGGTATTTGCCATTACAAATATTGCTACAATAAAGATACTTGTGTATATATACTTTTGTACAGGTTCTGTTATTTCTGTAATTAGCATCCCCAAAGTGGACTCACTGGCTGAAAGGGTATGCACACTTCTTTCTTTGAATAGATAATGAAAAATGACTTCCCACACCTGTGTCAGTGCTGGATAGTATTGGTCTTAAATTCTTTGTCAACCTAATGAATGAAACTAATTTCTGTATATATTTTCTTGATAACTGGTGAGGTTGAGCATGTTTTCATATGCTTTAGTGGATATTTACATCTCAGCATTTGTGAATTTTCGGTTCTTACTCTTTGCCGATTTTTCACAGGGTTTTTTTTTTCTGTACTTTAGGGATATTGATCTTTTTCTTGGTTATATCTATTAAGTTTCCTAGCCATTTACCTTTTTCAGTAAAGTAAATACACCTGGTTTTTATTTTATTTATTTATTTATTTTATTTTATTTTTATTTTATTTTTTTTAAAGATTTTATTTATTTATTTGAGAGAGCGAGAATGAGAGAGAGAGAGAGCACATGAGAGGGAGGAGGGTAAGAGGGAGAAGCAGACTCCCCGCCGAGCAGGAAGCCCGATGCGGGACTCAATCCCGGGACTCCAGGATCATGACCTGAGCCGAAGGCAGTCGCTCAACCAACTGAGCCACCCAGGCGCCCTATTTATTTTATTTTTTTTAAAGATTTTATTTATTTATTTGACAGAGAGAGACACAGTGAGAACAGGAACACAAGCAGGGGGAGTGGGAGAGGGAGAAGCAGGCTTTCCGCCGAGCAGGGAGCCCGACGCGGGGCTCGATCCCAGGACCTTGGGATCACAACCCAAGTGAAAGGCAGACGCTTAACGACTGAGCTACCCAGGCGCCCCATTACACTTGGTTTTTAAAAGTTATACAGTGGTGAAAAGCAAATCTTCTTCCCACTATTTCTAGTCCCCTATTTCTCCAGAGGCAACTGCTGTTAATCATTTTCTTATGTATTTTTATAAAGATATCTATTCACTATATTTATACCTCCCTTAAAAAACCTGAACAATAGCATACTGTATCTGTTGTTCTATTCTGAACCTTCTCTCCTCCTCCACTTAAAATATATATATATATATGTATATATTTTGGAGATTGTTTGGAATCAGTAGGAAGTGCCCTGCCTTTTTCATTTTAACACAAAATATATCCCATTATACATTCCGTAATTGATTTAACAAGTTCGTTTGTGATGGACATTTAGTTTGTTTCCTCACTTTTGCTATTACAGTGTTGCAATAAATGCCATCCCACTTATCTTTGTGTGTATGTGGGTATATCTGATAAATTCTTAGAAATGGAATTTCAGAGTTAACCAATAGGTTTATTTTAAGTTTAGGTATCTTGAAATTGTCCACCAGAGACCTTGTATCAGTAGGAAGTCCACTGCTTTGTTCACTGAATCATAGTATAGCATGCCATTACACATTATAAGGATGTTCCGTAATTGACATGACAAGTCCACGTGTCAGGGACATTGACTTCTGTTCCACACTTGCTGTTACAGTTTTACACATTTTACTTCCCTGACGGCAAGGAAGTTCGATAAAGACTTCCACCAAGAGTAGTTAAAAAAAAAAAAAAAAGACCTGCCACAAACTTGGGAAAAGGATTCAACTGTTGGGCAACCAGAAACACACAGATATGTACTATAATGTAGCACATATGTGGCATAGTACAGAGTAATGTGGCATACCATGTTTTGATTGCACAACTAAATATTTTCTCCCTGAGGTGATCTATAGAATCAATGCAAAACAAACTCAGTTAAAATTCCAGTAGGCTTTTAGGGTAGAAATTGACAAAGGACTTTTTTAAAAAGTTAGACATACACCTACCATATGACCCACCTAGTCCATTCCAAGAATTTACTTAAGAGAAAGGAAAATCTGTGTCCTCACAAAGACTTCTACCAGGTGTTCATAGCACTATGCTTTATTTTCAGTAGCCAAAAACTGGAAATGACCCAAATGTCCTTCAACAGGTGAAGGATAAACAATTTATATATCCATAAAGTGGAATACTACCTTTAAATAAAAAGTTAACTATTGATACATGCTCCAACGTGGATGAATCTCAAAATAACCATTCTGAGTGAAAGAAGCCAGACTAAATTTAGTACATACTACATGATTCCATTTATATAAAATTCCAGAAAAAGCAAATTGATCTACAGTGACAGAAAGCAGACAGGTGGTTGCTTAGGGATGGAGCAGTGCATTACAAGGGGCCACAAGGAGATTTTGGGTGGTGATGGAAATAAACTTGAATGTAATGATGATTTAACAGATGTATACATATGTCAAAATTCCTCAAATTGTATACTTTAAATAAATGCAATTTATTGTATATCAGTGGTACCTCAGTGAAGTGAAAGAACTTTATTTTTATTTTATTTTTTGAAGATTTTATTTTATTCATTTGAGAGAGAGAGAGAGGAAGTGTGAGTGAGGAGGGGCAGAGGGAGAGGGAGAAAGAACCCGAAGCAGACTCCGTACTGAGCGCAGAGCCTGACTCAGGTGTCAATCCACAACCGTGATATCATGACCTGAGCTGAAACCAAGAGTTGGATGCTCAACCAACTGAGCCACCCAGGCGCCCCTCCACATGAACTTTTAAAGTCAGCTAGTCTGGTTTCCAAAACAATCCTGCTATGACTTCCCATTGAACTAATTTTAGTTATAGATTAGTGAGAATTACTATCTTTATATCAGTGACTAGTCCGTAAGTACTGTGCTATGTTCATTAAAAGTGAAGTCTATTCTTTCATCATTTATTTTCTAAGTGGTTGAATATAGAAAAGCTGGCTACCTCATTGAAATCTCTTATTTAAGTATTTTCAATTTAATCTGTTACTGTTTTCAAATACAGTCATCTACATATCACACAGCTGAAATAAATAACGAAAAGAAGAGAATGAGCTTCAGAGCTCTGATTTTACTGACAGAGAACTTGCCTCTCCTTTTTCCAATTGTTATTCCTCCTATTACTTTCTTTTCTCTGTTGTATTAGCTAGTACTTTACTTTTGTTTAACGTGATGCTGTGGCCTGTTTGCTACTCTCAAGAATGTTGCACTTAAAAATCTTTTGATTTTTTAATATATATTTTAGAAATTACTTCTCACGAAGAAGGTTCTACTATACAGTGGATATCATCTGTGGAAGCGAAGATTGAAGATAAAAAAATTAAAAGAGAAAATAAACTAACTTCAGGAAAGTTGGAGAATCTCAGAAAAGAAAAGGTTAGAAAAATGTCTTAGCCCCAGTTTCTTTTCTGACCTAGTGAATTTTTCCTTGTCCTTGGGTTATTCTCTTGGTAAAAGTGAATATAGTTTTATGAAGATAGAAGATTAATTATATTAGTTTAGATTTCACTCTAATGGAAACTTAAAGTAGGTATTTGTGCTGTGGCTGAAAATTTTAAAGTTTAAAATTCTTCCCCCCCCTTAAAGATTATTTATTTATTTATTTGAGAGAGTGAGCGAGAGAGAGAGCACAGGAGCAGGGGCAGAGAGAGAGAGAGCAGCAGACTCCCCTGCTGAGCAGGGAGCCCGATGCGGGGCTTGATCCTAGGACTCTAGGATCATGACCTGACCCAAAGGCAGATGCTTAACCAGCTGAGCCACCCAGGCACCCCTAAAGTTTAAAATTCTTGAAAGTATCTTGAAACTTGAACAGGTCAAAAGATTTGTGTGTGTGTGTGTGTGTGTGTGTTTCTTCTCATATTCTCATATACTATATACTGTGAATTTTTGACCTGTCTAAATTCACATTTGGAGTAAAATTTTTAAAATTCATATCCCCTTTGATAAACATAAAATTTGCTCCCTTTCTCCTCTTTGTTAAGCTCACTGGTTTTTTATTTTTTTAAGATTATTTATTTGACAGAGAGCACAAGCAGGGGGAGCAGCAGCGAAGAGAGGGAGAAGCAGGCTCCTTGCCAAGCAGGGAGCCCAACTCGGGGCTCCATCCCAGGGTCCCGGGATCATGACCCGCGACACTCACTGGTTTAGAAAGATTTCCTCTGATAGAGATTTGAGAGTTAGATAATATTTTATTTATTTATTTGAGAGAGAGCACGAGCAGGGTGGAGGGGGAGAGGGAGAGGGAGAAGCAGACTCCCCATTGATCAGGAAGCCCGACTCTGGGCTCCATCCCAGGACCCTGAGATCATGACCTAAGCCAAAGGCGGATGCTTAATGGACTGAGCCACACAGGTGCCCCAAGAGTTAGAATTAAGAAACCTATTTTATACCTTGGGGTGGAGTAGAATCCAGAACAAATAACAAATACATCATTGTCATGTCTGCTGCACACCTGCTATGTTGCAGATGGAGAGTATTGTTCAGCTCACTTCAGTAACCCTGAATCCAGCATTTGGCTGTCATTCTCACAGAATGGGAAAACAAACCGAATCAACACCACTTGACTCTGCTTTTGGCCCTCAATTTTAATAAATAGAGTTTAGAGTAAATCATCAAAAAGCATTGGCATTTGTGTGCTGTCATATAAAGAAAAAAACTAGATGGATTCAATGTCTACCTTCTAGAAGCTTATATAAAATTATAAGTTATGATTATCATTGTGGCACATTAATATAAATAACCATTACTCATGCCACTGACACATTAATACAAGAAAATGGATAGATAGGTTTTATTGTTACGAAGGTCTTCTGTCTGTGAAAGGGCATGAAGTATATCTAATATCTGTATCTTTTAGGGCTTGGAATTTAACCAGAAAGTTTCACATGTTACTAAAGCTTATCCTAGAAACCGTTACTGTTGCTTTACAACATCTTACAATATATGTGACAGTCTGTGACCCCTTTATTTCACTTCTCAGATAAACTTCTTCCGGAATAAACACAAAATTCATGTCCAAGGAACTGATCTTCCTGACCCAATTGCTACATTTCAGCAACTTGACCAGGAATATAAAATCAATTCTCGACTGCTTCAGAACATTCTAGACGCAGGCTTCCAGATGCCTACACCAATCCAAATGCAAGCCATTCCAGTTATGCTGCATGTGAGTATGAAGGTGTAGAATGCCTCTAACATTCCTTCCTCTGTGTCTTAGGTCATTCTCTTCCCTGTTTTTGAAGTCTTCCTCTCTACCTTGTCTCTCCCTGTTGAAATCCTTCCTTTGCTTTTAAGGTCCATCTCAAATGCCTGGGCCTCCATATCACTACAATTAGATGTGATCTTTTTCTCTTACCAACACTCTTCCCTCAACCACCAGTTCTCCAAGGTATTTAGTGTCTTTTTTTTCTTGCAACATTTATCTTAAACTTTACCCTATTATATAGTTATACTAATTGTGTATACCTTTTACATTTTACTAGAGTGTAAACCCTCTGAGGATAAGGGCTATGTTCTGTTTATCCATCCATGATTTAGTTTATTATTCCTAGGAACTATTTCAGAAATAGCGAATTCTTGTACATAGCCTGACTTCTTTTTCCCCAGTACTTTTTGTTACTGAAGTATACCTTGTATACAATAAAATGCATAGATTGTAAGTTCATAGTTCAATGAATTTCGACAATGCATACACTGTATAACTAACTATCCCCCCAAACAGAGACGTGTTACATTTCTGTCACCCCAGAAAATTCTGTTGTGCCATTTCCATTCAGTCCACACCTCACTCGTGCCCAGGGAACTGCTGTTCCGATGTTTATTGCCATGTGTTAGTTTTGCCTCTTCTATAGAATGTCATATAAGTGGTATCATCCATTATTTATTTTTTAATTTGTGGTTTCTCTCATGCTGTATATTGTTTTTGAGATTCATTAACATTGCATTTATAATTTGTCAGTGAGTAGTATTCTGTTGTTTGAAAGTACCACAATTTGTTTATCTACTGTTGATAAAGGCATGGGTTAACTTAGAGTTTCGGAAATTAAATTTTTCTGAGGTTTTTTTTTTTTTTTTGTCCCTATGAGAGCTGACTTTTTCCCCCATGTAGCCAAAGAATAGGAGTTACCTTTTCATCCGTACTAGTCCTTTTTGTTTTCTTTGGAAACTGAAGTGAGAATACATTTGAATGATGTTGTTGTCTCACATTATAGTAAATTTGCTTCTAATTTTCATCTAAGATTGTTTCTGTTACAACTTCAGCTTAAAGCTCTAAAAATCATAGTGACGTTTTGAAGACAGTCACCTATAAATTACTGTCACTCAAGTTATTGCCACTTTTTATTTCTTATCTTTAGCCATTCTGTTACTTATTAAAACCATCCCTAGGGATTGAGCAGTACAGATATCAGGGGGAAAAGTTGGTTTTATAATTTTGCTTTGATAAGAGAATTTGATGGGAAAGAAAAATGGAAATAATGGAAATACTTGAGGTTTTGAATTATCTTTGGATTTTAGTTATCCATATTCTTTACCCAGGTCAAATGGTATTTGGTGGCAATGGTCAGAAACTCCTTTGGGGCACTGGTGGCATGGGTGGATGATGTTAGAAAAGCAAATATGGGAAAAGTTAGACAAGCGGTGGGAAGATGAATGATTACATTCATTATGATTATTTTGTTATTTCTATGGTTGGTTGTATTACTTGAGCAGGCTCTGAAAAGTTTATGTACTTACCTTATACTTAATATACCTTGTTTTTAGGGTCGAGAACTTCTGGCTTCTGCTCCTACTGGATCTGGAAAGACTTTGGCTTTTAGCATTCCCATTTTGATGCAACTAAAACAACCCACAAATAAAGGCTTCAGAGCTCTGATTATATCACCAACACGAGAACTTGCCAACCAGGTATGACTTGTAGCTTCGAAAGAGGATGTATTTGGTGTTTGCTTTAGTCATTTCTTATTTGAGGGTAGTAAAATGGTCTCAAAAAGAGTAAGGCCCATGTCTTTTGGCATAGGCAAATATTCTGTACTGTATCTTACTCTGTTCTGTAACTTACTACACATGGGCAAGTTTTTTTGAATCTTTTTATAATTTTCTAAAACAATGATTTAAACATTAATGACGTTTCTTTGGCAAATGCTCTAAGATCTTTTAAGTTGAGGCTACTGAGGCTACTGGAATATATAGTCCCTCTCTAAAATGTATTTTTTCACCTAGAAAAATTAAACCTCATCTCAGTTTTTGAGAAAGAAAAACTACACAGTGACCTGCTCCACGCTTCCAATGTGCTCAATAGAAAATATATGCCAAGCATGAGATAGTTTTCTAATAGCACTGTATTCCAAAAACAGTATGTAGCAGATTGCAAAATGCTGAGATTCCAGGTTAATGCACATATTTTTATGGGTTTAATTTCAGTTATTCATGGGCTGGTAATAGGTTTATTTTAATAATGTAAACAAGACTATACATCTTATCTAAGTATCTTAGCAGCTAATATTTTTGTCATTTGCCATTTTAGATTCACAGAGAGTTGGTAAAAATCTCGGAGGGAACAGGATTCAGGATACACATGATCCACAAAGCGGCAGTGGCAGCCAAGAAATTTGGACCTAAATCATCTAAGAAGTTTGGTAAGGGACTCATGCTTGAGATATAGAGCATATAAGGGATTTGCAAATTACAAATATCCTTAACTGCCACCTAAGAGTTCTTAAAAGTGTAGTCATACACACAATTAGTTTGGTTTTTAGAGAAACAAAGAGATTTCTCCACTCCCACTCGGTACTTATATAAATATATACCAGTGATTCTCATCCAGAGGCAGTTTTGCCCCCCACCTCACCTTCCACCCCAGGGACATTTGGCAATATCTGGAGACATTTTAAGTTGTCAAAACTGGAGTGCTACTAACCTATGGTAGGTAGAGGGAACAGCATCCCACAATGCACAAGACAGTCCCCTACAACAAAATGTTATCTGAACCAAAATGGCGGTACTGCTAAGGCTGAGAAACCCTGCTTTATACTGTTGATTTTTAATCTGCCATGGAAATACTCTGCAGATAAGAATGGCTTACATCCCTACCCTTATATCAGTCAGAAAATCAGCTTTAACCTGTCTTTCATTTTGAGCTTCTGAGTAAAATTTCATTTAAAGAAAGGATTTTCCCAAAAAACAAAACTAAATATTTGAAAATAACACTGTTGGCTTATAGTGTTCTTGCCTCTTAGAAGTTGAGAAGGCAGATCAAACATAATAAAAGGAGAAGTAAGCATATAGTAGTTTGTGCTATCATGGATTAAAAAATACATATATTAGCTTACAAATAAGAAAGAACTTTTGTGGGGTTGGTGTAGTAAGATAGCAAGTATAACCTCCCCCTCCTCTCCCCTCTTCAGGTTCTTCACTGAAATTCAGGAGGCTTAATTCCCTTGTTTAAGAGAGATGAATCTTGCTTTTGCAATTTGTATCATTTGTTTTTCCTATAGATATTCTTGTGACTACTCCAAATCGACTAATCTATTTATTAAAGCAAGATCCTCCAGGAATAGATTTAACAAGGTACAGATAATATTTTAATCTCTTCTGTGTGTATTTTCATTTAGTTGATTCTATTTTGTCCTTGACTGCTTGTCTTATGGCCCGTTGGAGCTTGCTTTCTGCCAGCTTTCAGTCAGTGTTGGTGCTGAGAATAATAGTTTTCATTAGACTCGTAGGAAAGTAACTGTCTGGTCTGGAAGAAAGTTACAGATTCTGATAAGCAGTTAGTACAGAATTCCCCTAGATGTTTTCACTTCTTTCAGCAATGGTGATGGAGTTTATAAGGTTTATGTGAAGCTCTTTTGTTGCTAATGGAACCTCATCTCTTTGAGGTTAAAGGAATAGAACATTGCTTAATGTTTATCTTGTTTTTACCTTTTTCCTGCTGAGTTTTCTTTTACCTTTTTCTGGTTTGATGTGTGGATCTGAGAAGTACCATAATGGTTTGACTGTTCATGTGTCCCCACAGTTTAGTGAAGTGTCTTGGATCTTCCATCCAGTTCAGTACCCACAAGATGTTTTGTTATTTCTCAGTGTTGAGTGGCTGGTAGTAGATGAATCAGACAAACTGTTTGAAGATGGCAAAACTGGGTTCAGAGACCAGCTGGCTTCCATTTTCCTGGCCTGCACATCTCATAAGGTCAGAAGAGCTATGTTCAGTGCAACTTTTGCATATGATGTTGAGCAGTGGTGCAAACTCAACCTGGACAATGTCATTACTGTATCCATTGGAGCAAGGTAATTGTTCTTCTTTGTTATCCCACTGACTTTTTTTTTTTTAATATAAGTCCGTTTTTGTTTTTTGTTTTTTTTTAAGACTCGAGATAGGTTGTTTGGCCTTAGATTAATAACAGGGAAAGTTTTACTGAAAGACATGTATTCTTTAAAGTCAAGATTGAGTAAGGATTTTCTATTTTATTTTATTTTATTTTATTTATTTTTTAGAGAGAAAGGTGAGGGGGAGGGGCAGAGGGAGAGGGAGAGAGAGAGAGTCTTAAGTAGGCTCCATGCCCACTACAGAACCTGACATGGGGCTTAATCTTAAAACCCTGAGATCATGACTTGAGCCGAAATCAAGAGTTGGACACTTAACTGACTGAGCCACCCAGGCGCCCCAAGGATTTTCTATTTTAGAATAATCCAAAGGGAGATTCTCAAATTATCATATTAGTATTTCTGTCATTATGTTTTCAGTTGATTTTTCCCATCTATCCATAAAGTGTGAAAGGAGCTTTATAGCCACCCAGAGGATTTAGTTTCTTTGATGGCTTAAGTAGGACCATAGGGCCACTTGATTTATAATCCTTTTAAAAAATATTAGGGGAAGCATTGTATATTAAATGAATGTGCACTAGTAGAAAAATGTTTTAGGAAATTGTAATATAGACATGTGATAGGATATTATGTGACCCATGAAATGATAAGTATGAAGACTATAGCTATATGAAAAAGTGCTTGGGGGCACCTGGGTGGCTCAGTCGGTTAAGTGTCTGCCTTCAGCTCGGGTCATGATCCCAGGGTCCGGGATTGAGCCCCATGTCGGGCTCCCTGCTCAGCGGGGAGCCTGCTTATCCCTCTACCTCTGTGTTCCTTCTCTCTCTCTCTTAAGTAAATACATTTTTTTTTAAAAAGTGCTTGGAATACCATATTAAGTAAAATAGAAGCCAAATGGAACAATAAAAAATACTTCAAACTTAAAAACTTCTGTTTATAAAAAGAAAGAACAAATACACCATAAATATAAAGGCAGAAAACAGAAAGGAGGGGTGCCTGGGTGGCTCGGCGGGAAGCCTGCTTCTCCCTCTCCCACTCCCCCTGCTTGTGTTCCCTCTCTCGCTTTGTCTCTCTCTGTCAAATAAATAAATAAGATCTTTTTAAAAAAGAAAAGAAAACAGAAGGGAAAAAATATTTATGATGCAGTGTAATGTACTACAGCAACTTTTTTTTTTTTTAAGATTTTATTTATTTGAGAGAGAGCACAGAGAGACGGGGAGGAGGATCAGAGGGAAAGGGAGAAGCAGACGCCCTGCTGAGCAGGGAGCCTGACATGGGGTTCAATCCCAAGACCCTGGGATCATGACCTGAGCAAAAGGCGGACACTTAACCGACTGAGCCACCCAGGCGCCCCTCTACTACAGTATCTTATTAGTGTTTATAAAGCCTTTTAAGGCTCACCCCCAACTGTCTATAAAAAAGCTCTTATTAATCGTTAAGAGAAAAAGCTCAGACCTGTAATAACCTTAAAAATGTTATCATTATTTTATCCAGTAATTTTATTTTTAGAAATTTTTGTATGTAAATAATTAGATACATGAAAATTTATGATTAGACTACAATAAAATGTCACAATTTATTCTAAAATGGTAGAATTGTAGACAATTTGTTTTACTGTTTACATTTTTCCCTATTTTTCAAATTTTCTTTAGATAACTTCTTTTTTTAAGATTTTATTTATTTATTTGACAGAGAGAGATAGCGAGAGAGGGAATACAAGCAGGGGGAGTAGGAGAGGGAGAAGCAGGCTTCCCGCTGAGCAGGGAGCCCAATGCAGGGCTCAATCCCAGGACCGTGGGATCACGACCAGAGCTGAAGGCAGACACTTAAGGACTGAGCCACCCAGGCGCCCCTAGATAACATTTTTATAATTAGAATAAAACATTTAAAAATAACTTTGGGGGGCACCTGGATGGCTCAGTCAGTTGGGCATCTGGTTCTTGGTTTCAGCTTGGGTTGTGGTCTCAGGGTCATGGGGTCAAGCCCCGAGTCAGGCTCCATGCGGAGTCTGCTTGTCCCTTTCCCTTTGCTCCTCCCCTGTGCATGCACGCACGTTCTCTCTCTCAAATAAATAAAATCTTTTCAAAAACAAATGAAAAATAAAAATAACTTTGGGGCATCTGCCTGGCTCAGTCAGAAGAGCATGTGACTCTTGATCCCAGGGTGATGAGTTCAAGCCTCATGTTGGGTGTAGAGATTACGTGAATAAATTAAACTTCAAAATAAATAAATAACTTTGTCTTCATATTAAAGTATAAATAATTAAATGCTTATATTGACAATGGAAAACTTGATTCTGTTGGGGTTAAATGTAAATTTTTTCATTTACTTAGAATTCGGGGGGAAAAGCAAAAATTGGCTCTTGCAATCTACAAGGTATGTTTTCTTTTCAGGAATTCTGCAGTAGAGACTGTAGAACAAGAGCTTCTCTTTGTTGGGTCTGAGACTGGGAAACTTCTGGCCATGAGAGAACTTGTTAAAAAGGTATATTTGGGCTATCTTCTTAAATTTTGATGAAGTTCATCAAATCTTTTTTTTTTTTTTAAGATTTTATTTATTTATTTGCCAGAGAGAGACACAGCAAGAAAGGGAACACAAGCAGGGGGAGTGGGAGAGGGAGAGGGAGAAGCAGGCTTCCCACTGAGCAGGGAGCCTAATGCAGGGCTCGATCCCAGGACCCTGGGATCATGACCTGAACCAAAGGCAGACGCTTAACGACTGAGCCACCCAGGCACCCAAGTTCATCAAATCTTATATGACTGGTGGGAGGCTGAGCACTATTCCTGTATCATACTTAGTAATCTAGTGGTAAATTCTTAAGCACATTGAGTCAACTGTTGTCCTAAGCAGGGAGGCTCACCACTTAGATTAGATTAAGTTTTCTGTTCCCAGCTTAGGGTGGGCTAGGAAAAGACCTACCTGATGTCCTAAAAGCCTCCTTTTTCCACATGTACATCTGTTTTTCATCTCCCCCCATCCCTCTGCTGGTTTCTTCTAGAACTCTAGGAGCATTGTAGAATGAGTAGGACACTGAGTGTGGTTTTCTGTTTCTATCCTTTCAGTAAATATTGAGTAGAAGCCATAATTTAAAAGTTAACTGTGAGGGGTTAGGGCAGGGGAAAATAAAACAAATAGAAATCTTAAGCCCTGCCCCTAGAATTTAGTCTTTTTTTAGGGGAAATATCTTAGATATAGACTTGTGTAAGATAGTTTGCAGTAAAGTGTCATAAAAGGCTATAGAGTGTTTTTCTTAAGCACCCATGTAGTCATAATGGGGCCAAGAGGGAGAGTTGAATTGGTTGGGGAAAGCCTTATGGGGGAAATGCTACTAATTTGGTCCTTGGAAAGATCTGTGAGATAAAAGGGCAAGGGAAGTTGATAGTTGGAGGAGCAGCTGGAGTAGTCTAAGCAGTGGAGGGGAACACAGTGGGTTTAGAGACTTATGAAGAGATTACCTATCTAAGGCAAAGAGTTTATGGTGAGAATTAAAGAAGATCAGGTTGGACAGGAAGGTTGGGGTCACTTTAAGAGAAACCACTGGACATTTGAAGAATTTTAAGGAAAATTACTTAAATTACTTAAAATGTAATGGCAAGAGACTGAAAGTAAAGAAATCAGTAGGTTGTTAAATTAGGCTGGTTAGAGATGAGGAGGAAATAAATGAGAGAAATGAGGGTGACAGCCTCAATGGTGGAATGTTAAGAATAGTTGGAGGGTGAAAGGGAAAGGTGTTTGCAAGTACCTAGTGACTACAGAAGTGGTTAAGAGCTTGAACTTTGGAGCCAGACTACCTGAATTGGAATTCTAGCTTTAGGCAAATTAACCTCACAGCTTCCTCATCTGCAAGATGGAAATGATAATATCTCATAGAATTGTTTTAGTATTAACAACTTGACACAAACATAGTACTTAGAATAGTGCTCGGCACACCATGCCATGCCATGTACATTCGTTTCATTACTATTCTGAAAGGTATCATTTGGCACTAGGAATTTTAAGGTTTTCACATGGAGATTATATATCAGGGATTTCTAGCCATGTATGAGCTTAGGAGGTCTGTGAACCCTCTGAAGTTGTTAGATTTTGTGTGAATGCATGGTTGCCTATTAGAAAGCTTCACAGCTTTATTAGATTTCAAAAGGGTCGAGATTATGAACCAAAATAAAAAGGTAAAGCCCTAATAGGGCAGTTGAAAATAGAGAAAGCTGGTTTGAGAGAGAGGTGGGGTTTGATGATAGAAATGTAAAAATCATCTGCTTAGAGTGAGTAGTTGATAACTGAGATTATATTTAACATAAGATAATGACTATATTGAGAAAACTGAGAACCAAAGACTGAGCTTTGGAGGAATACCCACAATTAGGATAAACAGTGAATTAATAAAAGTTACTGCATTTTAGCAGAATTTAAAAATCTCTGAGCGCAGAAGCCAAGAGATGATTGTTCTAGGGAGTGGGTATCTATCATTATAGGAAGGTAAAGGGATTAATTAGACATGATTGTTGGAATTAGCAAGATGGAAATTAGAGTTCAAGTTGAGTAGAGAATGGATGGTGAAGGAGATGCAGGCAGATACTAATCTGAGAAATTTGGCAATAAAAAGTACACTAAATTGAATTGGGTTCTTTTATGAACTAAAATCATATGAAATACTGCTATTGTATTCTTGATTATGGGTTATATGTGCTGATTTTTGCCTTCTCTCTTTTAGGGTTTCAATCCACCTGTTCTTGTTTTTGTTCAGTCCATTGAAAGGGCTAAAGAACTTTTTCATGAGCTCATATATGAAGGTATTAATGTAGATGTTATTCATGCAGACAGAACACAGCAACAGGTAAAGTCAAGTGTATACTTTCAAAATGATAAAGAACTACTAAACTTTAAAATATTGGCATGAAATTTATAAAGTACTTGTTTTCTGTTCCTAGAGTGGTACTAAAACATTTAACATGTGTTTTATTAACTAGAGAGATAACACAGTCCACAGCTTCCGAGCTGGAAAAATCTGGGTTCTTATTTGTACAGCCTTGCTGGCCCGAGGGATTGATTTTAAAGGTGTGAACTTGGTGATCAACTATGACTTCCCAACCAGTTCAGTGGAATACATCCACAGGATAGGTGAGTTGTCTCTTCTGCTGCTACCCCCTGCCCCCCACAACCCCTGCCACCCCCGGGCACTACTCGTCTTGTCTTGCGCCTACTCCTTCCCTTCAAACATGCTCATTTTGTAGTGCTCATTTTAGTGAAAAGCCAATGACTTGTACATGAATCTTGAAGTTCCCTTTCCCCAGAAAAGCGGTCTTTTTTTTTTCTTTTAGGTCGAACTGGAAGAGCGGGGCATAAAGGAAAAGCTGTTACATTTTTCACTGAAGATGATAAACCATTATTAAGAAGGTAAATTAGGAAAAATAACTTAGTATTAAGATGGCAGGACTGCTTCATTATTCTTGCATGCACACACAATCAACAGATAATTACAAAATGGCCAGGTCCCAAATATGGTCATGGCATTAGTCAACCAGGTTTTAGCCATGACAAAAGGAAAAATGATCAAAGGGCTTTGTTTTTGCATTTTCATTATTAGAATTTGGAAGTATTCATAATGGAATGTTCATTATTAAATTTCAAACTCACAGGATTCTCCCAATAGCCATTGGTTGATATTACTCACAATGTAATAGTGAAGTTTTTGGATTGGTGAATAAAGTTAACCCCTGAGTCTCTTCAGCCCAGTCGAAATTATCTCTTACCATGATGCACCCTTCCCTTAACTCTTATGGGCAGATGGAGTTTTATATTTAGTCCTGGGAAAAACCGTTTCAGTAACACACTCCCAATATTATTCAATTGTAGCTCTTTGAAGCCTGGGTAACACATGCACTTTTAGAATCTTGGGTCTTAATTTAGCCCAGCATCATAGATCTTAAAATAAAAGCTGAGTTTCTTACATTTTGGCTGCCTACAGTAATTTTAGACTGATGATAGCACTTTGCATTTCTAACAAATGAAATTGAGTTATGGCCAAAGGCAGTTTGTACTTTGATGTGTTTATCAGTTTTGGCAAAGATTTTGATTTGTGCCTTCTGAACCTTGGCTTTGTCAGCCTTGGATATACTTTGAGCAGACTTTTACACGTTCATGTGTAGGGGAGTCTATTCCAAAAGCCTAGATTCACCTACATCTCCTCAGTAACTCCAAGCATGTGAATTTGATGACCTCCATGTCAGTATAACCATGCCTCTCAGTTTTCCATCCAGGCAAGGGGGATAATAATAGTATTTCATTAGTAAAGGGTTGTTGTGTGGATTTGGATTAAAGAAGTCACTACATGTGAAAAGCCTAAGACAGTGCCAAGTGCATAGTAAGCACTATCATCTAATAAATTCTAGTCAGTGTCCTCATCCAAGATTGGGTTAGTAGCTTTTCAGGGCTTGGTAAATGCTGGGGAGAAATGGCTGCTAGATAAAATTACTCATCGGCACATGGATTTCAGTCCAGCAGACAGTTCTCTCAGCAATCCTGCGTGCTTACATCTGGTGATCATTTATAACAGAACGCTGTCCCAGGGGCGCCTGGGTGGCTCAGTCGTTAAGCGTCTGCCTTCGGCTCAGGTCATGGTCCCAGGGTCCTGGGATCGAGCCCCGCATCGGGCTCCCTGCTCCACGGGAAGCCTGCTTCTCCCTCTCCCACTCCCCCTGCTTGTGTTCCCTCTCTCGCTGTGTCTCTCTCTGTCAAATAAATAAATAAAAAATCTTACAAAAAAACAAAACAAAACAGAACGCTGTCCTGGATTACTTTCTTGTGGGTGTAGTTTTCATTCCTCTCAAATTGTGCAGAGGGTTTAAGTACATAAACATCAATTTGACTAGATACAAATTTATGTTTATGGGTTCCTTTTTCAGCGTTGCCAATGTTATACAGCAGGCTGGATGTCCTGTGCCAGAATACATAAAAGGTTTCCAAAAACTACTAAGGTACAATCTTGAATTTGCCTAGATGATCTCTCTCTCTCTCTCCCCCTCTCCCTCTATCCCTCCATATGCATTCTTGCTTTCACACTCTTAAAACTACAGTTCTAGCAATACTACTAGTTTTAGGAATTCTAAGATAAAAATTTTCTTTTTTTTAAATATCTGTGAATATGTTCTTTCCTTATCAGTTTTTTCATTCTTGAAATGTTAATCAGATTTTTAAAAAATTATTCAATGTAAGTGAAATATGCTTAGAATTTATTTTAGTCCGTAAAACTGGTAAAAAGCAGTTAATTGCCCCAAATCGAACTTTAATGCTTGTTGGCACAGGATATAAGTGTGACTCAGGACATATTTTAGTCAGTGCATTTTTAAAAAATGGATCAAATTTATCATCCCTTTGGGTTCTCTCTCTAAATGCTACTGGGTAATTTAGCATTTTAAAGTGGATATAGTGTCACCACAAACCATAAGTAGATTAAAAAGTGAATTTTTGTGATCAAGAATCAAAACTAGTTTTAGCTTAAGCTGTTTTCAGTTAAGTTCTACTGAATTTCATTCCTTTCTCTTTTTATAACTTTCAGCAAACAAAAGAAAAAGATGATTAAGAAGCCATTGGAAAGGGAGAGCATTAGTACAACTCCAAAATATTTCTTAGAAAAAGCTAAGAATAAACGGTAAGTATATGATGACTGTTCAACTCTGTCATATGGTTATAGTAGGCATTATTTCTCCTTAGGATAAATTTCTCGAGGTAGAATTGATAGGTTCAGTCAGTTATAGAATGTAATGAAAGTAATATATTTTAGGTTGCCTGTGATTTGGGAACTTGGATGATTCAATCTCGGAATTTTTCTCTATCTGTATATTAATGATCTGGTTTTTTCCATCTTTGAAAGAATGATTTCAGTTCACTTTGAATTAGAACTGCACTGCCCACCACCTCCACACAGCCTACTTCAGGACATACTGCTGAGGCAGTGAGGGCTCTTGACTCACATTGATGGAATATTCCCTGAAGGCTCCCTATTCTAGGCAGGATTTCAGTATAATCTTAGGCTTATGCTGAAGCACATTGTAACATCTCTAAAAAGTTATGACTTGAATAAATTTGTAGTAGTTTAGCTGAGTTTTAGGAGGATGTTAAAGCATTGTTGGTTTTTTTTGTTTTGTTTTGTTTTGTTTTAGTATATACACAGGACTACCTTTTGATAGGGGTAATCAAGACTGTGCCAACCTCTACTACTCTTTACACTATTTAAGGAAAATGACACTCTTCAAATTCTACCGGTACCAGTTTATATCTAATATATATAAAATGTAGGCATTTACCAAGTACCTTTTCTCCTGCCAGGTGCTTGGGTATGTGAATGAATCTAAAATGAGACCCCTTTCCTAGTATACGTTAAAAAACATTAGAGAATAATTTTTAAATAAAATAGAAGTTTGGAGACGACAAATACTCTGAATTGGTGTAGTTACAAAAAGCTTCAAGGAGCTAGAACTATCTTTAAGGACAGGTAAAATTTAGGCATATGGAAGGGACAAGGTGAACAAAGGCAAGAAGACTGGCATGCTTTCCATCTAAGTGGAACAAGAGTCTTACTTGACATTTTGTATTGACTGTGAGAAGTATAATGTTAAGTTCAAGGATGTAGAGTGTACACAGTGTCCCAAAGTTTTAGTGCAGTTTTAACCTTTAATAACTTGGGAAGGATAAATGCAACAGACTTAACAAAAGTATCATTTGAAAGCTTAAAACATTTATTTATTTATTTATTTTTGGATGTTATGTACTCTTTTTTTTAAATTTTTTATTGTTACGTTAATCACCATACATTACATCATTAGTTTTAGGTGTAGTGTTCCATGATTCATAAAACATTTTATTTGTATCTGTACGTACTCATTTTTGTTAGTTCTTAGTATTAACACTTTTTATTTGAATTTTTTGTGGTAACAGTTTCTGGCTGACACTTAAACCAGTGGATTGGTAGAGATGGTCACCCTGCTTGGCCACCTTGGTTACCTGATCTATTAGACTTTTTCTTGTAGCTGTATCATAACTGTTGTGTATGCATCAGAACATTATTCTGTGGGTGATCTTAAAGCTAGAATTAGAAATGTAATCTCTTCAGGCACTGAGCAGCAGCTGATGAAAGTTTTAACAAAAAGTCAGAAATCACATATAGTATTAAGATGGTGGCTATGTTGAATTTTAATAAGAAACATAATATTTTAAAGAATTACACTTTGGATGTTGACTTTTATATGTTTGTAGCATTTACACTTGAGGTGTTAAAACTTAGCTGCACTGAGACTTCGAGGACACTTGATATAAATCTTGTCACCTAAGCCCCCCATTTAAGATGCTGTGGTCATGTCCATTGTTTCACTTTTTTTTTTTTAAGATTTTATTTATTTGACAGACACAGTGAGAGAGGGAACACAAGCAGGGGGCGTAGGAGAGGGAGAAGCAGGCTTCCCACCAAGCAGGGAGCCCGATGCGGGGCTCAATCCCAGGACCCTGGGACCATGACCTGAGCCGAAGGCAGACGCTTAACGACTGAGCCACCCAGGCGCCCTGTCCATTGTTTCACATTTAAAAGCCATCCTCCTTAATAGAGCATGTAAACAACACCTGATCCAACTCCAGCTTACCTTTTTACTCTAGATGTTCCTTTAATGATCCCACACCTTGCTGAGAACTCTGAAGTCCATATATCCAGGCCCAGCTTTCCATATAAACCTGAATCCTCTTGCCTAGTGGACCTCACATCAGGCACTACAAACTCAGCCTGGTAGAGTGGAGGGAAAAATTGGATTTGGAGTCCGAAGGATTGGCTCTCATACCACCTTTTCCTGTGTGACTTATGGACAAGTCACTTCCCCCTGTATATGATAGAAATAAGTATGTAAGTCATGCCAAATCTGCTACTCAAAGTTGGTTGAGGATTAAATAAGTTAATATACATCCAGGAACTTTGCATTACTAAACTGTAGAATGCAAACATTGGTTATTTTCTCCCAACATTTTTCCTTTTCCTCTGTTAACTTAATTGATGGGCATTCACCAAACTCTAAAATCAGACTGTCAGGGTTCATATCTAACATTTATTATCAGTGTGTGATGATCAGCAAGTTATTCAACCATTCTGCCTCATTTTCCTCATCTGTAAAATGAGGGTAATATTAGAATCTTCTTCGTAAGTTAGGAATATTATCTGAGCTGATACATACAAAGCACTTATAACAGTATCTAGCACTTAATCAATGTGAACTCTTAACTATTAGTAATGTCAGAGTCAGACTCCATCTTTTATACCATGTTGTAGTGTAGTTTACGATGATGTTTCTGTCTCACTTAGGTGATGGTGGTTTCCTAAAGGGCAGAAACCATGTCTTATGCATCCTTGTGTTCCTAGTGCCTCGTATACTTGATTATACAGGTTTCAAGAAGTGTTTGTTAAACTGGCAGAGTTTTAGAGAGTACATATATCTAGAATTTTGGATTCAACTTTTCTTTAATTTTCTTGTCACAGGAAAAAGGTCACTGGTCAGAACAGCAAGAAGAAAGTAGCTCTTGAAGACAAAAGTTAAAAACAGACTTTTTAAAAGACTGTATCAGAAATGGAATTTTATGATCCCAGCATGAATGTTGTTTTCATGAAATACTTCAAATCCTGTAATCACCTGTAACCTTTGAAATCAACTACAAGAACGTGGGACTGATGAAATATGATCCTAAACTATCAATGCATCATGTCAAATTTCAATTTGTAGGTGACTTTTAAATGATTACACAATGGAAATAACGTTCATTCACATTTCTGTGGTGTGAATCCAGAGAGATACTTCTTATAGAAGAACAAAAGCTTATGCTAAAATTAACAACACCCAAATGTGGTGAACTCTTAAGGATTTTTTCCTTCAGTGTGAAGGAAGGTGTGATGTATGCTGTGGAGGGGCATCTGGAACCAAATTTCAAAATAAAGCCTTGAGATTAAATGCCCCTTTTCACCACCACTCCCCCCCCCCCTTTTTTTTTTGAATGGACAAGAAGCAGCACAGGCTGTCTACCAAGAAGAGACCTATTGCTCTCTTTATTTTACTATTTCTTAATTTGTTGATGGCCTTTTGTGGTAATGAGCCACAACAAAGAGCCTCTTCTGTGACTTGTTACTCAAGTTCCCTAGGATTTTAAATTCTTTGGTCTATTAAATATCCTTATACCTCATCGGTAAAAGAGCTCATGCCTTACCTGTCATAATGTTGCAGCTACAAGATTATGGTCAGCCTCCCTCTTTCTTCCATTTTCCATCATTTAATCATGCTCCCCGTCTCTTTCCATTCAAGATGACTTTGCTTGAAAACTGATAAACACTTTATCCTGATAAGGAAGAATGTTCCTGTTACTTGATACACCTGTGGCTGCATTCTCTTACAGCTTGTCTTTCCTGAGGCTTTATGGCCCTGCATCCATTTAGTAGACAGGTCTCTGCCAAAGGTAAAGAGTCAAACTTATACAGTGATGGAGACTATTCACTATTAGCAGATTTTTCTTAGTTGCTAGCTTTTGTACAGTTGGAATAAAAAATTGACTTCATATATGTAAGGTACTTAGAATGGCACCTGACATGAAGGTAGTTATTACCAGTACTACTACAATAATGTAAATAATCTTAGCAGCATTTGAATTAAACATATTAATTTCCTTTATTCTCAGCCTTTTATTCTAATGTCAGGACAGATAGACTCCAACTTGAATATTTTAAATGAGACAAATTGTTCATCTTCAGAATTTATGTAAATGGAGACCGTATGCTACAAGGTACAAAAAATACATACAAGCATGTGATTTTTTTTTTGTTCTTGCAAACAGATTCTTGGCTCTATATATCCTGGAGGTAGTCGTGATGGCCACCTATTGCCAACTGTATGACTTTGAATAGGTTCTTTAATTTCTCAGAGCTTTGGTTTTTTTATGTATGAGATTGGGGGTAATACCAGCTATGTCTCAGTATTGGAAGTGCCTAGCTCTGTGCCTGACACGTTATATATTAAAGCCAAATACTCCTTAAACAAACATGATATATTTGGTTAGGAATACAAGGCTTAATAACACAGTCCGTGCCCTTAGAGTGTAGTGGTGGGTATAGAGTAAAGGAACAAATAGTGTGGCAGGCAAATGCTGTGTTAGACATAAGGCCAAGATGCTGAAGTATCAGAGGATGGCATCTAATATCATGGAAGGCTGACCTGTGCTGAGTCTAGCGAATGTAGGAATCCACAGGCAAAGGAGAACAAAGTATCCTGGCAGAAACGAGATCACATCTTCTATGATCCTGATATACCCCCTTCATTTGACTTTATTTTCTCTCTTTAGTATTTCCTCCTGTGTAACTACCCATCCTTAAATAACAGTGGCTATATACACCAGTATTAACTTGGTTTGTCAGTGGATTAATACCGAATTTAGCACTTTTATATCTGTTGGGACTATATGCTACACAAATTTCAGTTTCACCTAAAGAAGAAGAGAAATGAAATTAGTAGACCGTTATGAAAAGAGAATACATGATAACTGAATAGCTGCGCTAGTGAAATGAGTAAGGACTTTTATATGTAACACCTGGGTTTGAATCCTGGTCCTGCTGAGTTGCAACTCTATGACCTAGGCAAATTACAACTTCTTTTGACCTTAAGTTTTCTCATCTGCAAAATGCCGATACTAACTCTTAGGGACACTGAAGACTTGAAAAAATTCAGTAAGGTTCCTGACTAGTGATTTGTGCCCAATAAAAGATAACTATTACTACAAATGGTTTCCCTGTAAAAGCCTTGGGGCAAGAGTGAAAGATAAAGCTAATTATAATTAACCCACTACCTGCTAATAAGCAAACTGCTTGAAGGTTTGAAAAGGTTTACATCGGACTTTGGTATTTTACTTAACAGTAGTTCGAGTAGGGGAAAAAAAATATGCCCAAATTTTATATATATTTTATATAATATATCCAGATAAGTTCAGAGTAATGATGAACTGCTTTCCAAACACCGTTTTGCCCCTGCTTGCAAGTATAGGAAAAGCAGGGATTATTGGGTGGCATGGTGGCAGAACCAAACACATGGAACGGTGCGCGTTGAAGGTTTTACATACGGGCTAGGTTTATTTGCGCTAGGCTGCTTCACTAAATTTTAAATACCTTTATCTTCTGGGGTGGGTGCCAAAAGGAAGCTGCCGAATTCTCGGGAAAAAGTAGAGGTGATCACTGATCAGCGCCGTAAAGCTATCAAAGGAGCGTCCAGGATCCACCTACTCTTTAAGTGTAAAAAGAATAAAATACCCGTGCACCCATCATTCCAATTTAAAAAGCAGGATTCGATCTCCTCTTTTCACTAACCAACCTGACGGTTTTTCAAACGGAGGGACAACGCTCTGCCGCTGGGCCGCCAGCCGGACCTTCCGGAGGGCCTTGCCAGAGAATGAATCAGCTCCCCTGAGCCGTCCACGCAACCCCAGAACTAGAATCGCACTCGGAGGACCCCCAGCGGCGGTCGGGCCACGTGACGAGGGCGCGCCGCAATCCCCCTCCCCGGGGCGCGGAGGGTCACGTGGGCGCATGGCTCCGCCCCGTCGCCCAGTCCGCGGCGTGGAGGGGCTGGCGTTTGCCCCGGAAGTGGCTGTCTTCCCCTGACAGCTGCTTGTAAGGTGGCGGCGGCGGGCCCGGAGCAAGATGGCGCTGCGGCCGGGAGCGGGAGCTGGCGGCGGTGGGGCCGCGGGAGCCGGCGCTGGGGCTGCCGGGGGAGGCAGGTGGGTGTGAAGAGCCGGGCCGGGCCCCAGGGCTGGCCCCGCCGGGGCGAGGGCTGTGTGGCAGTTATGGCGGTTTTCGCCCGCTTCGACCCCTTTTCCTTTGGCACTGGGTTACGGGAGAAGGGGGTCCTTCGGGGACCTAGGCCGAGGGGGCGGGGGAAACCCGGCGCCCGACTCCTGTCTCCCAGGCTCAGGGGCGCTGGTGCTGTGGCCGAGCAGCGAGCGAGAGCGTCCCAGTGCGGGGAGGGGAGGAGGAAGAAGAGCAGGAGGTGAGGGTCCGCTCGGCTGGGCTGGCACCCGGCCGGGGCTGGGGAAAGCAGGAACCCCGACGTCTCGCTTCTAGCCCGGGCTGGCTCCGAGCGACCAGACTTCCCTTTCCCGGGGCTTTCCCGGCTTGACCGGGGTTAGGGTAGTGAAGGCTCTGAAAAAATCTGGTCACAAAACTGAACAGCTGATTCCAAGATTTGTGTGTGTGTACTGTTTGTCTTCCCCCGTTTAGAATGTCCTGTCCTTTTTATCACCTTAGGAACACACGAGAAACAGCAGGAAAAGGTAAAGACCTTTGAATTAATAAATAGAGCTCTTGTAGACGTAACTCTTAAGACTTGTCTCCTTATTAAAATCAAATCACTATTAAACAGCAGTTACACAGTTATTAGAACAAAGCTTCCAGACTTTTACTTAGTCCTTAAATAAATCTGTCCTCTGTCATGTAATAATTGCCTGTGGTTCTCATATCCAGAATGATAAAGGAGAAGAACGTCTGCAACTTGACAAGTTCATCATTTAAGGAAATCCTTTATTCGGGGAAGTTTTCGCCCCACTTCTGTAATGACCTAGTCTGAGTTTGTTTTGTTAACCAACACATAGTGCATACACATTTGAAGATAAAATTAGCTTTTTATCTTCAGCATCCTAAATTATTTTTGAAAAGCAAAGTGTTAGTATTTTGATAGGCAGTGTTTTAATTTTGGAGTCAGGAACACTAAGCAGTGTGAAGTCTTTAAAGTTATCACCTCCTGCAGGTGCTTATATATATGCTAGGAAAAAAGGGCAGTGGCTGTTGAATGAACCACCTGTGTGCAGCCCCATTTTCCATTTCCTCAACACATCTTTTACTTTAGATTTAAAACTTTTCTTTTGTTTTCCAATCTACGCTGTTTCATTAGAGTCTTTCGTGAATACTTGATATGTCAGTTTCTGGCTGCAGAAGACAAATATGTAATCTATTTTCTATATGTGATGACAGTTTCTAAAATGTTCTTGAGTGGCATTAATTTGACCAAGTATATGATTAATCATGGCACTCAGTTCTGAAAAAATATAAATTTGGTATTTTAGGCCTATGGGTTTTCTTTTGGTTGTTTGGTTTCTCTTCTTTGTGTGGGGGGAGGACCATGTGCAGAAAGTTGAGTGGATCATCCCCCTTAGTTTATAGTGTTTTAATGTCACCAGTCCATGAACACTCATTTTTAAAAATAAGTATGGCCTGAATTGTGATAGAAGTTCAATTGATTTTAAAATTTCTTTCATCTATAAAAGGTGGTTGGAGTAATATCGAATTCTAAAACTCTAGAGGAGAGGGACGCCTGGGTGGCTCAGTCGGTTAGTATGATCCCAGGGTCCTGGGATCCAGTCCCGCATCAGGCTCTCCTCTCTGCAGGAGCCTGCTTCTCCCTCTGCCTCCCAGTCCCCCTGCTTGTGTGCTTGCTCTGACAAATAAATAAAATCTTTAAAAAATAAAAATAAAACTCTAGAGGATATATGGGAGAGAAAAGTGGCTTAAATGTTCCTTACCTTGCAAAATGTATGGTAACTGTTACATATATTGGAAACTTTCTGAGGCTGAAAAGCTGTATGCTCAATAAAGAAAGAATATTACAGTTTTTAGAGAGCAGTGGTGAGGGCTGAAGTTATTTTATAAGGAAGTTAACATTATGATAGCCTAAGTATATTTTAAGGGAAAAGAAAAAGAGCCAGGCAATCTTTCTCAGCTTTTAGTAGAGAAAATCCAGGAACTATAAGGTACCATATTTCTTAGATACTTGTTTCTGTTCTAAGAGACTAAACAAAAATCAATGACATTTTCCAACTTCCTTAACATTAGCCTACTTTTGATTGGTATCCTGGTTGGGCTACTTTAGAATAAATGGTAGAGTTATATAAAGGACAGAATTTACCCAAGAGATGAGAAGTATAATTTAAAAAAAAAAAAAAAAAAAAACAAGTACAGTGGAGAGAAAAGAATTGAAAGATCTTGATTAGTCTGTATCCTTCTGGGATATTATCATTTGTGAGCTTGTCTATGTTTTTCCTTCTGTTTTACAAGCTCCTTAAGGACTTCCTCATCTTTTCATCTTCCACTGCTTCTAGTACATTGTAACATAGAAAACATTCTGTAAATATTTGTGGATTCAAACTACATTGAAAGTAAAGGAGGTATTTCAGCTGGGCCCCATTTGGAGGAAGAGGAAGGGGTCAAGGGATTGTCATAAGAAATATGAAGGCCTACTGAACACTAAGGGAACAGCAGGTAAGGCCAGATGGATTGTGGCACTAAATGGGAGATGAGTTTTGTGAGGTAAAACTGAAAAAGTTGTGCTAAAACTGGAGGTGGCCTTGGATATAAAGGAAGGAAATTCAACTTAAGGGGGAATTATTATGTAGTTTTAATCCCAGGAGTGGCCTCATCAAATGGTCCTTTAGGAAGATGCACCTCACCTGTTCTCTATGAGCTGTATTAGGAGTTTGAGAGTCTGGAGGTGGAGAGGCTTTAGGAGGTTTTGTTGGAGTCCATGCCTGCCAAGGGAAGGTTAGTAGCAAAGGTAACTGAAAGGGAAGGATGAATGGGACAGGCATGTGACAAGTAGACCTCTTGGTTCTGCTTTCATACTCAGGTATTGGTAATAAATAGTGGTTTTACCTTTGAAATTAAATTGTTGGTCATCTTGCTGCCCAGTTTTTGGGTTTTGGGGTTTTTTTGTTTTTTTTTTTTGCCAACCTTTTGCTGTCTCATCAGTGTCTTAGCTGCTTGTCTAACCAGTCTTAAAGCATGTTGATGTTAGTTGTCTAAACATTCCAGAGAATCATATGAATGGTACATAGGTCACTAAAGAGTTTGGGTTGCTAAATAATTACTGAAGTCATGTTTGTCAGTAATGTTCTTAATTTAGTTTTTATTGGTTTTCAAGATAACCTTTATACATCCTATACATTTATTCCTATCTGTTTGGTTATCTTAGTTGGGACCTTGGCAAACTTGCAGTTCTTGTGTTGTCATTTGACAGAGGGGGAAATAGGACAGGGTGGTGAAGGGGTTTGCATAGAACTTTACAGTTAATTTATGGCTGCACTGGAAAAAAAAATATAACTTGAGTTTCTGGTTTTTACTTAGCCACTAAGCCATATTGGTAATTGTAATCTTTAAGACTGATTTGGAGAAGTCTTGACAAGTTGATTACTTAAATGCATTGGTTCTAAGTTTATAAATCGTAGTATGTGTGAGTAGCTTTTTAAAAAAAGTGATACTACCAAATTTCAACTTGCAGTTTAAACATCTTATCCAGGTAACACACAGCTTAATTAATATATCTTGTGTGCAGTTCAGAAAAGCTGTTCACTATTCAAGCCTCTCTTTGGGTGTGGCCTGCTTGTCAGCAGTAGAATTTGCTAACAGTTCAAATCCTCTACAAAGCTATAAATCACATATAACCAGATGGATATCCAACTAGAACTTTGTAAACCACTTTACACAATTTTTTTTAATTAAAAATATTTTAGAGCTAAAAGACTCTAAAGTTTGGTTTTTAGCCTTTTTCCTGAGAAGGGGGTGTTACACAATAGAAAAATGCAAGGACACATAAATTTGGCATATAATTCCTGGATTTCACTAGATTCCTTAAAGATTATTCAAAACCCCCTTCAGATACTTTGACTCCCAAATTGAGTCTTTCCCACTCAGACTTTTTCTTCCTTGAATTGTCCCATTTTCTTTCCCTCCAGCCTTATAAAAAGAAGTTTCTCTTCCTTTTCAAAGCAGATCCTTTTTGCTACCTTCCTTTGTTAATCTCATTCCCTCAGAAACTTTGTTTTATCAGTTAGTAAGTATATCTTTTCTGTCCTAAACCTTTCTCCGTAAGGTCCAAGGGTTTCTCTTCCTCTTGACACTGTTTACTCAGAGATCAGCATTTTCGGAAGCAGTGAGCTTTTTTTGTTAATCCTCATTCTGATCACCTTTTCTAAAGCATTAGATACTGGTAATTACTTCTTTCTGAAATGTGGTCCTTCCTCAGTTATCACTCAATTATAACTAACTCCCTTGGTTTTCAGTGGCCATTCCTTACTCAGTTTTCACCATAAGAATTCTCCAAGTTGCCCTTTGGTGTCTTCTCCCTATATATGCACATTCCCTTAGCTATTTCATTCACAACCAGGGCATAATTTTATTTTTTTTACCTTTATTTAAAAGAGCCTCTCTAGGGGCGCCTGGGTGGCTCAGTCATTAAGCGTCTGCCTTCGGCTCAGGTCATGATCCCAGGGTCCTGGGATCGAGCCCTGCATCGGGCTCCCTGCTCAGCGGGGAGCCTGCTTCTCTCTCTCCCTCTGTTGTTCCTCCTCCTTGTGCTCTCTCTCTGTCAAATAAACAAATAAAATCTTAAAAAAAAAAATTTTATTTATTTGACACAGAGAGACAGTGAGAGAGGGAACACACACACACACACACACGCATGTATATATCTCCAAAAGAATTGACAGGGAGGACTCAAACAGATACTTGTACACCAATGTTCTTAGCAGCATTACTCACAATAGCCAAAAGATAGAAACAACCCAAGTGTCCATCAACAGATGAGTGGACAAACAAAATGTGGTATGTACATACAATGGAGTATTATTCAGCCATAACAGGGAAAGAAATGCTGATACCTGCTACAACATGGATGAACCTTGAAAACATTATGTCAAGTGAAATAAGCCACGTACAGAAAGGATAAGTATCTCGTATGATTCTACTTAATCTGAGGTAGCTAGAATAGGCAAATTCATAGAGACAAAAAGTAGTGACCACCAGGGCTTAGGGGAGGGAGTGATGGGGAGTTATTATTTAATGGGTATAGAGTCTTTATTACGGATGATGAAAAAGTTCTGGAAATGGATCATGGTGATAGTTGTACAACATCATGAGTGAACCTAACGCTACAAACTATACACTTAAAACTGGTTAAAATGGGGGCGCCTGGGTGGCTCAGTTGGTTAAGCTACTGCCTTCGGCTCAGGTCATGATCCCGGAGTCCTGGGATCGAGTCCCACATCGGGCTCCCGGCTCGGCGGGGAGCCTGCTTCTCCCTCTGACCCTATCCCCTCTCATGCTGTTTCTCTTTCTCTCTCTCTCTCTCAAATAAATAAATAAATAAAATCTAAAAAAAAAAAAAAAACAAAACTGGTTAAAATGGTAAAATTTTGTGATGTGTATTTTACCACAATTAATAATCTCTGCCTTCATATAGTATTCAGAGGAAAATCAAAGGTCCTCCACAGTCTGCTTCTCTAATCCTATATCTTATATTCAACCTTAAATCATTTCTCTAAACACACAGCTCTGGCCTCAGAGCTTTCCCTCAAACTATAGTGTGACTCTCTTTGAGGTTCGGCTTAAGAGATACCTTCACAAAATTGTGAGCTATATAACCCATCAAATTAATCTTTTTCTTTTCATCTCTGTTAGTATTTTGGACCTCTCCCAGCACTTAGCACGTTCTATCCGATATTAGAGTTAGTTGCTTGCATGCATGTCTTCAACAAGACCGTGAGCTGCTTCAATTCCTCCATGTAGTAGGTACTCAGTAAATGTTCGCTGAATTGAATCTAATCCAGCCTTCTCATATTATGGATGGAGAAATTGGAATCTAGAGAAGCCACACAGTGACAGGACCAAGACTAGTTTCAAGGTCTTCTGTTGTCTAGTTCAGAAATTTTCTCCCTATGCTAACATGCTGTCATGCATCCTATGGATGTTCAGTCTGTATTGATATTCAGTATTGTACTATAGAACAAATGGCAGGACCCTGTTTACACTTCTTTTGTTTATGTAAAAAATTACATGTTTTATTTGAAATCATTGTATATATTAAATAATCCTGATATGTTTTTCTTCTCTTCTCAGCTTCATGTTCCCTGTTGCAGGTGGAATGAGACCCCCTCAAGGTATGTGAAAGCTGAAGTTTTAAACTTTTCACTTTCATGTTTCTGAACTTGGGAATTAAGTGAATAAAAAAGTCTTGTTGCTGCCAAATAGAGTAAAATTTTCCTACAGTCTTGAACCTATATATATGCCAGCTATTCTTAAAATTTCTCAAAAATTGTGTAATTCTAGATTGTTAGCTCCAGAGGGCAGAAGCTATGTCTGCCTTATGCTCATCGGTATCTGCAGCACCCAGCATACTGTTAGAAAATTATAGGGTCTCTGTGGATGTTTGTTGAACCCTTTAATTACTTTATACTACCATGTTTTCTCTATATGATTTGGTCTTATGTATGTAAGAGAGCATATATTCTGATGCAATATAGATTATTTCTTAAGTCTCAGTTTTATTCTTTTCAATTTCTTTACTGGGTGTATCCCTTCTGTTTCAGACAAGGGCCTACCAATACCAGTTCTAGCTGTGTCTTTAGGGCAACTGTAGTGAAGGGATACAGTCTTGACTCAACGCCGCTGTGCCACTGGGACACAGCACTGAAGAAAGAATGTGTCTGCCTTTCTCTTCTTTCTGCTCACACCCTGACACATACCAGTCTGCTTCTGAAAACTGTCCCTTCTCACAAAGCCAGTGTTGATTGCTTATGGTGGAATTGCTAGAGAAACTGAGACTCCCAGGTCACCACTAGAGATGAAAGATAAAGAGTGGCTCAGTAGCAGGTGGTCAGTGGCTCATACTGACTTTGTCTCCATTTGCAATCAGTGATGGAGGTTGAGTTTCAGGTAAATTTTTCCAAGGGTCAGTTGTATTATTTTCATTGTGCTGACATTTATGCATTATTTAAGCTATCTGTAATTAGATGTGTCCCAGATTTAGACCGAATGGTTTGAGATCTTTTGTTCTTTAGGAAGGTGTTACAGAGTTATTCATTACTGTGGCTCAAGATTTTGCATTTTTATAAAACTTCCAAGTAAAAATCTGCATTTGGAGCAAGAAGAGAGCCCAAAAGTTTGCCTGATATTTTTTCTTCTGGAATTTGGAATTGTTTTTGAGATTTTTTTTTTTTACAAAGAATGTTAGTGTGGACTTTTTGATCATTACAAGGCTTTAAATTATGCATGGATTATTTCTGAAAGCATATACAAGAAGCTGACAGCAAGAGTAACCACAAGATCATGAGTAGGTAAACAGGAGACAAGAGAGAGATGAGAGTTTTCACTGTGCATACTTTCATGCCTTTAAATGTTGTACCAGATACCTGAGTTACCCATTCAAGAATTAAATAAAACTAATCCAAATGAACAAAACTTTAGGTCCAAAGGGGCAAGAGGGAAAACATGGACGTTCCATGAGGGTAAGGTCCTGGTTTTGTAGACTACCGTATCCCTAGAATGGTGCCTGACAAGGAGTAGGCCCTCAAATGTTTGAATAAATGATTGAATGAATAAATGAATGCCACTAATAATGTTACTTGTAAATATGGATGTTCATGCTTCTGAAATTAAACTGTGTATAAATAACCTTTAAGGTACACAGAACTCACAAGGTAAATGTGGTATACTTTACCAGACTTTTAATTTTTTTAAATCAAAATTTGATTAAAAGCTCCTTATACTAGAACCAACACAGATGTAATAAAGTGCAGAATTAGGTTGAAATTTGTGTTCAGGCCATGTAGGGATTTTGTTTTGTTCACAGTTGTATACCAACTCTCTAGAACTGTGCCTAAAATATAGTAGGCACTTAGTATTTATTAAATTCCCAAAGGTATATATCTTTAGTCTCCACTCTTGGGAATACTTCATTGGAAAAGTTTGGGAGTTATTTTACTCTAAATCATATTTTCATGATAGTTCTCCTGCCATTGCATTATATACTTTCCATGCTGATGGCTATTTAGTGGTAAATGTTATATTAACTATTCATGTAAGGAAAGAGAAAAGGAATACCATTTCTTCAAGCATATTAGGTATTAAACAGTTTTACAGATAAGAAACTGAGGCACAGGGGTGCCTGGGTGGCTCAGTCGTTAAGTGTCTGCCTTTGGCTCAGGTCATGATCCCAGGGTCCTGGGATCAAGCCCCGCATCGGGCTCCAGCCCCACATTGGGCTCCCTGTTTCGCCGGAAGCCTGCTTCTCCCTCTCCCACTACCCCTGCTTGTGTTCCCTCTCTTCGCTGTGTCTCTCTGTGTCAAATAAATAAATAAAATCTTAAAAAAAAAAAAGAAACTGAGGCACAGAAGTTAAGCAAGTCCCGAAGGTACTAAGTGACATTTCTCATTGGCATCCACAGTTCATGCTATTAGTATATATGTTATTGTATAGTTACATGCTGCTGCATAAAAAAATACCCCAAAACTTAAAAAATACACATTTTATTATTTCACATTGTATCCACAGATCAGGTATCTGGGAATGGCTTCACTGGGTGGTTTTGGCTCAGGACCAAAGAGATTGCAGTAAAGATGTCAACCAGGGCTGTAGGCATCTTAAGGTTAGTTAGGGCTGGGTGATCTGTTTCCAAGATGGCTTACTCATACAGATGATAAATTTGTGCTGCCTTTTGGCAAGAGGTTTCAGTTCCATGCCACATGGATTCTTCATAGGACCTTGAGTATTCTTACCGTGTGGCGGTAGCTTTCCCCAGAGCAAGTGATGGAAGAGAGCAAGGAGGAAGCTGCAGTGCCTTTTAAGAAACCAGCCTTGGAAGTTATACACAGTCATTTCCACCATATCCTATTGGTTATACTGGTCAGCCCTATTCAGTGTGGGAGGAGTGACAAGGGAATGAGTACCAAGAGGCAGAGATTGCTGGGGTCCATCTTGAAGGCCAATATCACAATTAGGCCATCCTGTCCATTTTTTAAGTATGCACAAAAATTCTGTAGAAAAGTTATTATCTTCACTTTACAAATGAAGTTTTGTAACTTGCCCAAGATTGCATAGCTAAGTAACGGATGGAATTGGAATTCATACTCAGGTCTATCTGTCTCCACGGCCTGTGCTTTTTCCACTAAACTGTGCTGCCTCCCAGGTAACAAGTCCTTCATGTACTTATGGTTTTAAGAAAATAAACTTTAAACTACATTGACTTTAGGGGCACCTGGGTGGCTCAGTTGGTTAAGCATCTGATTCTTGATTATGGCTCGGGTCGTGATCTTGGGGTCGTCAGATCAAGCTCCGCGTTGGGCTCTGTGCTGGGTGTGGAGCCTGCTTGGGATTCTCTCTCCCTCTGCCCCTCCCAAGCTCGCGTGCACACACACACACACACTCTCAAAAAAAAATTTTTTTTTAATAAAAAATAAATACAGTGTCTTTAATGACACCTTTGTTTTTCAGCAGGACTGATGCCGATGCAGCAGCAAGGATTTCCTATGGTCTCTGTCATGCAGCCGAATATGCAAGGCATGCTAGGAATGAATTATAGTTCTCAAATGTCCCAAGGACCTATTGCCATGCAGGTACTTGCCTCTTTAACCAATTGTTTACAAAGTTATTGTTTGTTGTTATGTGTTACATACTAAGAGCTACATACCAGGAGCTTAATATTATATTTGGAAATGTCTGCCTCTTAGGTGGCTTCCTTCAAATATGTTCATAAGAATGGGGGAAGATAAATCATGTAAGGAAAATCTGGTGGTGACTACTTTGATTACTGGCTTAGAAGAATTTTAGAATGACATCTTGGAAAGTTCAGGGACCTGATGCCATGAAGAAGCATTGTTAGAAGTAACATTGTTCTCGTGAAAGGGGCAGTGTCATTGTTTGGAAGACTTAGAGCCTTCTTTATATTGAATTGTGTAATCCCCATAACTTTTTAAAGAGGTAGTGTCTCCATTTTTCTGAGAAGGAATCTGCAGCTTTGTGAGGATGCTTACAGAGCATAGGAAGCCAGGATTTGAACCTAAGTCTTGAATAAGTCTGTTTTATCCAAATTAATACATTGAATTCTGTCTCAATTGAATAGTTTAAAGCAGTGGAATGACACAATCAGGTTTGTATTTCAAAAAGATCATCCTGACTGCTGACTAGAGAAGGATTGGAGGGAGAGGAGGGAAAAGTAGATAGAAGGAGAATCATTAAAAGGCTGATGTAGTTAGAGCAGGTGATATATTGACTGATTAAAGCAAATAATGTTACATTTTAATTTTAGAATTGGTGAATGAAATTGATAGTATCAGGATTTAGTAAGCACTGCCTAAGATGGGCTTCTTCCATTTTGGATCTCTCTGTCTTTGTAAATTATCTTCTTTAGCTATGATATCCATTTAAACCAAGTAGCCAAATAAACTGAATCCAGGAGTCAGGTCTTTGAATGGCTGAATCCAAAGTGTTACAGTAATTTTTTTTTTTTAAATAAACATATTGGGGGCGTCTCGGTGCAGTCCGGTTAAGCATCCAACTCTTGGTTTCTGCTCAGGTCGTGATCTGAGTTGTGGAATCCAGCCCCACGTTGGGCTCCATGCTCAACACGGAATGAGCTTGAGACTCTCTCTCTCTCTCCCCCCTCCTCTGCCACTCCCCCCGCACTGTCTCTTTAAAATGAATAAATAAATCTTTAAAATAAATGTATTCATTCACAAATAAGCCAGAACCAAGAGTTTCCATACTGTTAATAAATATTATAATGGCATATATTTTGTTTTTGCTAATTATTTAAAATTTTCTATGTGTGTTTTATCATGTATACAAATATATTAGTACAGTAGCACATGTATATAATTTATAAATAAGTAATATTCAGCATTTACAATCGGAATTTAAGTTGAAACTATTGTCATGTTGAAGTCATTTAAGCAAATAAAGCTTCTGTGTTGTATGTAAAGATTTGGGAGAACTTCCAGAATCATTGTTTATTCATTGCCAGTAAAAGAAGAAATGGCACTAAATTGAGCTTTCGTAGGTTTTAAATCCATGTTACTCAGCTTTTGCTAGATTATGTTACATAAATAGCAATCCCAAAATCTCTGACTTAGAAAAACAAAAGTTTATTTTTTCATTTGTGATACTTGTCCTTTGTGGGTTGGCTGTGACTCCGATCCATGTTCTCTTTATCCTGGGACCCTTACCTAGGACATCCCAGACTCTTGACATAAGGAAAAGAGATGGCCAAACGCTGTTACAACTTCTAAAGCTTCCTCTCAGAGGTGGCATTTATCAGTTACTTCTACTCACCAAAGTAATGTGGTCAAAACAAACAGCAGTAGGGGAAGAATATACCAGGAAGAATGCACATCACATAGGAATGTATAATCTTTGAGTAAAGACAGCAAATAGCTGGAAACAATCTACCATAGAATGCAATATTGTTGTTGTTGTTTATTGAAGTATAGTTAACATACAGTGTTATATTAGCTTCAGGTGTACAATATAATGATTAACCAATTCTATATATTACTCAGTGCTTATCAAGATAAGTATACTCTTGATCCCCTTTTTTTCACCCCTCCTTCCATTCACCTCCATCTGGCACACACTAGTTCTCTTAAGAGTTTGTTTCTTGGTTTCTCTCTCTCTTTTTTTTTTTTTTTGGTTGTTCCCTTGTTTTGTTTCTTAAATTCCACATATGGGTGAAATCATATAGTGTTTGTCTTTCTCTGAGTGACTTGTTTCACTGTGTCATGGCAAATGGCAAGATCTTATTCTTTTTTATAGCTGAGTCATATTGCATTATATATATGTGTATATATGGCACATCTTCTTTAGCCATTCATCTTTGGATAGACACTTGGTTTGTTTCCATATCTTGGCTATTATAAATAATGCAGCAATAAACATAGGGGTACATAGTGTTTTCATTTTCTTTTTTTTTGTTGTTGTTAAAGATTTTATTTATTTATTTGAGAGAGAGAGCACGAGTTGTGGGCAGAGGGAGAGGGAGAAGCAGACTCCCCACTGAGCAGGGAGCCTGATGTGCGGCTCAATCTCAGGACCTCAAGATGATGACCTGAGCTGAAGGCAGACGCTTAACTGACTGAGCCACCCAGGTGCCCCGTGTTTTCATTTTCTTTGGGTAAATACCTAGTAGTGGAATTACTGGATCATATGGTAATTCTATTTTTAATTTTTTGAGGACCCTCCATACTGTTTTCCACAGTGACGGTAGCAGTTTGAATTCCACCAAAGATGCATGAGGGTTCCTTTTTCTCCACATCCTTGCCAACATTTGTTATTTCTTGTATTTTTGACTTTAGCCATTCTGACTGGTGTGAGGTGTTATCATTGTAATTTTGATTTGCATTTCCATGATGATGAGTGATGTTGAGCATCTTTTCATGTGTCTTTTGGCCATCTGATGTCTTCCTTGGAAAAATGTCTATTGAGGTCCCATTTTTAATCACCTTGTTTGTGTTTTTGGTGTTGAATTATATATATTGAATAGATAGATAAATATTGAATTATTTTGGATATTAACCCCTTATCGAATACATTATTTACAAATACCTTCTCCCATTCAGTAGGTTGCTTTTTTGTTTTGTTGATGATTTCCTTTGCTGTGCACAAGCATTTTATTTTGGTGTAGTCCCAATAGTTTAATTTTGCTTTTGTTTCCCTTGTCTGAGGAGACATATCTAGAAAAATATTGCTATGGCCAATGTCAAAGAAATTACTGCCTGTGTTTTCTTCTAGAAGTTTTATAATTTCAGGTCTCACATTTAGGTCTTTAATCCATTTTGAGTTTATTTTTGTGTATGGTGTAAGGAAGTGGCCCAATTTCATTATTTTGCATGTAGTTGTCCAGTTTTCCTAGCACCATTAGTTGAAGAGGCTGTCGTCTTCCCCATTGTATGTTCTTGCCTCTCTTTTATTGTAGATTAATTGACCCTATAAGCGTGGATTTATTTCTAGGTTCTCTATCCTGTTCCATTGATCTGTGTGTCCTTATTTTTGTGCCAATACCATATTGTTGGGGGTTTTTTGTGTTTTTTTTTTTTTTTTTTTTAGAATTTATTTATTTATTTATTTATTTGAGAGAGATTGAGAGAAAGAGAGCATGAGCAGGGGGAAGGGCAGAGGGAGAGGAAAAAGCAGACTCCGCACTGAGCAGGGAGCCTGATGCCAGGCTCGATCCCAGGAGCCTGAGATCATGACCTCAACAGAAGGCAGACACTTAACCAACTGAACCACCCAGGCACCCCAGTACCATATTGTTTTGATTACTACAGCTTTGTAGTATATCTTGAAATCTGGGATGGTGATAACCTCTGGCTTTCTCAAGATTGCTTTGGCTATTCAAGCTCTTTTGTGTTCCATACAAATTTTAGTATTATTTGTTCTAGTTCTGTAAAAAATGTTGTTGGTATTTTGATAGGGATTGCATTGAATCTGTAGGTTGCTTTGGGTAATATGAATATTTTAACAATATTAATTCTTCCAGTCCATGAGCATGGACTGTCTTTCCATTTGTGTCATCTTCAGTCTTTCTCATCAATATCTTAGAGTTTTCAGAGTAGAGGTCTTTTGACTCCTTGGTTCAGTTTATTTCTAGGTATTTTATGACTTTTGGTGTAATTGTAAATGGGATTGTTTTCTTAATTTCTCTTTCTGCTACTTCCATTGTTAGTGTATAGAAATGCAACAGATTTCTGTATATTAATTTTATATCCTGAAACTTTACTAAATTCATTTATCAATTCTGATAGTCTTTTGGTAGGCTTTAGGGTTTCCTACTTATAGTATCATGTCATCTGCAAATACTGACAATTTTACTTCCTTATCATTTAGGATGCATTTTATTTCTTTCTCTTGTCTGATGGTTATGGCTGAGACTTCCAGTACTGTGTTGAATTAAAGTGGTGAGAATGGATATCCTTGTCTTGTTCCTAGTGTTAGAGGAAAAGCTCTCAGTTTTTCACTATTGAGTATAATGTTAGCTGTTTGTTTTTTATATACAGCTTTTACTATATTGAGGTATGTTCCCTCTAAACCCATTTTGTTGAGTTTTTAATCATGAATAGATATTGTATTTTGTCAAATCCTTTGTCCACATCTACTGAAATTATCACAGTTTTTATCCTTTCTCTTGTTAATGTGATATATCAATGCTGATTGCAAATATTGAGCCACCCACCCTTGCATCCCTGAAATAAATCCCATTTGATATGGTGAATGATTTTTTTTTAATGTATTGTTGGATTTGGCTTGCTAATATTTTTTTTTTTTTTTTTTTTTAAAGATTTTATTTATTTATTTGAGACAGAATGAGAGAGAGAGAGAGAGCACATGAGAGGGGGGAGGGTCAGAGGGAGAAGCAGGCTCCCCGCCGAGCAGGGAGCCCGATGCGGGACTCGATCCAGGGACTCCAGGATCATGACCTGAGCCGAAGGCAGTCGCTTAACCAACTGAGCCACCCAGGCGCCCTGGCTTGCTAATATTTTGTTGAGGATTTTTACATCTATGTTTCTCAGAGATATTGGCCTATAGTTTTCTTTTTTTGTAGTGTCTGTCTGATTTTGGTATCAGGGTAATAATGCTGGCCTCGTAGAGTGAATTTGGAAGCTTTCATTCCTGTTCTATTTTTTGGACTAGTTTGAGAAGACTAGGCATTAACTTTTCTTTAAATGTTTGGTAGAATTCGCCTATGAAAGCATCTGGTCCTGGACTTTTGTTTTTTGGGAATTTTTTGATTATTGATTCAGTTTCATTGCTAGTAACCAGTGTGTTCAAATTTTCTATTTCTTCCTCATTCAGTTTTGGAATGTTACATATTCCTAGGAATTTATCCATTTCTTCTGGGTTGTCCAATTTGTTGGTATATAATTTTTCATTATATCCTCTTATAATCCTTTGTATTTCTGTGGTATTTGTTATTTCTCCTTCTTCATTTCTGATTTTATTTATTTGAATCCTTTTTTTCTTGATGAGTCTGGCTAAAGGTTTATCAATTTTTTTTTCTTTACAAAGAACCAACTCCTGGTGTCATTGATCTGTTCTTTTTTTTTTTTTTTGTAGTCTCTATTTCATTTACTTGGGCTGCAATCTTTATTATTTCCTTCCTTCTACTGGCTTTGGGCTTTGCTTTTTTTTTTTTTCCTAGTTCCTTCAGATGTAGGATTAGATTCTTTATTTGAGATTTTTCTGAGGTAGGACTGTATTGCTATAATCTTCCCTCATAGGACAGCTCTTGTTGCATCTCAAAGATTTTGGACCATTGTGTTTTCATTTTCATTTGTCTCCATATATTTTGAGATTTCCTCTTTGATTTCTTGGTTGACCCATTCATTGTTTAGTAGCATGTTATTTGTGTTATTTCCAGATATTTTCTTGTGGTTGATTTCTAGTTTCATACTGTTGTGGTTGGAAAAAATGCGTTTTATATATATATATTTTTTTCCTTTCATCATTTTCTTACTCCTGATTATGACCTTTTCTTGCCAAAGAATTCCCTTTAACATTTCTTGTAAGGCTGGTTTAGTGATAAACTCCTTTAGCTTTTTTTTTTTTTTTTTTTTTTTAAGGTTTTATTTATTTATTTGACAGAGACACAGCGAGAGAGGGAACACAGCAGGGGGAGTGGGAGAGGGAGAAGCAGGCTCTCCGCGGAGCAGGGAGCCTGATGCGGAGCAGGGAGCCTGATGCGGGGCTCGATCCCAGGACCCTGGGATCACGACCTGAGCCGAAGGCAGATGCTTAATGACTGAGCCACCCAGGCGCCCCACTCCTTTAGCTTTTGTATGTTTGGGAAACTCTTTATCTCTCGTATTATTAATGATAACCTTACACGGTAGAGGATTCTTTTTTTTTTTTTTAAAGATTTTATTTATTTGACAGAGAGAGAGATAGCTAGAGAGGGAACACAAGTAGGGGGAATGGGAGAGGGAGAAGCAGGCTCCTTGCTGAGCAAGGAACCCGATGCGGGGCTCGATCCAAGGACCCTGGGATCATGACCTGAGCCGAAGGCAGACGCTTAACGACTGAGCCACCCAGGCGCCCCGGTAGAGGATTCTTGTTTGCAGGATTTTTTCTTTCAGCACTTTGAATATATCATGCCACTGCTTGCTGGCCTGCAGAGTGTCTCCTAAAAAATCAGCTAATAGCTTTATGGGGTTTCCCTTGTATATAACTGTTTTCTTTTGCTGCTTTTAAAATTCTCCCTTTATTACCTCTTTTTAATTATTGTGTGTCTTGATGTGGACCTCCTTGGGTTCATCTTGTTGGGGACTCTCTGATTCCTGATCTGGATGTCTCTTTCCTTCCCCAGATGAGGGAGGTTTTCAGCTATTACTTCTTTAAATAAGTTTTCTGCCCCCTTCTCTCTGTCTTCTTCTGGGATCTCTATAAAGTGAATGTTGTTATGCTTGATGATATTGCAGAGTTTCCTTAACCTGTTCTCATTTATTATTACTCTTTTTGTTGTTGCTGTTAAGCTTGGTTGCATTTCATTAAGCTGTCTTCGAGATTGCTGATCCATTCTTCTGCTTCCTCTAATCTGTTGTTGATTCCCCCTAGTGTATTTTTAAATTTTAGTTATTGAATTCTTTAGCCCTGATTGGTTCTTTTTAATATTTTCTCTCTCTCTGTTGATGGTCTCACTGAGATCCTCCACTGTTTTCTCATGCCCAGTGAGAATCTTTGTGACCATTACTTTGAATTCCTTATCAGGCATATTGCCTATCTCCGTTTCATTTAGCTCCCCTCCTACCCTTTTTATTGTGGCCTTCTCTCTATAATTAGCTGTGGAAGGTCTATTCTGCCAGTCTTCGGGTTGTTTTCAGAGTTAGTCACATAGATGTAGTTCCTGTCTCAGTGTGTCCATGGGAGGAGGTGAGCTCAGGATCCTAGTTCATCCAGGATCTAGATTTCAAAAGAACTCTGCCATCTTCCCCAAACTACCCCCATTCTGTTTTTGTTTTTGCTTTTGTTTTCTTAAGTAGGCTGTACACCCAACAGGGGCTTGAACTCATGACCTGAGATCAAGAGTTGCATGCTCTACCAATTGAGCCAGCCAGGTGCCCCCTGTTTCTTTTTTTTTGGTAGTAGCTGTTTTAATGGGTGTGAGGTAGTATCTCATTGTAGTTTTGATTTGCATTTCTCTAATGAATGATGTTGAGTATCTTCTCATGTGGTTATTGGCCATTTGTATATCTTCTTTGGAGAAATGTTTATTGAAGTCTGTCCATTTTGGAATTGAGTTTTTTGTTGTTGAATTGTAAGAGTTCTCTATATATTTTAGATATTAATCCCTTATCAGATGTATGATTTGCAAATATTTTCTTCCATTCTGTGGGCTCCCCTTTTACTCTGTGGATAGTGTTTCTTGATGTACAAATTTTTAAGGTTTTCATGGAGTCCAAGTTGTTCATTGCTTTTTTTTTTTTTTTTTTAATGTTTGGTAGAATTCACCAGCAAAGCCATCAGGTCCAGGACTTTTCTTGTTGGAAGATTTTGATTACTGACTAAATATCTGTGGCTATATGACAAGTCTTCCCATGTTATTCTTCTTTTCAAAATTATTTTAACTATTCTAGTTCTTTTATCTTTCCATATAAGTTTTAGAATAATGTCTATATCTATGAAAAGTCTTACTGGAGTTTTGATAGGAATTATTAATTACCTTTTTATCAATTTGGGGGAAATTGACATCTTTAATATGTGAATTCTTGGAATATATGAGCATGACATGTCTCTCCATTTATTTAGGTCTTTGATTTCTGTCATCCGCATTGTATAGTTTTCAGCATATAAGTTCTTTAAGTGTTTTGTTAGATTTACGTCTAGGCATTTCATTCTTTTGAGTAATTGTAAATGGCATTGTAGTTTTTATTTCAGTGTCCTGTTCATTGCTAGTATATAGAAATGATTGATCTGGGTATGTTTGTTTTGTAACCTGCAACTTTGGTGAACTCACTTATTCTAGGAATTTTTTTGTAGATTCCTCAGGATTTTCTTTGAAGATATTCATATCCTTTTATCGAATTTTAACATACCATATTTGCTTCATATTTTTAAAAGAATTGAACAAAACAGTTACAATTCCATTCTTCTACTTCCCCAGAGTTGGTTATCACTATCAAGAATTCAGTGCTTATTGTTTTCGTATGTATTCTTATCTTCTACTATTTTACATGTTTGAATATTCATGGACATTATATATTTTCTAGGTTTTGTACCCTTCTGCTTTGATTTTTTTATTTGACATTGTTTCTCCCCTAGATTTATCCCTGTTACAGAGTGAAGTCAAGTTTGTTCATATAGCTGCTGTGTAGTGTTCCAGTGCATGAGTATATATACTTCTGTTGATGGACATTTAAGTTGCTTCCAATTTTTTTGCTATTTTTTCCAGTTTTATTGATTTCTAAGAGTTCATTGTATATTCTGGGGTCTTGCCTTTGTGGTTATTTGTGTTGCCAGTGTCTCCTCCTAAACTTTGGTTTGTCTTTTAATTTTGGTGGTGGTGTCCTGTGTTGTAAAAGTTAAGTCAGATGGATAAATAATTTCTTTTATGGTTTTGAGTTTTGTGTCTCAGACATAGTCCTACTCTGAGATCATAATATTATTCTCCTATATTTTCTTATTAAACCTATCTGGAATTGTTCTTTGGTATCAGTGTGAGTCTAAAGTTCTAATTTTATTATTTTCCATTTGAGTAGCCAATTGTCTCCAGATCATTTATCAATATCTGATTCTTTACTCATTGATTTCTAAGATTATTCCTATACTATCCAATTTCTTTATATGCTTTGGATTAGTTTCTGAGCTCTTCTATTTATCCCATTGCTATTTCTGTCTATCCCTGCATCAATAACTATCTTAGTCTCCTAATTTTTCTAGCCTAAGATAAGCCTTGATATCTGCTAGTGTGATCCTCTTAGTTCTTCATTTAAAGAATTTTAGCCCTTCATGGTTCTTTCCTCTTCAATATAAATTTTAAGATAAGCTTGTCAAATTCCACATAAAATCTGTTGGGATTTTGATTGAAATTGATATTTTTACTTTTTTAGTCTGTCATCTCTCTCCAGTTACTCAAATCTTTAGTAGCCTTCAGTATTCTTCATCTAGGGAGTGAACTTCTTTATCTTTAGTGTTTTTAGCAGTTTATTGGATATATCTCAGATTTCTGAGTTATCTCTTTTGTCATGTCATCCACCCAGTATATAACTAAAGATTAGTATTTTTTAACCTTTTGGTGTATCTAGATTTTAAAAGAATGTATTAAAAAACTAAAAATGTATAAACTAACCTTTCAGTAGTCGGAGAAAGACAAAATATCATTTAGCAAGTTTGATGATTCTTGAAGAACAGAATTTTGTGAATAGGAAGGCAATGTGCATAATAATGCCTTTCCTTCTTTCATTCTTTATTATTTTTTGTGGAATATCTGGTCTTTTGACCTATATGAGTTGAGTGGGGTTTTTTGCATTTTATGTGCCTTGGGTAAACTAAATCAATTTAAAAAGGAACTTAATCCCTCACCACAAGAAAGAAATGGTGATTCTGTGACATGATGGAGGTGTTAATGCTGTGTTGGTAATCATTTTGCAGTATGTAAGTGTATCACATCAGCAAGTTGCATACCTGAAAATTACACAGTGGTATGTCAGCTATATCTCAGTAAAGCTGTAAAAAAATAGGGAATTGATTAAGTAAGTTATTATATTTAAATAGAGCTGGAAAAAAATAAATGTAATCCTAGGACTACAGTGCTAATTTTTAGCAGCAAGAGAACCACACTATGACTAAAAGTAAGTATACATTGCCACCCCCACCCAATATTTAGAATAGAAAGTGTTAGTAATTAAGCAATATGAATTATTTGTAATTCCCGTTGTAAGGTCCTAAAACCATTCATAAGCCTTCCAAGCTGCTACTATTCATTAAGCAGGTATATGACTGAGCATATGAATAGACACACAACAGAACACATTAAAATTGTTTTTAAGTCTAAATCTGTGGTAGTTGTTGGTAATTGGAGAGGCAGCATGGCCTAATGGTGGAGAACATGGACTTTGGAACCAGACGCTGCCTGGTTCTAATACTGGCTCTGCCACTTACCAGCAATAAGTAAGGTAGGTAAATATCTTGTACTTCAGTTTCCTCATCTGTAAAATGAGAATAATAGTAATTATTATTATTAGTTATTATTATTACTGTTATAATAGTAATGGATCTTAGTCTTGTTAAAAAAACAAACTTCATTAAAAATGAATTGCTGAGGGGCACCTGGCTGGCTCAGTCAGTGGAGCATGTGACTTGATCTCGGGGTTGTGAGTTCCAGCCTCTTAGGTATAGAGATTACTTAAAAGTAAAGAATCTTTAAAAAAAAAAAAAAGTGATAAAAATCTGACTATATTAATTCCCATAGTGTGAATCTAATCTTTACCTTAAAGTAATTTAAACTTGGTAGTTTACATTAACCAAGTTTGTATAAGGTTAGGGGAGTTAAGTTTTATTACAAACACATCCTTCATCCTCTATAACTGAAAGTAGCAATCCTGGAATAATGGACTAGGCAATTTGGGTGACTGAAGTAGCTGGATGCATGTATTCAGGTTTTTGAAGGAAGAGAGAGGATAAAAGGTTTAGAAGAAGCAAGGAGGAATATTCCCCTTCTTTGCAGGAAATGTGGAAGAGAAGCAGCAGTCTCCAGATGAGAGAGCGCTTCCGGGGACAGCCAGGTTTCAGTTAGGACAGAAGGGAAGCCTTTCAGGGAGAAGGCTGAGGAGTAGAATTTCCACTCAGTGTAAATTAGCCATTATCATCATTATCAGTGTCCTCATCATCATCATTAACATTAGATTTTGTGATTATCTATTGTGTAATACTATTCTTACTTCTGGATGCTTGAATAAACTTTATACTGTGGTATTGCTATGTCATTTATTGCTGATTAAATACATTTTACTTTCTGTAAAAGTTTGGATATCAGGTCTGTGATAATAAACATCAAAATATTCATTATCCTATCATACTTATTGGAAAAGCATGTTTAATCTCATTTTTGGAGTAACTACCATATGCCAGGCTCTAATCTGTTGCTGGAAATACAAAGACATGTAAGATCTTTTCAAGGAGTATGGGTCAGTGAGCTCACCAGAATATACCCCGTGTGTGCTTCCATGCACACACGCCCTCAGACTGTTAGTAGTGGTCACCTCTAAGACAAGGAAATGAAAGAGGTGAGATAGTAAGGGGAGATTTCCATTTTTAGCCTGTATTTTTTTACTCTGTTATTTAAAAAAATCATCGTATAGTTCATTAATATATTAATTAAGAATTTATGGAAGTCATATTTTTTCTTTGTAACAATTAAAAGGAGGAATTGTGGGGTGCCTGGGTGGCTCAGTTGGTTAAGTGGCTGCCTTTGGCTCGGGTCATGATCCTGGAATCCCGGGATCGAGTCCTGCATCGGGCTTTCTGCTCAGAGGGGAGTCTGCTTCTCCCTCTGACCCTCCCCCCTTTTGTGCTCTCTCTCTCTCTCTCAAATAAATAAATAAAATCTTTTTTAAAAATTTAAAAAATAATAAAAGGAGGAATTTTGTTTTTTAAGCCTTTGTTTCTTTCAGGCAGGGATACCAATGGGACCAATGCCAGCAGCAGGAATGCCTTACCTGGGACAAACACCTTTTCTGGGAATGCGTCCTCCGGGCCCACAGTACACTCCAGACATGCAGAAGCAGTTTGCTGAAGAGCAGCAGTAAGAGACCTCAGGAGTCAAGCATAAAGACACATGATAGCTGCTATTTTAAGAACGGTCAAATGTTCTTTAATGCAGATTTGAAGCCAGTACAGTCGTGTCGCCTTTAAGATACTTGCAATACATTATTATATATGTTTTAAGCAAGAATGGACCTTACGGATCCTCTAATTCAACCCTGTAATTTTACATTTAGGGAAAGTGCGGTTCAGAGGATGAAGTGACTTGTCAGTCCAGGTCACACAGTTACTAGCAAAGCCTGGACCCAAATGTAGGCCTCCTGATGCCCCAAGCATTGCTCTTTCTCTGGTACAACACTGCCTTCCCAAGTCAGAGTTCCCTTTTTGTCTACCTTTGTCTGTTTTTGGAGATTATTTTTGAATGCAAAAGGTTATCTCTTTCTCTTGCAAATTAGACAAGAAATAAATTCATGTGTATAATTTAGGTAAATCTTTTTTTGGACTCATTTCATATATTTCGAAATTAATGTAATGAGGAAATGGTATTGTCATAAGAAATTAGATCTAATTAGCAGTGAGGTTTTTAGTTCTAGAAATGTAAGGTGATATTGCTAAAACTATTAGAAGTATGAATATAACACAGTTTATAATCTCTGAAGCTAGTTCTTTACTAGATTGTTTTTCCTTCAGAAAACGATTTGAACAGCAACAGAAGCTCTTAGAAGAAGAAAGAAAAAGACGCCAGTTTGAAGAGCAGAAGCAAAAGCTCAGACTTCTGAGTAGTGTGAAACCTAAGGTAATATATTCCACCACCACGGCCCACATACACCCTGCATATGCCTCTCGCTCATTCAGTGGATTCTGTCACTTGGGCACCAGCCCAAGCTCAGGCTGTGGTTGATTCATTTGGGTCTGAGTCTAAAAGTGAAGAATTCTTCTTTTCCTGTAAGACACTGTATTATGGAACGGAATGAGATATCAACCATCATCTTTTCAACTCTTTTTTTACTACCATTGGTATGTTTGTGATCTTTTCTTGGGAAGATTAATAATTGATTTTAATACTAATTAATATAGGATACTTAATATCATTTGTTTCCTGAAGTATTTATAAATGAACCCTTTAATATTTTTTTGTTTTATAGAGTGTCATTTTATGCCTTTGGTATATGTATATACTTATCAGTGTTTTTCTGACTTAGAGAATTCCCTATCCGAAGTATGTGGTAAAAATACTGAAAACAGACCAATATCTATACTTTTAATTTGGGAGGATCTAGGATGAAGTAAGCCATAAGTGAAGATATATCCATATATCTGTTGTCTCTTAGACGGGAGAGAAGAGTAGAGATGATGCTTTGGAAGCCATAAAAGGAAACTTGGATGGATTTTCCAGAGATGCTAAGATGCACCCTACTCCAGCATCACACCCTAAGAAACCAGGTAATTTTAATTTAAAATTTTTCTTTCATTGGAAGGTGATTTCCTGTGTGTTTAATTGACCATTACGTGTGTGTGTGTGTGTGGAGAGTCAGTGCTCATTTCATCCTTCAAGCTGAGTAAAGATTTGGATGTTTTAAAATTTATAAGGGGTTAAGAATAACATTTCATTAATAGATGAAGAGTTGTTGAATCATTCAGCCAACCAAGTACTCTTTTCTGCTGGCATATATTACGTTGATAAATTTCATCTTAGACTCTTGTATTGTAGTACCTTTTATAGGTGATATCAGTAGGGAATAATCTAATATTGGCACAGTTACCAGTTCTTGACTTTCTGGGACAGCTTTAACTCTGGCCTATTAAATTCGCTTGTTAGATTATATACTCAGATTCTCATTCCAAATGTTCCCCAAAGTAAAATATATAGCAAGCTTGAAAAGAGAATGGATATAGCAGTCAGATTGAGTTCAGAAAGGAAAAACATAAATAAAAATGAAAATTATAAGCTAAATAACCACTCAGGAAGTAATTGAAAAATAGATATTGGAATGCTTGGAACTGGACCCTGTGTGGAACTTAGAAGAAGAAGGCAGAGATGAATGGTCATTGTTAGGGCAAACACTGTTCTGTCCATATAATGCCCTTTTTGGACAACTAGGTGTAGTTTAACAATCTCATTGTTAATAAATTGTTTTGATGTTTAAGTGGTCTCATGAATTCAGTCAACATGCATGCAGTTAGCTGTTTCTAGTTAACTGCTTTATACTTATCCAAAAAAAGATTTTTTAATGCAAGCCCAAGAAGTTTCCAGAGCTTCTCCAGTTAGGGACTTATACCTAGGCCTAAAGTACATACAAAGAGTTTTCAGCCTTTTACCCACCAAAGGCATCTATTAATCCCCCTGCCCCCACTGACTGTTTACCTTAAAATGTGGAATATACAAACTATCACATAATTTTATACTTCTTCTTAATCATGTATATCACTGTGAGAGTCTATAAACCAAATATATATAACACATAGATTAACATAATTCTAGTCAAATGCAAAGAAACATTGGTTTAGCATTTGCAGCCTTATTGCTGGTAAATATTTAGGGTCCATTTAAAAAATACTCATAGTAGCTCTCAGTTTTCCATTAGTACTATTTTCTACCAGTACTGGTCTGAGAACCCAAATTGAGAACTTAAATTCACACTCTCGTAACCATTTTTAGGAGGGGTGGGCATTCATTGGGTCATGGCTTTTTTTTTTTTTTTTTTTTTTTAACAAAATTAATTAAGACAGTAGTCTTGGATATTCATTTTACATCTTTCATAAAACCTGGAAGCATTGAAGATTCTATTTTATGAATCCAAAGGAGAAGTGTCCAAAAGAGAAGCATGTGGTGTCCCCATTTTTCAGATGAGAGCGTTTTTTAAAAAGACTGCTCCTGTGGCATTAGACTTTAGTAAATGTTAAAGCAATTTAAAGTAGTTAAAAATATGAAGAAGGTTTACATGTAGAAAACCCTAAAGACCACCAAAAAATGTTAGAACTAGTAAATGAATTCAGTGAAGTTATAGAGTACAAAGTCAATAAGTAAAAATCTGTTGCACTTCTATACACTAACAGCAAACTATCAGAAAAAGAAATTAAGAAAACAGTTTCATTTACACTTGCATCAAATAGAATAAAAGACCTAGGAATAAATGTAACCAAGATGAAAGACCTGTATACTGAAAACTTTAAGACATCGATGAAAGTAACTGAAGAAGACACACACAAAAAAGGAAAGATTCTTTGTGCTCATGGATTGAAAAAATGACTATTGTTAAAATGTCCATGTTACCCAAAGCAATCTACAGATTTCAGTGCAATTCCTATCAAAATTCCAGTGGCATTTTTTCACAGAAATAGAACAATCCTAAAATTTGTATAGAACCACAAAAGACCTCAAATAGCCAAAGCAGTCTTAAGAAAGAAGACTAATCATGACATACCTTGATTTCAAAGTATATCACAAAGCTGTAGTAATCAAAACAATATGATACTGGCATAGAAACAGAAACATAGATCAGTGGAACAGAATAGAGAGTCCAGAAATAAATCCAAACACATCTGGTCAATTTATGACAAAGCAAGAATACACAATGGGGAAAGGACAGTCTGTTCAATAAATGGTGTTGGGAAAACTGAACAGCCACATGCAAAAGAATGAAACTAGATTACTATCTTATACCATACACAAAAATTAATTCAAAATGGATTAAAGACTTGAATGTAAGACCTGAAACCATAAAACCCTTAGAAGAAAACATAGGTGGTAAGCTTTTGACATTGGTTTTGGCAATGATTTTTTTGGATCTGATTCCAAAATCAAAGGCAACAAAAGCAAAAATAAAGAAGTGGAACAACATCAAACTAAAAAGTTTCTGCATAGCAGAGGAAACCATCAACAAAATAAAAAGGCAGCCAACTGAATGGGAGAAAATATTTGCAAATCATATATCCATAAGGGCTGATATCCAAAGTAGACAAAGAACTCCTACAACTCAATAGCAAAAAAAAAAAAATCTGGTGAAAAAAATGGGCAGAGGATCTGAATAGACATTTTGACAGAGAAGACATACAGATGGTCAACAGGCACATGAAAAGATGCTCAGCATCACTAATCTTTAGGGAAATGCAAATCGCATTGCAAACTACAATGAGATACCACCTCATACTAGAATTACTGTCACCAAAAGACAAATGACTGTCACCAAAAAGACAAACAATAAGTATTGGCAAGGATGTGGAGAAAAGAGAACCCTCGTGCATTGTTGGTGGGAATGTAGGTTGGTGCAGCCACTGTGGAAAACAGTGTGAAGGTTCCTCAAAAAATTAAAAATAGAGCTACCATATGATCCAGCAATTCCACTACTGGGTATTTATCCAAAGAAAATAAGAACACTAACTCAAAAAAATATATACACCCCATATTCATTGCAGCATTATTTACAATAGCCAAGGTATGGAAGCAACCTAAGTGTACATTGATGGATGAATTGGTAAAGAAGATATGGTGTATGTATACAACAGAATACTACTCAGCCATAAAAAAGAATGGAATCTTGCCATTGGCAACAATGTGGATGGATCTTGAGGGTATTAGGCTAAGTGAAACAAGTCAGAGAAAGACAAACACCATATGATTTTACTTGTATGTGGAATCTGAAAAACAAAACGAAGGAAGGAGAACAGAACGGTAGTTGACAGAGGAAAGTAGGGGGTGGGAGGTGGGTGAAATGGGTGAAGGAGCTCAAGAGGCTCAAACTTCCAGTTATGAATAAGTCATGGGGTTGTAATGTACAGCATGAGGACTATAGTCAGTAATTTTGTAGTGCATATTTGAAAGTTAGCTTAAAGTTCTCATTATGAGAGAAAACATTTTTTTTGTAACTTTGTATGGTAACAAATGGTAATGAGACTTACTGTGGTGATCATCTCACAGTGTATATACTATTATCAAATCGCTGTGTTGTACACCTGAAGCTATGTGTGTTAGCCATACCTCAACAACAGCAGCAAAGGCAGATTGAGAGGCACATGGTCCAGTTTGAAGCTGGCTGCGGACGATGGAGGGACAGAGATGGAGATAGTCAGGGATGATGTTGCCTTTATCTGTGTATCTGTGTGTGACTGTAGTTTTTAAAAGTTGATTTATTTAAAATAAATTTTGTGGATTTTGAGAAAAGAATGTGAAGAAGCAAAAATAATATTATTAAATGAAGTCCCTATAGAGAAGGCTTATTACATAAGTAAATCTCACATTTAACAGTAAAGAGCTGCAATGATGTTTATAGACTTTCGAGCCAAAGGTCTTTTAAACATAGTCCTCAGTCAGGGTTTACTTTCTTAAATTGTTGAGTTGTTTGACTTAGCACTTTATGGTGTCCCAATTTTGATGCTTTTTACAGTACCACCTTGGTATTTGGTTTAATGTTCTTTTGTAATTTTCATTCCTCAAGTGGTAGCTTTACTGATGTGAACTATGTATTTAAAGTGTATGGATTAGGCATGATATATTGAAAATGACAAGTATGTATCATGCATTGTTTCTAACTGGCATAATGAAATTTAATCATCAGAGTACGTATCTGTCCAAAATGTATTCAGCAGCATGGAGGTAGGTTTTCTAATATGTGGTACATACTGGTTTGAGAGGATATAATCCAAACAGATGACGTGGGTGTCAAAAGTAATCACCACTTTGATGTAAATTATTAGTGGTCTCAGGGAAAAAAACTGTAATAAAAGAAGGGAGGAAATTTTGAGTTTAAATTTTCTTGTTTTTTGAACAAAATGTAAAATAACCATAAAACTGGTTTTTGAAAAGAGAAAAATTGTGTGTAAATAGACATCAAAGTGTTTTTCATTCATTTCATAATTCCATTGGACTCTCATTGCATGTTAGTTCTTGTTCACCTCTGCTATTCATGTTTCAGTATACTCTTTTGGAATTGCACTACATCTTAATTTCTTTTTTCCTTGCTGATTTTCATTTCTGAGTGTTTCATTGCCATTTTCCATTTTGCAGATTATTCCACATCATCTCATTCTACTAAAACTGTCTCCCCATCATCTGCCTTTCTTGATGAAGAAGAATTCAGTGACTTTATGCAGGGGCCTGTTGAAGTGCCCACATGTGGTCCTTCTTCCACTTCCCAGCCTTTTCAGTCTTTCCATCCCACCACCCCACTTGGCCAGTTGCATACACAGAAGGCTGGAGCACAGCCTCTCCCTCCAGGTCAGATTCCAGTGTCTTTTGCCTTACATGGTGTCCCTGGGCAAATTCCTTCTTTCTCTACTGCTGCAGCCTCATACAATGTACAGAAAGCAGGTAACTCCTAGAATATTAATGAAAGCATTCTTAAGATAATCTTGGATAATTTATTTCTTTTATATAAGTAGAATAATACACTGTTGTTGGTAAAGAAACATGTACCTGAATATATGAGTACTGTTGAAATTCACCCAAATAAGAATCTAGATTTTTTAATTCTGGGGGCCTCACATTCCAGAAAAATGATTTAAAACTTTTGCTCCTAAATTAGGAGCTATTTAAACCACCTTCAAACTTTAAAAACAAACTGATTTCTACAGAGTACTCTTGTTTGAGAAAATCACCAATATTTTGTTCAGAGTAATGAATTAAGAAAAGCTGCTTTAGAAAGTGCTCTCTCTGGTTCAGTGGTAGAGCACTTGGGGGGCAGAAGCCCGGGTTCTCCATTTATTGTCAGTGTGTCCTTGGACAAATCTTTAAACTGTACCTTAGTTTAGCACTTGTGAAAAGATGGGAGGGGGGACAGTTACACCTTCATTCTTGAGACATATATCCTAGCAAACTTAGTCCAAACTTCCCCAGTTGGCAGATGTAGAAACACACCCAGAGATGACTTTACTGGCCAAGGGCCTCCCCAGCAGTGAGTAGAAGTGTCTCTATCTTGTGGAGGTCGTCAGAGTCCTAAGGTAGCACTCCTTCCACTATACCATTCTACCTGCTGGCTCATAGAATTCTTGAGAACCAAAGTAGGTAATGATGTTTAAGTTCTCTAAAACCTCTAAAGTCTTTCAGGTCCTATAAAAGTGTGTAGTGACTGGATTATTTCAAAATTTACGTTATGTGTGGCAGGGCCTACCCTTGAGAATCTGGGGATGGAAATGGATAATTGAAAAAAAATCCGAAATTTGCAATTTTATACAAATAACCCTTCATGCTGTTTGTTTAGGCCCTTCCTTGGAGGAGAAGCTCCTAGTATCTTGTGATATAAGTACGTCTGGGCAGGAACAAATTAAATTAAATACTTCTGAAGTTGGGCACAAAGCCCTAGGCCCAGGTTCCAGTAAGAACCATCCCAGTTTAACGACCAAAAACGGGGGTGCTGTAGATGGACGTGTAAGTGGTACCACCACTGCAGAGGCAGAAAAGACTTCAGACCAAAACCTGTCCATTGAAGAGAGTGGTGAGCTCATGAAATACTCAGCAAAAAGTTTATTTAACCAAATGTCGCTCAAATGCTAACACCTTAAGCATTAATCTTCAAATGAATGCTGCTTCATTTTGCTAATCAGTATTTTGCTTAAAATATTTTTAATGCATTCCTTTCTCCAATTAACCCCTACGATTTTGCTCTGAATTCTTTCAGCACAGTTATTCCTTTTAAAAATTTTATGATAACCAGTTTTTTAAATCAGAATCATTCCTGATTTTAAATTTCTTTTCCTTTTATTTTATAAAAACTCTTTCTCCCCTCTTACACTTTCTCTTCTTCTATAAGGGTTGAAAGTTAAAATTTAACTGGAAAAGTCACCAATGAGAAATAGTTTTGTTTCTCTGAAATAAATCATACACACTGCTGCCTAAAAGATCCAAGTTTTTATAAACTCAGCTTGCAGAGATAAATTAGAATTTGCATGGCATAGGAGACAAACTTTTGGAGGATTTTTTCTGAACAAAATAAAAATTAAAAATCCCATACATTAAGGCAGCAGTGTTATATTCAGGTTAAAAAAAAAATCAGACTTTGCAAAGAAGTATTATTAAAAGCTGCAAGGAAAGCTTGAGCCAATTACATTTTTTTTTTACGTGTGTAATTTTTAAACCACTGGCTGTCATGTTTTCTCCTTTAATTTGTAATATGTGAAATGGTGCAAGCCTCATGTGATTCAGAATATTGATTTGGTACATTTTAGTTTTTTTCGCTTTCTCTTTAGGACATAGTTAATGTACAGAGTTGTTTAGAAACCAAATCTTTTAATCGTATTGGTGACTTTTTTTTAGTATCTTCAGCCAGCGCTCTTCTTATAAAAAAGGGTGACTCAGTGCAATTTCCCCATCATCTGCATGGACCGTTATATACGTTAAATAATGTTTCTTATCTCCTAGGTGTGGGAGTATTTCCCTCACAGGATCCTGTTCAGCCCAGAATGCCTCCTTGGATTTACAATGAGAGTTTGGTTCCAGGTAAAAAAGCTGCTTTGTCCAGGATTCCCATCTGGATATTTCACTTTAAGTGTTGAAAACAGAGTTGTGAATATCTACTGTTGTGGTTACAAAATATGCAGAAGGAATTTTAACTTTTTTCTTGTTTATTTTTTTCTGAAAGAGTACAGAAAATTTTAAAGATCTGGTATTTCTAAAGACAGCCTTATGTGTGAAATAGCTATATAAATGTGGGAGAAATGTTTTGCTTTAATGTTTTATTGACCATCATAGACTTTTATTTCTAAAAGCTTTGCTTAGATTTATCATGCTTTAAAAGATACTGTTATTTCATAGATTATTAATAACCTCTCAAGAATAGTACTAATACGAGTGCCTGGGTGGCTCAGTTGGTTAAGCGTCTGCCTTCGGCTCAGGTCATGATCCTGGGGTCCTGGGATTGAGCCCCATGTCAGGCTCCCTGCTCAGTGGGGAGCCCGCTTCTCCCTCTCCTCTGCTGGCTCCCCCTGCTTGTGCTCTCTCGCTGTCTCTCAAATAAATATATAAAATCTTTAAAAAAAAAAATAGTACTAATACATTTAATGTAATTTTCTGAACTCGTGGTGATTAATTTTTATATTTTAAAATATATTTGTTTTATGACTTATAATATGTGAAGTAAAAGACCAAGTAGCATCTTTTTCAACATTGGAAGGTGGTGTTTACTTTTTACTTTATGTATATTATTACTGCTGAGCCAAAAAAATCCCTAAGGTGCATATTTTGTGATAGTATTCAGTTGATACGAGGAAATACTCTGTTGAGCCATGGCTGATGTGCCCACAGTAATGACTATTATAGCAGCATGTGTTAATCTTAATATATTGTAACATGTTCAGTTTGCTGTATTTTGCCAATCCCTGGAAAATTGTAGCTGAACTTTTTGGGGTAAAACCAGTAATGTCTACTTTATATCATAATCATGTACTCACCAATTGAAAGGCTAATTTCCCCAAATCCTATGGGACTTCATTTGTACATAAAAATAATAGGTTTTCTTCCAGGTGCCCGTTAGACAGTTTGCATCTTCTTACTCTCTGTCTTCAAGCCAAACAAACAAAACCCAGATCTTGGGGCGCCTGGGTGGCTCAGAGGGTTAAGTGTCTGCCTTCAGCTCAGGTCATGATCCCAAGGTCCTGGGATCGAGCTCTGCATTGGGCTCCCTGCTCAGAGGGAAGCCTGCTTCCCCCTCTCCCACTTCCCCTGCATGTGTTCCCTGTCTCGCTGTGTCTCTCTCTGTCAAATCAATTAAAAAAAAAAATCTTAAAAAAAAAAAAAAACCCAGATCTGATATATTTTGGAGTTCCTTCCATTTTCTGCCAGCTTGTATTTCTCCCTCCTTCCAAACATACATGCACACATAATTTCCTAGCCAAAATATGTGTTTTTATAGCCAGCCTACTAACCTATAATCCATATTCAAATCCTGGATGTAAATTTTTTGCTTTAAACATTTTTTTTCTGTCTGCCTTAGCCCTACCCACTGTCATCCTCCAAAACTCGTCTAACTAGGGTTGCCAGATTTAGCAAATAAGCTTATATAACATCTATTCAATTTTGAATTTCAGATAAATAGTAAATAATTGTTTAGTATAAAAGTATGTCCCATGTGATATTAGCATCCTCTATTTTATATGGCAACCTCATCTCTAAGAGCCTTTCCCATTTTGTCCTTCGGAAACCCCATTTGACTGTGGAAAAACTCCTCAGCAGTTCCTTCCTTTTTTTTGAAACATGTATTCTGCTTTATCAACTTGACTGAAAATTGCTTTCTCTGAAGGCTCTATTCCCATAGCACCTTACCCAGTACTATTTTTGCTCATAACCTCTAATTCACTGGGGGAGGAGACAGGTGGTATTGGTACAGTTCTCGCCTCCCTACTGCTATTTTCAAACTGTTCCCACCATCATTACAACTTCTCTTTTAAAGTGCAAAGCATCTGTTTATACCACCTCCATCTTAGTATTGTTACTATCTTCTCCTGAATTTTAAGACTTTCTCTGACCCTTAGCCCCAAATCTTTATCTTCAGGACCAAGTTCCAGCCTGTCTTCTAAGCTGTAGACTCTGATTGTGTGTTGGAAATTTCCACTTGAATAACCTTTACAGCAATTCAAACCCTGACATGGCTTCAGTTCTGTTAAAGCAGTTTGACTTAAAATTATTCTTGTGTAAGCAACAATGACAACAAAAAAGAGCAATCACTTTTAATATGTTTATATTTGTAATCTGGTCTTTCCTTTGATAGATGCCTATAAGAAAATTTTAGAAATCACAATGACTCCAACTGGAATAGATACTGCTAAACTTTATCCCATCCTGATGTCATCTGGACTTCCCAGGGAAACTCTTGGACAGATATGGGCCTTAGCTAATCGAACTACACCTGGCAAACTTACTAAGGAAGAACTTTATACTGTTCTCGCCATGATAGCAGTAACACAGGTAGACATTGTTTCGTAAGTTTGATCAAATAACTTTTCAATATAAATCCTATTGACTACAACCTTGTAGAACTCCTTGTACATTAAAATTTAGATTATTTTTAGGATACAGTACTTCAAAAATGTACAGTTTTATATGATGCACATACTAGTAAAATATTCTTTTGTTTAAAGACTGTTTAGTATATTAACATTCTCTGACCTAACTGTATCCTTTCTGAACTTGAAAGTTATTCAATAATAGATGGAATTACTCTTCTTGTTTTTGAAATCCTTGTTTAAAATTCCTTAGATTTAAGTATTCTTGGTCTGGTAGCAATTTTTCTTATAATACAAAATCATTTTAAATGATTTGATTATAATGAATTAACCGAACTTGTCAGAGAGTACAGTGTCACCATTGAGCTGTGTTAACCATTTCTTTGCCTGATACTAGGTTTACATGGACCTTGTAAGTTATTTTCTTGTATCAAATTCATGAGTTTTGGGACTCAGTGTAGAAAGCTATCAGGACTACAGATTTTACATTTAGGTCTCCCTTTGCAATGGATTTAGATTATATGTGGTTTTCAATCCCCTAAAATGTTTCCATTTTCCTTCTATTCTGTATAGAGGGGTGTTCCTGCCATGAGTCCTGATGCTTTAAACCAATTTCCAGCCGCTCCTATTCCAACTTTAAGTGGCTTTCCTATGACTTTGCCTACTGCGGTGAGTCAGCCAACTGGGATGTCTTCAGGCCCTGCAGGCTCCATACCCCTCAACCTCGGACAGCCAGTCATGGGCATTAACCTTGTTGGACCAGTTGGGGGAGCTGCAGCCCAGGCTTCCAGTGGCTTCATGCCACCTTACCCTGCAAACCAGGTAAGTGGAGCAGCTGTGCATATTCCAAATAATCCCTGAAAGTGAATCTAGCAACTTTTTTCCCAAGGATGCAGAGAAGATTGTTGTATTATGATGGACACTGGAGGTGAAAATTAAACAGTAGTAAAACAATACAAAATTTCATTTCTCATTATTTAAAAAAAATGAAGAAATCTCTTAAGTCTTAAGAGATTTGAATTTTGGCTAAAAGTTTATATAGTTCTTTATAGTATATATATTTTAAACATCAAGCTTAATGAGGTTAACTAAATTCCTAGACTGTGTCTTTTGGAAAAGCTACTAAACCTGAAATTCAAATGCTTCCATTTATTTTTCACTTCTCAGATTAGCAAAAAGTTTAGAAAACAATAGTGTCAGGGAAAATGTAGGGAAAATGGTTTGCTGGTACAGCCTTCTTAGAAGGCAGGTTTGGCAATAACTGCCCAAATTCTAAATGTCTGTATATTCTGACCTAGCAGTCACACTATTAGGAATCTATCCCATAGAAATAGTAACTCAGATTAACAAAAATATGCAAGGATATTTGTTATAGCCTTGTTTATTAGAGTAAAAAGAAATAGCTAAATGTCCCTCAGAAGAAGGAAGGTAAATAAGTTTTGCTTCATCTATATAGTGGTAAACTATTTGATCATTAAAATGAAGAACTACTACATGTACAACATGGAAGAGATGTCCACATTATATTTATAATTACATCTTTTTTTTAAAGTGCAGAACAACATAGTATAAGCTCATTTTTCTATAAAACAAATGAACTGTTCACAGTACTTACTTCCAGAGCATGTGATTAGGAGTCAGTGTTCATTGTTGACTTTATACATACACTAATGGATTATAACAAGCTTGTATCACTTTGGTAATTTATATCGTGTATAAAATGTTTTTTAAAGATGGCAGGTTCTCAGTAATAAATATGATTTAGCTGCTTTAAAATTGTGTAGATTAGTTCTTTAAACCAGTCTTTTACCATTTGTACAAGAGAGTATCTAAAAATACAAGACAGGGGGGCACCTGGGTGGCTCAGTTGGTTAAGCGACTGCCTTCGGCTCAGGTCATGATCCTGGAGTCCCGGGATCGAGTCTCACATCGGGCTCCCTGCTCGGCGGGGAGTCTGCTTCTCTCTCTGACCCTCCCCCTCTTGTGCTTTCTCATTCTCTCTCAAACAAATAAGTGGAATCTTCAAAAATAGATAGTAAATAAATAAAATAAAAATACAAGACAGGGGCACCTGGGTGGCTTAGTCGGTTCAGCTTCTGACTCTTGATTTTGGCTCAGGTCATGATTTCAGGTCGTGAGTTTGAGCCACGCATCAGGTTCCACACTGGGGGTGAAGTCTGCTTAAGATTCTCTCTCTCCCTCTCCCTGTGACCCTCCCACCACCCCCCAAAATAAAAAAATACAAGACAGATTCTTGCTTTAGATACTTGAGTTGGTGTTATACCTAAAGTGTGTCCTTCTAAAATTAGATAGTCATGCCTACCTAATTTAGGTACCTAAACTGGGAGATTTAAAAGGTAGTTTTTGAGTTTGACAGTTGTAAATTTGTTACTTACTCTTTTATCAATTCTATCTCTCTCTTTAAATGTCCTCTATACACCTAGGTGGTAAAACCAGAAGAAGATGACTTCCAGGATTTTCAAGATGCTTCTAAGTCAGGCTCCCTTGATGACTCATTCAGTGATTTCCAAGAGTTGCCTGCTTCTTCAAAAACAAGTAATTCCCAGCATGGAAACAGGTAGAAAAGGGTTGAATATAGTTAACATTGTGTTTAATAAATGAGAAAGAGGCATCCATTTATTTGTGGCTCCCTGCGCTCTCCCTTACCACCACCAACTCTGTCAGCTCTGCTTGGCTTGGAAAAAGGCTATATGTGCTCTGGCCGCTGCCTGTTCTCTCGACCATTGCCCTTCCCCCACAGCTCATGCTCCACCCATGCCAGAATGACTCCAAACTGATCCTGCTCTTTCAGGCTTCTGACCTTTTACTTTCTTCAATCTGAAATTCTCTCTATAGTTCATTCTAGTTCTATTTCAAAAGTCAGTTTAACATAGGAAGTTTTTAGGGGCGCCTGGGTGGCTCAGTCGTTAAGCGTCTGCCTTCGGCTCAGGTCATGATCCCAGGGTCCTGGGATCGAGCCCTGCATCAGGCTCTCTGCTCAGCGGAGAGCCTGCTTCTCCCTCTCCCACTCCCCCTGCTTGTGTTTCCTCTCTCTCTCTCTGTCAAATAAATAAATAAAATCTTTAAAAAAAAAACAACATAGGAAGTTTTTACTAACCTCTCTGCATTAATTGCCGCCTCAAAGATGAGGGCCCTTCCCTTTTTACTGCCCTGGTGACTTCTAGATATCTGTGCCCTGGTTACTGGTTTACCTGTTTCCCTTACTAGGCTGTCATACCTGAAGACAGTCTTTCATGGCTGTATTTGTAGTACTTAACCATATTATGTAATTAATAAAGGATTACTGGATGAATGTGTTGCAGTATGAAGGTTGTAAACCAGATTCATCAAATTAGTGGTTTACTCCTCTGGGAAAAAAAAACTCTCAGTGGGTGAAACTTTAAGATGGTGACCAGATCCAAGATATATGGGATATTAGCAATTTTGTGTGGCATTATCTCCACATAATAGTTCACTTTCATACATAGTCATACTTTGTAGTCTTTTTTTTTCAGTTCTGACTTGATTACTTCCATGCTTACATGAAAACATTTTGCTCATGTCTAAGAATCCACACTCATTGTTTATTTACTCACTGAAAAACATTTACATACCACCTGCCGTATGCCAGACATTGGGGCAGGACTAGAACTACAAAGGCAGAAAACGCAGTTCCTGCTCTAAAGAAGCTTGGTGTTATCTGGGTATTTATGGTATCAGATAAAATTCTCTTAGAATTGGTCCTTCAGTCTTTGTGTGTGTGTACGTGTATAATGAATTCCCTAGTTAATGATCTGTGTTCCATATTATGAGTTTATTTTAAAGGGATATTTGTTAAATGATGATATAAATGGCTAAGCCTAGGTGAGACTGCTTTGGGCAGCACTTTTTTTTTTTTAAGTAGGCTCCACACTGGGAGCCCATCGCGGGGCTTGAACTCATGACCCTGAGATCAAGACCTAAGCTGAGACCATGACTCAGACTCTTTTCTTTTTTCAAAGATTTTATTTATTTATTTGACAGAGAAAGCACAAGCAGGGGGAGCGGGAGAGGGAGAAGCAGGCTCCCCGCTGAGCAGGGAGCCCGATGCGGGGCTCGATCCCAGGACCCTGGGATCATGACCTGAGCCGAAGGCAGACGCTTAACCCTCTGAGCCACCCAGGCGCCCAGTGACTCAGACTCTTAACCGATGAACTACCCAGACGCCCCTTGGGTAGCATTTTTAAGCAAAAAATGGGCATTATTTGTTCAAGAAAATGAAAAGACAAGTAAGGTGTTAAGTAGGCTGGAGTGGAGAGTATTGTTAGTCTGTGAAAAAAAAATCTCATTAGTTAAGGGCAGCACCAATGTGGGATGGCTTATGATTTGTGACTAATCTGTAAAGGGTTTTAGAGATAATAAGTGGCCTGAGGAAAGTGATCCCTGCTACTGTGTGGGTAAATTCAGCTGTCATAGTGATCCTGTGGTGAGCTGTGGAGAGGTGCTCTGGGTTTAGAGTCAGGCACTGAAAAGTGTGCGTCTGAGAAATTGGTCAGACGCGGTGTCGAACTGGATGTCCGAGGAGAAATAGCTAGCCCTTGAGTCGGCATGAAAGGGGATCTGGAAGTCAGCAGTGTCATTCATTTATGCATTCACAAAATACTTAACTGTGAGCCGGGCACTGGGGAGCCTGGAACAGTAGACACCACAGACATGGGGTACCGATGCTAAAATAGTTCAAAAAGGATTAAGGTGTAGGGGTTTTGGTTAGCTTCATTTTACTTTTTAAGTGGCAGTATTTAGTGTGGTGTCTCTCCAATCAGACCCCAAATGTGGGGTGACAATAGGGTGGAAGCCCGTGGCGGCCCGTGGTGCAGGGCTGTGAAAGGATTCACCCCAGGCAGAACAAAGGAGATAGAAGCTGATTGAATACATCGCGAGGGAGCATCCGGCAGGACAGCAAAGGAGAGACCATCTGCCACCAGGCAGTGGGTGCGGGCTGTTTTTAAAGGGGGACGATGGGGAAGTATGGCCACAGATGGAATTTTCCCTATTTGGTGGCGATGCCAAGTAGCCCACTGGTCTGTTAGGGCCTGTGGACATTTTGAGCTGAGTGGACTGATGGCCTTGTCTGTATTCATCCAGGTGGTCGCTGTGAGCCCTTTTGCCTTGATTAAGTTTCCGTGGCTCAAGCCTGTTGTCTAAAATGTCTCTACCTTTGGCAGGGTAAGCAACTAAGTAAAATCATCTACGACAGCCACATGGAGTGATTGTAAAACAAATGGATGCACTAGAGAAAAAGCAAAATACTTTTTTTTTGGTAGCCAAATTCTCTTAAGTCTTATCTTTCAATAGCCTGCAGGTTCTTAAATTTTAAAACAATTTAAAACACTGAGTATCTTTCACTAGTATTAAATAGAAATAACAGTTTTCACATTTGGAATAGATATGTACTTTATATAACTGGCCTAAACACTGTCATGGTGATTACAGTTTGGTTTTTTTAAATAATTTCAGAGAACTAGAATGAATTATTCATTTGTAATATGCATAAAATTACAGTCTGAGTCAGCTTTTTTTTTGAGTGGAATTTTATTTTGTTGACTTCAATCAGTATTTCATTACCTGAAGTTCCTCTATTTTTTTCAAATCCTGAAAATAATTTTAAAATTAATAATAATTATATGTCACATTTAGTAGATTTTACCAGTGGGCTTTATAAGACCGTAGCTAAAGTTGGCAGTTCATGAAAAACAAATAGGTTGTTCAACTTTGTGATTTTTTTCTCCCTCAAACATTAATTACTTTTATTTATATGTAACATTCTATTCAATGAGTTGTAGTTTAATTGCTTATGGAACTTAAAAAATCCACCTATAATGTATAGATGATGACCTGTTTGTCAAGATCAAATACATCACAGCTGTTTGGTAGTGATGTGAAATTATAATGTTTGATAGCATTAAGTCCTAAAGCCCTGTGGACCTCCATTAGCATGCATGTGCAAGAGCTGGGTTTTTTACCTTGCTTGTAGGCCACTGATAAGACTATTTAAATGACTGTGGAAAGATTTTTGCTTCAGGGCAAAAAACTCAATAGAAATCCATTTATATAACTTGTGTGTGTGGTATTGAATGACACAAACTAGTGGTGGAATGTAGTCATTCATATGTAAAGTTGTTCTTCCAGGGAGCTGCCTGGGTGTGATAAGAAAAAAAAAAAAAAAGCTATGCTTTTATAGTATGTGTTTAAGCCATCCAAGAATTACCCACACAGATACTACTCATTACACTATTTTTCCATCCAGCGAGAAATATGTCCACAGGCAAAAGTATCTTTATCTAATTTTGAAGTGATTGTTGTTTTGCTACAAAGATAGCTTCTGGAACCGCTGATGTGGTCCTTGTAAAAATGTAAATTGTATTAACTCTACTGCTGCTTATCAGATGTGTGAACTTCTGCCAGTAAGCAATGCACTAAGATCAAATAAGAACAATTTACATCTTGGCTTGAACAACATTTCATAAATAGATGTTTATCTTAACTATTCTACCTCTGCATTCTGAACCCATTTCAAAGAATAATTTATATGAAGGTTAACAGAATTTACTCTAAAATATTGGGTGTACATATTTGGAACAGTTCACTTTTGCAATTTTATGGACCTTAAGTTAAAATTCTAGGAGGTCATCATTCTATAAGAATCTATTTCCAGAGCCATTCCAACTGTTTTTGTGACTTACAGCGATGATTAGATGGTCAGTGTGGGTCTGACTCCTCTTCAGATAATCAAACAAAGAATTATCACGTGGGCGGTGTGTCAGTATATTTTTACAAGAAAAAGGATGTTTAAAAAAAATGTTTTTTCGCCTCTGTGGTGAATATAAACAGTTTCTAACTTTTAAAGCAGGGAGCCATGAATTTTAACCAGATACCTGTTCGCCATTTTAATTCTAAGCTTCTACTTGATAAGGGAAGGATTCAATGTTCTAGTCATTAAGAAATATTTCATTTTCCCTTATAGTGCCCCTTCTTTGTTGATGCCACTTCCTGGAACTAAAGCATCAGCTTCAATGGATAAATATGCTGTGTTTAAAGGAATTACAGCTGACAAGTCCTCTGAAAATACTGTTCCATTTGGAGGTAAAAACACATTGTCAATTCATAAACCTATGAATGTAAACCTTTTTAGTGGTGGCCTTTTGTGAGAAATGTATAAAATGCTTACACCACGTGTCAAGTATGTATGGTTTGGTTAACCCAGTCTGCCTGCCTTACTTCCTTGAGTTTTAATCTCAAGGTTCTTAAACTTAATGGACTTTCTGTCTTTTCATCATAGAGCCTGGTGATAAATACAGTGCTTTCAGAGAACTTGAACAGACAGCAGAGAGTAAATCTTCAGGTAAGTTTTTGATTCCTTAAATGGATAAATTACTTCAATTGTTTTTTTTTAAGATTTTTATTTATTTATTTGGCAGAGAGAGAGCACAAGTAGGCACAATGGCAGGCAGAGGGAGAGGGAGAAGCAGGCTCTCTGCTGAGCAGGGAGCCCGACGCAGGGCTCGGTCCCAGGACCCTGGGATCATGACCTGAGCCAAAGGCAGACGCTTAATCGGCTGAGCGACCCAGGCGCCCCTAAATTACTTCAATTTTTTAAAAATTTTATTTATTTTAAGTAATCTCTACACCCAATGTGGGACTCGAACTCATGGCCCCAAGATCAAGAGTCGCATGTTCCTCTGACTAAGCCAGCCAGGCACCCCTCAATTTTTAATAAAAAATATTTTTGATGGTTCTTTCAGTGGTATTCCTGAACATGTCTTTATAATATTGTGTGTGTGTGAGGGTTTTTTGGCTTTGTACCTCTGGAAATTATAAGGAAACAAAATGTGGTTCAGCTATTGGAAATTATTTTCTAAAATTTAGGGCAAACCCCAAATTGAGGCAATTTTTTTTTTTTTTAAAGATTTTATTTATTTGACAGAGACACAGCAAGAGAGGGAACACAAGCAGGGGGAGTGGGAGAGGGAGAAGCAGGCCTCCCGCTGAGCAGGGAGCCCGATGTGGGGCTCGATCCCAGGACCCCGGGATCATGACCTGAGCCGAAGGCAGACGCTTAACGACTGAGCCACCCAGGCGCCCCGAGGCAATTTCTTTTGAAGCTAGTGCGTTCTCTTTCACTGGAAGCCTTCGAGCCAAGTTAGACTTCTGTATCAAATGGAGGGCTGTGACTGGTCTCAGTTATTTTAATGTTTAACAAGAACTTGAACTGTTGTCAGTCTGTGGACTATGGAAAAGGTAGCAACCAGTCTTTTCAAGATTTTCAAAATTGGCTATAATTTAATAAGATGAGGTAAGAGGGATTTATAGAAGGGCTTAAAGAGAGTAGAAGGGAATATAGAATGATAGTTTGAGAGCCATATGTGTAAAGACTGGAAGTTATGTTTGTGGTTAAATCCTAACCTGATGTGTAGGGTTTAGATAATCCATAGGTCAAATTATGTCCTTCAAAGCTTAACTGCACATGCTATGATATTTGTATACTCTCATGAGGATTTCTTCCTCAGTACAGTGCCATATTCTATCTTTGTGTATTGAGTGCTCAAATTTGAAACATCCTTTTATAATCATTTGTTCTCACCCTTCTGTCCAAGAGGGTGGGAGTGGCGGGGGGAGGTGAGAGGAGATTATAGGAAAGATAATGTATGTGTGAAAGTCCAAGGGAAAAGTGTACTGCTTAGGGCGCCTGGGTGGCTCAGTGGGTTAACCGTCTGCCTTCCGCCCAGGTCATGATCCCACAGTCCTGGGATGGAACTCTGCATCAGGCCCCCTGCTCGGCGGTGGGGAACCTGCTTCTCCCTCTCCCTCTGCTGTTCCCTCTGCTTGTGTGCACTTTCTCTCTCTCTGTTGCAAAAATAAATCTTTAAAAAAATTTTAAGTGTACTATTTAAATATCTCTAAAAAGAAAGACCCACCAATTCTAAAAATACTCAATCCCTTATAGCTGTTAAGTTCTAGAAGTGTTGCCTTGTTTCATTCAAGCCTTTAGGATGTAATAACTTTTTTCCTCAATGCCTGTGTTAGGCACTAGGAGTACAGAGATAAACCTTAGAGGAACTTGGGGCACCTGGGTGGTTCAGTCTGTTGAGGGCCAACTCTTGATTTTGGCTCAGGTCATGATCTTGGTCCTGAGGTTGCGCTCAGCAGGGAGTCTGCTTCAGGATTCTCTCTCCCTCTGCCCCTCCCCCTGCTCACTCACATGCTCTCTTTCTCTAAAATAATAAATCTCAAACACACACACACACACACACACACACACACACACACACACACACAACAAAAACCCTAGAGGAATTTTTGGCTTGTTAGTTGGGTTTGACTCCCTGCAGTGCTTTCCTCACCTACCTCTTGGGCCAAGGCAAGTTTGGAGTAAAGAGCATGGTTTAATATCAGAGTTCTTTGTGTAGGGTGGTATTAATCATCATATCATAGGTATGTTATTCCTGAGAAAGACGGTGGTGCCATCAAAATGGAAACAGTACCTTAGTGCTGCTTTTATTAGTACTTTAGTAATAGAACCCCGTATTGTTGCTGCCATGTTTGTTGGTTTGCTTTCATTCCTGCCTTAACTTTAAGTTAAAGAGTTCCAGGTAGAGGTGCCAACTCTTTGTTCATTTTAGAAGAATATATTTTATTCTGTTTTCATTAAAAATACATTGGCCTGGGCGCCTGAGTGGCTCAGTCGTTAAGCGTCTGCCTTCGGCTCAGGTCATAATCCCAGAGTCCTGGGATCGAGCCCTACATCGGGCTCCCCGCTCAGCGGGAAACCTGCTTCTCCCTCTCCCACTCCCCCTGCTTGTGTTCCCTCTCTCTCTGTCAAATAAATAAAGTCTTTAAAAAAAAAAAAAATACATTGGCCTGAATGCATCAAGTATGTTAGTGTCTTAGAATTTATGAAAAATCATGTAGTATTGTGTTCAGAACTGTGGGTTTCGTAGGTTACTAAGTGACAGAGATTAATGTTATTTCCTTTTTTCCTACCCCTACAGTTTAAACCATAAATTTAAGGAGATGAGGAAAATACTGTATATGGAGAAGTGACCCTTCTTACTGAAGTTTTAGCAGAAAGTGACCTCTGTTGAAATGTTTTTAGGGCCTAAAGAGTGACAAGTAGAGAGGGGAATTTATGGGGATTCAGAGGATTAATGTACCGTCTGATATGCATGCTTCCAATGACTGCAACTAGTTTATTTGCCCCAAAATTCCCTTTGTTTTTGAACTTGTAAACCGACCCATTTTTATTTCTTTTTGACCCTTTCACACAGCTTACATTTCTAATGGAAACATTTACAATTCATCAGTAAGTTTAGTTTGCTGTAGTAATTTCTTTTTAAAAATAACAAAGCAAAACTTGTCAATTTCACAGATAATTTCAAAGCAGCACATCAAAAATATAGTGTGTGACTAAATTGGCTGCTTGTTACATTTTCATTTGCAGAAATGATACAAATATTATCAGTAATATACTTACCCAAAATTATAGGGTGATTTTTTTTTTTTAAAGTTTTACATCTGCTTCTCCCGTCAATTTGTGAAATTGACTTTAGTTTTATTAGTGGTATGTCTTGAAAACATAAAATACAGAAATTTTGAATGCTGTTCCTCTCTTTCTAAAATTTCCCTAATATTAAATAGATTTCTCTGTGTTGATGAATTATGCTGGTGAATTGATTAAATCAGCTTCCATTGTTTTCCATGCTTTCTTCTTATGATATATCAAAGTGTATATCATGTTACAAACACAATATATTTAAAGCCTGTTTTATTTTAATGACAGTTTTAAGAATTAGATTTTGGTTTGAAATATACTTTTATAGCTCATCTGTTTCTATATCTCATTTTTAGGGACAAATAGAATTTTAAAAATGGACAAAGAAATTAAAGCCTATATTTTAGTTTATAACCCTCCAGAAATAGCACTCATATTTTCAAATAAGTGATGTTGGTATAGCTATATTTATATTTTGATTTATCTCTTGATTTTCATTACTTGGTAAAACCTAGTGGATTTTATGGAAGACCTTCAGACAGCATTAGAAAAACTGAGATCATCTGCATCCTAACCTCATACTTATGAGTGATAACGTTACTCTGATAATAAAAGGAACTCTATTTAGAATCATGGGTCTAGATTTTTATCAGCATCTTAATTGAGTCAATTTATTTATTGGAAATACATTGTACCTATTTTCTCTAAAAAATGATGAAAAAAATTTTCAGTAACTCCTTCCTCAGAATAGCACAATATAAAGTTTAAATCCTATCCTTTGAAATTTTTAATACAGTTGGTATTTACTCAAATCCCTCTGAATTTTAATAAATAAGAATAAGTACTCATTGGTACAGTGGGATGGATGATTTCAAGAACAACCCAAGTACTCAGATTTTTTTTCCCATGAGATTGGCTTATTTGTTGTAGGGTATAGAAAAACCACTTTAAAATGTGTCCTTAGCAGGGGGTGGTGCAGTCAGTTAAGTGTCCGACTCTTGGTTTCAGCTTGGGTCTGATCTCAGGGTTGTGAGATCCAGCCCCGCATCAGGCTCTCTGCTCGGCACAGAGTCTGCTTGAGATTCTCTGCCCCTCCCGCTTATGCTCACATGAGCATACATGCTCACTCACTTGCTTTCTTTCTCTCTCTCTCTCTCTCTCTCTTAAATAAATAAATAAATCTTAAAAAAAGTGTTCTTAGCTAGAATGCTTTGCAAATAAGTAGATACCTTTTCAAAAATTTTCATCAAAGTTCCCTTTAAATTAATGCCTCCATATACTGGAGCAAGACCACAAGATATCTAACAATATGCTTACAGTGCCACGTTGAGCAAAGTGTTTCACATCCTAAATATTAGATGCAGGATTTTTCATAATACCTCATTGGTACCTGTGACATTTTTTTCCTGGCTGATCACCATGTAAAACATTTCATCTTTAAAGGATCATTATTTCAACGTGTGTCTCTTCGGGATCCTCCAGCACGTATTTCTCCTTCCCTTGTGTGCTTGGCTGGCTAGCTGTAGTGAGGAGTCCTGAGAGCAGCGCTTTGGGCCAACTGGAGGACCGGGCACTAGGAGACCTAGCACACTTAGATGAGCAAATGAAACTGACAGTGTTAGGTGTTCTTGGTTTGATTTGTATTTCTTTTGGTATCACTAGCCTTCAAGGTGGAAACAGATGTGTAGTTTCCAAAGAGATGTTTTGGTAGGGTTTACAGTGTAGTTAAATAATGTCAAGCCGGTGAGGGAATAGTCTCTAAAAGTATGCTTGTAATTTAATATGCTGTGCATCATGTGGTTTTCAGCTCAGCATTCTTATTCATTTGGCTGTGTTTTTTTTTTTTTTCTTTCAGGAGAAAACTTTGCAGAATTCCGATCCGCAGGCACTGATGACGGCTTCACCGATTTTAAAACTGCCGACAGTCTATCACCACTAGAACCACCAACAAAAGACCAAACTTTTCCAGCGGCCTTCCCCTCAGGAGCTATACAACAGAAACAACAAACACAAGTGAAAAGTCCTCTGAACTTAGCAGACCTAGACATGTTTTCCTCTGTTAACTGCAGCAGCGAGAAACCCTTGCCTTTTTCAGCTGCGTTTAGTGCATCCAAAGCTGTTTCCACACGACCGCCGCCAGCAGGATCTGCTGCAGCCACGACAGCATTGGCATCCACGAAGATGTCTAGTCTGGCTGATGATTTTGGAGAATTCAACCTTTTTGGGGAATATTCTAGTCCAGCATCTGTTGGGGAGCAGGATGACTTTGCAGATTTTATGGCTTTCAGTAATAGCTCTGTTTCAGCTGAGCAAAAGGCCGATGACAAATACGATGCCCTTAAAGAGGAAGCTAGTCCTGTTCCTCTAACCGGCAGCTCGGGCAGTACAGTGAAGACTGGACAAAACTCAGCTGCCGCGTCTACCAAATATGATGTCTTCAAACAACTTTCTCTGGAAGGATCTGGACTAGGTGGTGAAGAACTGAAAGATAACACTCCTTCAGGAAAAAGTGATGATGATTTTGCTGACTTCCACTCCAGTAAATTTTCTTCCATGAACTCAGACAAATCCCTGAGCGAGAAATCAGTGGCTTTCAGACACACCAAAGAAGACTCTGCTTCGGTGAAGTCCTTGGATCTCCCTTCCATCGGCGGCAGCAGTGTTGGCAAGGAGGACTCTGAAGATGCACTCTCTGTTCAGTTTGACATGAAACTGGCTGATGTGGGAGGAGATCTTAAGCATGTCATGTCTGATAGCTCTTTGGATTTACCAACAGTTAGTGGCCAGCATCCTCCTGCTGCAGGTGAGGAATTGGTGAGATTACTCTGGTGATGGTGATGTAGATTTCAAAGGTGGTTTGGTGGGTGTCGATTTACAGTAGAGTGAGGCTCTGGCTCTTAACCTTTATGAATTTCTAATGACATCTTCGTTGCCAATCCCATTAAAGCAGTGTTAAATTTGATTCTATAGATACTTGGACATATGGATCCCATGAATACTGTGGAATTTAGATTGGATCACTAAAATATTTTTACTTTCGAAATCGAACACCAGCTTGGTGTTAGAGGCACATAAAAATCCACTGCTGAAGGAACCCTACATCACTAGGAGTTTTACAAAGACTTCTGCAGTGTCAGTAATGTTCCTCTATTTCTGTGAGTGAGGTCAGTGTTGCCCTCGCCTTCTCTCTTCTCTTGGGTCTGTTTGGCAGCTGCCAATGTAGTAGTCTGTTCGGTTTACAGAAACTGACTCTCAGTAGGCCAAGAAAGTAAAAATGTCTAGCCGCTTGTATTGCAGTTGGCCACGTCCCCACAGGAGAGGAGGGAAAGCTTGTCTGTGGATGTCCTGTGTGCCAGAGTCTGGCAGGAGGAGGGCGTGAGTTGTTAGTGGAATTCAGGTACGGTTTTCGGCCTGAACTCTATGACTGGAAATATTAAATCGTAACAAATCTGTAGATGGTAGAATAGGGTAACTACTAACTTTCTCATAAAATGTTTGAAAACGTCTTACAAGGGAGCTCTCTCTAAACTCTGTATGGATTTACTTGTAGTGGTTTATTCTCTAGTCCAGCTTCCTGTCATAAAAACTAGATTCCCAGGTGTCCTCGTTTTTATTTTGGTTTGTTATTTGGTATGTTATGTAGAAAGATAAACTCATTTTGTGGCCTTTAATAATGAGAACTCTCTCAGTATTACTGTATTACTCTAGAGAACGTATTACGCATTTGAAGGGTTTGTTGTGTTTTAACTAGAGAGGGACACACAAGACACTTCCAAGTTTACAGATTGTGGCGGAAACGTCAAAGTAATACGGCTTTTGCATATATCAAGTTGGTAAGTCAGAGAACAAAATTGCATCCATCCTTTGGCGACTGAAGTGTCGGAGGTACCCTTGAACAGTGTGCTGGATCAGGAGCAGGTTCTCAGAGGCAGGATGCGTCTCACACAGCGGCTGGCTAGGGCACTGTCCGAGGGAGCGGGCTGTCTGCAGAGCTCCTTGCGCCCCACTGTCTACTTCCTTTTTTTGTACTTTTCCTCAGACGTTTTCCTGTTTTTTTTTGCTGCTGTTTGTTTGATCGAGTGATTTTGTTTCTCTTTTTTGTATGAGCTGCTTGAGCCACGGTGGTCGGTTGCAAAGTGCTCTGTTTTTTGAAAAATATCTGATTTTTATTTAAAAATCTCATGACATGTATACTAGCCTTTTGGACTCCAAAGTTATTAATTAGAAGCTATTTTTCTGAAAGTGAATCTATATTCTTTCATAGTGCCAAGCTAGACGTCTTTATGAGATGAGTCTAAATCAGGTTTGGGATGTCTTTTTCTTTTTCCTTCTTTTTAATTTTTTTCATTTTATTTGGGGAGGGGAGATTTTTTTTTTGACCGAGCTTGTTTTGATTGACCTGTTAAAATAATCTTCTGTGCTCATGTTCTTTTATGTATGTTTGGAACATCCCCAGCTTGGAACCTGTAATGTTCAAGCCAAGTCTCTTCAGTTTGAGGATATTCTCAAAAGCAGATTGTTTCCTCTTTTTGACCTGTAAACCGCCTGTCAGAAAGGAGCAGTATCCCTTTAGAGCGGTTGGTAAAAGGGGTTGATGTCTCACCAATGAGCTATACTGTTGTTGAGCAAAACTGCTGCATACATGTATTGTCGAAGGTAAATGGCAGGGACTTCTTCAATGCAGTTTGGTTTTACTTTAACCTCATGTTGACCACAGTGTCTCTTGCTCTCTTAGTTTGAGGGTTAAAGGTACTTCTTGTTGGAGAAATAAAAAGGGGGCTGATGAAAAGAGAATGAAACCTAGTAGATTGCTGTCTCTGGACCTTAATCTTGTTTAGAAACCCTAACTTAACTCTGAAGGGGATACTGTCTCTTTTAACTCCTGCTATAATTCTTTGTATGGAAGGTAGATAATACTAATAACATTGCCTGATTTCTCTGCATATTATTACATTTAACCCTTTGAGCCCTTGCTGCATATAATTTCAACTAGGCTGCTTTTGTCCCCACCACCAAATTTAATCTCTCTGGCACTGAAGCATCTTGATGTGCAGTCATTACGATCATCTGGTTTTGTTGGCAGCAAGAGCTTACCCTCATTTGTGCCACTCTCAAAGGGTTAGCAAGACTTCTGTAGCTAGCTAGCTACCTACCTGTAAAGTAGCTCTTCTTTGACATTGAAAATCGTTGTATTTTAATCAGCGCCTTATTATTAGTATTTTTTTTTTTTTTGGCTGCTTTTCTGATGTCTTTTTTTTCAATTTAGACATTTTCTGTGTGAATGTGCCTTTTCAAACTTGCTTTGGTATATTCCTCTGCAAATACTGATCTGCATGCTTATTCTGATGACTTCTTTTCCAGCTCTTCTGTACCACTCTCTTTTGTGATCTGTAAGTCCTATGTTAATAAATAATTCTTTGGCATATTTTGAAAGTGTGGGGATGTGTGTAATTTGTACTTTTTCAGGGTTAGACCAGAGAAATACCTGGTCCGTATCAAGTGAAAAGCAATAGCACCTCCTGTGATTAGAGGGTCTTTCCCTTTTGTTTTGTTTCTTCAAATACCTTTCTCCTAAGAAAGTATTGGTTTAGCCTTTGCCCCTTATAATTCCATTGATAGAAATTTTTAACATGGCACTGGATTAAAACGTTAACTTTAACCTTACACTATGCAATAGGAAAAGTTTACTCCTTTCTTCTAGTGAAAAAATGGAGTAGATCTTATTGCTTAGTAAACAAGACAGAGCCTGTCTCCAAGACAAGAGAGAGAGCAGCTGAGGGGACAAATCTAAGAGTTGAGTGTTGGGGACAGGGGATACATCTGTTAATAACTAGATACTTGTAAGTTTGACTGAAAATAAATCATGAAATGGTACTGAGATGGACTTCTGAGCACAGTACATGAAAACTGAATTTAAATTGATAATCTCTGTAATGGAGAGTGTTCAGTGTTAATATCAGGAAGTCTTCAGGACTGAATTCAGTGTGAGTCTGAAATGGGCACTTGGGCTCTAATTGTAGAGCATGTTATCTTTCCAGCTTCAGAATGTATCATGAAGCCACCCTGAGTCTTTTTTTTTTTTTTTTACACTCATAGTCCATAAAGCAAGTTCTTTTTTTAAAGATTTTATTTATTTATGTGACAGAGAGAGACACAGCAAAAGAGGGAACACAAGCAGGGGGAGTGGGAGAGGGAGAAGCAGGCTTCCCGCCGAGAAGGGAGCCTGATGTGGGGCTCGATCCCAGGACCCTGGGATCATGACCTGAGCGGAAGGCAGCTGCTTAATGACTGAGCCACCCAGGCACCCCCATAAAGCAAGTTCTTAAAACAATTTTAGGGGATGTCCTCAAAGTAAGCTTTAAACCACTTTCCTTTTTAAGAAAACAATTCTAGAAAGACACATAAAAGTTAGCAATAAGAGAATGCCAAGTTTGGAAAATATTTTTTCCATTTTAGAGTATATTAATAGCAAAAAACCTTGGGAATATTATTATTATTATTTTACTTTATCATAAACCCAAGACCAGTAAAGACCTTGGAAAAAAAGATTGTTTCCACGGTTGACTTTTTTTTTTTTTTATATTTTGAGATTTTAGTTCTTTTTTCTTTTTTAAAAATTTGAGGCAGACAGGAAATTAAACCATTAGATGAGGATTTTGAATAGGATTCCAGAGAGATCACTCACAGTATCTGAAATAGGCCATTTGAGAAAGAAAAAAGTTGCATGTTGGGGTTTGGATTAATTCAAAGAAAAGCTGAGTCTGCCATTCAAACTACTATGTTTGGATAAATATATTATGTCTTAATTATGATGTGTGCTGCAAACTAAATTGGAAGAAAGAGATCTTGGTATAGCCTCCATATAGTGATGATACCAACTGCCCTTTATTTAGGATTTTCTTGTGCCATATTTAAGACCAATCTTGTGGTGGCTTTGGTGAGGAAATTCCTTTGTCAATGGAATTATCTAATGCTAGATTGGTCCATCTGGGACTGCTTTATTTTGCCCTTTCTGCATTTATCTGAACAGGCTGCAGAAAATAACTAAATATAACTGTGTGTAAAACATAATCACATTCATTTAATAATATAATAATATAAACTTGTAATAAAGACTTGAAGAACTCTATGCTATAGGTTCAAACAAACAAAAAATACTGTTCTGTTTACTCCTATGTCAAGTAAAGTAATACAGCTAGTGCTTGATGTCATATATCAGTGCCTGAGAAATTATACAAGTGTATTCATATTCTACAATCACTCTATTGTTCACATTAAAATCTCTGCTGATTTTTAAAAGTAGCAGATGAACATGAAAGGGACACTGGCAGTATCGAAGAAGCCGGGCTAAATCCTAAAATAACTCAAAATCAAATTATTTTCTTTTTAAAGAGTTGCTTCTGGCTTTGTTTTCCATCAGTTGAATTCTTTTGATAAGTTGTTTTGGAAAACGTTGGCCAATGGCTTTGAGAGCATGATAAGGTCATGGGCATAAGAGGGTCTTTTGGGTGCTGCCCTCTCTCTTGCATGGCCAAAAGGCCCCACCTACAGTTGCCATCTTCTGTGCTCATTTGGTGGGTTTTTTAATGAGATTTTTCATGATGACCATGAGCAGTCCCACTGTATGGTTGATCCTTGAACAACATGGGGGTTGTTGCCCCCAGTGTGGTCCAAAAATCCCCATACAGCTTTTGACTAAGAGCCTACTGTTGACCAGAAGCCTTACTGATAATGTAAAGTCAATTAACACATATTTTGTATGTTATATGTATTAGGTATTATAATAAAGTAAACTAGCAAAAAGAAAATGTTACTAAGAAAATCACAAGGAAGAGAAAATACATTTACGTGCTAAACTGTATTTATTTTTTTAAAAATCCACGTATAAGTGGACCTGTGTGGTTCAAACCCGTATCATACAAGAGTCAACTGTATATCCTGAAACTCTTCCTTGGCCCTCCAGCCCCTTCTGACTTAAAATATCCCCAGAATAGCTGCTTTTCTGTGTTGAACTTGAAAGCACTGGTGCAGAAACGTGGGCATACTTACAGATAGCGTGGGTATCATTTAAACCATAGATTTCTGTGAGTTGGGACAAAGGAAGAATGGGAGGTTTCTATGCAGATTAGGGAACATTAGAAGGCAATTATACCACAGCATTTTGTAGCCTGTCATACTCACACTGTGATCACTTTCATTCCTCTTTTCTTGAACAACTAACTCTCCGAGTGTTTGAGACTTCCAGGACATAGCCAGGTTCTATAGTTAATAGAGCATGTGAAGGTAGAACAGGGTCAGGGGTGGAAAGAAGTTGAGATGTATGAATATTTCATGGTTTGCTTTGGCATGTGAAGTTTGGATTAAATCACTATTGGAAATTAAAAGATATTTCTTCCTTAGTCCCATGAACATTTTTATTGCTATATAAAACCCTGGAGAATAGTGGACTTTGCACATGTATCCTTTCTGCTTTTTCTAAACTCCCTTCTCAAAAGCCAGGAACTTAATCACCTGGGCATATGCTTACTGCTTTAGAAAATTTCCATGGAAATCGGTATGGCCTTTGCGTCGTGTAGTGGCGGCTCACATTCTTTGTTCCAAGAAATATCTTGTTTTTGTCTTCAGCATCCGTTCAGAGGGGATTTGCACAGAGGTTATGGAAGAGACTGCTAGGGTTACTTGCCAGCATAAGCAAGAAATCCATGTCTTGATTTGAGCTCCATGATGGAAAGGAGCTCGCCTACTTGATTCCTCTGGCCTTTGTAATAGGACATTCCTGGTTGCCAACAAATACCAGTATTACAGCACACAATTTGGCCTATTATCTGTGTGCAATTGCTGTTCCACCTAGCACAGCCCCAGAGCTCTCCAGGAGAACTGGAAACACAGTAGTGATTCTCTTTTCATTTTATGGCATCCATTCTCTGTTTTCTTTTTCCTGTTTCTCCCGCAATTTTCAGAATTCAGCTATCAAATGAAAAACCCATCTATAGAAACTTCAGCGATTACAAAATGTGGGTTATTCCACATCATTTTTCCAGACAGGGTTTCCATCACTTACGTTGTGGGTCTTACAGCATCTTTAATATTTTGAAAACCATCATACAGTAATACATGTAATTTGACTGCTTAGAAAATGTAGAATTGTTAACATGGGAAATGAGAAATTTTCTTGGTTTAACCTTCCCTCAGTGAACTGATTTACTACATTTTTCTTAGAAAATGGCTTACTAAGATTCCCCATTCCAGAAAATACTACTCAGTTTTTATATTATTTAAAAATGCTAAGACTTAGAAAGACAGTGTTCTCATTTTCCTTACGTAATTCAGTGTTAGTACTTCCTTATGTGTTCAAATGCATTGCACTTCAGTAAATTTTTTTTTACACTCTAGTAGCCAGTGAATAAGCAAAGTAAAATTTTAAAATCAACGTTGAGGCTGGATTTTGGTATATCTTGTATATTTACTCTTCTTTTTTTATTATAAATTTTTTTTTAATCTTTCACTCGGTCATTTCTGTGAGTTGCTCCAAAAGGCAAAATGTTATGCCTCTCATTTTTAATAAAAGTAAGGTTTGTTGAAGATCTGTAGTATTATAAAAATATTTAAAAGCTCTTCAGCTAACGTAATCCCTTATTGTTTATAGTGCCTTTTACCTGATTATATTACAATCATTTCTGTTTTGTTTTTTTTTAAACCCTTGTTTTTTTCTTATTGCATAATTGCGCAAAAGAGTCTTTTTATTAACGTAGCAACTGGGTTGTGGTTTTTGAACTAGAGCTTAACTTTTCATTAAATTTACCTTTGGTCTTTGGGAAAATTGCTACCCTTTTAGTAGATGAGATTCTTGGAGCAGTTCATAATACAGCTTCCACAAAAAGCTTTCTAGTAGGGTCTGATAATAAAAAATACCCATGTTGTGAGACATTTTTCTGAATGCACCCCTTGGAGACGACTCTCATGTTTAACTGCATCTGCCTCCTGATTGCAGTTCACCTCATTTGAGTCAGGGCACCTGCTGATCCCTTTCATTATTTGGGGGAGGGGTGGGAGGGACAAAACACTACAGCCAGACTCCAAGAAAGCATTTTTGTCTGGGGCCTCTTTTTATTCATTCTAAACTGTACATTTCTCACCTGAATCTTTCTTTCCCCCTCCTGTTTAACCAGCCAGATTTGAAGGGTACCGTTCACACCACAGAGGTTTAAAATACACTGTTCTGTGAAAGTTATCTGCTTTTTGCTGGTTCGCCTTTTGTGTAATCCACAGTTTCCCACTTTTATTATTTAGTGCCCATTTCCTAATTGAGTTGAAAGAGAGAGAGAGGTTTGGAGTCTACTCTTAGAAGAGCTGTGGAAATGTCAGGAATCCCTTCATCCTCAGGGGAAGACAGACACAAGGACCTAGTGTGGTTCACCTATTGACTTAGTCAGCAAAACCTGGGTCACAGGACTTTGGAGCATTGCCTTGCCAACCACGCTTGCGGTGGCGAGAGAGAGGGAGTCTCGGCCTGGCCCGCCGAGCGGGAAATGAAACTCAGCCTGTCAGCCAGACTGGACGGGCGGCCCGCGGGAGGCGTGGCTCCGCAGCCTCAGCTGCTTTGCTCTTTGAAAACGGGCAGGAAACTCCCCCCAATTAAGACCATTAAAAGGATGAGTTGACATTTCATTTGTACTCTGAAATAATTCCATTTTAGGCCCTAAGGCAGCAACTAAATGTCAGATGGAGGCCGGCGGCCGCTGTGCTGTGTACAAGGCCCGCTCTCGCGCATTGCTCCCCAGGCGCCGAGCCGGGCCCTCTACACGCGTCACAGCACCGCCCTTCCAAGGCCATGGTCGTCTAGGTTTATGGAGAAGCAAACCAAAGTTATGAGAACTGTTAAATAACTTGCGTCGTGTCACGCAAGCAGTAGGTGGCACCGTGCAGTTGAACCGTGATCTGTCTAAATTAAAAAGCTACATTCTTGGGGCGCCTGGGTGGCTCAGTCAGTTAAGCCTCCGACTCTTGATCTCAGCGCAGGTCTTGATCTCAGGGTCATGAGTTCAAGCCCCACATTGGGCTCCACGCTGGACATGGAGCCTGCTTAAAACAAAATCTTACATTCTCTCTGCTGTTTTATGCTACCTCTTAAATTCTTTAAACGAATAATAAGACTACTTTGTAAAATGAGTTTTCTGCCCCAGCATTTCTTTTTCTTCTTTCTTTTCTTTTTTCTTTTTTTAATGAGGGGCTGATACATAGTTGAAGGAGAAACAGGAACCCACCAGAACCCAGAAGTTTGATTCTATTTTTTAGAGGCTAAAGTAGATTAGATTGATTTTTTTTCTTTCCTCATACTCCATCACAGCAGTGTGGCGTCCATATTGACAATAACAACTAGGTAAGTAACTGCTTAATTAAAATCTTACCTTTGATCTTGCCTGAGACAGAGACTCCTAAGAATGGGTTAAAAGTTAGGTAACGTTATTTTCACTTCACTTTTGAGAAATTGTCAGTTTTTAAGTAGTTTGTCATGTACGTTTAATATGTCCGTGTGTTAAAGGAACATTTCCCAACCAAGTCAAGATGAAGGGGACCAGTTTTAGGCAGGGAGTATTGTAAGTACATTTTAAAGTTTATATGTGAACAGTTTATTAAATGACCTGAACCATGTCATACACTGGTAGATGATACTCCTGTCTTTTTATAGTAATCTTTACATAAAAAAAAAAAAAAAAAATGGCTGTTTGTAACTAAATATAAATGCCAACTCAAAGCTAATGTGGGTTTTTAAAGATCAGATTTTACAGCCCGATTCCTTTAATTTTAGTACAAGCTCTAAATTTAGTTAACTCCAGCATAGCATAAAACTAATCAAATATGCTAGACATTTTGCTTCTGCAGAGTTTAGGGCATTTTGCCTAAATCGCGAGCTTGCCTCTAATCGTGGGGTCTTATTTCCCTTTCAGATATAGAGGACTTAAAATATGCTGCTTTTGGAACCTACAGTAGCAATTTTGCAGTGAGCACATTTACGAGCTATGACTGGTCAGACAGGGATGATGCGTCTCAGGGCAGAAAACTCTCTCCATTTGTCCTCTCAGCAGGAAGCGGGTCCTCCTCAGCTGCCTCAGTTCTTCAAAAGAAAGAGACTTCATTTGGCAGTTCCGAAAACCTCACCATGACCTCTCTCTCCAAAGTAACAACCTTCGCAAGTGAAGATGCTCTTCCAGAGACCGCCTTCCCAGCTTTTGCCAATTTTAAAGATGTGATTCCTCAGGCCAGTGACCAAAAGGAATATGAAAGTGGGGAGTATAAAGATTTCACAAGACAGGACTTGCCAACAGCCGAACGGAGCCAGGAGGCCACCTGTCCGAGCCCAGCTTCCAGCAGCGCTTCTCACGACACCCCCAAAGAGTGTTCAGATGACTTCGGAGAGTTTCAAAGTGAAAAGCCCAAAATCAGCAAATTTGACTTTTTGGTGGCCAATTCACAGAGCAAAATGAAATCCAGTGAAGAAATGATCAAAAGTGAGCTGGCGACCTTTGACCTTTCTGTTCAAGGTGAGTAGCTTTCAGTGTAGACTATTGTACTCTATGGTCTTTTCCGCTGAGATGATAGATGTTCTTTCATACGAATAAAAAGTTGGCCTCTGGTTTAGAGGGAAATAGATTTTGCAGCCTCTGAAGTCAGGGTCTGTTACACATAGCTGTAAAAAAGGTTTGCAGCTGAACTGAAGGCAAGCCAGTATCCCTCAGATAATTGCTTTTGGGCCTAAAAACAAACATAGCTCAGAGTCTGTTGTTCATTAGCGTGTTGGCTAGAGGGGTACTGTGTTAAAAGAGCCAGAGAAATGGATTTGATCCACTTGTGGGCAAGTTAGCTCTGCTCCTACTCCCTGGCCATGGACGGTATTTTTTAATCCAGAGACTGCAGCGTGGTAGCCATGGATCTGGATCCGGTCTGCAGACTTTTGTTTTGATTGAGCCACACAGAAGGTTTTTTAATGTGTGGAACAGTTGCCAGTATATAAGAATCATGAGATTTCCTAGTCTAGATTTCTAGCTTTTTTTTTAAATTTTTTATTGTTAAAAAGTATGGAACGCTTCACGAATTTGCGTGTCATCCTTGCACAGGGGCCATGCTAATCTTCTTTGTATCGTTCCAATTTTAGTATATGTGCTGCCGAATCGAGCACTAGATTTCTAGCTTTTCTTGAAAAGTTGTCCTATCTGACACTACTAAGCCTGTGTCTCCCCTTTTGACAACCCCATGGGGCTGAGTAGCACTCTGACAGATGGGACGCGCTGTCCCGGTGTCACAGGCCCACCACTTCTTGTCTCCGGCTGACCTACTTCAGTCATTTACTTGACCTGCCTACTCCCCAAAGACATTTGAGTGTGCCCTTCCTGCTTTAAGCCCATCCTGACCAAAGGCATCATTGATTTCTGTTGGATTGGGAGTAGGTAGGAGCTCGGTGCAAATCCATGACTAAGGCCTGGAAAAGCAGCCCAACCCTTATGCACTGATATTTAAAATGCTCTTTATTGCACACTTAACAGACTACAGTGTAGGGTACACATCACTTTTACATGCACATTTGACTCACTTTATTGCAATACTCGCTTTATTGACGTGGTCTAGAACCAAATGCACGCTATTCCTGAGATATGCCTGGATAGCTTGCCAGAGAAGAATGAACAAGGATTGTGTTTCTGAATGCTTCATGACATAAGCATCTAAAGAAGAGAGGGTCGTGTTAGCAAGGAAAAGCCTTGGCTTGAATTAATCTGAGTAATGAGGACCTTTGACCGTGCCATCCGCTTCTCCAGGATCACACAAAAGGAGTTTGAGCCTTGGTGATAAAGAAATAAGCCGTTCTGCTCCCTCTCCGGCTTTGGAGCAGCCTTTCAGAGACCGTTCCAACACTCTTAGTGAGAAGCCGGCCCTGCCTGTCATCCGTGACAAGTACAAAGATCTGACAGGAGAGGTGGAGGTGAGTAGGGGAGTTTCCTCCAGGGGGCAGGTCGAAGACCAGCCGGGCACTGAGGGCCTCAAGAAAAGATACTTATGGGGAAGCGGGGGCAGAAAGTCACAAGGAACCAGACATAAAATATTTAATTAGAGGGAGAGAATGGTAACATTAGCCCTGGATGAAAATACTTCTCAGATGGGACATCTGCCAAAAGTTGTCAGTGACCCTAAAATTGAAATTATTCATGAGACTTCACAAGGACGAAAGTGCTTAAAGGAACTTTTCTTTGAGCGCTTAGACTTTATTGTTTTAGACTTAGCGAACGTTAAAACGTCAAAATGGAGGAGAGGGGGAGAATGTTCCGGATCTTTGTTTGTTGGCTGCGTCTTAGTCCCACACTGTCTTCCTCCCACAGCCAATGCTCTTAACTCTCCGCCTTGGCCCTCCTTGTCACTCATACGCGCACAGCGGCCTAGCTGTGGCGCGGGAAGCCGGTGGTTTAGGGTTGGCTCTCGTACGAAACATCTATGTGGTGAGCACCTTTGACGCAGTTTACGCTATTACTAGAACAAATGAGGCAACATTTACAGAGGGAAGCTGCTACAAAACATTTCCCTCAGATTCGCAAATCCTGTGCTCAGAAGTTACACGTATTAATAATTTTGAATAGTCATTAGTGGTTTCAAAAGATAAACTGTGCTTGAAGTAGAGTGGTTTTAATAAAAAGGAAAGTCTTCTAGTGCTCTTTAAATGGACAGAAGTCATAGAGGATTCCGGCCTTTCTGGTTTAACCCAGTTCTTGTTATAAATTTCACAGGAGAATGAGAGATATGCATACGAATGGCAGAGATGCCTGGGGAGTGCCCTAGATGTGAGTATGTCATTTTTGTGGTGCTCACATGCATGTAAGTGCTGTCTTGTGCCATTTTGCCTTCTTTCGGTTCATTTGAATGGACAGAGGAAAACCCGAGGAGAGCCCTCCCTCGATGGCCTCGTGCAAAGGGAAGCTCTATGGAAAGTCAGACAGCTTAAGGGAGGCTTCTTTCACATATATGATAGCAAACACTGGCTCATTTGTCACTTGTGTCCTCACCTGTCACTGTGTTTAAAAAATAACAAAATGATATCATTAACACTGCCTAAATTAAAATAGTATTTAAAGAACCTCTCTCTTTTCCAAAGAAATGGAGGATTGTTTCTTCAGGGTTAAAGTTAAGTTCTCAGATTCGTGTCCGCATAGTCATAAACATCTATCAGCCCGTCGTGCTTTTTCACACCTCCTGGCTTCTCCGTTGGGTTTTCTCCTAATAGGAAATTGATTTGCAGTGACTTTTCTCGATTTTCTAAGGTGATGTGATTTCATTTCCCGTAGGTCATTAAGAAGGCAAATGATACTTTAAATGGAATCAGTAGTAGTTGTGTGTGCACAGAAGTAATCCAGTCAGCTCAAGGCATGGAGTATTTATTAGGTATGTTCTTTTGTGTTTTACTTATTCAAAATCTTGACACTTCACAATATTTTCAGTTTTCCCTTACGTTAAGTATTTTGACCTAGATCTTTCAAGCTACATGTGACTTCACTAAGTAGCATCTGCATTTGTAGGTAAGATGCTTAAGTCACAGGAACAATTGTTTGACTTAAGGTCCCTGTGGCGAAGTTTCTAAGTCCTTATACACATACCAGCAACAGTGTAAACTTGGATCTGCATTATTGGTTTATCAAAGAACCTGACCTAGATGAGGCATTAGAATGAAATCCTTGTGGGGGCGCCTGGGGTGGTTCCGTCAGTTAAGCGTCCAACTCCTGATCTCAGCAAAATTCTTGGGTCTCCAATTAATGCCTTACCATGCTCATGCTCTGTCGATTCTTCCTCTGTCCCCCTTAATGACTTCGCAGATTCCTTACCTCCCTGACCATCTTCAGCTATTAAATGTCCCAGTCCAACTTGAGACCCCAGTCTCTGTCCAGTCCAGTGTTGCTCTCCTCCTGAAGTTTAGGCTTGGCCATGGCCAGAGCCACGTGCACTGGACCCTAATCGTTTTCAGATCTCTGCTCAGGTGCCACCTTCTGAGTGAGGTCTTCCCTGGTCTCCCTTTCTCATAACTGTGTCCCCTAACCCTACCCTTGCACTTCCTGTCCCTTTCCCTGCTTGATGTCTCCTTTGCCCTGTCGCCTTTAATAGCTTGTATATTTTACTTATTTTTGCTGATGATCTCTTTCCCTCCCTGGAGTGAACCTCCAGAAAGGGAGTGATTCGGTCTGAGCCCTGCTGTGCCTCTAACACCCCGACCCGTGCCTGGCACACGGTAGTCCCTCAGACGTGCGCTGACCGAGCAGGCGGTGAAGGGATGCGGTCTCTCCTTCGCTTCTGCCGCCTCGCTCTAGCTCCTGCCCCCTGCTCAGTCAGGCACAGCCCCACTGCACAGACAGACCGGTAGGAGGGTGCCTGTCTATCCTCGTCTAGATTTCCTGGTATCTGTGAAAGATTGTCTTAGAAGCCCCCTCCCTTGGCTTAGGGTAAGCAGTCATTCCTGCCCTTCCTCTGGGGAAAGAAGAGGAAAAGCAGAGCACTGTACCCCAGCTCCTGGTGCCCTACTCTGAAGACCCCCTGGAATTCCTCCAGTCCTCTCTTCTAGAGGCTCGGGGGGAAGTTGGGCATGTGTCTGGTGGCTGTCCTTAGAAAGTGAAGATACTTGGCACCTTTCATCCTGGCTGGAAGAATTCAGCCACAATTCAGAGACCACAGGAGAGGAACCATCCTATGTTCTGTTAAGTATATATAAAAGATGCATGAAGCCACAGGGTTTGTAAATCATTGGGCATTCAGAGAAGTGAAATATTTCTTAATTACTTTGTGATGATTTTGACATTCAGATTCTTCTAGGCTTTTGATGTTCCCATTTTCTGCCAGTTTAATGGGATTTCCCAACTTAAACAGATGGACTTATAAAGAAGCCAGAAAAAAATGAGTTAATACTTTCATAGTGTCTCTTGTTCTCCGGGGACTATTCTAAGCCTTTTACAGTATTAACCCATTTAATCCTCTCTGGTGAGGTGCTTTTATTATCCCCATTTTACAGATGAAGAAAGTAAGGTCCAGAGAGGTTATGTGACTTGCCCAGAGTGACACAGCTAGTAAGTGGCAGAGCCGGGATTTGAACCCAGGTAGTGTAGTGGTGGTGTGAGCTCTTACACTGCAGCACTGTGTAGACTGGTCCCAGGGAGTAGTACGTTATAGTCCATATTTCCAGCTAAGATACCAGCAAGCGGTAGTGGGGCCCTGTGCTGCCCGTCTCTGCACTCCCCGCCCTCACCTGGCGCTCTCACCCTGCAGGTGTCGTTGAGGTGTACAGAGTGACCAAGCGTGTGGAGCTTGGGATAAAAGCCACCGCAGTGTGCAGTGAGAAGCTCCAGCAGCTGCTGAAGGACATTGATAAAGTATGGAATAACCTCATTGGCTTCATGTCCCTGGCCACACTCACGGTAAGGCCGGTAGACGCTCAGCACTTGCTTTCCTTTCCAGAAACCTCAGTGGTAAAGCGAAGTGTACGTTCCTGCGGCGGCACTTCCTGCAGTATGAAGGTGAGGTGCCTGCTGGATCGTGGGACTTATGGTGAAGGAAGGAGATCAGTGTACCGTTAGCTGAATAGCACCAGCTTGGCTTCTTGCTAGCCCCTGGGCCTGCGGTGCCACAGAAATCAAGAGCATAGGAAAACGTTCACTCTGTCAACATCCTGCTGCTTCTTTTTTTCCCAAATTTTATTCATTTAAATAATCTCTCCACCCAACGTGGGGCTCAAACTCACAACCCCAAGATCGAGAGTCTCACGTTCTTCCGCCTGAGCCAACCAGGCGCCCTGTCTGCATCCTTCTTAAGTCACATACATAGACACGCATTTTGCAGAGCCTCAGTGGGTTCCTGTGTTTGCTCTTCTAGTTCCGAATGGCCCCATATGTGTCCTTTTAAAAAGCTGAGCAACACACATTGTTGCTGTCCTGTGGTTCATTTAGCCTTTTTACTTGCTTAGGTCCTTGGATTATTTCCACTTCTTCCTGTTGTGAATAGTTCCATCTGAATCTCGTTAAACAAATGACTATTTATCCTTTCCGGGATATAGTTCCTCCAAGTGGACTTAAAAGGTAGGAACGTGTGTTTGCACGCGTGCGTGCGTTCATACGTAGCTGTTGTTACTTTTCTTGTGTGGCTTTCCAGAGAGCTTGGGCTAGCAGGCAGTGCTTCCAACAATATGTAAGTGTACTTTTCTTTACACTGTGTTCCAGCTTTCTTTGTCCGCCACTTCATTTAGCAAGTGTGTAGTGAGTCCCTAAAGGTGTTTTGTTTTCTTTGTTTTGTTTTTAAAGATTTTATTTTTAAGTAATCTCTACACCCAATGTGGGGTTTGAACTCACAACCCCAAGATCAAGAGACACACACTACTGACTGAGCCAGCCAGGCGCCCCCCTCCAGGTGTTTTTATGTTTCATTCATTTCGTAGAGGCTCTGCAGTATTCCAAAGGATAATTTACTCTATTTCCTTTATGTGTAAGTTGATCATCTATCTGTTTTGACCGTTTGACCATCTATTCAATGAAATACTGTTATTAACCTTACGTATTTCATATTTGTAATAGATTTATATATACACACAGACATAGACTGGCAAGCTTATATCTGTTATTTTCTTCGTCTTCTATTTTCCCTTCGTTTTCCATTTCATTGGGCAAAACTATTTTATTTTTATATATTCATACCTATTCAGTTTGTCTCTGATAATATCCTTTATTTCACAATAGTCAGAAATTTATCTTCCTTCCACAGCTGGAATAAATATCCTATTCCATTTTCTTCCTTTCTCTTTTCCCCCTCACATATAACTGTGTGACCCATCTGAGCGGGCCCGCAGCCGTGGGGTGGGAAGCGGTTCTTACGGTGCTGTGCTGATAGGCAGGCGGACACCAGCTCTCCCAACAACATGCCTTCAACGGCGGATCTTCTCACCATTGTTACATTGCTTCTGGTTTGTAATATTAAGTTCTTTTTTTTTTTTTTTAAGATTTTATTTATTTATCCGACAGAGAGGGACACAGTGAGAGCAGGATCACAAGCAGGGGGAGAGGGAGAGGGAGAAGCAGGCTTCCCGCTGAGCAGGGAGCCCGATGCGGGGCTCGATCCCAGGATCCTGGGATCATGACCTGAGCCGAAGGCAGACGCTTAACGACTGAGCCATCCAGGCCCCCCTGTAATATTAAGTTCTTAAAGAGTTTACATCATTTCCAAAATCTCTATTTTGTTCCCTTGGACTATTTTTCAATTTATAGCCTAAAATCATACAGTTTGGGTAATTATTTTTAAAAAATACAGTTCTGGCCAGTACAATAAGAAATGAAGTATAAATATTTGAAAAGAAGAGATAAAATTATGTTTATCTGGTGATATGAAATACAGAAATCTGAATTCAAGAGGTTAAATTTATTGAGTTTGGCAAAAACTCATAGCATTCTTACATATTAATCGTAGCTAGAAAGTATAATAAAAATGGGGGGCGCCTGGGTGGCTCAGTTGGTTAAGCGACTGCCTTCGGCTCAGGTCATGATCCTGGAGTCCCTGGATCGAGTCCCGCATCGGGCTCCCTGCTCGGCAGGGAGTCTGCTTCTCCCTCTGACCCTCCCCCCTCTCATGTGCTCTCTCTCATTCTCTCTCTCTCAAATAAATAAATAAAATCTTTAAAAAAAAAAAAGGGAACCTCAGTTTTCTTAATGTATTAAATCACTCAGGTCCTTATCACTTCTGACTGCATCGCTAGAGTTGCTGGTTCATTTTGTTATCCCTTATCGATCTGTCCTGCACACCCTCCCAGCCTGTTCTTTCTGAAATGCCAGTCTAGTCGTGTCATTTAAATCCCATTTAAAATCCTGCAGTGGGCTCTCCATAGTCTTCAGGATCAAGTTTCAACTCCTTAGCTCAATATATAAGGCCTTTTCCATCCCTTGGACTGCCTTTGCCTCTTTCTCTGTTAGACTGCTTTTCCCTCTGGACTCTGCATTGCTTCTCCCAGAAGTCATTCCAAAGAGCCCTTCAGTCTGAATTTGATGCCCTTCCTGTGTGTCCACAGCCACATTTCCCTCTGTCCGAGCACTTAACGTGCCTGTTGATAATCTTGTGTTTGCTTGGTTCTTGCCTGCTAGGTTGTCCGCTCCTTAAAAGCCAGACCGTGTCCTTTATTTCTTTGTGTTCTAATGCAATATTTGGTGGGACTTTGTACATGTTGTTTTATACCCTTTTGAGCCTTCCAATTTTGTTCAAACTAGATACGCACTTTTTATACCTCATAATGTTAATAACTGGTTTAAATTTTTTAAATAAATGGATAAGAAAAATGAAACAGGGGAAGAAGAAAGGAGGGAAGATAATATAAAGCCAGGAATGAAGTTAAGTATACAAAAGTGTGTGCTTTTAAAGGCTTACATTTGCTAGTGGTGAGCTGTACAGTTAGTTGACTTTACCCTTCCTAGGAATTGACCTAAAGAAGACATGATGAGTTCCGTGATTCACTGTGTTCATAACGTAAAAATAAACCCACTATTGGGAGACGCATAATTATTCCTGGTACTGATACCAGAAAGCATTTCTTTTGTGGGCTTTTGTAAAGAGGAAACTAATGTAACCTATGTTATCTTCAACCTCCTTTCAGCAAATAAAGCAGTAGTTTTCACTGAGTCGTTTCTTAGGAAATCTCTGCATATAGGCCAAATGGCGTAGCTCCAAGTACAAGTTAGTGGAAGTCATTCTGAATGTGGGAAAATAGACTGAATGGGAACTGGGAAATAGCCCAGCAGGGCACACAGACGGTGGGCTCACGTCTTTGCTCCGTAAAGAAAACCTGCAAGTAGACGAGAAATAGACCAACATCCCAGTAAAATCTGAGCAAGACCGTGATGTGACTTGTGAAAGGGGAGGCACAGCTAATCAGTAAACATTAATTCAGACCCAAGCAAGATTTCATTTTCTACCTAATAATAAACCCAGTTTTTGTTTGGTTTGCTTATTGGAATCCTAATGGGGTCGATGTGGTAAAATGGGGATGATTCCTTAGGGAATTTATTAAGAAATATAAATCGGTATCACCCTATAAAGAGTATTTAGCAATATACTTTCCCCCTGTCTGTGAACTCCTTGAGGACAAGGACCAAGACCACATGTTGTTCATGTTTTGTTCTCTATGTGAGCACAGTGCCAGGCACTGCATAAATACCCAGTAAAAGTCAAATGAATTAAAGGACTTACATTCAGAGTAGTTGGCTCAGCAGTCCCGCCTGTAGGAAAACTTCCCAAGGCAACAGTTCTAAATACAAGCTCACAAAAAGAAGCAAGATAAATGCACAAGTTGTTCTTTGTAAGAGTGAAAAATCTAAAGGATCAGTCAAGTCAATTGTGTGAATCTTCATATTAGGATGTTGTGTGGCCGTTTGTTTAAAGGAGCACCAAGTTTGAAATAACACAGAACTGCTACTACAGGGCTGGAAGGAACTAAGCCACAGTGACAATAGGGTTGTGTTTGGGTGATGAAACCTTGGGTTTTCTAATGTTTCTAAGTACCAGCTACAAACCAAGTGGGTTGGCTCATGACATTCAAGGGTGGCTGTGGGACAGGGAAGGACATGTTACCAGTTGTTTATCATGGAGTTCACTGTGGTGTTACCTTTACTTCATCTGAGCCTCTCTGGCTAGTCTTACAGGAGTCTTACCTCAAAACTCATCTGTGACATGTTTTTATAGCAACAAGATATCTAAGACCAAGCATTAGCAATCTAGAGATGATGTGTCTGGGTCTCTCCTAATTCACCCATCTTTTGCTTCCTAACTTCGTGCTAACGTGAACCAGATTAAGCGTGAATATCTTCATCATCATCAGCCAACTTTTACTGAGCGCTGACCGTGTGCTATTCCCTGTTCTTAACTCTTAACTTTTTAATTTACTTAATAGAGAACTTTTGAGGGTAGATACTATCATTCTCCCCCCTTTACAGGTGAAGAAACTGAGGCACCAAGATATTAGACCTGGGTACAGTCTCAAAGTCAGGAGTCTGCTCTTCAACCACTATACTCTGTTGCCTCCTTGAAATGGGCAAACTGGGTGGGGAAAACCAGAGATGTGCAAAAGCCTTTTTGGGGAAAGAGGGTCATTACTTAGCATCTGAGTTAATGAGGTGAAACACCAGGTGTCTCTCCTGGCAGCAACTTGATAGGAAAAATCAAGTTCTTTTCTGTACATTTTTCCCCTATTTTATATCCCAGGACTAGAGAGCAGCTTAAGAACCTCCCCCTTTCCATTTAGATTGTAAGACTCTTTGATTTGGTGGCAGTTTCTCATGTAATTAATGCTTTGAAAACTAGATTTCTTTACAAACCCTCCAATCAGGGGCGCCTGGGTGGCCCAGTCATTTGACGTCTGACTCTTGGTTTCAGCTCAGGTCATGATCTCTGGGTCATGAGATCAAGCCCTGCATTGGGCTCCGTGCTGGGCGTGGAGCCTGCTTAAGATTCTCTCTCTCCCTCTCCTCCCACCCCACTTGCGGTTGTGCTCTCTAAATAAATAAATAAAATCTTAAAAAAAAATACCTCAGGTCAGCTACCCATCTCTTCTCTCCTGCTGCTGGTAGGAAAGGATGACTGTGATAGCAGAGCATCTTTCTTTGTCCTGAGCTCTTTGAAGAAAAATTATCATGAAAGACCAAGCACCTTAACCAAGCTCCTTCTGTATGAATGCTTTTCAGTCTGGGGCCAGGACGAATTGAGGAGAATCCTGGCGTGGGTTGCTATCGTGTATTTACTTCTTGAGGTGTAGCTGCTGTCAGTGGGTGAGGTGGAAGCCAGGTTCATCTGTGCACGTCTTCTCAGACTCGCAGGTTCCCCGGTGCTACCGCTGCTGCTCGTGAGAAGGGCTGGCCTCCTAGACTGCCCCTCCAGGCCGGCCTGCCTGCCTGCCTGCCTCTAGAAAAATGCAAACCTCGCTTATACCACTCAGTAAGTTGTGTTACTTAAACCACTGAGCTTTGACAAGTGTGTACCCCAAACAACTAATACCCCTATCAAGATACAGGCTATCCCATCATTCCAGAAGGGTTCCTTATGCTCGTTCTTTGTCATCATCCCACTCCGAGATTGTCATCCCTGTTCTGATTTTTTTTATACCAAGGATTAATTTTGTTCAGACCTTTTTAGGGAAGCCATAGGGGGGCGCCTGTCTGGCTTAGTTGGTAGAGTATGCGACTCTTTTTTTTTTAAGATTTATTTATTTGTTTTAGAGAGCATGCACTCGTGTGAGTCAGGGGAGAGGCGGAGGGACAGACTCTTCAAGAAGACTCCCTGCTGAGCATGGAACCAATGCGGGGCTCAGTCCCAGGACCCTGAGATCACAACCTGAGCCAAAACCAAGAGTCAGATAGATGCCCAACCCACTGAGCCACCCAGGCGCCCCAAGCATGTGACTCTTAATCTTGGGGTTGTAAATTGGAGCCTTACATTGGGTATAGAGATTACTTAAAAATAAAATCTTTTAAAACAAAAAAAAGCCATAGAATTTGCTTTTGTGATTTCAAAGAAAGCCTGTTGGGTCTGGTTACCCATCTAACCTGGGAAGTGTTGCCCTGTTCACATGTGGTGATTCTAAATCCCTCAGTGTGGCAGAAAGTGAGGTAAATGGGAAGAGATGCCAGACAGTCATGCCCTCTCCATCGAGCTCCCATGAGGAACTTCCATATCTAGCATCTCTGTCTAGTGAGTGATGTTACCTGACATTCTTTTTAGACACAGGGTAACAGTATAGGGATTAATTAGCCTGCAACTAGACAACCCAGGAATGCATGCAAATTGTACATGAACACAACTGAGTATTCATTCCTCTAATTACCCATGCTTTTCCACTTGCGCCTTTTTCACCAAGTTAGCTGTGACAGAAAAACTATCCTTCTCTGCTTGGTTCTTGTTACTATTCCTGATTATACCATGTCATTGCCTTTTGATAACTTGTAGGTCTTTGGTCTATAAAACTTGCTTGAATTGCCCACTGCATGAGGAATAGTGTGCATTCTCCAGAGGAAGTATAAGATATGACTTGTCACAAAGAAACTTTACTCTAAAAATAGATATGCGAATGTAAATGACACAAACCAACATCTGTGTAGTTCAGCTGGAACAAAGCTCTGCAAACTCCAGGGACTCTGGATGGGAGACTCAATGCAAAGAAATCATTACTAGAGAGAAGCAGGACCGAGGTTGTATAGGAAGCTTGTAACTATTTATACCGTTGTTTCATTTTAGGTAGAATTTAAATTTAAAGTTCCTTAGTGAACCAAATTGCCATAGTCGGGCTCTTGATTCCAGTACTGTAATAGTTTGTTTTGCACTAGAACCTGTCAGGTGTCGTGCTGTATGCTTTCCATTCATTCTCGTTGAACCCTGGTAGCCGTCCTGTGAGGTCACTAGTACCATCCCCATTTGCAGCTGAAGAAATTGAGGCTCAGAGATGAACCTTGCCTGAAACTGACAAATCAGCAATTTGAATGCACATCCTAGTTTTATTTATTTATTTTTTAAGATTTATTTACGGGAGGCCTGGGTCGTATAGTGGGTTAAGTGTCCGACTCTTGGTTTGACTCAGGTCGTGATCTCGGGGTCGTAAGATCAAGCCCCGCGTCAGGCTCCATGCTCAGTGCAGAGTCTGCTTAAGACTCTTTCTCCCTCCCCACTGTTTGTGCATGCTCGCTCGCTCTCAAATAAATAAAATCTTTAAAAAAAAAGATTTATTTACTTATTTGAGAGAGAGAGAGAGTGAGTGAGAGCACCAGTGGGGTGGGAGGGGGCAAAGGGAGACGGAGAAGGAGGAAGAAGACTCTGCGCTGAGTGCGGAGCCCCAGAAGGGGCTCGATGTCACAACCCTGAGATCGTGAGTTTCAGAAGTCCACTCTTCTTACTGTGTCCATGCCAGCTTCCAGGATGCTAAAAAATAGACTTGTTTCTTCCGTGAAGACATCATGAAATTATTCCCATCAAGAAGCAGCTGCAGTACCTGTCTTCGGTGAAAAAGTCCTAGAGTGTTAGTGCTCTGTCACAGTAGTGGTGCTTGGGCTGAGGAAAGCAAAGTACACAGCCCCAGACTCCAGACGGTGGCTCCCTGATAGTTACTGAAGCGGGGAGTTCTCCGGCCGAGTTTCAGCGCGCTCTTTATGCACCAACGCCCTCTCGTGGTGGAAGCATATGCACCTCTGGGCGCAAACTGTGAAGGAGCTGGGCGTTTCTCAGGAGGTAAACATCATCTATTTTAGTGAGATGAGTGAATGGTTACCTAAGAGATGAAGTGCAGTTGGTTTGGAACAAAGACAGACTCAGCCCTGGAAAACGAAACGGATCCATTTTGCCATATAAAATCTTGGAAGAGAGACAGGACTATTAGTCTCCTAACCTCCAGTCAACTGAAAATCACACAGGCTTTGATTCCACTGTTTTCCTCAGTACAATACAGATTCTTTTGTACTTCCTTCCAATGTGAAATAAGCAGTGAATTTCAGAGTACTTAACTTCCCATTGCTGTGGCATGTCAGGAGGTCAGTTTATTTTTAATAATGATAGCATTTTTGTCATCTTGCCGGTGCACATGTTGTTTTAGAGACCAAATCTTCATTTTGTTTCTGCATGGCTATCCTCAGTTGACAGAAGGTGATAGGGTAGATGGAATAAGGCACACACACCCCCAGAGATGACCATGTCCTAATCCCTGGGACCTGTGAATTTATTACCTTATATGGTAGAAGGATCTTTACAGATGTGATTAAGCTAAGGGTCTTTAAATGGGGAATTTATCCTGGATTATCAGGCATAAAGTGAGCATGAGAAAAAGCCATATGACAGTTGGACCAAAGAGAAAGATTGGCAGATTCTCTGCTGTTGGCTTTGAAGATAGAAGGTGGTACCATGAATCAGGGAATGTCCAGGTGGTCTCTAGAAACTGGACAAGGTAAAGGAACAGATTTTCCCCTAGAATTTCCAGAAAGAATGCTATGTTGCCGGCCGACTTTAGAATTCTGACCTCCAGAACTATAAGAGAATAAATTGAGGTTGTTTTAAACAACTAAATTTTTGCTACTTTGTTAGGGCAGCAATAGGAAAAATTAGACAAAACATTGAAACTAAGAATGAAAATGGTTACATTGTAACTCACACCAAAAGTCTAGAATTACTTGTGGAACTGTGTCTAGATCATTTTTTGTATTAGTCAGACTAGGTCGGGTTTGCTATGGGAACACTTCCCCCCACCGTCTTAGTGATGTAAAACCGCAGAGCTGTGTTGCTTCTGCTATATGTCCATGTCAAGTTGGAGGGGTCCCTGTGGACAGGTCCTTCTCACTCAGGGACCTAGGGGACAAAGCCTCCACCATGTGGAACATAGCTAATCACCGGGGGAGGGTCAAGGGAACGTGACAAACAGCACATCAGTCTTAAAGGCTTCCTCCCAGAAGTGACACGTGTGACTTACGATCAGTCTGTTGACTCTGCATGCTATTAGGCTATGCATCATTTAAGGGAATAGGAAGTGCCCATCCTACCATTTGTCCAGAAGAATTATAATGAGGATATTTGTAAAGAGCACCAATTACTACCAAATTCTTCTTCCTTGATAATAATTTTCTTGGACACCATTTTAACAGTTTATTATTGGCTAAAGACTCGGGATTTATATATCCCAGTCTGACTTTGGGACTTACTGTATTCAGGCCATTTATACTGTAACTACTTATTAAAATCTTTACTAAATGCATGAAACACTTGCCAGTTAATGTAGGTGATGTTCAATTTAAAATGGCCTGTAGAGGGTGTACCTTCTTAAAGAATTATGGCCATGGATTGGTGTCCCGCTGCCTCTATATACAAAACAACCCCCCTGCTTATAGTTGTGCTTATTTATAAAGGTTAATTTTATCATTTGAAAGACTAATTTGACCACAGGGTAATTTATGAAGAGCCTTATGATTTTCACGGGAGATTACAATATGACCTTTTCATTCGCTTTCCTTATGCCTTTGGTAAACAGATATTAAAGGGCTTTTCTTAATTGGATTGATTTCAAGATTGGGTTTTCCCAGATTCTAATTATTTCTCAAATAGCCCTTGTTCCGTAACATGATAAATATCTGTAACATAGATTATAGAAGTGCTACTATTTTTTTAACCTCTTAAAAAAGCTTGTTAGATTTTGTCAGGTAAATAATTTTAATAATCATTTAGAGCATTTCAGAGAACTTTTTATATATCTCTGAGGGTCCCAACAGCAACTGAGGAAGGTAGGAAGAACAAGTGAAATTGTTAACCATTTTATAGATGACAAAATTGGACAGCAAACAAAGTATAGTACAACCTGCTTCTAGATTTGACCAGAGTTGGCCATGATTGCATTAGAAAAGAAAAGTTATTGTCTATGGCTAAGGCCATGTAGGTTCATTTCAAGGTCAGAGTCCTCATGCATATCGGTGAAACATCTGCCTCCCCTTTTCTTTGAGAACTGTCTGTCCTTCCTTCCCTAGGTGTGATCTGAATGGATTCAGCTCAGGTTAGTTTAAGAAAGGTTTGTGAAGCTAATACACAGTTTATGATTTCAAATTAGAAAGGGATGAGGAGGGGCGCCTGGGTGGCTCAGTCGTTAAGCGTCTGCCTTCGGCTCAGGTCATGATCCCAGCGTCCTGGGATCGAGCCCCGCATCGGGCTCCCCGCTCCGTGGGAAGCCTGCTTCTCCCTCTGCCACTCCGCCTGCTTGTGTTCCCTCTCTCGCTGTGTCTCTCTCTGTCAAATAAATAAATAAAATCTTTAAAAAAAAAAAAGAAAGGGATGAGGAGGGACGCCTGGGTGGCTCAGTTGGTTGAGCATCTGCCTTTGGCTCAGGTCATGATCCCAGGGTCCTAGGATCGAGCCCCACATCAGGCTCCCTGCTCCACAGGAAGTCTGCTGCTTCCTCTACCGCCATCCTCCCTGCTCGTGCATGCGCACTCTCTCTCTCTCTCAAATAAATCTTTTTTAAAAAGTTGGGGGGGGGGGGATGAGACCTATATAATCTATACATTTTTGTAGGGAGGAGCCATTTTTTTTTTCCCCTAGGGAAGAATAACACAATTTTTCAAATACAAAAACAGTACACTAACTCCTCAGGGGTTCAGCTTAAACTAAGTATAAAAGATGTAGCTATTATTTTGGCAGGAATTTGCCATCATCCTGGGTCACCTCAGTATCCACTAGGACAAACCACCCAACATGCCAGGCTCCCAGATCCTTGGCCACTGGCCTCAGGGACTCTTGTCTCCATGGCACTTCGGCCACCTGCTCACATGATCAACTCAAACTGCACGACATGTGCCATCTTAAATTCAGACCTCTTTCTGAGCCCACATTGGTAACCCCCTGACTTGCTCACACCTGACTTACACTGCTCTTGTTTGGGGTTCTCGAGATAGGAGTTGTTTGACCCTTTTACTTGGTTGCCATCGACTCCCATCCTTACCTCTTGTTCCCACCTACTTGGTTCTTAGCTTTTGAGGTTCCTTATGTCTATCCTTGGACAACCACTGATACCAGTTTGCTTAGGACTGAGGGATTTCCTCAGAGCTGAAATTGGAACAGTCTTGAACAAACCAAGAAGTTGGTCACCCTAGTCTGTTACATTCACATGTGGAAACACTATAGGATGGTACTGCAGGCATCTCTTCCCAGCACCATGTTCAGCGACATCACGTTGGTACCTTGAAATCACAACGGTGGCAGTATTTATAACAAGGAGGTCCGCAAATGCTATATTGTGAATAGATCAGAAGCTGAGGAAATGTTCTCCAGTATTTGAGAACCGTTACCCAATTCAGCAGAGTCATTCACATATCTGACAGATGAGGGACATTCTGAGATCTGTCTGCTGTGCCACCTCAGTCTCAGTCCTTAACGGAGAACCACCAACCAGTGCTCACAGCATCCATGCTCTGGTGAGCACAAGCATAGGCTGACTGTGGATCCGAGAGTTGGGCAAATGTTTTCAGAAGAAGCACTGTGAGAATCAAGTGACTCAGGAATTTGCAGTAAAGATGATTGCATATTTTATTATTTGTAAATTGTGTGCTTCACAGTCTTTTTATATCAATACATATTTATAATAAGCTCATGTACATGTGTATGTTTATATGTGTATATGTATTTGTATGTGTGCATATTTTTTTTCTCTTTGGAAAGTCCATTCTTAATGGTGGAAGAGGGGGTGATTTTGCCCCCAAATTGGCTATGGATCCTGTTTAACATCCTCCAGTGCAGAGGACAGGCCCCACAATAAAGAATTATCCAGGTTATCAGTGGTGCCAAGTTTGAGAAATCTCTGCTCAAGGGCACATAAAATCAAAATTAATTGGTGGGGCGCCTGGGTGGCTCAGTTGTTAAGCATCTACCTTCGGCTCAGGTCATGATCCCAGGGTCCTGGGATTGTCCCCACATCGGGCTCCCTGCTCAGTGGGAAGCCTGCTTCTCCCTCTCCTACTCCCCCTGCTTGTGTTCTCTCTCTCGCTGTGTCTCTGTCAAAATAAAATCTTTTAAAAATAAATAAAATAAATCTGTTTAGGTATATCTAAAACTTCTTCACATTAAGAATACAACTTTTCTGGGGCACCTGGCTGGCTCAAGTCAGTAGAGTGCAACTCTTGATCTCAGGGTTGTGAGTTCAAGCCCCACATTGGATGTCAAAATTACTTTAAAATCTTAAAAAAAAACAAAAACTCTTCCGAAACTTTTTTTTTTTTTGGCTTGTTTTGTTTTGGTTTTATAATTCAAGTGTTTTTCTTAATTGAGGGATAACTTAGTGAAATGCACAGATCTTAAATACATAGTTGAATCGGTTTCAACAAATACATTTAGCCATCTAAGCCCACACCCTATCAATTTATGGAGTGCTTTCATCACCTCTTAAAGTTCTCTCTTGCCATGATCTGATTCCAAAAATAACCACTGATCTATTTTCCATAGACTTCTATCACCATAGAGTTGCCTGTTCTAGAACTTCATATAGAATTACATAGTATATATGTGTATTTGTATCTGACTTCTTAGCATGTTTTAAAAATTCATTTACATTGTTATATCACTTTGATCCCTTTTATCAGTGAGTCCTATTCCATTGTATTGATATACCATGGGTTTTTAATCCATTTTCTATAGAGATGTACTATTTCCAGTTTGGCTAATGTGAATGGAGTTACTGTGAACACTTTTTGTGCAAGACTTGGTTAGCATGTTTTTATTTCTCTTGGATAAATATCAAGGAGTGGAATTGCATATAAGTTCATATAGTAGATATGTATTTTAACTTTTATTTATTTTTTTTTTTTTAAGATTTTATTTATTTATTCATGAGAGAGCGAGAGAGAAAGGCAGAGGGAGAAGCAGGCTCCCAAGGAGCAGGGAGCCCGATGTGGGACTTGATCCCAGGACCCTGAGATCATGACCTGAGCCGAAGGCAGACGTTTAACCATCTGAGCCACCCAGGCGCCCTGTATTTTAACTTTTAAGAAATAAGAGCTTTCAGGGTGCTTGGGTGGCTCAATTGGTTAAGCGACCGAGTCTTGATTTCAGCTCAGATCTTGGTCTCAAGGTTGTGAGTTCAAGCCCCACACTGGGCAGCATGGAGCTTACTTTTAAAAAAAAAGAAGAAGAAAAAGAAGTGAAGAACTTTCCAGGACCACCTGGCTGGCTCAGTCAGTAGAACATGTGACTCTTGATTTTGGCATTATGAGTTTGAGCCCCTGTAGGGTGTAGATACTACTTAAATAAATTAAGAAAAAATTTTTTAAGGGGCAACCCCTTCAGGTCCCCTACCTCCTTGGGAGCTTTGTACTATCACTTTACTGTCCCTCAATAGACCTTACTTTGCTGCCCACCAAAAAAGAAAAAAATTTTTAAAGAAATTAACAGCTTTCCAAAGTTGGGACCTGCCCTGTTAATCATTGGGCTATGCTCCTATTTCATAGATTTGTTGTAAGGAAGAAATTAGATAATGCATGTGAAGAGCTTGATGTGATACATAGCAAGTAAGGACTGATAATAGCTGTATGCTGTATTTATATTTCTCTTTCTAGCTGATAACTTCTAAATCTCACAGTCTTGAGCACTAGAACTATATATCTGTCTTACCGCTTACATAACATCAGAACTTGGCTGTCCCACAGGCAGTTCCAACTCAGCATATACCAAACTGAGCTCTGTTTGTTTTTTTTTTTTAAATTGTATTTATTTATTTGACAGAGCACAAGCTGGGGGAGCTGCAGGCAGAGGCAGAGGGAGAAGCAGGCTCCTGGCTGAGCAGAGGGCCTGATGCGGGGCTCGATCCCAGGTCCCTGGGATCATGACCTGAGCCAAAGGCTTAACCGACTGAGCCACCCAAGCGTCCCAGCAAACTGAACTCTTATCCCCAGCCCCCAGCCCCAAACATGAGTCTCCTTTCATGTGCCTTATGGCAAATCCTGTTGGCTGCCCAGGCCTCTCCCCTTCTTGTACATCTCACACATCACGCAGGCTTTTTCAGGTGACCATTTCTCTCCATCCCCCACTGTTGCTTCCCTAGTTCTAACTTCCTTCACTGTCTGTCTCCTGGACCACTTACAACAGTGTCATAACTGAGGCCCATACCTTGAGGATTGCCATCCGCAATTGGTTGCCTACACTGCAATCAGAGGGATCTGTCCATAATACAGACCTGATCCTGTCATGGTGCAGTTAGAACCCTTAGTGGCTTCCCAAGATAAAGTCTCTTCTATTCCTTTATTCCTTTCAAGGCCTTCATGCTAGAGTTCCATCTCCTACCTCCTTTCATAAGCTTGGCTCCCACCCCCTAGATTTCTTCCCACAGCCGATCTTTTGCTTAGAGGCCTTTGCCTGTGTTGCTTGTTCTGCATGGAATAAATACCGTCTCCTCTCTTACCTCCCCTTTCCTGTCCCCTTCACGTAGCATATACCTCTTGAAACTGAGCCAAGGTGTTTCTAAGTGCTAGGAAGCATCCTCTGCCATCGGGCTCTTTTTCCCTTGGGTCGGAGTAGGTGCTGCCCAGCCCGTGTGCCCTAGTGCAGCTCTTCTGTCACCTGTCGCCTGGTACCTACGTGGCCACCCACCCTGGACTGTGAGTTCTCAGAGGACAGACCGCTTGCTGCTCATGCTAGCACCCCTAACACCTAGAACACAGCCGGTACCCAGTAAACGTTTGGGAAATGGAGTAATTGTACTGATGGGATCAGAAGTGACAATTTGCTGCTAGACCTGTTGGGGCTGAGTGATTGGGAGTGAAGCCAGCAGCATTTAGAACTGCTGCGCCCTTACCCATTTGTCTTGTCCTCACAGCCCGATGAAAATTCCCTGGATTTTTCCTCTTGTATGCTACGGCCTGGGATTAAAAATGCTCAGGAACTTGCCTGTGGCGTGTGCCTTTTAAACGTGGACTCCAGAAGCCGGGTAAGTGACACGCCTTTCCCCTGCCCCTGGCAAAGCGCCTCCCTCGCGTGACCTCCGGGGACCACCCTGTCTGGCCCCCTTCCTGCCAGGCCTGTGACCGCAGGCAGGGATTTTGATGAAGCCCAGGAATCGGACCCAGAAGTACCTCGGTCCTTACAAAAGGCCAGTGCGGGGAGCGGTTGCGTGAGGCGGGGGCAGAGGCCTTCCCTTCGGCGCCCTGAGCACAGCGGGGTGGTGAGGAGAGGAGGTTAAACGTGGGAGGCTTCGCTTGGAGGCACGAGGCCCTGTTCTGGGACTTCTGTTGACCTTATGGTTTCGGCGTTACTTCAGAAAGAAGAGAAGCCCGCAGAAGAACACCCTAAAAAAGTACAGACCGGTCACACATTATCCTAGTGTCTCCATCTCAGTTTTGAGTGTGGAAGGCAAATCCACTGATTCCGCCACCATCCTGAACTGTTCTGACCGAGAGCCCTTTGCCGAGGCCTGTCTGTTCCCGTAACGTTTGATTCAACCAACGGGTGTGTCTGGGGCGGGGGGGCGCTCCTGTCTTGTTTGCGTGCTTGTAGCTCATGATTGGCTGCCGCTGTTGCGGGCATTTTTCTCCGTGATGCACAAGGTAACAGATGGAGCAGCTTCTGGAAGACGAAGTTGTGACACAGAGAATTAAATCAAAGAGCAGCAGGATTCCGCAGTTATCAGACAAAAACAAATTGGGGTTCGGAGTTCTGTTTACTTGTAGTGCTTTAGAAAAGCCCTGGGGAGCTGAGGTTAGGACTGGCTGAGTGGGACTTCCCTGTAAGCATTAGTCGTCTGGGAGTAATTCTTACGTGCTTTAGTATCTCTTTTTACAAACCCTGTACCTGGTTGGACTTTTTAATTATGTTGATTCAGTTATCAGGCCCCAGTGGCCTTGGTCCCCGAGAGCTTTCAATCCCGTGTCTTTCCCACGGGAGGACGGTGGGGGATCGCACGCATAGTTAACGGCCCGCCTCGGGGCAGGCCTCCTTCGGCACAGTGAGGGGTAAAAATCAGCCAGGGCCCTTGGCTGTGTCAGTTCCCCATATAATGAATACCCCCACCCCCATGGCCTCCCCCGGTTCAAGCTCTGTCTGCCTTTTCTGTGAAAGATTTGGCCTCCTTTGGCTGAAACTGGGTTTAATGGTAAAGATTTTTTTAGACCTTTAATTAGCAGCGAAGAACTTCCTCACTGGAATTGCTGTAGCTCCCTGCGCAGCTGCTTAGGCTGTCTGAGCTGCTCGGCGCGCTGGCTGCCGAGCGAGCGGCACTTGGCCGCAGAAGCAGCCGGACCTGCCCCACTTGTCCCTCTCCTTCCGGCAGGCGTTCAGCTCAGAGACCGACGGTTTCAAGCTGGCCTACGGGGGACACCAGTATCACGCCAGCTGTGCCAACTTCTGGATCAACTGTGTTGAACCAAAACCTCCCGGCCTCATCCTGCCTGATCTGCTCTGAAGAGCTCCTCGACGGAGTACCTACTGGGTGGTTGGGGGTTCCCTCACAACCCGTGAGGTGACAGGGAGCACGAAACAGAAGGTTCGCCTCCAGAAGCTGTATGAAGACCCCCCCAGCCACGGCAGGGAGGAGGAGCTGCTGGGGTCCCAGGCCTTCCTACAGACGACCTTTGTCCCCTGCGGTCCCACTGCCGGCCTTGGGGGCTTGAGGTATTTTAAAATAGCCCTGCCCAGACTGCACGCGGTACCAGAAGTTTGCTAACTCCTCTCTCGCTCTGGTAAGATGTTTGAAAATGTGGACCACAGTTTTCTTTAAGGAGTGACTTGCTGCTGCAGTACTGATCCTGGGAAGAACTGATGTTTGAAGAAAAAGCAGTTCCAGGACTGCAGCTGGCAAGCATGTTCGGAGCCAGGGCTTCCCCCGATCTAGAACACTGTCGGCCTGTGAAGTAGAATGCACTTACCCACATTTAGTTTGTCCATATCTACATGAATAAAAAGGGGAAATTGTGATTCAACTGATGTTTTTTTTTTATTATGTTGTATTGATCACCATACATTACATCACTAGTTTTAGATGTAGTGTTCCATGATTGTTTGTGTATAACACCCAGTGCTCCATGCAGAACGTGCCCTCTTTAATACCCATCACCAGGCTAACCCATCCTCCCACCCCCCTCCCCCCTAGAACCCTCAGTTTGTTTCTCAGAGTCCACTGATGTTCTTTTTATAGAAAAACTTCTGCTCGTCTCCGTGGGACAAAACAAGGGTAGGTAGGTAAGGGTAGATTCACCAACTTTACTGTCACAACTGAACCAATTCTCCTTTTGTTCATTTCTAACACTGTCAACTTTCCAGAAGACTTTTTCCTCCAAATATGCTTGGGCACTTTGCAATGGGTTGAATGTTCATTTTGACAAAGACCCAAATCCTTGTGTGTCAGGATGAATAGCCTTCCCCTTAGGAGCCTCCACAGAAAACTTTGGTTTACCTCAAAGACTGAACGTGGTCCTTTTGTTCAGACAAGATTTGGAAAGGCAGCTGAATGAAACCTCTTTGCAGTGGCCTGTGTCCAAACTTCCAGAAATGGTGGTGCAGGGACCGGTGCTGCCGACTTGGCAGTATCTATGTGAGAGTCCTGAAAATTAGTTCAGGCTAGAAGCCGGAGTTCCTGGCCTACTGAGGTAAACAGTGAGATGGCTATTTACGGTAGCGGGAGAGGACTTAGATGCAGTGGAAGAAAATTGTTCTAAAAGAGATGGCATTCTAGAAGGCTCATGCTTGCTATCTGGTGTAGGGAACTTTCTTTGCCACTTAAACTGAATGCATAAAATCAGTAGGGGGGACAAAAAGCCAAATGGTTAAGGATCGTCAAGTCCTGGGAAGAATAGGCCAAACTAGGACATACATTTCTCTGAATTCTAAGTTATGTGCTTTATGAAGAGACTCTGAATCTTGTGTTTCACATTGTAGGACTCAGGCTGTCTGACCTCGCGTTAGTTTTTATTTATAAACTGAACAAATTAGTTTTGTCTATAAAATAGCTACTTTACATCACTAATTAGATTGTTTTCCCTTCTCAGGACAAAACTTGAAGGGATTCTGTTGTGTTCCATCTTACACCCGTTAGCCTCCATCTTCTCCAGGAAAGGTATAGAATGTTTTCGTTGAACAGCTCTTGTTGAGGCTTCTGCTTTACCTTGCTGTGCCCCAGAGTGCAGAGAAGTGAGGAGATGAATCTGCTTTTCTCTTTTGCTCCAGATTCATCTGCAGCTGACACAGCTGTCTGAATTATTACCCTCAGGGCTGTTGTCCTCCGTGGGGCTCGCGGAGTGTTAGTAACCACACGAGTGGGCCGGTTTCTCAGGCTTCCCTGAGGCCTCCGTGCTCCACGTCAGCCTGAGCAGCACCTCGTCTCCTCAGGGCCCCAGGATTCAAGCAGGCTTCTAATGTACCTTGTACATTCCATAAGGAACCGTGATAACAGAATCTACCTTTGCCTGCGGTAAGAGTGTCTCCCAGTTAGGCAGAATTTACAGTGCGGAGAGTTTTCGGGAATGCCATATGGACTATTACTCTGTCGCAGTGGCCTGTGTCAATGACATTTTCACAAGTATGCTCACCTGCTAACTAGAATGGTTCCATTCCTGGATTCCAGGATGTAAGCTAATTGCCGCTGGCCTTACCAAGTATGAGGGGTTTAGTCAGTCCACGGGAGGTGCGGGAGGACACAGCAGACGTCACCAAGAGGCCTTGGCTATGAGAAATAGTCCCCCCTTGTAGCATCTGTTCACTCACATGCCACCAATAAGGATTTCGGGAGTGTGGAATAATACTGCGTGTCCTTTATGTACACAAGTTAATTCGAATGGCTCCACACTGCATTCAGCTTCACCTCAGCTCTTCTTAGCAGAGTCCAGTGGCCCTGGAAACAGTAACCAAGGTTACTTATTTCCGTACCGCGAGTCGTGCAGGCGCCTTCAGCCCCACCGCTTGAGTGGTGATTAGTAAGCGCTCTTCTCTTTTGGTATTGTGTTTTGCTTTTCAGCATTCTAGGGCCGTGTGTAATCTGATTTTTGTCTGGACGCGGTTGAGGTAGAAGAGGCACAGGGTGTGTTACTAGCCATGCTTTATTTTTTCTGCGGCTACTAGTTCGCACTCTCTATAGGTTGCATATTTTAAATTATTTTCATGTTTTGTATGCACGGACGTTATTTTTTGTCGTTTAAGGATGCCTTCTTTTATTTAATGACTTGTGTGATTTCAAGCTTTGGAAAGACTATAGGACCTTTACATTACAGAAATTTGCAATGTTTGCTTGGCACGGGGGATCACCACAGAAATTCCCCTAATGCCCTCTGGGTCACACACCTTCCTTTGTGACCCACTAATAAGCTCTGACATTTAGATAAGGTGTTAGGCTTCTTAAGTACTTAGTTACATCCCAGTCGTGGTGCTGGCCAGGATTTCTGCAGGAAATTTTCCTACCAAGAACATCTGTCACCAAGTGTTCCCTGCCTGTAGTATGGAGGTTATTTTTGGACTCTTAATCCACAGACTACAAGACTTCCAGTTCGCCTTCATCCTAGAGAAGCCACAGCCGTGGACTGTTTCGTTCTCTTGATGGATGTTTGATCATGTGCTGATGTAGCATTTATGGGTTCCTCTGCTTCCCCGTTGAAACTATTAACTTCATTTTAATTTTCCTATTTAGACAATGGTGCATGTTTATAAAAGTAAATGGTATGAAACAAAGTAGAATTTGGATGGAAACCACTGCCACAGACCAGGTAAGATCTAGAAAATATAATACATATAAACATGTAGCCATGGGCATTATATTTATGGCTTCTTGCCAAAATAGGCCAAAAATCTAGAAAATTATTCCGCGAATAAGCAAGCTGCAACCTACCTGGCAGCATCGTGACAACGCAAGGGCAGCTGGAGGACTCCCAGTAGTTTGTAAGGGGTGTGGAATAGGGGAGAACCAAGTAAACTTCTACCAAGTCCCTGAGGAGTTATGTCATCATGTTTTTTAGGAGCAGTGAACCGGGTGACATTTTCAAGTTTCAACAAAGGAAGCCATTGTTATTTGCTTATCACTTGAGGTTTGGCCTAGGGCATTTTTGTGTTTGTTAATGCAGCAAAGGCATAGCTTTTGTTAAACAGTGTCTTCGATGGAGGCCTCCCCGCTTTGGTGCACTCCAGTTACGGAGAGACAGCTGAAAACAGTGCCCTTCCTCAGAGTGCACACTCGATGCCGTTTCACACTGTTCCAGCATCGGGAATGGCACGAGTATCTGCCTGCCTGCAAGGACGGGACGCGCTGACATAGTCCAGCTGGGGTGTCTGTTTTAAGTAGCATTCACAGTTGTCACAGGAACCATATTCTAACGCAGTTAGGGGAGAGCATCTTTCTTCTGGCATCAACACACGCATCCACATACACACCCTGACGTTCTTAGTAAAAATTCTAATACGTTATGCAGGTATATTTATTAAAAATAATGCTAATATAGTCCTGGGGCACAATGATTCCAAGAGGGTGTTTGCAGCAGATTTCATTATAATTACTTAACAACTAGATAATAAAGGTTTATGTTTTTAACTTACAGAGTCACTAAATAATTAATAGGAAAGGAAAGAGTAGGGCTAATCCAGTAGACTGAAGCTGGTATCAATCGTCCCTAAGCATTGGTTTGGTCGGCAGCCTTGGGCAAAGCTGGTCTCTAAAGGGTTAATCAGGACCCAAAGTGATTTTTGCACTGAGCTCCTCCCGCACCTGCCATGATGCCTAAAGGCATGGGATTCAGAATACAGCAGAACCAAACAGTTTATTAAACTGTTCAAATTGTTAAAAATGATTAAAAGCCAGTTAAAGATTTTCATAAACACTATTCCAAAATGTTTGTTAGTTTTAAAAATGTTACTAGCAATGTGTGCATTCCCCTCATGTTCTTCCCCTCCCTCCCTAGCTTTTAAAATAAACTTGAACACCCAGTGTAAAGAACACTTCAGGGAGAACCAGAAGTCAACCATCGGAAAAGCAAGCTGAAGAGGGGAGCAGACGGTGTGTAGCAGATGCTGGTCCTGCTCAGGGGCTGCTGATGCACGCTTTGGTGGCTTCAGATCCCCCAGTAAGGCATCAGGTGTCGGGACTCTTTCTCATAAACGTCTGGAACTACGCCATACGGCGTCTGTACCATTTTCACTGTCGACTTCCCAAAGAGCTGGCGCTCGTAGTCTATCAGCTGCCTCCAGAAGCCTACGTTGGGCCTGATGACGGGCCTGCGGGCCTTCACCCAGTTGTAGGCCTCCAGCAGGCACACACTGTGGCATTTCATCAGGTAAGCGATGCAGAGAGTGGCCGAGCGGCTCACCCCCGCGGCACAGTGCACCAACGTGGCCCCGTGCTTCCTGCTCACGCTGTGGATCTTGTCGGCCACCGTGTCAAAGTACAGTCCAATGGGGGCATGAGGCATGTCAGCCAGAGGCACTTTAACATATTCAAACTGGGGCCAGTTGAAATTGGGGATCTCGATGGTAGCATTGACGATGCACGTGATGCCACGAGCCTGCAGGAGGTGCCGGTTGGAGGCCACGCTGCCCCTGCCCAGGAAGAGAGAGGAGGTGATCTGAGCGATGCCTCCTACATCGCCCTCAGAAATCATCCGAGGGGCCATGAGAGTCCGTGGAAGTGTGCTGTGACCTCTGGAGCTCATGAAGATGCCAGCGATCACACTTGCATCGTTGGAAGCAAGACCAGAGGGTTTGGTTTTCCTCCACCAAGGAATCCGAAGTCACCGTCTCCTTCCTGAAAAACATAGGTATCGGTCAGTACTTTCAATGCTCCCGATTCTGGATGCATCACGGCCTTCTCTGGTTTTGTAGAATAGGAAGGTGAAAGGATTAGAAATGGTTCATTTTTTCAAGGATGTAGATAAATCATTTTCTATTGATAGGAAAAGTAGTCAAAGACAACATGTAAAATCAATGTTAAAACTCAGCTCTCTGGTGATTCTATTAAAAAAAAGGGGGGGTGTAAATGGAAATAGTCATCCTATTTTAGAAATAATCCTAACCTCAAACATGCCCAACTGATCCCTGAAAAACAATCTTGCAGGGCCTTGCTCTTTTTGAAGGGGGGGGGGGTGCTCCCTGGTAATTAGGAAGAAATTAGAAATTTTGATTGCTCCAAGAGCCATGTGCCTTCAAATACCTCTTGCCTAGTTCCATAGCTATGACGACTATATTTTCCTAAACCTAATTCTAGACATAGAGATCGTACAAAGATATCAAAGTATAAAAATGATACATTAGGTAATATATTCAAGGAACTGCCTTTATAAACTGAAAAGATAATGAATTCAGAATGAGTTACAGAAAAGCCAAGACATATGGTCACCTTAGCCCTTTATTTAAAAAAAAAAAAAAAAAATAGCTAAGGGGCACCTAGGTAGCTCAGTCAGTTGAGCATCTGACTCTGTGATCTCAGGATTATGAGACTGAGCCCTGCTTCAGGCTGGGTGTGGAGCCTGCTTAAGATTCCCCCTCTACACACCCCCCTCCCCATACTCTCACGCTCTAAAATACATCATTCATAAATTAATCACTAAATAGTAACATGCTGTGGCATTTCCATGGCAATAATCCCAGGCACTTTGAAGGCCATGATCTTACATTAGTCTACCGGGTGCCTGGCTGGCTCAGGCAGTAGAGCATGTGACTCTTGATCTCAGGGTCGTGAGTTTGAGCCCCACGTTGCGTGCAGAGATTACTTAATTTTTTAATAAATACATTAGGGGCGCCTGGGTGGCGCAGTCGGTTAAGCATCTGCCTTCAACTCAGGTCATGATCCCAGGGTCCCCTGCTCAGCGGGGAGCCTGCTTCTCCCCCTGCCCCTCCCTCCACTCATGCGCACGCTCTCTCTCAAAATCTTAAAAAAATACATTAGTCTAAGTTCATGAGCGTTTTAGTTGACCTGACCCTGGGTGTGGTTAAATGAGAACATCACCTTCCTCAGCCAATTCTCAACTCCAAGACGAATCCCACGGGCTTCAGATGCTTGTTGGAATTAAATTTTAGTTTAATATTTGAAGATCTACCTTCTCTCAGTACAGTGTTTAAAAGACTTTAATATTATATAATGTCTATATAGGACACCAGTAACAAAAGAAATAGAAAATACTGGTTTCCTGAGATTTTAGACAGATCACTTCCTCACACTACTATACAGTCCGGGCCTGTGGGAAGTGTACTCCTCCCCACCCAGGGTACCGCAGGGGCCCCTGAAATGATTGCAGTTGGACAAGAACATCCTCAGTGCCACGGACAAAGGTGCTGCCGGAGCCCACTCACTTGTGAGGAATCTGGTTACTCCGCAGTCCCGGGTCAGGATCTGGAAAGTCCTAATTGAGAGTGCTGATCACAGTGGATACAAATCAGATCTGCAGAAAGACAAGGAGGCAACAATGTGGCCAATCAGGAAGTTCAAAAGAATTCCTCCTGGGTTTTATTACTAAACTGGGTTTGACTGGAATAAAACCAGCAAGTGGAAAGCATGCTAACTAAAGAACGTACCAGTAAGAAACAGCAACCTAAGTCTCAGCTTTTTGTTAAGGACACGTAACTCACAGTGTAACAACCGTACGTACAGGTTTGGCCGTAACAAAGGCAAATTTTTGAAAGGAAATGTAATAAGGCACTGCTCACAGGGCCTGGGAAAGATGCAGACCAAGCTAGAGCATCTCCCCTGTACCCTCGGTCCGCTCAGCGGCTCGGCCAGACGCAGGGAGACCTGCACGAGCGGCGGCTGCTGGGGCCAGACGGGCCGGACGGCACTCGGAGCCTGCACCTTGTCTTCCACGCTGGACCTCTGAGCTGTTCATTTACTGACGACATGATGAGCACCAATAAGCGCTGTTCCAGTGTGTTCCTCCCCTCCCTGTCCCTCTGCTTTTCCCAGGTAACCATCACAAGTACTTTCACAGCCCTGTTGAGGTGTGACTGACACACCACTTGACCAGGTGTACAACCTGATGAGTTTTGAATTCTGTGCATACACTCAACACACCATGACTCAACATGATAAATCTCTCCATCACCCCCTCCAGGTTTCCTCATGCTCCTTTAATTCATCCCTCCCTCACCCTCTAGCCCCTGCCAAGCAAGCAATGATGTTCAGTCACTATGTGTACATTTCCTAGACTTTATATAATGGAATCCTCCTGAAAGGATTTGTTTCTTCATTTGGCCTGGCTTTCACTCAGCATAATTATTTTGACATTCCCCAATGTTGCTGCATGTATCAACAGTTCATCCTTTTTGTTGCTGAGTACTAGTCCATGGCACAGACACTTCGTGGTTTGATCACTTACTGATGGAAAGTGGGTTGTTTGTAGTTTGAGGCTATTACAAGTAGAGCTGATGTATAACGTGACGTAAAACATTCATGTGTAGGTATGTGTGTGGACATACGCCTTCCTTTCTCCTGGTTAAACACCCAGGAGCGGAAGGGCTGGATCATAGGACATGTTCATATTTAACGTTTTTTAAAAGCTTTAAAAATAGTTCTAGCTTGGGGCCTGAGGGGCAGGCGTCTAAGTTAAACACACACGGATGTAAGCATCCACTGCAGTCCTCTCCAGGATGCCAGTATTTCCCAGACAGGAGCTTCTCCATGTGTCTGTGCCCTGGTTTTGGTGGCTGCCACCCAGGGGCCACCCACTGCCTGCCAGCTTGGTGCTCAGCAGGGCTTGCGTTCCTGGGCCCCGTGAGACTAACAAACGAGGAGACCATTCTCACTGGCCACCACCCCCAGGGCACTGCACAGCCAGCCAACTGGGGAAAAAAAAACTCTTTTTCTGTGAAAAAGGCTATTGCTTGTCCTGGAGCTTTAGCCTCAAGGGCAGGCTTCTGCCTTGGCACACGCCTGGGGGCCACTTGGGCTCGCTCCAGGGACCAAAGCCAGGGGACGCCATCTTTGTGCTTTCCCTCTGCCCCACTCCAAGTGTCCAGTATCTCCTGGAAAGGAATTGTACACTTGTCTGGTGTCCTGATTTTTTTTACTGCTGTCCAGGGGACACCTCTAGATCACTGGGTTCTGCTGGCCAAGGAGACTGACACTTGCAGTCCCACAGGACTATGTTTATCTGCATATGTTAAAAGCTGCTGAGTGACATCCTCCCCTTTAGAACACTGACAGGTCTTGTCACACGAGCAACGACTGGGAGCCACTAAAAATAAATAGGCTGCTGGGACAATCACAAACGTCTGAGAGAAAACCAAAAAGAAGGCCGTACTGAATACTGTTTCATCGCCTATACGAGGCCACTCCTTTCAGGCCTGGGAGAGGTGGCTGTTTTATCAAATGCAGAGTCAAGGAAAATGAAGAAACAGAAAAATATGTTCCAAATGAAAGAACAAGATAAAATCTCAGAAAAAGTCCTTAATGGAGATAAGTGATTTACCTGAGAAAAGAGTTCAAATAATGGTCAGAAAGATGCTCACTGAACTGGGGAGAAGAGTGACCACAGAGCTTCAACAGATAGAAAATGTAAGAAAGTACCAAAGAGAAATCATAGAGCTGAAGAACACACTAACTGAACTGAAAAATAAACTAGAGGGTTTCAATGGGAGAACTACCTGATACAATCAAGCAGCAAAAGAATGAACAAAGTGAAGACAGCTTAAGGTATTTATGGGACAACATCAAGTGGACCAACATTCACATTACAGAGGTCCCAGAAGGAGAAGAAAAAGGAGCACAAAACTTATGTGGAAAAATAATGGCTGAAAGCTTCCCTAACCTGGCTGGCGAAGGAAAGAGACATCCAGATCGAGGAAGCTCAGAGAAGTCCAAATAAGATGAACCTAAAGGGACACACACTAAGACACATTATAATTAAGCTGTTAAAATGTTAAAAGACAAGGAGAGAATCTTAAAAGCAGCAAAAGAACTTGTTACATACAAGGGAACCCCCCCCTCCCGCCATAAGACCATCAGATTTTTCAGCAGCAACTTTGCAGGCCAGCAGAGAGGGGCACAACCGATTCAAGGCAGTGAAAGAAAACACTTCCAAGAATACTCTACCCAGCAAAGCTGTCATACAGGAGTGAAGGAGAGAAAGAGTTTTGAACTACAGGAGTTCATCACCACTAAACTGGCCTTACAAGAAATGTTAAAGGGACTTCTTTAGGCTAAAAAGAAAGGGTGCTAATTCATAACAGGAAAACACATAAAAGTATAAATCTCACTGGTGAAGGTAGATATAGTAAAATTTAGAATAACATAAAGGTGGTAGATTAGTCACTTATTTATAAAGCTACTATGGGGACGCCTCGGTGGCCCAGTTGGTTAAGCAGCTGCCTTCGGCTCAGGTCATGATCCCAGGGTCCTGGGATCGAGTCCCAAATGGAGCTCCCTGCTCAGTGGGGAGCCTGCTTCTCCCTCGGTCTCTGCCCCTCCCCCTGCTTGTGTGTGCATGCTCTCTCTGATACATAAAATCTTAAAAAAAAAAAAAAAGCTACTATGAAGGTTAAAAGAAGTAGTAAAAATAACTATAACTGCAATAACTAGTAAAGGGATATACAAGATAAAAAGATGTAAAATGGGACATCAAAGGGGCACGTGGGTGGTTCAGCTGGTTAAGTGTCTGACTTGGTTTCACCTCAGGTCCTGATCTCAGGGTTGTGAAACAGAGCCCTGAGTCAGGCTCCACACTCAGTGGGGAGTCTGCTTCCCCTCTCCCCCTCCCTACACTCACAAGTGTGCTCTCTAAAATAAATCTTTAAAAAGTAATTTAGTGGGGCGCCTGGATGGCTCAGTCGGTTAAGCCTCTGCCTTTGGTTCAGGTCATGATTCCAGGGTCCTGGGATTGAGCCCTGCATCAGGCTCTCTGCTCAGCGGAGAGCCTGCTTCTCCCTCTGCCTCTGCCCTCCCCCCACCCCACTGCTCGTGCTTACTCGCTCACTCGCTCTCAGATAAATAAAATGTGACATCAAAAATATAAAATTGGGGGTGTGTGTAAAAGTGTAGAGCTTTAGAATGTATTCAAAGTTGAATTATCAACTTAAAATAGACTCTTATAAGTTGTTATATCTAAGCCTCATGGTAACCACAAAGCAAAAGCCTACGGTAGGTACACAGAAGATAAAGGAATCTAAGCATACCACAAAACATCAAATCACAAAGGGAGCAAGAGAAGAAAGTAACAGGAATTACAAAACAGCCAGAAAACAATGAACAAAATGGCAGTATGAAAAAAGACCCATCTATATGTTGCCTACAAGAGACTCACTTCAGATGTAAGGACACATGCAAACTGAAAGTGAAGGGATAGAAAAAGACATTACATCAAAAGAAAGCTGGAGTAACTATATTTACATCAGACAAAAAAGACTTTTAAAACAAAGACTAGTAAGAGACAAAAAAGGCATGACATAATGATAAAGGGGTCAATTCAACAAAAGGATATAACATTTGTAAATAATCATGTGCCAAGCAGGGGCGCCTGACTGGCTCAGTCAGTGGGGTGTGTGACTCTTGATCTCAGGGTTGTGAGCTTGAGCCCCACCTTGGTGTAGAGATTACTTAAAAAATATTCTTTTAGGGCGCCTGGGTGGCTCAGATGGTTAAGCATCTGCCTTTGGCTCAGGTCATGATCCCAGGGTCCTGGGATTGAGTCCCACATCGGGCTCCCTGCTCAGTAGGGAGCCTGCTTCTCTCTCTGCCTCTCTCTCTCTGTCTCTTATGAATAAATAAATAAAATCTTAAAAAAATATATTCTTTTAAAAATAATGCACCCAACATAGGAGCACCTAAATATATAAAGGAATATTAACCTTAAAGGAAGAAACAGACAGCAATACAATAATAACAGGGGACTTTAACAACCCACTTTCATTAATGGATAAATCATCCAAGTCAGAAAATCAGTAAGGAAACATTGGTCTTAAACAACACCTTAGACCAGATGGACTTAACATATACAAAACATTCCATCTAGAAGAGAATACATATTCTCAAGAGCACATGGAACATTCTCCAGGATAGATTATAAGGCTATAAAACAAGTCTTAATAAATTTAAGAAGACTCAAGTGATATCTAGCATCTTTTCCAACCACAGTGGTATGAAACCAGAAATCAATTACAGGAAGAAAACTGGAAAATTAACAAATATGTGAAGATTAAACAACATGCTACTGAACAACCAATGGCTCATAGAAGAAATCAGAAACTACCTTGAGAGAAATGGAAATGTAGCATACCAAAATTTAAGAGATGCAGCAAAAGCAGTTCTGAGCAGTTTATAGTGATAAATGCCTACATCAAGAATCAAAAAAGCTCTCCAAAGATTTAACTTTACACCTCAAGGAACTAGAAAAAGAAAAACAAATTAAGTCCAAAGTTAGAAGGAAGGAGATACCAAAGGTCAAAGTAAAAATAAATGAAATAGAGACTAAAAAGACGCTAGAAAAGATCAATGAAACTAAGAGCTGGTTCTTTGAAAAGATAAAATTGACAACCTTTAGCTAGGCTTACCAAGAAAAAAAGAGAAAAGACTCAAATTAATAAAATCAGAAATTCAAGAAGGGAAGTTGTGACCAATACTACAAAGAAATACCAAGGATAAGAAACTAAACAATTAAACCAACAAATTTGACAACTTAAAAGAAATGGACAAATTCCTAGAAAGATACAACCTGCCAAGAATGAATGATGAAGAAATAGAAACTATGAACAGATCAACAACTAGTAAGGAGATTGAATCAGAAATCAAAAACCTTCCAACAAAAGTCCAGGACCACTCAGCTTCACTGGTGAATTCTACCAAACATTTAAAGAAGAATTAATACCACCATTCTCAAACTCTTCCAGAACATACAAAAGGAGGGGACACTTCCAAACTCATTTTACAAGGTCAGGATTATGTTGATACTAAAACCAGACACCCAAGAAAATTACAGGCCAATATCCCTGATGAACATAATGCAAAATCCTCAACAAAACACTAGTAAACTGAATTCAACAATACACTGAAAGAATCATACATCACAGTCAAGTGGGATTTGTTCCAGGGATGCAAGAATGGTTCAACATCTGTAAATCAGTGTTTTACACCCCCGTGAGATACTACTTTACACCTGTTACAATGGCTGTTCCAAAAAGACAGGAAGTAACAAGTGGTGGCAAGAATGTGGACAAAAAGGAACTTTTTTTTTTTTTTTTGCACTGTTGGCGGCAATGGAAACTGGTGCGGCCGCCATTGAAGAGAATATGGAGGTTCCTCAAGAAATTAAAAATAGAACGACCAGGGGCACCTGGCTCGCTCAGTCAGTGGCGCATGTGACTTTTGATCTCGGGGTCATGAGTTCAAGCCCCACAATCAGGGTAGAGATTACTTAAAACAAAAACAAAAACAAGCAAAACAAAACAAAAAAACCTACCATATGATCCAGCAGTCCACGTCTGGGTACTTATCTGAAGAAAACAAAAGCACTAACTTGAAAAAATATATGCACCCCCACGTTCACTGCCAAGACATGGAAACCACCTACGGGTCCGCTGACAGATGGAAGAGATCAAGAAAATGTGGTATATAAACACAATGGAATGTTATTCAGCCATAAAGAAAATCTTACATTTGAGGTAACATGAATAGATCTTGAGGGCATTTTGCTAAGTGAAATAAGTCAGAGAAAGAAAGACAATTATTCTATCAGTTATACGTGGAATCTAAAAAGAAAAGAAAACGAGCTCACAGACGCAGAGAACTGACTGGTAGTTGCCAGAGGTGGGGGAGGGGGCACTAGATGGGAGGAGGAGGTCAAAAGATACAAACGTCCAGTTATAAAATAAATCATGGGAATGTATTACACAAGTTAATATTACTGTATTGCATATTTGAAAATTGCTGAGAGTAAATCTTATTAAAAGTTCTCATTGCACACCCCGTCATCTTCGAGACACCCCAGTTGTGATGTGGAGGAAGAAGAGCCACCTGCAAGATGGATACGAGCGACAAGCTGCACTGTGAACCTGGGCAATCCGTGCCGACACCGCCAGCCTGCGGGTCTCTGAGGGGACCCCCCCCAGTCGGAATGCCAAATTCTCCGGTTTGCCCTGGGATATTATAGCAAATTATTTGTACGTTTAATGAAAATAAAACACCTCGTGACAAAAAAAAAAGTTCTCATTACAAAAAAAAAATTTGTAACTATATATATAGTGATGGATGTTACTAGACTTACTGTGATGATCATTTTGTGCTAATGTAAATATCAAATCATTATGCTGTATACCTGAAACATGTTATATATCAATCACACCTCAATAAAAAGATAAATGAAACAGTTATAGCTACATAATACAGTGATCCTCAAACTTTAGCCTGCATCAGAGTCTTGTTAAAACAGATTTCTGAACCATACCCCAGGAGTTTCTGATTCAGTAGCTGCAAGGTGGGGTGGGTGGGGGGACTGGCATCCCCAAGGTGATGCTGCCAGTCAGAGGACACACTTTGAGAACCACTGCAGAGGTCGACGCCGGGGTGAGCCACCGGTTCCCCGCATCAAGACCGAGGCACTCAGAGTGCTGGTCCTGGTAAGTTCCAGAGTCTGCCCTTGTCTGAAGGGCGCTGCCTCCCCCAAGGTTCCAGCCTTCTCTGGGGGCCCGCAATTGGATACCGGCGGACACGCAGTATTTAGGTGAAATCGCACCATGAAGAGGAACAGGAAGTAGTCACCTAAGGAAATGTGTGCAGGTATGTGTTTTAGATGGAAATGGGCAGAATTTATATAGGAGAACATCCTGTCCTGCTGCAAAGTACAGTCTCGCGCCACTACCACATCCTTCCGTGGCACAATCCCAGTGATTTAAAAAGCAAAGTCACTGTAGTAATAAACACAAAATCAGGCTCTCAGACTGCTGGTGCTAACTCCCTCCTGACTGAGGAAAATCTGGCAGATGCTAATCAAACTTCCAACCAGGTTATTTAGTCACTGTCTAATTACTAGTAACTCAGTCTTGTGGTCTCCCAAATCATCATTCTGTTCGGGAAGCCACTTGCCCTCCTGAGACAAAGGTCCCAGACTCACTGTCTTTGCAGCAGAAGGGTCTTCATCAAGGGTAAATAATGGGTGGCCCGGAAGCCTAACTTACTCTGCTAACTCTCCTTTGTTGAGCAGTGAGAAGGTACTTGGTACTGCTGAGAAAACAGATTGTGAGTCCTCAGGGCCGAATCCAAGTGAGACAGACATGATGCTCCCTCCCTGCTGCTGCCAGTCAGTCTCGTGCCAGCAAACCTGCACCAGGCTGCCAAAGCTGGGTCCGACGCTTAGAGAAACAACGTCTGCCGGAGAGCACGCAGAGGGCACAGCTATTACTGATGCGCCTCTGACTAACGCTCCTGGCCTCTTTACAGACCAGAAAATAGAAGGCTCAGAGAGGGTGAGCCGAGTCCCACTTAGAGACGAGACGTGCCCGAACCAGAAGGCCCAAGGGGTCTGGGCTCCTAGCTCAGGCCCACACGCTGCCCTCCTGCGTGACTGTGACCTCACAGCACTGCGACACCAGCAGCCGGCACCCGCAGTGCAGGAAAGGGGTCCTGGATCTGCCAAGGACAATGTGGTTAAACGCTGCTTACAGAAAAGCCCAGACGGGCTGAGCTAGTCTGGTTTCTCCTGTCACCTGGAATAGGGAAATACTGCCAGACTGGTGTACCCTTCAGGACACAGACGGCCCCCCTGAGAGCAGAGGGGCCTCAGCAAGGAATGGTTCCACGGAAGGCACAACAGGAAGCCCTAGTGTGCTCCGAGGCCAAGACCAGGAGATTCTGACCGTGAAGAAGGAAAGAATTCATGTTTATTACATCACAGGCTCGTCAAAATCATCTTGGTCAGCGTGTACTGGAGGACAGACCGAGGGGCTCTATTAGCGGAGTAAAAGGCTGAGGCAGGTTGGGGGGATCCACGACCGCAAGGTACTCTGAGTGAGCACCCCACTCCCACTGCAGCACACCTGTCTCCGAGGTGACCAGAGGGAGCGCCCAGGGAAGTTCACGTCGCTGTCCATGGTGGTCAACTCAGTCCTTCCAAGTTGCTCTGGCAGCTGCATTTACCTCTTGGAGGGAAAAATGCTTTCCGGGCCAGAATAGGGGTGGGGCGGGTGCAAGACAGAAGGGAGAGGTACCAACCCCAGAGAGGTACTTTTTTTTTTTTTTTTCACAAGTTCTAAGAAACATCTTGCTGGTCTGTCTGAATAATAAACATCAAAGCACTAAAGTGCTCAGCAAAAACACAGAGCTAGTGTCTGTCTCAGTGGCCCGTACTCTCGATGCATAAGCTGGTAACACCGGACTGCTCCATGCGCTGGGCAGTCCTGGGATGGGGGCGCCAGCCTTGCATTAGCACTGGCGTCCGTACCTGGCGCAGCCTTGGAATCGCTACCTGGGCTCACGATGTACTCGGAGCATCCACCCCAATGCCATGGAGGCTAGTTTGCTTGCTTTCTTTTTTTTCAATCATAGCAAATAACCACTAGAATTAGCTGTTGGAAACTAAAATTCTATCTACTGCTTTCTCTCTTCTCACATTGAATAAGCAGAATATGGCCCTAAGGATGCCAGAGATGACCGTGTAAAGTGACCTGACTGAATTACTTCTAGCTGCTTTAGGAATTTCAGAAGGACACAGTATACACTGGAGGCCGGCACTGTTATTTTTTTATACCTGAAAAGCCCATGTAATCACATTTTCTCCTTCTGTTAAATATTTAAGGTTTTTTTTTTTTTTAAGAACTAAAGTCACCCTTTTTAAAATAGAAGCATGTTAGCCTACATTGCCATAAATAAATAAATGCTACTTTTCTCATTAATTTTTATTAAATCAGAAATGTGTTCTGCTGGGGAAAAAATTAAAATACTCTTAAAAATAAAACTCATGGGGCGCCTGGGTGGCTCAGTCGGTTAAGCGTCTGCCTTCGGCTCAGGTCATGATCCCAGGGTCCTGGGATCGAGCCCCGGATCGGGCTCCCTGCTCAGCGGGGAGTCTGCTTCTCCCTCTGCCTGCCGCTCCCCCTGCTCATGCTCTCTCTCTCTCTGACAAATCTTAAAAAAAATAAAATAAAACTCAAACAAATGTTGAGTTATATTTGTATTAAAATGAAATAAAAGATACAAATTGTTCTCGCTCGTCTGGAAAGCTTTAGTAATTTGGCTAAAACACCTCAACATCTTACTTATGGAAGAGGGGTTGTTTTTGCTTTTTCCCACCACATAAATGAACTGATATGAAGATGTCCTGGGATAAGGATAAACATACATAATACACATAAAACTAAGGACAGAGTCACCATTCTGGTTTGGCCACAGATACTCCCCCAGTGTGACACATAATGTGCTGTATAGCAACTGCCTAAATAGTTGTGATCTGATCACCTCAATGTCCTCATGGGCACCACCATCCCGTGAACTGAGCCTAACAAAGGACAATCATTTTAGAGACTCTAACCAGCTGCTGGTTAGAGTCCAAAAGAATGACATGGGTAGTCAGTCCACCTGATTAGAGCAGGGAAAAAAGTATGACAATACAGTGACATATAAAAATGCACAGCCTTTAAGAAGTTTACTTCCATATAATTAAGTTCAGAGATTCCCATGTTGGAAATAGAAGGAGTACTGAGAAGAGAGTATTAATAACTATAAAAGGTGAAAGCACATATTTATTTGGGTCTCATGGGGTAATCTGTGCATATCTGGAAGTAAATTTTTGAATTTGGTCCTCATCCACCTGAGTGTTAAAATTACTTGCCACTCATTCACACAACAGTCTTTACTGAGTTCATGCCATGTGTTCAACACTATTCTAAGTGATGTGGGGATTGAGGGAAAAGGTCTTTGCCACAAATGACCATGAGGGAAAAGGTCTTTGCCACAAATGACCACAATATCTCCCATCCCACTTGACCTTCTTACAATGTGACCAACTCAACCAAAAGAGTAGAGCAGAAATAATACTTCAAAGGCTACATTATAAACATGTCACACACTTCTACCTTGTTGTCTTGGGACTTGCTCTCAGAACCCAGCTGCTATGCTGTGAGGAAGCTCAACAGAGTTACCATGTGGTGAGGTCATACACAGGTGTCTCAGAGAGCAGCCCAGCTGGTGTCCCAGCTGAGAGCCAGGATCAACTACGAAATATATGAGTAAAGACAAATCGATGATTCTAGCTCCCAGCCATCGAGTCACCTACAGTCTTTGATTATCCCACCATTGGCCCCAGCCATTGTGGAGCAAAGACAAATTGTCCCCACTACATGAGGTCCAAATTCCTGACCTACAGGAATCAATGAGCAAAATAAAAATGGTTGTTTTTACACCACTGAGTTTGGAATGGTGTGCTAGGCAGCAATAGCTGGAACAAGGATATGAAGGTGTAACATAAACCATCACCCTATGCTAGGATTTTATCATCTTAAAGAGATGACACAAGATACATTATAAAACAGTTGAATAACAATAGGAGATCGACTACCATTAAGTGACTCAAATGAGTGGTGCAAACAGTGGGTTTGCAATTGCAATTGCAACCTCCTTAGCAATTCAGAGAAGACACAGGATCAAAGCAAAGTAAAACAGTCAATGGGGCTAAAAAACAGAGTTGTCTGTTTCTTGGGGAGGTGTCTCATAGAGGATACTATCGTACTTTTTCTCCAGTCCACTTAAAACATACTGCCATTTATGGGCTCCTGGGTGGCTCAGTTGGTTAAGTGTCTGCCTTCAGCTCAGGTCATGATCTCAGGGTCCTAGGATCAAGCCCCGTGTCGGGCTCCCTGCTTGGAGGGAAGTCTGTTTCTCCCTCTCCCTCTGCCATGCCCCCCTCTGTGCACTCTCCCCGACTCTCTCTCAAATAAATAAAATCTTTATAAAAAAATTTAAAAAATAAGACTACCATTCTTGACATCCAAGAGCCTTCTTATTTTCAGATTCCAAATAGAGAACACAAGCCCTTCTCTCTTTTTTTAAGGATTTTATCAGAGAGAGAGAGAGAGCATGAGAACAGGGTGAGGGGCAGAGGGAGAAGCAGACTCCCCGCTGAGCAGGGAGCCCTACACAGGGCTTAATCCCAGGACCCTGGGATCATGACCTGAGCTGAAGGCAGTCGCTTAACCGACTGAGCCACACAGGTGCCCCCAAGCCCTTTTCTATAACCCCTCACCACTCCAAGTGTGATTCAAGACCCAGCAGCATTAACCTGGAGCTTGACAGAAATGCATAATCTCAGGCCCCATCCCAGACCTATGGAATGGGATTCTACAGTGAACAGACCCCAGGTGATCTATATCAACAGTAAAGTGCGAGAAGCTTCGCTCTCAATCAGCCTCAGTCTGTCCCATTGGACTTGCTGGAAAAAAAACAAAAACAAAAAACTCCAGTGCCTGTTTTGTTGAAGCTCCATGAACATGCTCAGCCTCACGTGAATCAGTATTGTTCTGCTGTCATGGTTCCCAGATGAGGAATCAGAGGTAAATGGAGGTTAAGAGGCTTTCCCAGACTTTACATAGAAAAGTAGTAACCCCACTGGGACCAGAACCCCTTTTCCATGAGTTGTCCATTTGTTGATTAGTCATACAATCTGACCACGACAGGTCAACTGATTGAAAGACTACCAAAATGTCATTTCATTGGGGAAGAAAACAAAAACTGCAAAGGAAAGAAATTAAGGCACATAAGGTCAGTCTCATTGTGCTTTATCAATAATGTAGATATGAATCTAAAAAATCGTAAACTGCTATGTGGTATGAGATGGTCTTAGGATGTGAAAAATCTGATAAACCTAAACCAAGAAAATGCTTGCAAAATCTTCCACAATCACATTTAAATCTGTTTGGTGATAACTAGAAACCAATTTGTGCCAGAGCCTATATAAATACTTTAAAATCTTCAAGGAGTTAAGTGGTAAAAATTAAATATGAATCACAGACTCTTGGTTAAGCAGTGAACTTTGATTTATATAGGTCATAACATCTAGATGCAGAGTACTTTAAAAAAAAAAAAAACAGCAATTAAACCCAAAATAGATAAAAATGTGCCTCAAAATTGCCAAAGTCATTATTACCACCTCTGAGAAGACTATGAAATCTCAGAAAATGCAGATTTTTTTTTTTTTTATAAATAAGATCTCAGTCCTTAAAAGTTCATTATTACTTTAAGGAAGACAAAAAAGGATTTATAAATTAAAGTTCATAGGACTAAAAGCTCAACAGTGAATAGCTGACAAACTTCGACCATTTTACTCTAATGTCTTAGTGGGTGTACCAACACCCTTAAAACCCAAGCAATGAGCCTCAACTTTCTCTCTACAAGGATTTCTTTATCATACCCATGACCCAATTCCACATTTTTGGTGATTTCCTAGCAAATTAACTTCATTTATAAAGTACTGATAAATTAATTTCCCGTTTTTTTCTTTATAAATCAAAGGCATCTAATTACCCACTAGAGTTCCCGAGAAGAGTAAGATAACCAGCCAGGTAAGGCTCTTGAATTCACTAGAAAGAGGGAACCCGACGAAGCTCCGTGCCCTTTCCCTGCTGGGACAGCAGCCCTACCTCACTCTGAGGGCAACTGGGTGTGTGTGGGCCCCCCCGTAGCAAAGGGAGGAATCAAGTTTTTAGCTAAATATAAGTGCAAAGGCAAAGGATCCTGAAGTTATTCCCTTGTCTTTATTTTTTTTTATTCCCTTGTCTTTGTCTCCTGAAAAAATAGTCTAATACAATAGAATATACATAATTATTTATGACAATTGTTTATATTACTATATTAGCATAATTTATATAGATTGTATTACTGTTATTCACATGCTATGAAAGAATGTGGTGGCCGGTGAACCTCACTCTACTCTGCTTCAAATCAGGGGTGGGCAAACCACGGCAGACAGACCATGTCTAGCCCGCCACATGTTTTTGTACAGCCCATGAGCTCAGAATGGCTAAAAATTAAATCACAAGAACAGTACACTTCATGGCATATAAAAACAGTGTTCATGAATGAAGTTCTATTGTAACACTGCTGCATTCATTTGTTACAGATTAACTACGGCAGCTTTCTTGCTGTTAAAGTGAGTTAAGTAGTTGCTAGAGAAACTACATGGCCCATGAGCCTAAAATATTTACTACCTGGCCTTTACAGAAAAGGCGTGGTTGAAATTATGTTCTGAAGCCATCATCCTATGGCAAAGGAATATTTTCAAAGTGTGGACCTAAGGACCGCTGCATGAGAATCACATCAACTACTGGTTAGGATGCATATTCCTAGGCCCCACCTCAGACATAATAATCAGGATCTCCGGGGGTAAAGGCCTGGAATTTTTATTTCTAGCAAGTATCTCTGCAAAAGGAATTTAAGATAATATTAAGGGGCACCTGGGTGGCTCAGGTGGTTAAGTGTCCGGACTCCTGATTTCAGCTCAGGTCTAGATCTCAGGGTCATGAGTTCAAGCCCTGTGCTGGGCGTGGAGCCTACTTAAAAAAATAAGAAGATGGGCTCCTGGGTGGCTCAGTCAATTAAGCATCTGACTCCTGATCTCAGCTCAGGTCTTGATCTCAGGGTTGTGAGTTCAAGCCCCACAAAAACAAACGAACAAACAAAAAGACGTAATCCAGTATGAAAACAAGTTTCACTTCATTTACATTTTGGATCATCTTTATCTGAAAGTTTAAACCAGGTAGTTGAAACTCTGTAAAACATTGAATACTTCTCCAGTTTTTAGCAAGAATCATGTGAAATGATGTACAACCTCTAACCCTGAAAGAGTTCTGTCCCCTAAACACGACATATGTGACAGTGCAAATTAAAGGCTATTGAAGATTTGTGTCCATCTGACATTCATCAAAAATGCACTACTTTAAATGAACAGATATTTAAATAAATCAAGTGGGCTGGAGTGAAACCTATCAAATTCATGGGGCATGGTTACCTCAGTGGGGAAGGAAGGGCCCCAAGGAAGATTCAACTTTATAATCCTCACCCTGCTTTTTTTTTGATAGAAGAAAGTATGACCAATTTGGGGTGGTAATGATATAAATTTGTTCTTTGTAATTTTCTATATGACTGCAATTTATTTATTCATTTATTATTATTTTTGAGAGGGAGGGAAGGAGGGAGAGAGCATGAGGAAGGGGGGAGGGGGAGGGAGAGAGAATCTCAAGCAGGATCCATACCCAGCACAGAGCCCCACGCAGGGCTCAATCTCACAACCCTGAGATCATGACCTGAGCCGAAATCAAGAGCTGGACACTTAACCAACTAAAAACTAAACCACCCAGGCGGTGCCCCAGTATATGATTGAAATTTCTAAAAATAAAAATTATTTGGAATAGAAGAAAATTAACTACAACAAATGGCTGTCAACACAAACCCCCCCTCCAGGCTCTGGCCTGCACCTGCTGTTCACATGGGAGCCAGACTCACACCTGATTTGGTAAGAGAACTTGGCAAGGACACCAGAGCGGCACAAGGGCTAAATTAGTGAAATTCTTAATTATAAATTTTGATTTCAAATTTGTATGTAACTTGCAAAGCTGACAGTACTCTCCCGGATTTTGTTTTTACCAGTACTTCCTCAAAACTTCAAGCAAGCTCACCTCATAGTCTCTCTCTTCCAGTCGAGGAAGGCTGGTGCTTCCCATGCTCGCTCTATCTGCCACAGAAATGTTTACTAGTTCAACAGAAGCAACATGCTCTACCTGAAGAGTCCTCTCCTGTGTTACCCACAAACTCAAAGACCTAAGGAATCAAGAAGATCTGCTGCTATGCATAGGCCTGTGATGCTGAAACTATTCTGGGACAAAGGCAGAAGACCAGCAGTTGCATGTGAATTTCAAAAGGGTCCCTTGGGCTGAGACTTTGAGAAGGCACGGTGGGGGGGAGAAGCTGGCCAAACTGTCCGTGCCCTAGTAGAGGTAGTTAAAACTGGGTCAGTGCGAAGAGCAAGAATGGCAAGTGGCAAGGGGAGCTGGGAGGGCCGTGGGTGTAGGTGACGTTGTGTGGCCGGTAGGGCCATGGCCTCGGCACCCACCCTCCACCCCCTTCCCTGCAACAGGTGGAATCCGGAGCTCTTCCATCAGCTACTGCCCGCCGGAAGGGGTACCAACGAACACAAATAGGACTCCTCCCCCCATCACTCAGATTCAGAGGCTTGCACACTCCTTTTTGTACTTTCTTTAATTTACAGTTTTTAAAATTATGACCATTTTAGAGAATCTGAAAAAAAACTTTAATATGTAAGTGAAAAAGTTCTCATGATTTATGAAAGCCGGAAAATAGAGTATATAGCCCTTTTCTAAGATGCCTTACAGAAGAAATAAAAAAAAGAACTACAAATCTCACATTCTTTGGACTATTCTTCCTTTACCCCTCCAACTAAGAAAAGGGATAGCCCTGAAGGTATTTTCTAAACCTACAGAACTGTAGAACATTCTACTCTAAGGATGGAAGCAAACTGTTAACAAATAATACTGGGCACTGTAGATACTCAACAAATACCTGTCCTGACATAACTTCCCCATCTCTCCCTAGCCCTACCCCCTTCCCTTCCCTCTCTCCCCTCCCCCCACCTCTGTCTCTCCTGGACACACACTCCACACACACCTAGCTTTAAATCCAGCTAGCAACACCAAACACAAGCAATTAAAGTTAACCTGGCAACTGTCTCCTCAAAAGCAGAAATTGTTTCAAACCCAGTTTTAACTATCTCTACTACGTTATACTAAGGAAGATTTGGAAAGAAGTACATTTTAAAGATTCTAAGAGAGTACTTTATTCCCATAGCAAAGAAGCTGTGGTTCCTTTGGAAACGCCAAGGGAAGAGGAGCCTTGGTCTGTGCTCAGTGCCTCTCCAAGGATCTGCATGCACACACAGCATTCTCGGAGGGTCCTCCGAGGGTACTTTCACAAGCACTGGCCTGGGTTCCTGCACACGTCACACACTATAAAGCCAGCACTGCCGACCTATACATTCAGGGCTGGACACGGCAGGCATTCACCAGCACAATGCAAGTCACCAAGTCAAGGCAGCATCGAGTGGCCCCAGAGGTAGGATTCACCCAAAACCCTTAAAAGACTTTTAGGGAGGGGCATCTGGCTGGCTCAGTCGGAAGAGCATGCAGCTCTTAATGCAAGGGTTGTGAGTTCAAGCTCAATGTTGGGTGTAAAGATTACTAAAAAATAAAAAAAAAAAAAAAAAAAAAGATTACTAAAAAATAAATAAACTTGAAAAAAATTTTTTTTTCTTTTCAAAAAAAATCCCTTAAAAAAGGTAAGACTTCTAGGTAACTAGACACTTTTATTCTTCACTTTGTATATTTAAATTTTCCTATAACTACACATCTGTTTTAAAAAAAAAAGGGAAGGATTTTCTTGGGTATTTGTCAACCAAATAGAGTGGAAAAACCATCTCTGGCCTTTGGGTGGTATGTTGGTCCAACCCACACAATTAAACTTATAAATATATATAAATACACTGGTACACAAAGGACCAGGGATCAGACCACCTAGGTGACATTCATTCATTCACACTGTGGTTATCCAAACATACTGTGATATCCAAACATACTGAGGTTCAACAACAAACACAGTGGATTATAAATTCAAGGCTGACACCACTGGAAGAATGTAAATTGGTACCAACCACTTAGGAAATGAGGCATCACCCAGTAAAGCTGGAGATAAACACACCTGAAGGCCCCGTTCATAACTGCCCCGGACCAGAAACGACCCAGCTGTCCGCCAACAGATGACAGGTAACTTGTGCTATGTTCATACAAAAATGAACTAATTACAGTCACAGATAACAACACAAATGAATCTTTAAAAAAATACCATGCTGCAAGAATTTTAAAAAACTGTGTCTGTATGTATATTCCTATATACACACATGTATATATATACCCACGCATGATGTTGACCCCTCAAAAAAAGTATTTAAAAGAATACCTACTTTGATTCCATTTACATAAAAATGAAAACAGACAAAACGAAACTTCTTTAGACATTAATATTTAGGGGAGAGAAACTAGCAACAAGAAAGGAAGTGATTTCCACAAAAATGAGGCTAGGTTACTTCTGGGGTGAGGGGAGAGGTTGTTATTGGCAAAGTACGGGAGGAAGGTGCTTCTTGACCTTCGAGATGGTTACAGCTGGGTGTTCTTAAAAAAAAATCAGTAATTTACCCATTTGTTTCGTATGCTTTTCTGTGTGTTATAATTCACAAAAAGGTTAAGTAAACAAAATGTTGATGTCCAAGAATTCAGAAACATTACAATTCTGGCCAATGTGGGGAAAGAACACTCCCTCTCTAAATGTCACTATTAGCCTATCAGTTTCATCGGTTTTCAGGGACCTTATTTGCCTTCTACCCCAATATCCAGCACTGGACCTTCAGCATGGCAAAAGTCCTCTAATATATAAACTCCTGATGTGAATTCTGTTTGAACTCACGTGTCTCCTGAAACTACTGATCTCAACTGTGCCCACATTAACACTTCCCTTTGTTTCCCAGTGAAGCTTTCATAAATAACTAAAACTACTACCTTAAATGTTCACCTGTAAGTTTATACCCAGGGGCTGTTGCTTTGGCAACTCTCCCTGCCTTCCGCTCCCTTTTATGCTTCCTTATAGGGTGGATACACTAGTAGTCCTAGATATTTTTTTTAATGGAAAAGTTTTCATTTTCATCTGAGAGTAACACCTAGGATCTTAATGATTTAAATGCTTCGAGGCTGTTTAAGTAGGGATCATTTGCCCATCGTCCTGAGAAATACTACCATGCTACAGAGGTAATGAACCTTTACAACCAGCTGTACTTAAAACACATGCTACCTCTTGTGGACAGAAGCCCAAACTCTATGAACAGGACTGGTTAATTTTATAATAATTCATTTCAATTAAAAAATCACTTTGCGCACTTATAAAAATGCTTAGAAAAGTCTAAGAGGTTATACACAAATCAATAAAGATATACACAGCAGTTACTTTTGGGAAAGATACTAAAAAGAAGGCTTTAACCTTATCTGTAAAATTCTAAGTTTTACAAAGAGAATTATTAATGAATTTCTGGTGACAGTGAGAAAAAGCATTTTCAATCCACCTTGCCTTAAAATCCCAAATGCAAAGGAATTTACCAAACACAAATTCCTCCCTATAGACCATCATTTAAAAATGTTAAGGTTTTCATGCTATAGTTTTAAAGGATTGCCTGGGTTTACACACCTGAGCAGTATTTTTTTATATGAATACACATTTATGCCATTCTATTAAGGAATATTACAGAAATCATACCTGCATTCAACCAATATGACAGATTTCAGATGAGAACTCAGCATAGACACGTTTGACACTGACGTTAAAACGACTTGGAATGAAGGAAACCGTCTCCTGTTTTATGGGGGAAAGCCAAAAATACCAAGCAACTACCTTCTCCTCCCCCAAGCGTCAGAAGATGAGTCAGAGCTGGAGGCAGGAATAGGGCCCATGTGTCAAAGCCGCCTGTGCAGGGCGCCTTCCTACCTCCACCCGACAACCCTCCCCCCCCCCCCCCCACCCCAGGTCAGGGTCCCTGCCTCAGCCGGTCCCTGACGGGAATTCTCAGGTGTCCCTGGTGAAGAAGAGGCAGTTATTCATTCCGGGGTGCCTCATTCTCTGCATTTCTTAAAAGGAGCCCAAGAAGGGGAGCCTTTATGAATCCACCACAACTAACAATCACCAAATGCAGCTCAAGGGAGTGGAGCCTCCAGACACACTCACGCAACTTTGTTCCCCTCATCTTAAACAACAGGAAACATGTAGGGAGCAGCTGTGACTTGTCCAGTATCACTTAACTCTTACACAGCGGAGCCTCAACCACGCTGACACCCGGCCCCAGCCTCTCTGACTTTTAACTGCTCTGTACAATCTCAGGGAGGATGCTCCAACATTCCATTTTCCTTCTGTGTAGCTTAATGGACTAGGAATTCCAGGAAACTCAGGGTTAAATATCTTGGTCCATATTCCTTTAAGATTAGTAAAGAATCAGGACTTGGTTCTTTGCTTCTGTTTTTACATCTGTAAAACGAGATGCAATGCTCTCTACCTACCCCTCCTAATAAAACTACAATGAACGGTTATAACACATGCCAAATGCCTTGAGGTCCTGCTGGATGAAAAGTACAAGGTAGTTGTGTTGTTGTTTTTGTTTTGTTTTTTGTTTTAAATCCCTACACCGTAGAACTGCACTTGTAAGTCACTCCTCCTTCCCTCGCCTCTGGGATGCCCAGTTACCATAACACTGGCTGGTACCAATGGCAACATCCACCTAAATAAAATATAGTTATACAATCCACTAAGGCAGCTCCAGCAGGCGACTCCTCTCACACACAAACAACTCAACTTCGCTTTGAAGAGAGGGTACTTAGGAGAAATAAAAAGAGACGTTAGCACTGTGCACCCCAATCTACCACCGCAGAGAAACACTCAAGTTGAATACTTGGCATTGCTGAAAGTCAAGTTGCTTCTATCAATGCACCAGAAACCTATGGAAGAAGCAAAGGGCCGCCGACAGCTCCAGAGGCTCGGAGCGGGTGGATGCTGACGGCGGGTGAGGAGCTGGACAGACCATGGCGCGGCCGGAGTGCAGAGGGTCAGGAAGGAGGAGGAGAGGAGGGGAGCCCACAGGACGCCGGCTAAGGAGCCCGAGGGCCGGGACGCGGGGCCGGGGCGTCGGCCGCACCGGGGCGCAGCCGGGGGGCGCGCGCCCAGAGCCGGCGAGGAGGGGGCGCTGCGGAGGGCCCCGGGCCTCGCCCCTCCCGGCCGCCCAGAGGATGCGAGAACCGCCCGAGAGCAGGTGTGGGGGCCGGCACAAAGTTTCCAGAAACGAGGGTCGCGCGGGGCCCCGGCCGCCGGGTTCCGCCAGCCCCCGCCGGGGTCGCGTCAGAGCCAAGTCCCGCCCGCCCCCCGGCCCTTGCCCGGGCCCGCGGCCCCCTACCGGCTCGGCCCCGCGGCGGCTGGCACTCCGTCCTCCTGCGCGGCTCCCGGCTTCTGCGGGCTACCCGCCGCGCGCGCCCCTCCTTCTCCCCTCCGCCCGCGCCCGGGGCGGGCCGCGCGCACGCTCCCTGCGCCCCGCCGCCCTCTCCCGAGGGGGGGGCGGGCCGCTCGGGGCGGGGGAGGGGCCTCCGCGCGAGAGGCTCGCGGCGGGCGGGGGGGAAGCCGGCGGGGGACGCGCGGAGCGGCGGGCGGCGCGCGTGCGCATTGCGCCGTCCGCCGCCCAGCGGAGCTGCGGGGCGCGCACCCCCGCTGTCCTGGATGCCCCTCGGGTCGGGCGTTCCCTGGAGTCTCCTGTGTTTCACAACCTACGACCCCTCTGGTCGCCACTTCGGGGTTGGGGCGGGGGAGCAGGGGTGGTGTACTGGGGTACTTTCTGGTTGCGAGAGGGTTAAAGGCAAGGCAACAACACAAATATAAAAGGTGTGAAGACTGCAGTAAGTGACTAATCACCGCCTCTCACCCCACCCCCACCTTGTATCCAGCACGAGAGAGCCCAGGAATTGGGACCGAAGAGTGAAGGGAAAATACATCTCATGGCAACTACTGGATGAATTTTGCTTGGGCAGGTACAGGCAGTTTCTAGTAACTCTGGGAGGCTATTTTGTCCGAGACTCAAAAGTAGCTACAGATAGGTCATCTCCTGCCGGCCCTGAGACCGCCAACCCACCATCCTACACCGCAGGTGCCATCGGACTCTCAAAACCCCAGATCCACAAACCGTGCCTCCCAGGTAGAGCTGTAGGGTGTCCGAAGCCCAGGCTGAACACATGGATTCGTGGAGGGCTTATTTGCTGCGTCACTGTGAGGGTCTTTTTAAATTTAGGTTTGCCCATCTGTAACATGAGTAGATGCGAATGGACTTTCTCAGCACAACCTGCCCTGGCAGGTGAGGGGAGGTATAAAGGACTTCCTCAAGGCTCTGCAGTGAGTCACACACCCGAGTCCTGACCACGCCCAGCCCCTTTACTCACCAGCCCCAGCTCCTCACCGTTGTAAATCGTTGGCGTCAGAACTGCTGAACAAACGAGTAGTCCTAGGTTTGGGGGGAGGGGTTGGGGAGGGAGGTTAAAAACAAAACAACAACAAAACAACACAAAAAAACACGCGCTTTGGGTTTACATCTCCCCGGCATCTTCAACCAAAAGCTTCGAGGCTTTTTCATGCTCTTCCTGATCTCTGACTGGATTCAGAGTCATCCCGTGGGTGCAGGAATGTCTAAAAGTTCTGTTTCCCAGACAAAAATATATCATGAAGGCATTTTAGTGATAATCTTAGGGGAGTTAAAAAGGCCTGGGCTGGAGAGATTTATTTTTGCCTTCATTAAAGAGAGAGTTAAAGCTTTAAAATTCGGCAAAATTAATCTCTCCGGCAAGAGAACAAAACAGAATCTGATTGAAGAAAAAACACTAGGAGTTCAAATCTTGCCTGGGAAAGGCATTTTTCCGGCACTAAATTGCTCCACCACCAATTCATCTAGTGACTTATTTTGACATGCGAACACCAAAATAGCAAAATCTCTAATAGAAACGATTGTATGCAGCTTCTTCCCCCCGCCCCACAGACCTTCCTTCAGTCAATTCAATGACTCAGCAACACAAATAGATACATCCCTCTTCAGATTCAAGCTTGTTTGTTACTTACACAAGGCAGGTTTCCAGTACAGCTCTAGTTAGCTGGGCATTTTCACGGATTATAGGAACTAAATCTACCCTAAAGAATCATATCCTCATCAGTGAAAAGGAGGGAGGAGGGCTAAAACAGAGTTTGTGTTGAGTGTGATGTATGTGCAAAGATCTAGAGATTAAGGAAAGGTAGGAAGAAGTGCTAAAGTCAGTAAGACCATTTAGTGACTATATATATACATATATATATATATGCCTGTGGGCAGGGAGGTGCTTTACACCTTTAAGTGCAGGCTGACCTGTGCCTCTACAAAAATGCAGTTTGAAGGTGTTATCTTCTAGATCAGACTGTCCAGTACTGAACTTGATGTGATAGAAATGTTCTATATCTGCACTGTCCCACACAGTAGCCACTAGCCCCATGTGGCGTCTGAGCACTTGAAATGTGGCTCTAGTGTGCCTGAGACACTGGATTTTTTATTTAATTAATTTTAATAAATTTAAATAGCCACATGAGGCTAGTGACTGCCTTACTGGACAGCACATTACTAGACTGTACATAGATATTTTTATAACAACTATTTCAGATGTAGATACATCTTAGAGGCCATCTGCTACAGAAGTACGCCTTGTCTGTGCCCAGGGAAGGGGTGGTTCATCCCCACTATGTCTAAATAAGCAGTGCTTGAGAGCAGTACAGCTTCTGTGCAGAATGAGAGTTGATCTGATTAGATGCATTAAGTACAGAGTGGAAACTTCTACTCTGCTTGGCTTCTGAAGTCTGCTTTTCCAAAAATATTCTCCTTAATTGCTTGGGCAATGACTTAGATTAGACTAATCAGACCTTTATGAGTCCCTTAGAAAGAACAGTTGCATCTCCCATTCGTATCATTGCCTCTGGTTAACAAATTGGCAACAGCTTTGATGTATCTGTCAGCATTGGGGAACAGCTGTGCTCAGGGCTCCCCTGACCTACAGAGGTCTATAGAAGTCTGATTTCTGGGTACCATGAGGTCCCAAGGCTCACAGATGTTTCGAACACCTGCTTGCTAATGCTCCTAATTCCAGAGTATATGCCATTGATAGTTACAAAAATGCAAACCCCCTAAAGAAGTAAATCTTTATTGTCCTTTGACATCTTGGAGAAGAACAGTGGACACCAGGTGTCTGGGAGGAAACTCATAAATGTGGAAAAGATAAAAGAACTAGGAGGACAATAGTCCCAGAACACATTTTATCAGGATGCCTGGGTGGCTCAGTTGGTTGGGCGTCTGCCTTTGGCTCACTCAGGTCATGATCCCAGGGTGCTGGGATCGAGTCTGGCATCGGGCTCCCCGTTTGGCGGGGAGTCTGCTTTTCCCTCTGCCACTCCCCCTGCTTGTGCTGTCTCTGTCAAATAAATAAATAGAATTTAAAACACACACACATTTTATCTACTACAGAAATTTGCTGAAGTCTTGTGCTGTTTTATAAGATGTAAGATAGCACCTTATATGATTATCATAAGGATTAACTAATTTTATTACATGTAGAATATTCCAAACTTCTATTTTTAGAGTTTTAATCATTCTCATAAAATATTATTTTTCCAGGGACTCCTGGGTGGCTCAGATGGTTAAGCGTCTGCCTTCGGCTCAGGTCATGATCTCAGGGTCCTGGGATCGAGTCCCACATCGGGCTCCTTGCTTAGCAAGGAGCCTGCTTCTCCCTCTGCCTGCCACTCCCCCTGCTTGTGCTCTCCCTCTCTCTCTCTCTCTGGCAAATAAATAAATAAAATCTCTTTAAAAAAATATTATTTTTCCATTAATAAGCAAATGTCACATTGCCAAAAAAGAGAGAAAGCATCACCCATAATTTTACTACTTTACGAAAACAGCAATTCGCAACTTTTCTTTCTGGTCTTTTCTCTATACATGATTTTTTAGTTTTATTTATACAGTTACAATAGTGTATACACAGTTTTGTGGCCTGACTTCAAGTTTCTTGAGCTAGGCATTATATAAGGGAAGATTACAACATACCTATGACAACTAGGTCACTTCATATCTGTGTCTGAAGCTTTCTGCCCTTAATTCAGCCCTGGGGCTGTGACAATGATGCACAGTGATGAGAATTCCAAAGAAACATCCTTGAAAAAGGCACATCTACCTGTTTTAACATTTGCTCTGTGTCTTTTAGATCTTACTGTCCCTCTGTGAGACTTTAGCATAGTATGAATTGTGTGGTACAGGAAAATCAAGCGCTGTTCATACCTGGCTGGAGTTAAATGAAAATATCAAAGGTTCGATGGGAAGGAAATGAAAGGAGGTGCCAGGTGTGTTACCCCACTTCGTTTTCATCACACTAAGTCAGGTAGGTATTATCAACCACACGTTAGCCGTGAGGGGCTGAGAAACTTGCCCAGGGTTGCATTATTATTAAGTAGCAGAACAAGAATTAGCACTCAGGTCTTTCTAATACACTGGGGCAGGTAACAAGAAAGCATATAAATGTTATTAAAAAGGAAAAGAGAGGGGTTTTAACAAATTTTTTTAAAGATTTATTTATTTATTTGAGAGCGCACACACACGAGTGGGGGAGGGGCAGAGGGAGAGGGGGAGAGAAAATCTCCAGCAGACTCTCTGCTGGGCATGGAGACTGACGCGGGGCTCCATCTCAGGGCCCTGAGATCATGACCTGAACCGAAATTAAGAGTCACACTCTTAACTGACTGGGCCACCCAGGCACCCCAAGGGGTTTAAAAATCTTTTTTACAACCAGAATATATGCATGTATTTCTTGAAAAAAAAAAAAAGTTTTGTTTTTTTTTTTAAGATTTATTTGACACAGAGAGAGAGAGAGCACAGACAGGGGAAGCAGCAGAGGGAGAGGGAGAAGCAGGTTCCCCAGTGAGCAGGGAGCCCAACTCGGGGCTTGATCCCGGGACTCCAGGATCATGACCTGAGCTGAAGGCAGATGCTTAACCAACTGAGCCACCCAGGCGCCCCGAAAAAAAAAAAAGTTTTTAAAGAAACCTTTAAGGAAGAGTAAATGAAGAAGTAAGATACTTCTCCCCGAGTGAGTTAATCACCTCTGGTAGTAACAATACCAGAATTGGTAAGAGATACACTTTTTTTTTTTTTAAAGATTTTATTTATTTATTTGAGAGAGAGAGAATGAGAGAGAGCACATGAGAGGGGGGAGGGTCAGAGGGAGAAGCAGACTCCCCGCCGAGCAGGGAGCCCGATGCGGGACTCGATCCAGGGACTCCAGGATCATGACCTGAGCCGAAGGCAGTCGCTTAATCAACTGAGCCACCCAGGTGCCCGAGATACACTTTTTTTTAAGATACTTAATTTTATTATTATTATTATGTTAAATTAGCCAGCATATAGTACATCATTAGTTTTTTAGAATTTTTCTTTAAAGATTTTATTTGACAGAAACACAACGAGAGAGGGAACACAAGCAGAAGGAGTAGGAGAGGGAGAAGCAGGCTCCCCGCTGAGCAGGGAACCCGATGCGGGGCTCGATCCCAGGACCCTGAGCTCATGACCTGAGCCGAAGGCAGACACTTAACAACTGAGCCACCCAGGCGCCCCACATCATTAGTTTTTGATGTAGTGTTCAATGATTCATCAGTTGTGTATAACACCCAGTGCTCATCCCCACTTGTGCCCTCAATACCCATCACCTGGTTACCCCATCCCTGCACACCGCCCCCCACCCTGCTGTAACCCTGTTTGGTTCCCGGAGTCCAGAGTCTCTCATGGTTTGTCTTCCTCTCCGATTTCTTCCCAGTTTTCCCTCCCTTTCCCTGTGGTCCTCCACGCTATTCCTTATGTTCCACATATGAGTGAAACCATATGATAATTGTCTTTCTCTGCTTGACTTATTTCACTTATTATCACTTAGCATAATCCCCTCCAGTTCCACCAATGTCGATGCAAATGGTGGGTATTCATCCTTTCTGATGGCTGAGTAATATTCCATTGTATACATGAACCACATCTTCTTTATCCATTTGTCTGTTGAAGGGCATCTCGTCTCCTTCCACAGTTTGGCTATCATGGACATTGCTGCTATGAACATTAGGGAGCATGTGACATCCTGGGTAATTAATGCCACTTTGCATAATCTACTATAACATCAAAAACAAAAAACCTGATCCCACTCAAGGGGAGTAAATGTCCATGTCAACTCAAGAGCCTGAAGACTTCCCCTCTAGTTATGAATTGCTACTTAAGTTGAGCCTTTGACTTTGTAAATGAAAGAGTGGAATATGAATGGGGCAGGGGTAGCAGAGGTTCCCAGATAGGTTAAAAGGCGACATCTAACCTACTATGTTGTTCACCAGCTCTCTACTTTGCCAAATAGTAGCAAATCTGTGTTACAGGAAGTTGGAAGCCTCAAATAATTCTTCGCCAGACCTAAGATTACACACTGTAGTTGCAAACATATCTTGACTGCAAAGTGTATCCCTAGAGCCTTGGAGCAACGTGTGGTTACATCCTGGATGCTAATCTGGGGTATCCCCTTTCACCAGAGAGCCTCTAAGCTCCAACGCCTATATCCACCCCATCTTGCCACATCTGCTGGAAATCCATGACTTGCTTTTATCCCTCTCCTAGTTTCCATGGAGACCCAACAGTTTACTTTTTTCCCCCAACTCTCAGCCATGGTTATTTTTAACTGTAAAACTCTGAGCCAGGTCACAGCTGGGATCTGGAAGATGTAATGACGTCTATAGCCACCCTTCTCTCCCACAGACGCCTTCTTTTCTGCAGTTGCTGGGGGCGGAGGCACTCCTGGGAGATTTTGCTCTCAAAAGCATTTTGCTTTGCATTGTGAAGTTAAACCTATGCTGACTTCGATCTGACAGGTGTCCTGAATCTGAAACCGTGCACGCCCGAAACAAGGCAAAGATTTTCGTGGGGTGGGGGAGGAGGGCTGCCAGGTACGCTTGACGTTGCTGTCACGAATCTGTGGCTAGAGCTTAGGTAAAATACCCTCTGGTAAAAATAAATCAAAGTGCTCTCCTCTGGGGAAAAAAAATAAGGGCTCTGGCTCCTGCCCCCAGTAGAGTGGCTTTTTTTTTTTTTTGCTGCGGCCTGTCCTTGGTTAAAAAGAGGCTTCTAACAGGATACTGTATGGAAGAACCATTCTACCTCTCCAGGGCGGACAGCAAATTCCCATGGGGTCAGGGTGGGAACCCTGCTGCCCCCTCCTTCTCTACGGAGAGTTCAGATCAGTCCACCCACCCCTCAGGCCCCTGGTACTTGGGAGCTAGTGTCTTCATGGCATTTCTGAACTCTTCACTCCTTTTCAATATTTCTGGGATGTGGGGGGGGAAGCTATTAAATAACCCTGGAAATTGCCCTTCTCATCTTAGACAACATCCTAAGATTGAAAATGGACATAAAACATAAGACACTTAGCTCCAGTTCAGTATGTTTTCTCACAGGGGACACTGATTGGGAACATTAAAAAATTAAGCACCAGGGCACCTGGGTGGCTAAGTCGGTTAGCGTCTGCCTTCGGCTCAGGTCACGATCCCAGGGTCCTGGGATCGAGTCCGCATCAGGCTCCCTACTCAGCAGGGAGTCTGCTTCTCCCTTTCCCTCTCTCTCCATGTCAAATAAATAAAATCTTTAAAATTAAGCTCCCCAGTGCAGGTTCCATTAATTTTTTATTTCTTAAAATAATACATTTTTATGTTTTTAAGGAATTCCCTAAATGAAGGGTGATCATAGGGGAAAATCCAAATCAGGAGTTATCTATTGTTTAATGGGAGAAAAGAGGTTAGGTCATTGCAAACAATTTCAGAAACAGAGTATATACTTGGCAGACAGCTCTCCAAGGAGAAGAGAGACGCATTACAAGTGTCATGACTTGGAACTTGGCTGTCAGTTCACTGAAGAAGGGTGATGACAGCATTTCAGCATTTTTACTTTGATTAATAAAGTGCTGGTTTGTTAAAACAACTATGAGGTCTCCTCCTTTCCACACTTCCTAAGATGCTACTTCTGTTCAACAGAACTCTAGACCAAGGCAGGATTATTAGCAGGCTTCCACGGAAGACCTCAGGGTAAACCAGAGCAAGCCGGAAAAAAAAGTGTTGCTTGGTTAAGAATGATTAATTCAACCAAATAATTAGTGTGGTGCCACAGAAATCCACCTCCTGTGCTCCAAAGTAGAAAATAAGTGGCTCAGACTTAATTATCCAGCCCTGAAAGACATCTAACAAGTCTGGGCCGGCAAAGGTTAACTATAGGGCTTGCAAAGACAAAGGGAGGTACATCTATTAAATAAAAAAAAAAAAAAATTTTTTTTTGTAGCTCTCAGTTTTGGGTTTTAAACCTTTTAATGGTCACTTTCCGGATTCTTATCTCAACTTCCTCATTATTCCTGCTCCTAACAGGGAAGAGGGCCCAGTACACAATACGTAACAAGCAAGTAACTCATCGTGACAGACACTTTTAATGTCAGATGTTAGGACAATCACGCTTCCCTTAAATACCTGTCTCTTGACTAGTAAGCCTGGTCAAATCAAAGAGCAGTCGATACTCTTACCATGGCGCATCTCAACTGACAGAAGCCAAGGCAACAGGCAAAACTGAACAGAAAAAGAACTCCCTTCCATTAGATTTACAAACTGGCTTCTCAAATGATTCACCTGTCCCCGCCTCCCAGCCCCCAACTCCTCAAAAGCAGCAAACTTAAGTTCTGGTGCATACTACGCGGATGGGCTACTTAGGTTTCAAAATATTCACTAAATGCTCATTTACTGTTCTCGCAAATTAAGTGCCTATGTCGGCATGCCCATGACTATCCTATCCAGGCTGCTCTGACCCTGTTTCCAATCAGAGATCCGGCTCCATCTCACATCACACTCAGAAGAGGTGGTTATTGTGGCTGATTGAGAAATTCTTTGTCTTAGTTCCTACACAAGGCTACAGGCATGGCTGTGTCCCTTTCTGGCAGGTCAGGGAGAAGTTAACCACAGCTGGCTAAGCATACTAGGAAGGAAAGCAAAAACTTCCAGATCAGTACTTCCTGAAACAAACTTTAATTTTTAGAAATTCAGACAAATGATGGGGCGCCTCGGTGGCTCAGTTGTTAAGCGTCTGCCTCCAGCTCAGGTCATGATCCCAGGGTCCTGGGATCGAGCCCCACATCGGGCTCCTTGCTCCGCGGGAAGCCTGCTTCTCCCTCTCCCACTCCCCCTGCTTGTGTTCCCTCTCTCGCTGTCTCTCTGTCAAATAATTAAATAAAATCTTAAAAAAAAAATTCAGACAAATGAAAAACCAGGTACATAGGAGCTGTGGAAAGGCTTCTTGCGTTAACAGTAATAGAGCGTCTATCTAGAAGGTACCCACAAAGACATCCTTAAAAATGGATGGGCAGTATTCCAGGGTACTATTTAGAACACAGCACCACTCTCCTACCCAGAGATAAGTGGAAGAGTGTTACGGACGAGTTTTTCCAAGCTTCTCTCTACAATTTGGGTCTCTGATTCTTTACACTGGACATTTTAGTTCTCTTATTACATAGCTACAGAGTTCCTAAAGCTAGAGTGACTTACCAACTGGAATTTTGTTGTTGTTGATGAATGTCATTGGTCTTCTCCCCTTTCTGGCTGACCACAAGCTGGTTTCATGACTCAAAACTAGGAAGCTTGTTCTTAACCTCTCAGCAAGGACTGGTTAGTTAGCTGAGTTCAGATTTAAATGGGGGTGGGGGGGTGGGGAGGAGGAACGCAGGGGGTACTGTAAACAAGAAAAGGATGAAAACTGGAACCCGAAAAGAGATAAACCATGGAGTTAGTTGGTCTCAAGAGAGTCTAGATCTTTGAGCATGGAAAGGGTCATGACATGGGAAGAAATTTAATCTTTATTTCCCACCCCTGGCAGAAAAGGACATATCTAAAATTCCAGCAGAAACCTTTAACTTTAAATTGCAATAAAAATTCCTAACAGTAAAAAGTACTGATGTCACCAAGTTTGAGTAAATGCTCCCTCTTCAGAATGATATGGACTAAGAGAGACCTCGATCAGTGTAGTTGGTTTATAGCCAACTCTGTCTAGCAGCAAAGGGGAAGGATGGAATATAGTTTTAAGGCCTTTGCTAGCTCTGAATTTTGAGTAACAAGGGCCTCCTTTGGTGGTAAGAACATAGAAGGAAACAATGTATTTACACCAGCCAAGTCAAATATCACCAAGTGCGTTTCTATTATAAGTGCAAAAAGATGGCGACTCTGACTGAAGAGTAGCCCTTACCCAAAATATGGCTTGATCTTTGAGAAACCTACCAGGGATTCTAGGTCATAAATTTTGTACAGTTGGGCTTACCACAATAATAACCCTACTTCCTAAAATCTAATCATTTGAAATTACAGCCTGATTTTTCTATCACTATTTTCAACCATGCCATTTTCCTCATCAAATCTAGATCCCTCCCCCACCCCATCAGTTTTTTCAGAGTTTGACTGGTCCCAAGGTTTCTATCACTGTCCTCCCATCCTCCCACTCCTAACTACCCCAGCTGCCCCTTTTGTCCTCGCCAACTAAACCTCTTGGCATCATTTTCCTCACTCCCACTGCTGCCTCCACATCATCCTCCACCCACTATGTCTGCAACAGTCTCCCACTTCCATCTGCCACTTTCTCTCTCTCCTCTCAATCCTCTCATTGCCTCAAGAGCTCACCTCTCCCAGGGAGCCTTCCTTAATCAAGACTAAGGACTCTTGGGACTATAAGGAGACACCACCTAACCTTGGTGTCTAATGCATCCCCAATTTTTAGAACAGGAATTACCTTTCAGGAACAAGAGGAAATCCCTTTACAACCAAGTAGGGGTGATGGTGGTGGCAGAGCACATTTTCTAAGAGGTATGACAATGCAAAGACAAGACAGCATTTCCACAAGTCACCCTTTCTCAAGATTGAAGTCTTTTATTCTAATTCCCTCAGATCCTAAGAGTTTCCTTTTCATGTGCAACCCCCAGGTAAGCATGCATATTTACATGAGTCAAAAAGTTTGAGCAAATACTTCCAACAAAGCATATAATATTTTACTTAGATATGTTGAATGCTGAAAGAATTGAAGAATCATTCAGCTTCTGGAGGCAACTTGTGCAGATTCTGAAGTTACTTCTACATACAACTTTGCTTCTAACAGAAACGGGATAACCATGACTCCACGTTTGGCTTACTTTGTGGAAAGGTTTGAGGATCAAGTTTCAGATGTGGTGGGGTTACTCACCCTCATATCTAGTGAGTCCCATATATGAACTGCTTTACCTTTGTTTTAAAAGTTGCTTTTCTTGCAGGCTAGCCTGTCACCATTGAGAAATTAGGGTTCAGGTCTCAATCCAAGCAAAGCCGAGGTTAGCTGTGTCATCTCCATCCTCAGGGGCCTGGTATCCTGGGAAACCCAGGGTAAGAACAGGGTGACTCCAGGACACACATGTTAGCAGAGACAGTGCGGCGTGATGAGGCGGGCACTCAACACCCTAAGTGTGCTTTAGTTACTAGAATACTTGACACACCCACAAATTAGGTAGCAAAACATTTTAATCCATTAATTCTAAAAATAACAGACATTTTATATCCGGTGCCACTCCTCAAGAGTCTACTGCAGATTAGACAGTCAAGTACAAAGCCAGACATTAAAAGGGGAAGATGTAGTTTGGGACAAGACCATCACGGGGAGATTTTTCCTCCCATTTGCTCATAAACGTAAGTCATCAGCTTAAAAAAATCCTCAGAAGGAAAGAGAAAGCTTTCTCATGCTCTATAACCTTTCTCTTTATTTTAGATCTTTCTGTAATGTTTGAAGGCAAAACAGATAATCAGAAAACCAACTTCCCAAGTACAAAGATCTGAGCTGGACTCCCGGGACTACAGACTGCTTCAGTTCTATTTCTACCGACATTCTGATGTGAGGTACTATGGTTCTTGTTTTAGTTACAAGAGGTGTTGGGAATAGAGGCCCACTCACATTTAATAATAGCTTATCTAGCACATAACTTTGCAGCACAACACCAACAACAGGAGTGTTTTAAAGCAGGGTGGAAAAGAAAGTAGATATTAATACAACGTAAGGTTCCCTTTGTCCTTCCCCTCTTTTTACAATGAGAACTCAGCTCAGCAATGAAACTCTCCAGAATGCCCGTGCTGTCCTTTGGCCTACCACATTCCAAATTTGTGATTTCTGATCCGAAGCCCTCAGAGCCTCAGGCTTTAGTGATGTATCCTTCTCGGATGAGGAAATCATAGATTTTCCGGGTTTTGTTCACATCTATCTTGATGAGTGCTCTTGCCTGCGCCAGTCTCAAGCCTCCTTGCTTGTTACATTCGTTCAATAGAGCAGATTTGTATTCTAAATAGGCTCCTGGGACCAACCTCACCATCTGACAGAGCTGCAAGACACGGCAAATTTAATAAACATTAACATCTGTCATTCTCATAATTTAATCCAATAGGTATAGCCAAAATAAAATTTAAAAAGTGACATCAACCTCCAACTATTTATAGGAGCTGCTGGGTGGCTGGACCACATTCCATTTAGTCTCTTCCTTGGAGAGAATCCTCCCTCACTACAGACACTGAGGAAGAGAAAGCCAGAGTCTGATGTCTCTCCCAGCAGGCTCACCTGGGTCTGTCAAGGAGCACAAGTATGTGCCCTGAGGAGCAGCCTGGGTCCACATAGCTCTCGGCCCAGCACATTCCAACACAGCCAGTCGGGGAAGAGCCACAGGGCACAGTAGGGGCGGGGGTGCAGATACTTGGGTTTCCAAGTGTGAATCACATTATTTTTAGTATCGGCATAAAGTAGTCATCCCTGCTTTTGTGACTACATTTCCTACTTTGAAGGAGGAGGAGATACAGACCTTGCAAAGAGGCTACTTCAGCTGCTAAAAATCTAGAAAGCTGGCTCAGTCCCAGTTCACCTGCCATGGCACCCCAGGGCAATGAGCAGTATGAGGTCACTGCTTGTGGGTAAGGATAAAAACTGCTTGCAACTCCCGGCCATTCAATACTTGACTCAGAAAGGCCTGTGACCTTCTTCAGCAATACTGAAATAGAACATACATTCCTCTCTATTCCCAAACTAATCTTTACTGCTCCTGGGGGCTGAAATCAAAGACTAACAGCCCCCACTCCATGACTCCCCTTACTGTCTGACCTGAATTAATGACATGGAGTGGCAGATGGGGAGACTGATCTTGGGAACTGTAAAAGGAGCGCATGAGGAACAGAAGAGGGTTCCTCTTTTGGAATGGACTTCAGAGCTAGGCACATTTTTTGGAAAATGCTTGAGGATGACTCCTTTGAGGCTGGCTTTAAATTTTTGAGACAGCCAAAAGTAATATGAAGACAAGTCTGATGATTTTAGTGGAAAAGAAAAGTAGGTCATGGCATTTTTAATCAAAATTAGTATATGACTATATGTGATGATGAAGTTCCTTACTTATGGCTTACATACATGCTCTGGAGACAATCTTTTAAGTGATGGTTATATTGTTGGGATAAATGTAGAGCTCATCAAAGTGACCATTCTAATAGGAAATAACTATTTTCATATACAAGTTATTTTAAGATTATAAACAATTTCATTCACATGAAGCACTTAGTACAGTATCTGGTATATGGTAATGCTCAATAAACAACAGCTACCATTATTTAGATTTTTATGTCATAATCAACCCTACTCTTGCTCCTCTAGCTCCCCTTCTCTTTGTTACCTCCTTTTCTTTTTCATTCAGCTTCTCTGTGCCAGGGAGGCCAGTGAGGTTCAAGGGTGGTGCACTTCGTCTACCTACAGACACAGAAAAAGGTATGTGTTTCATAGGAGTGACAATTCCTCAGGTGTGAAGTAACACAGCCCACTGCAACCAGGCCAGTGAGGTACAAGGTCACGATGTCCAGCTCTAAGAAATCTCTACCCATCACCTCAGGCCTCAGTCTAGTTGGCAACGTGGGCACCCCAATGTTTGCCTGAAAATACAAGTGGTAATTCACGTGCCCTTTGCTCTGCTAAACTACACAATCACATACACCCTAGCAACCCAGTTGCTACTCTTTCCAACCCAGTAAGATTCTAAACTCTAAAGCCCAGATGTCACCCAGTGAAGGACGGTCATACGCTGCCCGCCCCTACGGCTGATGAATGGAAAGAACAGCTCCACAGGAGAGACCCTTCCCAGCCCTCAGGACTCTGCCAGGAGCGCAAGGCAAACACAGTAATTAACCAAGTACCATTTGCTTTCGGATCAAAGGCAGACTGTTAGGCCAGCAAAAGGCCCTTCTTATTTATTATGTGAGGGAATATCTGTTCCTTCCAAAGGAGCCCTGTTTACCTGAAAGATCCACACAGGGGAACAATGAGCCATTATATGGCAAACCAGAAGCTGAGGTGAACTCACATACTGAGAAAGAAACCCAAGTATGAGGTCACTGCCCAGGATGGGAAGTTTCATGTGTAAGATTTTTTGCTTTTGTTTTGAATATATATTTGGGATTACTGTTCAGTTGGGAGATAGGTGGGCTGAGTTAGGCAAAAGAAAATGTAGAATAATGTATTAACAAGTTTTATGGGGGCTGCCTTTTAGGAGGTGGCGAGAAATAGGGAGCGAGTGTTAGAGGCTGCTCTGAGAGAAAACAGGCTTCTCTGTAGTATCAGCCAGCACGTAAGAGCTTCTCCATAACCAGCAGGGCTAGCCTTCCCCGAAGTGTTCAAAAAGGGAGACTAAAATCATTTGGTACCTCACCAAAGTTACCAGAGGCTAGGCTGTAATTAATGATCCAGGCTTTCTACTTTGTACTGCCTTAGGAGCAACGGAGAGCATGAAGAGGAACGAGGGGTCTCCTCAACCTAAATACAGGGGGTGAGAAAGGCTAATACCAGCCTAGGAAGCAACAAAGAATAAATGAGTACAGATGGTTCCAAAAATGCAAACACCAAATTATTAATTATCACTGTACTATATTTTTGTTATTTGTATTTCTGTATTTAGATTCGGGGGGCAGGGTTAGAAGTAAGAAATTTGGAAAATAAAATTTGCATTTAGCTGTTGTGACTACTCTCTAAAAGACTCTTTTCTCTTTTAAGTATTAGAAATAATCACCTGAAACAAAGGAATCAATTTTTTAAAAAGTATCCCTAGAGTAGCCATCTCTGAGCCCTGTCTAGATCCTGAATCTGAGATTTTTTTTTTAAAGATTTTATTTATTTATTTGACTGAGAGAGAGACAGTGAGAGAGGGAACACAAGCAGGGGGAGTGGGAGAGGGAGAAGCAGGCTCCCCGCTGAGCAGGGAGCCCAATGCGGGGCTCGATCCCAGGACCCTGGGATCATGACCTGAGCCGAAGGCAGACGCTTAATGACTGAGCCACCCAGGTGCCCCTAGATCCTGAATCTGAGAGATTTTAAATGGGATCACAAGGTCTATTGTTTCAAGCTTCCAAAGAATGGTAAAACTGCAATTGGGTCATCTTTTTCACTAGTCCTGTCTCTATAGGGGAGTGGTCTGTATGTTCTGATACAGGAAAGTGGCTAATCTAGCATATGGAGCAGGGGTGAATAATAACCAAGAGAACTGGCAAAAAAAACACTACAATTTTGGATCAGAGCTCTATAAATCATACCACCCCAAATTACCATTCATTGATTTATCAAGCACCAAGGATTACCAGATAACATCTGGCTTAAGCTTGCTCTGAAAACTAACCTCAAAATAGAGGACATACCCAAAGAGATAAAGATAACAAACAGAAATACCTCAAGTCTCCAACTTATAAAGAAATCCTTGTGTTTCTGCTCAGGATACAAATCCTTTAATTGATCCCCTGTGAGACAAATCTCAAAGTCTGTGGTAGATACAACCACAGTAAACTAACTGCTCATGAACATTGGTAAAATACAAAAAACACCTCTCTGGAGCTCTTTCTTCCCTGTCTCTGTACTCAAACCCTGAAGATAATCCCTATCTGGCCATGAAGATTCTGAAAACTTGCTGATGTTTATAAACTGGGATAACACTTACTTACCTGATCTGCCTAAGGACCCTGCTTCCACAAGGGGTAAGGGACTACTGGGTGAATCCCTAGAATGAAAACTTCACAATCAAGACATGCTCCAGCCTGAAAAATAATTACCTGAATTTGAAGTCATCGGAATAGAAGGGCTCAGGCCAGAATCACTAAAACAAAGAAGAGGAATTTAACATAAGTCACACCAAAGAAGGCACTTTCCAAAAGCCCACGTGGAACTGGGTGCCATTTATCAGGCTGGTTACTTTATTTATTTATTTTTTAAAATATATATTTTTTATTTGAGGGACGTCTGGGTGGCTCAGTTAAGCGTCTGCCTTCGGCTCAGGTCATGATCCCAGGGTCCTGGGACTGAGCCCCGCTTCGGGTTCCCTGCTCAGTGGGGAGTCTGCTTCTCTCTCTCCATCTGCCTGCCACTCCCCCTGCTTGTGCTCTCTCTCTCTCTGACAAATAAATAAATAAAATCTTAGGAAAAAAAAAAGATTTTTTTATTTGAGAGAGAGTGCGAGAAAGAGCATGAGCAGGGGGAGAGGCAGATGGAGAGGGAGAGGCAGACTCCCTGCAGAGCAAGGAGCCCAATGCGGGGCTTGATCCCAGGACCCTGGGATCGTGACCTGAGCTGAAGGCAGACGCTTAACCAACTGAGCCACCCAGGCGCCCCAGGTTGGTTACTTTAAAGGGATGCGGAGATAGATGGTACTGTTTTATAGAATATCCCACTATACTAACCAGGAAGGGTGATCTGTTCTGAGGGGTGTAAGAAATTGCCTGCATTTGTTAAGAAGAGCTCTTAGTCTGGAACATCATGGAGACTAATCATGGGAAAATGACAGGGACATGATTCGCCAATGGAAATCATTCCATTAGATAATGGGGTGGAAAGAGGAGGCATGGTGGGGGAATTTACTGATTTTTGAAAAGAAAATCAAAGTAGCAAAGTAGGACTCTAGGGGGCCAGCTATGTTTCTCAAAACTGTCAGTATCGCAGTGTTTCTGAGACAGACTGCTAAGATAAGAATTCTGAGTTCTTCTAGCTACCCAATTATTACGACTCTGCCATGTGGGTGGGGACCCCATGGAAATGTCTGAAACTACCTGTAAAAGCCAAAGCATCCCAGACGCCGCCCCCCCCCCCCCGGACTAGTTACCCACACGTCAGCCTGCCGCCGGAGCCACTGCTGGCAAGCACTGCTGTCCTGGATGTACTGCAGGACTTCCGAGAGCATGGTGCGCTTCAGGCGCTCCTCCTCCCGCGTCTTCTTGAGGTGGTCATAGGTTCTGGCACCTGAAGGTGACGAAAACAGCAGGACTGCGATGACAACGCAGCAGAACTAACTGAAAGGCTTCCTCACTGACCAGCAAACAGTTCGCCGCTTTTTGGTTTCTTTTGCAAAACTGCTTCCAGGGCGCCTGGTTGGCTCAGTCGGTGAAGCGTCTGATTCTCGGTTTTGGCTCGGGTCATGATCTCGGGGTGGTGGGATCGAGCCCTGTGTGGGGCTCCGTGCTCAGTGGGGAGTCTGCTTGAGATTCTCTCCCTCTCCCTTAGCGCCTCCCACTCTCTAAAATAAATAAATTTTTAATAAAACACAAAAAACTGCTTCCACAATTATTTTTCTTCTTTAGAAGATTTTATTTTTTAAAGATTTATTTATTTGAGAGAGTGAGTGAGCAAGAGAGAGCACGAGCAGGGGGAGAAGCAGGCAGAGGGAGAAGCAGGCTCCCCGCTGAGCAGGGAGCCCCAAGTGGGGCTCCATCCCAGGGCTCCAGGACCACGACCCAAGCTGAAGGCAGACACTTAACCAACTGAGCCACCCAGGCGCCCCTATTTATTTATTTTTTAAAAGATTTATTTATTTGAAAGAGAGAGAGAGAGTGAGTGATCATGAGCAGGGAGAGGAGCAGAGGGAGAGAATCTCAAGCAGACTCCACGCTGAGTGCAGAGCCCCACACCAGGCTTGATCCCAAGACCATAAAATCATGATCTGAGCCGAAACCAAGAGTCGGACATTTAACCGAATGAACCACCCAGGTGCCCCTATTTATTTATTTTAGAGAGAGAGAGATCATGGGCAGGGGAAGAAACAAGGGGAAGGAGAAAGAATCTCAAGCAGATTCTGTGCTGAGTGGGGAGCCTGACACAGGGCTCGATCTCACGACCCTGAGATCATGACCCGAGCCAAAACCAAGAGTTGGATACTCAACCGACTCAGCCACCGAGGCACTCCCCAAAATTATTTTTTTAAGAGCAATGTGATTCCCTTAGTTTGAAATCCCTTTTTTGACAAGAAATAATTAAATTTTTATTCTCTTCCTAGCTTTAAGAAATTTGGGGGCAAAAGCCCCCCAAACAGAAAAATACAAAGAAAGTAAGAGTCACTTATGTTTCCACCCCCCAAAAATAACTAACTTTTATTTTATTTATTTATTTTTTTTAAAGATTTTATTTATTTATTTGACAGAGAGAGACACAGCGAGAGAGGGAACACAAGCAGGAGGAGTGGGAGAGGGAGAAGCAGGCTTCCCGCTGAGCAGGGAGCCCGATGCGGGGCTCGATCCCAGGACCCCGGGATCATGACCTGAGCCGAAGGCAGACGCTTAACGACTGAGCCACCCAGGCGCCCCAATAACTAACTTTTAATATGGTCATGTTTTTCAAAGTTACACAAGTCCTATATGCATATACTCTTCTTTTAAAAACCAATTAAAATTACAAATAAAAATAAGTCCTCATTGACTAGCACGATTCCTTTCCCAGATGCAATCAATATCAGGTAAGCAAAACCTGGTATCAGTGTCTTATTAAACAGAGGTTGCATGGTGTTTTCTACATGTTAACAAAGGTGTACAGATTCCAAAGTAACCAAACCAGTGAGTTTTAAACCATGTTCCAGAAAGCCCCAGGAGCCCATGAAAATATCTCAGGGGTTACTGTGAAGAGCAAAGACACTACCATGTACAGGTGGTTTGGGTTCTGTAAATGACCTGCACCATCAGACTTCAAAGTAGTCCCACTTTCCTCTTATTTATAGATTAGGGCTCTACATAAAATTTCATTTTGAAATGGTTTCCATTGTTAAAGAACCATTACACTAGGCTGAACTTACACCCCACAAGGCTACTTCTCATGGGTAGTGGGTGATAGCTTTCAAGCAACAGAAAGGAGGGAATGCTAAAGATCTAACAAAACATGGAGTGCCTGGGTGGCTCAGTCTGTTGGGCATCTTTCTTCGGCTCGGGTCATGATCCCACGGTCCTGGGATCGAGCCCCACATCGGGCTCCCTGCTCAGTGGGAAGCCTGCTTCTCCCTCTCCCACTCCCCCTTGCTTGTGTTTCCTCTCTCACTGTCTCTCTCTGTCAAATAAATAAATAAAAATCTTAAAAAAAAAAAAAAAGATCTAACAAAACAAGAGAAACTGCCATTTATTGAGCATTTACTGTGGGCCAGGTACTGTGCTGTTTTCATGCATTATCTCTAATTTAATCTTACTAACTCTAAGAGACTTGGAAAATTGAAACCCAAACAAAATTACAAATCTGATAAACAGGAGAGCCAGAACCCAAACCCAACCTGTCCAAGTCTAGACCTCAAGTTCTTTAACTACTTAACACACTGCCTTCCCTTATGACCTGGCTCTATCACAAGTATCTCTTTAACCGTTTCAAACCTTAGTTTCTTCATTACATGGAAATAACAATGCCTACCTCCTAAGTTTGTTATGAGAATTACATGATACCATCCAGGTGAAATGCTTAGCACAGGGCCTGGTGTATGGTAAACAGCTGCTATTTAGATGTTAGCTGCTATTAATATAATTATTATTACTAGCTTAAGTAACTGGGATGCAAGCACATAGAGCCATTTGAAGCTTGGTTAATACAAATGATCAGACCATGCATCACAAAATTTTAAAAGGCTGAGGCTAAAAATTAGAATACAAAATCCTTTTTTTTTTTTAGAGGCCACAGCAGATTCCCAAACCTAAAGCAGCACCTCTCTTTTGTGTCGTCACTTTTATTTTACCTGAGATAATCCATACAATGGCATTTATAAGGATTAAACAGATGAGACTTTACTGGAAAGATCAAAAACTCACTCCAAAAAAGGAAAGCTTGTTTAAAAAAAATCCACATGGCCTCAAACAGAGACTTCCTCTATGTGTTTAGAAGACACTTGCCCCCGATACAATGTGTAGCTTAAGCATACTTACTACAAAAATTGGTAATGCCTGCTGTCCTGTATTCCTGGAGCCTCTTGATTTCCCTTCGGAGTTCAAATTCCACTGTTTATGCCAAGAAGAATGAAGAAGAAAAGTTGGAAAAACAGGACACTTTTGCTGTTATTTTCAGTAATTCTCCCTTATATACGAGACCAGGCAATTCCATTTGAGGGATCCTATACGTTGGTGACATCTCATTAGAAATTTTACCCACGAGCTGAGGAAAGCCTACGCTAGCCATCTTTTGGCTGCCATGGCCAACTGGAAAATGCAGCTGGAACTGTCCCCCAGAAAACATACAGTGAACCGGCTGAGTTCATTTAGCTACAGAAGGAACAAATATAATTTTTTTAAACAACTAAGTTTCCCCGCTCTATTTATCCTCTATTAACAGGTTTATCCACATAACCAAATTCTTTTATAAAACCTGTCTCTGCTATTACTTGATGTGGCCCTTCTGCAAGCAAAGGACAAAAGCTCTGTGCTCAAGTCCCAGATAGTTTCTTTACAGCTTTTCTCCTATAGGAACAAAAGAGCATTGTTTTCCATAAACCAAAGATTTCTGCCTCCTCTAAGCACACAGCTCAGGTTGCAACTGCTTGGGTTATTACGTGATAGAACATTCAAATTTGAGTGCTTTGAAAGAGAGCATGATGAAGGAAGAGCCTGAACAAGCCATGGGGTGTAATTCTTTGGAATGACACATAAACCAGGGATGGAACAAACTGGGACAGGAAGTAAAAGATCAGTCACCCAGTACAAACCACACAAAGAATGCCAACCAAACAGGGTGCATGACGAGGACAACCAACCTGGCTCAGATAAATGCCTGCAATGCCATGCAAGAAATATTTGCATGATGAGAACAGGGTAAGAGCCTTGGTAAAGCATTCTCCCAGAACTAAATTTGAGGGTCAAATACACAAATCTAGTGATGAAAGGTGTAGCCTAAGCCACCAGTCCAGATTATTGTAAAGTGTAGGCCTCACTGCCTTAACAACTTCAATTTTTTTATTGTGAAAAATCAAATGGTAATTGGGTAGAGTCTCTCAGGAAGACAGGCAAAAGAATGGTGGAAGTACTGGGGAGCCTGGCTGGCTCGGTCCATAGAGCATGGGACTCTTGATCTTGGGGTGGTGAGTTTGAGCCCCATACTGGGCGTAGAGATTACTTAAGGAAATAAAAAAGCGTTTTTTTTTACTTAAAAAGAGAGAGAGAGAGAGAGAGAATGATGAGGGAGCCTGGGTGGCTCAGTTGGTTGGGCGTCTGCCTTCAGCTCTGGTCATGATCTCAGGGTCCTGGGATTGAGCCCCGCATCAGGCTCCCCGCTCAGTGGGGAGTCTGCTTCTCCCTCTCCCCCTGCTTGTGCTCTCTCTCACTCTCTCAAATGAATACATAAAATCTTAAAATAAAATAAAATAAAATACTTAAAAAAAGAGAATAATGGAGGTACTATCTCTATGAGTCATCCAACTCTGTCCCCATTTTAAAATCTAGTTTTAATACTAAAATATTTATGAACAAAATGATCTGATGTCTGGGATTTGCTTCAAAATAATCCAGTTGAGGGTGAGAGAAGAGGGGGTGATAAAAATGAAACTGGATTGGCCATGTGTTAATTGCTGAAGCTGGGTGATGGATACATGGGGGTTCATTACACTATTATGTCTATCTTTGTATATATTTGAAAACTCCCGTAATAAAAAGTGGAGGGAGAAACTACTAAACTACTGCTTAGCTGGGAAAAAAGAAAGCTACCACCCTTTTTAACCTCTTCTGTCCTACCCCCAAAGTCCCAAATTTAGTTCATGGTAATAAAGGGGAAGAAAAGATAAAAATATCCATTTATTTATTTATAGAACTTCACCTAAAACATACCATTTTCTCTCCTATTTATATCAACACACACACACACACACACACACACACACACACACTTGTGCAAGGCTTAAAAAGCACCTACGTGCGTGGCTTTCAATGAACTTGTCGTGCTCCATTGGCCCCACTATCCTTGCAAATCGCCTCATTGTTTCGTAAAGGTCTTGGACTTCCTTGGGATACCGCCGTTCCATTACTACAGAGAACATAAAACACAACCATGCCATAGAGAATATAAGAATCTCTAAGTTCTCTGCATTTCTTTTATAAGAAGTGAGATGGAAGGACACTATTCCTAACCTCACATGACTAATTTACCCATGACGGGAAGCAAACAGGAAAGCCAAGAATGCAAAACACTAATCATCAAGATAAGAGCATCCGAGTGACTATCACACAGGGATGTTGTTATCCCTGGAGAACTGAAGACCGTCCGCATCACTGAGTGCCCTGGTGACCTCCACACCTCAGGCTCTTCATCTGTACAGGGGCAGGGACTGTTGGCAATAATGGGAAAGATGATTAAAGGCGGATCACTGTATTCTTAGGAACAATGTTGGGCAAAATTTCTGGTATTAACTTCTGCAGGAAAACAAGGGAAGTGCAGATACAATAATCCATCTAGAAGAGGCAGACTAGCCTAGGAAAAAAAGTGTGCTATCTTTCATGCCCCACCAGAAATCTCCCTAACAACACGGCCTCCAGTGAGGCATTTATTTCTTCACTCTCTATCAGGGTCATTTTGCCTTCCTCTAAACTAAGTACCACAACTAAATTTACTACTAATGAAGTTATATTTTGATAACTATCATCCACGTAAATGGTATATACACAGGGTAGCCACAATCAGTAACTCTGAGGATCACTAACGACCAAATTTCTAATAAAAAGTAGTATCCGCAAAGAAGATGGGGAGTAAAACCTACCAACAGTACGTGGTAGGTTGGAGTAGCCAGAACTGCTACTTGGTCGTTTCAATCAGATGCACTAGGCTGAAAGTAGGATTAGATGAGCTAATCAGTAACTAAGCTAGTTCTGCTCACTTTTGGACTACAGATACAAGCTTTCTGTCATGACAGTTATTTAAATTAAGTCCTTTCCTCAGCCGAATCTCTTCCCTTGAGGGAGACATTCTTATCCACAAATTCCAGGTGCTGATCTGATGGGCAGCCATAGACTATTTTGACTACCAAACCCTCCCCCCACCAAAACCAAAAGCAAAAAAACACCCTACAGGGATAGTACAGAAGAATTAGGAGTAAAAACTTTAAATTTGATGAAAAAACCCCTCTGCCTACAATATTAAGGTCACATACACTCACTATAATGGCAATTGACACCTCTGAAACCAACAAAGCCTCCTCTCAGCTTCTAAACATACAAAATACAATTAAAAAGAATAATCAGGCTAAACTGACCTCTGTTTACCAGCTGAGAATAGAGTTTATACGAGAGTCAAGGTCTATTGACCTTGGTCAAACCCCTATTGACCTATTATTGAAAGCCCAGGCATTCAGACATGGGAACCCACTATTGTAGCTACTAGAATATGACCAATAATTGTCTATAGAAAGGGCAATGGAAATCTGATCCTGAGTTATTTTTGCAAACCCACAGTCCTCAGTGAAGGATGAGGTTAAACCGGCAATCTCATCTATTGCTAGAAGGAATATAAATTGGTACAACCATCTTTTGGAAAACAATCTGGCAGCGCAGGTCAAGCATTTTTAATGATCACATTTTTTGACCTATTACCTCCACTTCTGGGAATCGACCTTAAAAAAATTCTACATATATATAAAGCTTTATTCACAAATTCATCATAGGATTATTTATGATTCAAAAAAAACTGAAAATAAGCTAAATATCTAATAAAAGTTTAGCATGTTATATACTTATATATACACAACATATTACATAACTATTAAGAGGGACATCTTCAAAACACCTCAATCACTTGAAAAAGTGTTAACAGAAAGTGAAAAAAAATGTAACATACTTATTTATGATCACAACTATATTAAAAAACACTTAACCCATGACTGGCTGACCTGAACCCTACAATGGCACAGAGTGTCAAGCCCTCTAAGATTCTATCAACTAGGATAAGAAGCACAATTATCGTTAGGAACTTTTACAAAAAGGACTATTGTGACATACAAGTATTCTAACATTTCTATATAAATATTGTAATCATATTATGAGTCACCATTCTTATTTGCTGAACAAACTCTACAGTGTAGAAGAAGAAAAAGTACAGAGACTTTCTGCTCAGCCTAGGTATCTCCAATATTTAAAACAGTAAGGTCAAAGTGTGCATTCACTTAGAAGTCATTATAGTTTACTATCACCATCATACAATGCTAGATGTCTGTTTGTCCACTACTATGCAAAATTATGGTTGCTTTTCCCATAAAAATGTTTAACAACCCAATGATCAAGGTTATGTTAACATATAGTTCCTACCCACTTCCAGAAAATGATCCATTAATATTCATGCTGTAATTACTATACTACTTTAAAAAAAAAAAGTATCATACAAGTGTTGATCATACATTAATGGTTCTGAACTCTACTATGTAACAGAATTTCCTTGAAGATTTCTTAAAAATGCTCTAGCACTAACCCTCAGAGATTCTGACTTAATTAGTCTCAGGTGATACCCAGGCATCAGAATTTTTTTTAAAGCTTCCAACATGAGATGCTGGGGCGCCTGGCTGGCTTAGTCGGTAGAGCATGTGACTCCTGATCTCGGGGTCGTGAGTTTGTGCCCCGCACTGGGCGTGGAGATGACTTAAAAAAAAAGCTACCTACATGATGCTAATATGCAACTTGGATTAAGAACCACTGCCATAAATGATTTGTTCAAGACTGTTCAATAATGTTGGAAGAAATTTTAAAATAAAGAAAGCAGCTAATACTTACACTGAAACTTTCTAAGGTTGATTAATCCATGGTCTCTTATAATTCTAGGATGAAAACCACAATAATGTATATTATAATTAGTTCCACATCTAATAATGTCTTCCACATGCAGCTTTTATTACACATTTGAAACACTATGAGGTGGAATACTGAGGTTCAAAGACACCATCATTCCCCACAAAGTTCTGAAGGGTAGTGAGTCTGCTAACACAATTTTAGGCTTTCAAGCATCATGTATTTTTCCCCTCCTTGCACCCGATAGACTCTCAGTAACTGTTTGCTGGATGAATGAATGAGCACTCAAAAATACTGAAAAACATGTCTATAACTTGGAATGAAACAGAAGGGAATCTGTGTCTGTGTCATAAGAATTAATCTGTTCAATTTAGGGAACTGATAATTGAGAACAGTCATTTAAGGGAAACAGCTAAACCATTAAAGGGCGCCATGATCACACCTTCAACATTTACAACTGCACACGTGTACATTCACAGAACGTTTTGAAGCTATTTGAAATAAATATTGTGCATGTTTAGTGGAAGGGCCTCAACATAAAATCTAACAGCATCCTCAACCACTGAGTTCCATGATACTGGCTAGCTCGAATTATGTGTTTTAAGCAAAAACAGAATTTAGGTAAACCATGCAGAGCTGTGTTTGGAACCGCAGGTATTCACGACTAGTGATGAAGCTCCTCACAGGGTCAGCTGGGTAATCTCCTTTGGCACTTCTCAGAAGCTGACTCTAGGCACGCTTTACTTTAAGGTCACATCTTGGTCCCTCAAGAGTGCCTCCCAAGTCCTATTCCTCTTTTTTTGTTGAGATGCCACTGTGTTTCTAGTCTGTAACGCCATGATAACACACACACATGGTCATACCCCCTGCATACCCTTTCCTGAACTGTTAACAGTCTCTGTAAGCTAACAGGGGTCTGGGATCCATAATTTCTCAGTCTGAATGTATGCTTTTATTCTGCTGCAAAGAGAAGGAGTAACTGTCTGAAACCTGTTCAGAACTTCTTTGAAATCCTATTTTAGATAAGACTTCTCATAAAAAATGAGCAGTTAGAATGAAAGCATTAAAAAAAAGCATAACAATTTGATAACACCTTGAATTTATCTTGTTCCTTTTTTCCTTAAAACAGTGCACCCATATTATTCAATGGTCATCATAACATAAAGAAAGGGTAAGAAAGAGGAGGTAAAAAACAAACAAAAAAAGGACAAGTATTATTATCCGCATTTGACAGATGGAAAAATTAAGGACCAAGGAAGATAAGTGTCTTCCTCAAGGTCACAAGACAAGCCACAGCTAGAATGTTCTATGGGCTATATGTGGTCAATAGTCCATACCTGAAAGAAGGCTGGATGGTTTTCTGTACTTACTTTTTTCGCCTTTGTCTCTCCTTTAACCTGGAATGATAGATATCTACTACAGCCATCTTCAGAGCTATAAATAAACACATACACACACATAGATATAAAGCCAAGACAAAAATAAATCTTTTATCCAAATGGTCTTAAACCTTGAACCTCATATTGCTAACTATTCCACACTCACTGGTCTAGGCACTTTGTCTCTTGGAAACAAAAATATCCTAGGATACTGAATTTCTTTGTCAGTAAATTACAGTGAAGATCTTTTTTCCTATGTATCTGTTTGTATGGCATTACCCTATAGATAACAATTTCTGCTTTCTACTGAACAGCTCTTTTGGCCATGACTTGTTATGCATATTACTAGGTTTCATATAACGGGAGTCTGAACTTTGGTCATACACAGGCTAGAAATCGCATCTATTAGAGTAGTCATAAAAATGAATATTGACTGGGGTTATAACCTCACAGGAGTAAGTTCAGGAGACAATATCAAAAAAGACTGACGTGAATAAGGTGCAGCAGAGACATTTTCCCAGAGTAGCACTTTTCAGTTGTGGAGCAACAACTATTTAGGGGATAGTTTTGCATGCAGTAGTGAAAAGTTCCACTAACTGACCTAACAACCCCAAAGCTATGCTCTGCTTTGTTGCACATGTCCCAATCCTTTCCTGGCTTTAGCCTCATGTTAAAGACACGGGGAATTAGGAGAAAACAGTCAGCAGACGGCAAAAGGTTTCATCAATACAATAGTTCTGGTTCTCTTTCTTTCCTTGGCCAATTTTTCCAGCTTCAGAGTTCCTCAGGGTTCTGTTCTCATCTTTCTTTTCACCCCTCACCTTATTCCTATAAACTCATCCACTCCTATGGTTCCAAGTAGAGCAAAATATATAATCTCAAACTCAGATATTTATTTTAAGCTCCAGACCCTATCTGGATCTCTCTACTCACATAGTCCTCAGTTACAAATTTGTACTTTACCTCTTTCCCAAAACTCTGTTGTCCAAGACAGAAATCAGCCTGACTCTCCCTCCCTTCCCTCCATATCCAGTCAGTGAGTCTTACCTATACTGAAGGCTTCAGTCTGTCTCGAATTCATCTCTTCCTCTTTGTCCCTCACCCTATTCCTTAGCTCGGGTATCTTGTCTCACCTAGATCACTGCATGTACTTTTTAGTAACTCCAGTCCTATCTTATTCTAATTCAACCCTTCAAATGGTACCAGGGTAATGTTTTTAAGCATTATCTGATGGTGTATTTCCCCTGCTGACAATTTTTCCAGTGGCTTCCCATCCACTTACAGGAGTTCAAACCCTCACATATTATACAAAACTCCTTATTGCCTTGAATCTCCCTATCTTCCCAGTTTCGTTTCCTACCATTCCTTCATATGCCCTATACACCATGCAGGCAAAACAATCTGCCCTCGCTCACAGAGCTGCTAAGTACAGAGCAGGGATCCAAACCCAGTTTGATTCTAGAGCCTTGGAGTAGCAGAGACACTGAAATTGCCCAACATGTTTACTTTCTCTGTGAGAGTAGAGAAATCTGGCTTAACTAAAAATGAAATGAGTGTTTAAAAAAAAAAAAAAAACTCAGAAGTAAACAACTCCCACAGGCTTTTTATAATCTGAAGACCCTCTGAAGTTAAGAAATAAAGACCAACCGTTAACAGCTCTAGAAGAAACTACGAAGACTACTTGACTTGGCACTGTGCTACACAAACCATTCTTAACTATAATCCATGGATTCTGAAGGAACCTTTTTTTTTTAAAGATTTTATTTATTTATTTGAGAGAAAGAGAGAGAGGGAGAGAGAGCACAAGTGGGGGGAGGAGGGAAGAGGGAGAGGGAGAAGCAGACTCCCAGCCAAGTGGGGAGCCCGATGCCCGATGTGGGGCTCGATCCTAGGACCCTGGGATCATGACCTGAGCCGAAGGCAGACCCTTAATGACTGAGCCACTCAGGCACCTGGATTCTGAAGGAATCTTAAAATTTAATTTCAGTAGATTCTGGAACTATCTTAGTAACTTGTTATCTCCTTAGGCTTTGTGTAAGTTGAGAGTTTGATGGGTTTTGTTTTAATTACTGAATGTAGTCACAGAAGAAAGAGGCTCTAGAGCACAACATAATGACCTGACACGTGTCCTTTGAAAAACTAAAATATGCTATTCAGATGGTAGGTAATAAAATTTAACACACCAGCCGTGCAGCAAAGAATTTACTGTGTATGGCAATCACGTCTTCCAGGTTAGTGAGCTTCATTGAACCAAAATAGAGCCTAGAGCCTCTGTAATACTGATAAACAAAAAAGGCAATATAATCTCATTGCTCATCAGAAGGATGTGAGATACAAATTCAAGTTTAACCCATGGGGGCAATGAGTCAACACAGATTTGCATGTTCTCCTAGAATAACTTTTAAACGTTGTTTTCAAATATGTTCTTATTTGAAACGGACAAGTTAGATCAGCTTTAGCTGAACCTCTTCTCCCTATTCTACCTCAGCTACCTTTTCCTGTAGTAGTCTCTGAGGGTACCGCCGTGGAATAATTTGAAACCCATACTTTTGCTTCCTGAAACTAGATTTTAAGGCAGGAAAAAAAATGCAACCAATCAAGTAAGAGAACAGTACACAATGGCTCGTTACAATCACGAATTTCTTTCAGTATATAAAACAACAAAAGTTGAGTAATGTACAATTCTGAGGCAGTGTCAATATGGTATTCCTGACAAGATAATAAATTCTGGATACTCCATGCTGACTCATTACTGTGCATCTCACTGCTACCTGCTCTCAGGATAGTCTCAGATTAAAAGGAAGAAATACCAAAATCTAACATGTGGGGCTATGAACAGATGCACTATATATGTATGTAACTTCAATCACTGGGAAATGACCAGGAATACTTTATCTAGGCCATTCTGCCTTGAGTCTGAGATAAAAATAACAAATTCTAACTGGATGATCTGAAGAGGTAAGTGGATGCATTACTTTTTAAAGTTTAAGTATAAAGAAAAACGTATTAGTTACTACAGATTTTCTTTGTTCATTTCTAATAAGTTCAAAATTTTATTTATTTAAAGATTTTATTTAGGGGTGCCTGGGTGGCTCAGTCAGTTAAGTGTCTGCCTTCAGCTCAGGTCATGATCCCAGGGTCCTGGGATTAAGCTTTGGGCTCCCTGCTCAGTGGGGAGTCTGCTTCTCCCTCTCCCCGCCCCCCCGCTCTCTCACTATTGCTGTCAAATAAATAAAAATTTATTTTTAATAAATCTTTAATAAAGAGAGAGAGAGAGTGCACGCATAAGCAGGGGGAGCAGGAGAGGGAGAAGCAGGCTCCCTGCTGAGCAAGGAGCCCGATGTGGGGCTCGATCCCAGGACCCTGGGATCATGACCTGAGCCGAAGGCAGCCCCTTAACTGGCTGAGCCACCCAGACGATCCAGTAAGTTCAAAAAGTTAAACAACACTGCTTTATTTTTCCTCACAACCATCCACAGATAAAAATAATTCAATAATATCAGATTCAAGATTTAAGGCAATGGTTTTCAAACTTTTTTTTAGGTAGAACTCTTTCTATAAGCGAGCTCTTTCTTGATGTAGAGGGTTGTTCCATATAAAAGCCCAAGTACCATGAAATACCCCCACTGCTTTCTAACACCCTGCTGTAGTTTGATAAGCTCTAGACTGCTGTGCTGGTGGAGATGCACTTGATATCCCCGTGTGGTGGAACAGGCAGGTACGAATAGGGAGGAGAGGATGTGTCTCTAACCAAACACAAGTTTTACAGTGGACTCTAACTCTTTTTCATATGAGAAACAGAATTAGGCAGTCAACAGTTCAAGGCAGGAGAAGCAAAAAAAGGAGGAAAAAAAAAGCTACGTAAACAGCTAACACACAGCTGAGTACTTATCACATTCCAAGCTCTTTCTGGGTCTTATCTTATTTACCTGCCCAAACAAGATGAGTTCAATAGGAAAAAAACGACTTGCAGATCTAGTGGAAATTATTGCTAATTCTGAAAACATATTTCTGTAATCTTTCTAAGATATTAACTTATCAGGTTGTTTCCTGAGATTTGTGTGGGAATGACTTAATTAACACAGAAAAAAAAAAAAAACTGAAGAGACTACAAAAAAAAAATCTATTGATACTGACAACTGGTTTCACTGCTTGATCACTTCAATAGTTTGGACTGTGCAACTGGCTCTGGAGAACAAAGGGAAGGAAAGGCACACACAGAAACAAATGGGAGAACTGGAATTCTCCCAGAGGAAAATGCGTATTTGGAAGCCGTCTCTTTTCTTTGCACTCAGATAGCAGCAACTGATTATAAAATCTTAACTGCATGAATAACCCAGGGAGGACCACAGCACAGCAGGCAGAACAGAAATGAGAAGGCAGACACTGAAAGAATGAGAATCACAGGTTCACATTCTACTTAAAGTGACTGGAAGTTCCAGGAAAGCAGGCAAACAAAGAACCAGAGATTAAAAACCAACCAACCAAAACCACCCATAACCTATTCACTCCTGAAATCTCAGCTTTGGGGGAAGAATTGTCTCCCTGTGATTATACTGGGGACTGATAACAAAGTTTCTAAACGGCTGGCCTTAAAATATTTCAAGAAGTGGGCATAAGTCAGAGGCAGTTCCTTCCCACTGCAGTGTATTTCGAACATTGTTCAAAATAGCTGGCAACATGTCCTGTTTCCCTGACAGAAGGCGCTTACTGCTTGCTTGGCAAGAAAGCCAACTCAGAGACCTTAACTGCAGGGAAGCCAATCAAAATCCCTAGTGCAACCACACAAGCACAAACCTGTGACTCAGGTATTCCCCAGAAGCAAAGCTTTTTAAAAGTCATTTCCCCCAAAAGCTTTTGGTCAAGATGTACACAATTAATTCTGGGAAGGAAAGAAGATGATGGGACCTAATGGTTAAAGTCAGCGAGTAGGAAGCCATAGTTACTTAAGTCCTTTGTGCACTTTCTTTTTTTTTTTTTTTATTTTTTTTTTTTAAAGATTTTATTTATTTATTTGACAGAGAGAGAGATAGCGAGAGCAGGAACACAAGCAGGGGGAGTGGGAGAGGGAGAAGCAGGCTTCCCGCCGAGCAGGGAGCCCGATGTGGGACTCGATCCCAGGACCCTGGGATCATGACCTGGCAGACGCTTAACGACTGAGCCACCCAGGCACCCCCTTTGTGCACTTTCTTGAATGTAAAGTGGGAAAATATCTATCCCTACTTCTCAGCAATGTGGTTAAGCTATAGAAGATAACAAATGTGACATTTCACAAACACACACAAAAAAACCCAGCAATAAAAATGCAAGGCTGTAAAGATGATAAATATTGCACAGTATTAACAACATAGATTCTGGAGATGGCTCTGTCACTAGCAGGTTATATGACCTTAGGCAAGTTACTTGATATTTCCATTCTTGTTTCCTCATCTATAAAACAGAGATGTGGATGATGATGACAATAATGCCAAACTCAGAGAGTTTTGTGAGGATTAAATGAGGTCACATGTGAAGGGCATAGAATGGTACCTAGCAAACAGTAAAGGCTGTATGTATAAGCTATTATTACTAACAGCATTTATGTCTAAAATGTCCTAAGCATAAAACTTTACATGCTTTACATGCCTTTAAAGGGAAGGGTACTGCCAATAGGTAGCTAAGTATACACAGTGACAAGGCTGGACCTCTAATCTACTAACCATTCAATTATCTAAAGGCTGACAATATGAGCCAAAGAAGAGAAAAAAGGAAAAAAAAAAAAAAAAGGTGGGGGAGTATCCATGCCTGGCCAAGAAATTGTGCTGAAATTAGCTTTCCAAATACAGGAAGAGTAATCTGTCCTAATGGGCAACCCTATGAAGTGTTGAAAACACCAACCCAACACATAGGAAGGAGCGCACAACACCTGTCGCTTGCCTAGGTTATAGGACAGCAATGATTAGAAGATGCTGCACTCAGGGTTTTAGAACCTGTGAAACTCTGGGAAAGGGGATTCCACAAATCGAGGAGCGGTTTTCCCAAATGGAAGCACACTGGGGAGAGATGGCCCACAGGAAAAAGGAACACCACTATGCATCTACACTGAGATCCCAAACATACCAGGACACAAGAGAATGCCAAGTTATGAGTCTTCTGCGTCACTCTTTCTGAGCCAATAATTTCTGCTTATTTCAATAAATACATGGTGGTGTCATTTAGGGATCCCAGAACTTCCTTATTTGCTTCCTCAGACACTGCTGCACTTGCAGTATCCTTTCCAGGCCCATTCTGAAAGCCTCTGGTATGGCTGGAATGCAATCAATTATCCCTCCACTGTATCCCAGGCCTCTATAATGGACCATTCAAACCCATCATATTAGACAAATTCCATGAATCATAGCAAAAATTTTGGGCGAGGAAAAGAGCTTGGTGGCTTCGGCCCTGGGATGGAATATAAAACCCAGCCAGTTTGTTTCCTTGCCGTAGTTATATAAGTGAGGGAACATAAAAGGAATGTTATTAACGCTCAGTAATATTAAGAGTATAATGTTGTAATGGAATGGTAATAACACCAATCTCAATTACATATTATCTTCATTGGAGACATTCACACTCTGACTAATCAGTGTTACCCCTCCTTTACTGGCAGTGGACACACACAGAAAAAAAAAACCAGCAAGCAAGATTGCAAAGACTTGCCCAAGATCACACAATGACTCAGAAGTAGGCCTGAAGTAGAATCAGTGTCCTAATTTGCACAAAATATGTGCCCCTCTCTCTGTTCTAGGTGTGCTCAGAAAGCTCCTTCTCATTCCTTCCTGTCTCTGGCAAGAAAACCTCTTGCCACTGGGAGTGGGCTCCCAGTCCCTCCCCTTCACTAGGTATTCTGGGAGAAAGTGCTCGGCTCAGGGGCTCGGGGGCCATACATACCACACTGGATAGTGGGTCATGCAGCCAGAGGAGCTAAATAAGAACTCTAGACCATAAACAAAGCCTCCTTTTGTGGCACCAGCAAGTCATCCCTTTGATCTCAAGCACGGCTAAACCTCTTTCAAATGTCAACATCTTTTAAAAGGCACCCATCTGAACATCTTATAGTTTGCCACTAAGACAGGGATGGAAAAGGGAGGCAGGGCTGATTATTTGCATTCTGTTAAAGCTGCTTATTTTAACAGTCAGTAACTGATGCTTCGATTCTAGCTCAAATTAACTAGAATCAAGGGACTTACAAGGCTGTAGAAATTGCAGGAAGAACACAAACTAAAGTATGTTCTAGGTTTGAAATGCTAACTGAAACAAAAACTGCTAATCAATAGCTTCTTTCTGATTTTTTTCCTGTTGCCCCTACTTAGTTACAGAAAGGACCACAGTGTACCGGAAGAAATTGCAAATCTTGCTTCTACAAAGAATGAAGAGTGAAATTAAATACCCACCATTACCACAGTTTTCTTGATAATGTTGAGGCTAAAGAATGAAGACCTTGGGAAGAAGTGATCTGGCAAGTCTCTGACATAGTTGAGCCATTATTGACGTGGAAAATCCTGACTTTCAAAAGTTGGTTATTTTTGAACAGTATCTAAAAGGGTGATATTTATGGAGCTACTTTTTTTTTTTTGCATTCTGAATAAGAAAGATGCAAGTCAGGAAACAATAGCATTTTAATTAAAGCTGGTGTGACTGACAAATACTGAGCAGCAATCTGCACACTGCAGTTGGGGAACACCCCCAGAGGGGGGAAAGAGCAGCACGCGAGTTACTGGGCTGGAAAGGAAGAGACTGAAGTGGAAGACTGAACAAATACAGTCTATCTAGTGAATGCTCGAGTAGTTTGCTTTCAAGCTTTCCTCTTTTAGTGCCATCTGCGTCACCTCCACTTTCCTTAAAGTCGTGTGGGAGAAAAAGGGAGGAATGAAATTTTGCGAAGAACACAGCTCAAGAAATATGTCGACAGTAAATCCTGAAGGTAAAATTTTTAAGAGGACTCTTTCTCTGTCCCAGATCTGGTGTAACAAATGCCTAAATAGCTCTTGTACGGAGAGAAGAATCAAGTGCCCTTTTCAGTGACAGAGTATCAGTTAATGTAATATGCAAACTTGATTTGCAATTCCACAAGGATTCTCCTTGCCTTTCCTGCCTGGGATATAGATTTAAGAGAAACAATGAAGACGCTGTTTGGGAAATGCGGGAGAATCCAAGGAGGCATTGCTCACCTATTGTATCACATTTAATTCTAGACTAAAATGAAAGAAGATTGGGGATTATTTTAAATAGGTAGTTCAATGTAAATGGAAAGAGGGGGAAAAAAGAGATTCAATGGAAGTCTTAACCCCCCACTTTTAAGAGCCCTGCTGACATTAACTACTTATGTTATAACACAAGAATGGACATAAATCCTTAGAGGGCTCATCTTAGGTGAGAATTCAGAAGTGCTGAAAATTCAACAGTACTGAGAAACAAGAAATTCCCAAGCTTGGTCTAAAAACCCTTGAAGAACTTCCATTCTTTTTCCCTGCTAAGAGAAATTTGGGGTAACAAATTATGGTGAACATCTAGCATCATCAGTTGCTACTGAAGTTCCCAAGGTGTTCACATTGACTCCCTTCCTTCTAAGGAGGCAGTGAGAGCCATTCAACCAACTACCTCATTGTAGGCTTATCTCAGTCAAAAGAAAGATCACACAGTCCAAGACCGGGATACCAACCACCATTACATGATCCACATTCTCACCCTCATCACAAATGATCTTTTTCATGTGGTCAAAACACAACAACAGGTAGTAATGTATGGGGATTAACATAACAATAAAAAATTAAAAAAAAAAAACAACACAACAACAGGTAAATGCAGCAACTTACCCCACCAAGTTTTGAGTCCCATAAAGGCAGGGAACGTGTTTTATTCATCCTTTTATTCATTCCTAGCACCCAACACAGTGTCACCACACACTTTACAATTGATAAAAACATGTGCTGAAATAAAATGTTACCATGTAAAATGTCCGAGTCATCTTCAACAAAATCGATGTCTCTCAAGTCCCATTCTGCGTAATTGTCAAACTCCTGTTTGGGGAAAAAAATTCCCACCCCAAACCCATCAGCTTTGAGTAATGCCTTCACAGTAGCCATGCTTTAGAAGCAAACAGAAAAGAAACAAACACTTGTTAAAAAGTACTGAATGGAGTAGTACATGGTCAGGAAACTACTATAAGAAAGAAGAAGTCACAGGAAAAAGCTTGAGAGGCTTTCAGGCAGGAGAGACAGCAAAAATATGAGAAAGTTACAAGTCCAGGAATAAAGCCAAACCTAGTGTTCTAAAAATTAAAAGTAATCTCTTCATAAAATCTAAACTGAGAAATCTAACTCTGAATAGGCCATCAAGTATTTAGATAAGAACATTGTCTACATTAATTCATTTACCTTTTTACTACCTTTTGAGGCTCTATTTATTTGATATTGCTTATATAGTTGAATGGGTAGATTTGTTCATATTCGACTCAATGAGTACAATTTGTAGGAGCAGTGTCTACAGGGTAGCTCTAAAGTATCAGCTGCCATGAACAAAATGAGGACCTGTGTGTGGCTGGCAAAATTATTGTATTTTGCTAAACTTTCAAATTATCTCCAGGAGCGTTGTCATTGTGGATCAGGTGATAAATCAAGAGACTTGTAATTACTTTCACATGGTTTTTAACTCCATGGATGAACAAGGAAAATACAGTTTTTATACACATTCATCATGCTTTATGTATTTGTGAATACAGAACAGGGATCAGCAAACTACAGTCTATGGACAAATTTCAGCCCACTGCTTATTTTGTAAATAAAGTTTTATTGGAGCACAGGCATGTTTGTTTGTTTACACATTATTTATGTTGCTTTTGCACAGTAATGGCAGTTTAGTTATGACAGAGACTTTATGGTCTACAAAAAATATCTACTGTCTGGTCCTTAAAGGAAAAAGTTTGCCAACCCCTGATATTGTACAACTTTGAAATGCCCGAAGGGTGGAATGAGAACCAGACCACAGAAACCCCGTATCTATTAAGTGAGAGCCAACATCTTTGCAACTTAAGAAATAGGTTCTTGGTGTGTAAAACTACATTTCATATGTGAAAATGTCATGAATGAGAAAAAAGACACTCAAATGAAAGAAAATGTGGCTGCCTAAGGCCCTATAAATTACAGTGCCTCGAAAATCTGTTTTTAGTGGTATGGAACCTATAGGTAAGAGATATAAGCCTCATGTGAAACAAAAACAAGTTTCTCCTACCTCGATGAAATCTGCTCGAGCTGGCATGTATCCTGCCATGTCCCGAGAAAGCAAGGAGTCAAAGGTAGGTCGGGGAGGGTCATCTGTAGCTGGAAGAATTTAGGTTTAGTTAGTTAATAAAATATTGGCATGAAAAAGTAACAGAGAAATAGTCCTCATTTACACTCTGAAATATTTTTGTTTGGAAAAAAAACAGTGTCTGAGAGAATAAATAAAATTCAAAACATTTTTATAAAGGGAAAAGTGAGAAAGATAAAATATTACAGAAACAGACTGAATTCTTAAAAAGGAAACTAAGACTTAGGAAATTCTCTAAATAAAATGGGGAGATTCCTTCGATTTGTGCTTTCTTAACGTAATAGAAAACCAAGGATCTTCTCTTCAATATTACAGAACATAAGTATTTACCCTGTCTGCTTCAGTTTCCTTACCCCTTAGGACCAATATCAATTTACAAATCTCACCCAACTGAGCAAAAAAATCCCACAGGATTTGGAAGTTAGCTGGAATTGAGTCCCAGCTCTAATATCCTCTAGTCCCATGAAGCACAAATTATTTAACCTTTCTGAATCTGTTTCCTCACGTATAAAGCAAAAGCACTTGCTCTCCCTATCTCACTGGGTTGCTATGAGGAACAAATGATCTAATGGATTTGAAAATAAAATGCTACCACCCAAAGTGTTTTCCAAATAGGTATCATCAGGCTTTGAGTTAGTCGGCTATGAAACTGTTTCTACAGAGTCTGAGGAAAGGGGCGGGGAGGGGTGGTGGTGAAGAAAACATTCATATCTCATTATTTGTGCTTCTGGGAGTCATTCAGCAAAGATGTCCATTTATAACTCATCATGGTTTTGTTTTGTTAGAAGACCCATGAGTCCCTTAGCCACATGAGATAAAAAAAAAAAAAGCTCGCTATTACTACCATAACTAAGTGAACTAAAATAACAAGCTGCTTCTTGGACTCAACACTGGGATGATTAAATAAAATGAATCAAATACTGGACTCTCGTAAGTAACTAATAATATCTAGAATCGTAAACCCTCCAAAGCAGCGAAGGTTGGTTCAATTTGGACATTTCATCCGCAGAAGCATTAAAGCTGGCTGATAATGTTCACAAGCCTCAGAGTGGGTGGGACTACACACTGTTTCTGGGCACCGGGATTTCCGGTGCAGGACTTCAACCCCTCTTTTCCCCATTACAGCCCTGACTCTCAGCAACTGCCAGGCCAACTCCTCCCATCTTCCATAAGCTCTTCAGCTGCCCAAACCACTGTTCATCCGCTATAGCAACAGGGCCGGAGGGTGAGCTCAGCACCTCTTGGCGACAACGGGAGGCACTTACACTGAAATGGTATGGCTGTGTCAGCAGTTTTCGCCTCCTCCGCGTGCTTCAGGTTCAGCAGGGTAGATGCAAACAGAGGGTTATTGATGAAATGCTTCATATAGTGCTTCTCACACTCTTCCTTGGTCTTGGTGCACATCTGATTGGCTACATCCTGCCTAGAGGACCGTGAGAAGAGAAAGCTCTGACCATTTATACAGAGTGGTCAAAGCATGGTTTGTTCTTTCCATAGTTTAAGTCCCAGCTCAATAAATGTCTGGAATTTGACACCTCCAAACCAATATCATGGAGATATCAGCTGAACGATGAGAGAAACATAAGCCTAATACTGGTGTAATCTGATGTGCCAAATCAGATTCTATTCCAAGATATAGAAATAAGATCCGAAAAGCGCTTTCCTTTCCACCAAAAGCAAGGAAGATCACTAGAAAATCTAAATTTCCGTGTGAGCTAGGCCTCAGGAAAAGAATTGCTATAATAAACCACTTCAGAACACTCAAAATGTACATAAGTACAGTTTCATATTTGCATCATGTTTTATAGTTTACAAAACACTTCACATCAACAAACATTTCTTTACTAGAGTGCCCATGATAGGCCAAGCACTAAGCTAGAAACATTCACAACATAACTGAAGTTAGCCCTAGTATTATCCATGTAGTGTTGAGTACTTACTATCTCAGTTTCACAGATGAAAAAGAGGCCCAAAGAGATTAAGAAACTTGCTTGAGAAAATAAAATATGTAAGTGCACAAAGCCAGAATCTGTACTTCAGACCTGACTCCTAAGCCCAGATGGTGGAGGAGTAGAGATGGAAGCTCTCCAAGTTCCCTCTCGACCTCTCTCCTCTACAGTACTTAACCTGCCCATCTGCTAAGGCATCATTATGCTCTGCTTCATGTACTCCAATCATCCCTACATACATTTTGATTTCCCTACTGGATTATAAGCTTCTTGAGGGCAGGATACATGTCATAATTTTTATCCCTACCACCCTCACCACCAAGTTTAGTGTCTTACTCACAGTTGACAGAGAAACAATAGTCTTTTTTTGTGCAGTCTTTACCAAGAGGGAAGGGGAACAGGGAGGATTAGTCCATTTTGGAACATCAGAAAGGCAAGCAAAAAAATGAAAAACTAGGCCCAAGATGATTAGCAAGCTCCTCACAAGTGATCACTTTTTTCTGTTTTCTTTGGTATTCCCCATAGTACACAGTATTTTATGATGCTTACTAAATGCTGAATAAATACAAGCAAAATGTGAACTGAACTCAAGTTTCCTTCTGCAGGGCCCTGGACCAATGGAGGTAGCACAGTATCTTCTATGGCTATTGGGATAGATTACCTACACTAGTAAGTCAGGACAGGGAGGATCTAGTTAGGAGTCCTTCACTAATAAGCTATGTGATCATGAGAAATGATCTTAACTCCCTAAGCTTCAGATTCTTCATGAACGAAATATAATTTAATAATGTCCCTACTATCTATTTTGCAAAAGGCAATCATCAGTGTGAAAGTATTCCCAAAAGGTAAATGTGAAAGTGGTAACATCATTATTAGGTGGCATTGCCTCCTAGGGCAACAGCAATGAATGCTGTTCAGTTCTGCCAGGCTTTGACTTATCTGCAAGCTAAAAACAGGGAATGCGAGTAACAGGTCTCCCAAACTCGAGCCTCAAGTAAGCTATGGCCATCTACCTAAAGTCTGACTCACTTAAATGATGAGGGTATCTACAGTCAAGAAAAATTCCTAAAATCAGAAGGGAGCAATAACTAATAAGTCTAAACTTCCCCAGTATTCAGAAAGAAATAACCAACCTTCCCCGTCTTGATATATCCAAAGTGGCCTTTTAGAGCTGCCCAGTCATGGACAACTAAACATACCATATCTCTGTGAGGCATTTCAGCCATTGAAAATAATATGCAGAATGGAAGAGGACATATCTCTAAGTCATGGGTCAAGAGAAAAGTAACACATGGCCCCAAACTCCTCTTTCTGAGGCTCCTCCCTTTACCCTTCAACAGCACCTTCCTCTCTGAGCCCACTAGGGCAGGACAACCCCTAACACCAAGCTCTTACCAATTTCCAAAGCCACAGTCCATCACAGCTTCTAAAAGGGCCATTTCTTCTTGAGCAGTCCAGCTGGGGTCAAGAACAGGAAAATCTGAGGTCTAAGGGGGGAAAAATATTGCCTAAGAACAGACGTAGAAATGGAACCCAGCAACCTGAAATGTAATGCTAATTCATACTTAAATGACTGTCATTCTCATGGTTTTGAGAGGTACCTAAAGTATATTCTTATTAGTTGTCCATCTCTCCCACCTCTATTTCCACCATTAACTACAAGAGTCTCCAATAAACATTATCACTCAGAAGTGCCATGTAACTCATGTAGACATATATATTTTGGAAGATTTTATTTAATTAGTTAGAGAGAGAAAGAGTGAGCAAGCAGAGGGAATGGCAGAGGGAGAGGGAGAGAGAGAATCTCAAGCAGACTCCACGCCAAGTGTGGAGCCCAACACGGGGCTTGATCCCATGATCCTGAGATCATGACCAGAGCCGAAATGAAGAGTTGGACGCTTAATTCACTGAGCCACCCAGGCACTCCAAAGTATTTTTTAAACTTAGCACAAAGGTAGAGATAAATATTATAGTATGTTCCCACTTAGCTAAGAAAGAAGGCAATACAAATATGTGTATATTTATGTTTTTTTAAACAGAAGAATAAACGATATATTTTAAAAAATGGTACTTATGGGGAAGGGAGGGACAGAAGCTAAACCTCTCTGAATATTCCTTGTTTGGTACATCTGACTTTGAAATATAAATATTGTACATTAACTACTAAATTTAAAATCCTAAGAGTCAAAAGCAAAATGTAACAAATAAACCTATGAATTAATTTAAGGCATAATCACAGAAAGAAAATATCCTACATGACTTTAAAACACAATGATTTGATTATAAATCTCTAGTAGAATACATCTCAGAAGAAAAACGAATTGCTGGGGCACCGGGGTGGCTCAGTCATTAAGCGTCTGACTTTGGCTCAGGTCATGATCCCAGGGTCCTGGGATCGAGCCCCGCATGGGGCTCTCTGCTCAGCGGGAAGCCTGCTTCTCCCTCTCTCACTCCCCCTGCTTGTATTCCCTCTCTCGCTGTCTCTTTCTCTCTGTCAAATAAATAAAAATCTTTAAAAAAAAAAAAAAAAAGAAAAACGAACTGCCAAAAAAAAAACAACTTACACTGTTTTCAGGAGTGCTGGTATAGTTATTCTGAGGTTATTATGTGCAGATGTGTTATGGGGTAAAGCAAGTAAGAAACTGCGGTGGTGTCATTGGGCAGTGGGATTTCTGGCTTGGGGTTTATTTTTTTTATTTTTTTATTTTTTTAAAGGAAAGGTTTTTATTTTTTTATTTTATTTTTTTTTAGATTTTATTTATTTATTTGACAGAGAGAGACACAGCAAGAGAGGGAACACAAGCAGGGGGAGTGGGGGAGGGAGAAGCAGGCTTCCCGCGGAGCAGGGAGCCCGATGCGGGGCTCGATCCCAGGACCTGAGATCATGACCTGAGCCGAAGGGAGACGCTTAACGACTGAGCCACCCAGGCACCCCAGGCTTGGGGTTTAGAAAGATACAGATATAAGATCTATGCTTATATAAAAACCTTATAGTCTTATATTTGAATTGAAAGTTTTAGTATGAACTTACAATGTACTTTGTCTCAAAAGAATAATTTCCTAACACTGTTCAGTGAAAAAGTCTAGAAACGACGACCAACCCAGTAGCAATGAACACTTCTAATGCCCAATATGCAGTCACTAAATACTATTTCCCACTAAGGGAACAGGGCTCTTTGAAGAAAGACCTGAATCTAGGTTCGAGTAAGAAAATGTACCAGATGAGACTAGAACATTTTGTCATAATGGAAAGCAAAGAGGTTCTCAAAGCCAGTGAGGGTCATGTCAAAAGGATTCAGAGGCCAACTTGTAGAGGCTCCCACTAACCAAAGATGGAGCATTTTGAGCATTAACAAGGATAATAACTGCAAAGGACTGAAATACATAAAATCTTCTAAATATTTAGAGGATGCCAGGGAACCAACTCATATTTTCAAAATTAGTAAATAAAGGGAAATAATCAGGTATTTTATCCTGCCTTTCCTGTATAAACTTTACCTCAGGGTGACCACAGAGATGAGACATTTCTTTTTATAGAATTATATTTATTTATTTTTTTAAAGATTTTATTTATTTATTTGACAGAGATATAGTGAAAAAGGAAACACAAGCAAGGGGAGTGGGAGAGTGAGAAGCAGGCTTCCCGCAGAGCAGGGAGCCCGATGCAGGGCCCGATCCCAGGACCCTGTGATCATGACCCGAGTCGAAGGCAGAAACTTAACAACTGAGCCACCCAGGTGATTTTAACTCATAAATCAAAATGAGTTCTGGGGGGCACTTGGGTGGCTCAGTCACTTAAGCATCTGACTCTGGATTTGACTCATGATCTCAGAGTTGTGGGATCGAGCCCCATGTTGGGCTCTGCACTGAGCATGGAGCCTGCTTAAGATTCTCTCTCTCCCCCTCCATCTCCCTCTGCCCCTCTCCCCTCCCTGCTCCCTTATCGTGCATGTACTTTCTCTTAAAAAAAAAAGAGTGCTAGTGCTAAGGTTAAAAGATAACTATTTTGCAATCCCTGATGAACAGATCTACACAATGATCATAAATGAATCTGGTACAGCTGCTATATGTCACTACCAATTTATAGAAAACACAGAAGACCGAAGAACATGTTAACAGCAAAATTCACACTCTACTAATATATGTAAGACAGAGAACTCATGTTTTTTAAAAATCAAATAAACTATAAGAAACAAGAGAAAGAGTGAGGGAAGGGGGACAGGAAGAGTGGAACACCCACAGAACAGAATACATGTAAGAAGCAACCAACTGGAATGTATGGACCTTATTTGTAACCTAATTAAAACAAACTGTAAAAGTAAAAAAAAATTATGAAACCACTATACTCATGAAACCCACTAGCACAGCTAAAATGAAGAAACCAACAACATCAAAAGTTTGCAAGCACGTGGAACAATCAGAACTCTCATTCATTGCTGGCATAGGTGTAAAATACTACAGCCACTTAGGAAACTTGACAGTTTCTTAAAAGCTAAATATGAATAATCACTTATTCTATGGCCTCGCAATTCCACTCCTAAGTATTTATCCAAGGACAAAAAACGTGTGTCCACAGAAAGCCTTATACAGGAAAAGTTCATAACAGCTTGATTCATAATAGCATAAAACTAGGCAAAGCCCAGGTGTCCATCAAGAGGAGAATGAACAATGTCATATTCATACCACAGAATATTACTCAATAACAAAAAGGAATGAACTACTATACATAACATGAATACATCTCAAAAAGATGCTGAAAGAAACCAGAAACAAGAGTACATGCAGTATGAATCCATTTATATGCAGTTCTAGAATATGCAAAACTGATCTATGGTGATAAAAATCAGAACAGGAATTATTTTCAGGGGTAGAGAAGGGAGCAGAGATATTTTTAAAAAGCTTTTATGACATGACTGGGGAATAAAGAAGAGTGACTTGAATTAAATTTTAGAGAGATCTAGTAAAACATTTATAGATGAAATAAGACGTCTGGGGGATTTGCTTCAAAATAATCTGGAGAAGTGGGGGTTTAGATGAAACAAGATAAGCTAGGAGTTGATAATTTTAAGAGCTAGTAACAAGTATATGGGACTTTATTACACTATACGTGGTAGTTGGGTTACAATGGTAGCCCCCATTAACTTCTAGAATTCACATCCTGGTACAGTCCTGTCCCATTTAATATGGGCTGGACCTGTGACTTGCTTAAGGCCTGGCAGCTTCCATTTTTGTGGTTTTGGGAGCCCTGAACCACCACCATGTAAGAAACCTAGCCTCCTTGCTGGAAAGACCATGTGGAGAGGCTGTGCCGGGGGGGCGGCTAAGGCTACCTGGAGAAGAACCAGACAGTTAAAATGTTCCTGCTGGGGGCACCTGGATGGCTCAGTGAGTTAAGTGGCCAACTCTTGGTTTCGGCTCAGGTCATGATCTCACAGTTGTGAGATCAAGCCCCGCATTGGGCTCTGCGCACAGCGCGGAGTCTGCTTCAGATACTCTCTCCCTCTGCCTCCAGCTTGTAGGCTTTCTCTCTCAAATAAATAAAACCATTAAAAAAAAAAAAAAATGTTCCAGGTGTCTCCCAATTCAAGCCATTCTGAGGTACCAGAGGTGTGAAAAAAGCCCTGTGGACTTCTAACCTCCGCACATCATGTGGGCATGAAAGCCACCCTCACCGTGCCCAATCTGAATTCCTGACCTGTAGAACTATGGGAGACAATAAAATAGTTGGTATTTTAAGCCACAATGTTTTGAAGTAGCTATCAGGCAGCAACAGATAACGAAAACACCATTCTATTTTAAGGTAAAAATAAAATTTTGTTTTTTCGAAATTTTCTATAAGTTATTTTAAAAAAGTGACAGGAGAGGTCTCCAGATTACACAGGCATTTAGATTGTTATACCGGGGCACCTGGGTGGCTCAGTCATTAAGTGTCTGCCTTCGGCTCAGGTCATGATCCCAGGGTCCTGGGATCGAGCCCCGCATCAGGCCCCTGCTCTGCGGGAAGCCTGCTTCTCCCTCTCCCACTCCCCCTGCTTCTCCCTCTCCCACTCCCCCTGCTTGTGTTCCCTCTCTCACTGTGTCTCTGTCAAATAAATAAATAAAATCTTTAAAAAAAAAAAATTGTTATACCTTTTGTTGATGACCAAAAAAAAAAAAATCTGTGATTTGTGAAATTACACTGCTAATAAGCAACACATTTTTACCTGAGTACATACTATGAATAGGCCCAGCACATGAGGTACCATGAGATCCAAAAGAGAAGTCTATGTCATATATTGTCTATGTCTATATTCATCATAATCTGGCAAATAGCATAAATACATATAAATACGAAAACTCATAGTTGAAGAGCTTATGTTATTTCTAAAACTACTTTAGGAAATTAATTAGTCCTCACCAACTTTACTGTGAGATAAACAAGAAAGACTTTCTACACCAAAAAATAGATGGGCATAAGGGAGTTTTTCTTAAAGTTGAATCAGTGTTATTCAATTCCTGGACCCAATCTCAGCCTTACTAACCAGAATCTTTTTTTTTTTTTTAAAGATTTTATTTATTTGTTTGACAGAGAGAGACACAGCGAGAGAGGGAACACAAGCAGGAGGAGTGGGAGAGGGAGAAGCAGGCCTCCTGCAGAGCAGGGAGCCCGATGCGGGGCTCGATCCCAGGACCCTGGGATCATGACCTGAGCCGAAGGCAGACGCTTAACGACTGAGCCACCCAGGCGTCCCTAACCAGAATCTTTAAGAGTAGGGCCTAGGAATCTACAATTTTAAGAAGCTCCCAGGTAATTCTTAGGCACTAAAGTTTTAAAATCACTGGTATAAAGGGTGTGGCAGAAAGAGGTGCCTTGACTTGTTCAAGGTTCTAAGAATTATAAGACAAAAATAGGCATAGAACTCAGAAATCCTGATTAATGCACCACCCACCACAGCATGAGTAACTTCCAAAAATATAGCGCTATGAGATGACAAAAGTACGAAAACCCATTTAAAGTTTTCTGTGGCTTCATATGCAAAAAAAAAAAAAAAAATCAAGTTTCTAGTGGCTTCATGTCTAGAAAGCCAAAATTTGGTCATCATTCCTACAGAAGGAAAGATTCTTCTTTTCCTTATCTGGGAATAGATAAGATTGGCAGGAAAAAAGAGAGTATTAGTAACCTCCAAAAACTCCCCAAAGTAAAGGACAAAATTCTGAAATGTGTTTGTATGGGTGTTGAATATGTGAGAAAAGGATGATGTAATCAGAAGACTTAATTGGCCTTGGAGTGAAACTTAGTGCCTTCAGCATTATGTGGAAGGCATGGTGCCCAGAACAGATAGAGCACAGCTCAGTTTTCCTACAGTGGATAACCATCAATCTACCCAGCCTATATTGAATTATCCCATAAGGAACTGTGGAAACAATTCAAAGGAAAAAATTTGTGTTCTGGTTCCAGGCATGTTTGTGTGAATTTGGGAAGAATAAACCAGTTTTCTGAAGATCTGCTATGTTGGTGAAATGAACTCAAAGTCATGGATATTTTGACCACATTTCCTCAACGCTTCATTCATTTTACAGTTGACAAGAGAAAAAAAAGTTATTCATATGAAAAGATGTTTCACATCATATCTTATCAGAGAAATGTCAATTAAAACAAGAGATGCCACTATACGCCTATCAGAATGGCCAAGATGCAGAACACTGACGTCAGTGCTGGTGGGAATGCAAAATGGTATAGCCACTTTGGAAGACAAGTTTGGCAGTTTCTTACAGAACTAAACAACCTTATCACGTGATCAGCAATTGCACTCCTTAGTATTTACCCAAAGGAGCTGAAAACTTATGTCCACAGAAACACCTGCACATGGATGTTTATAACAGCTTTATTCATAATTGCCAAAACTTGGAAGCAAGCAAGATGTCTTTCAGTAGGTGGATGGATAAACTGTGGTATGTCCAAACAATGGAATATTATTTACTGCTAAAAGAAATGACCAATCAAGCCATGAAAAGACATGGAGAAAACTTAAATAAATATTACCAAGTGAAAGAAGCAAATCTGAAAAGATTACATACTGCATGATTCCAATTATATGACATTCTGGGAAAAGCAAAACTATGGAGACTGTAAAAAGATCAGTGGTTGCCAGAGGTTGGGGGTTGGGGGCAGCGGGGGAGATGGATGAACAGGCAAGGCACAGAGGATTTTTAGGGCCATGAAACTACTCTGTAAGATACTATAATGGTGGATACATGACACTATATATTTGTATAAACCTACAGAATGTGTAACACCAAGAATCAATTCTGATGTAAATGTGGACTCTGGATGATAATGAGGTGTCAATGTAGGTTCATCAGTTATAGTATAAATGTACCACTTTCGTGGGGGATGTTGTTAATGGGAGAGACTCTGCATGTGTTCGGGCAGAAGATATATGGGAAATCTCTGTACTTTCTACTCAATTTTGCTGCAAACCTATAATTGCTCCATAAAATAAAGTCTAGGGGCACCTGGGTGGCTCAGTCGTTAAGCGTCTGCCTTCAGCTCAGGTCATGATCCCAGGGTCCTGGGATCGAGCCCCACATCAGGCTCCCTGCTCGGTGGGAAGCCTGCTTCTCCCTCTCCCACTCCCCCTGCTTGTGTTCCCTCTCTCGCTGTGTCTCTGTCAAATAAATAAATAAAATCTTTAAAAAAAATAAAATAAAATAAAATAAAGTCTAATATAAAAATATCTTATTCCAAATCTTATAACTAGTGGAGAAACTTTAAGACTGAAGGTGTTTAGACAGAAGTTGGGGAAGGCTAGTCAGTTGGCTGCCAAGAACTCTTAGTAAGGAGCATTTTCTTTAATTATGGACCAGGATCTGACTCTCAGCATTATAGGCCCAGAAACTCATCTTAAACAGGACTCCACAAATAATCAGACTCAGAAATGCTAATTCACCCTTTCTAAACCTTTTTTTTTTTTTTTAAGATTTTTTAAATTTATTTTTCAACAGAGAGAGAGATAGCGAGAGACGTAACACAAGAAGGGGGAGCAGGAGAGGGAGAAGCAGGCTTCCGGGCGAGCAGGGAGCCCGATGCGGGGCTCGATCCCAGGACCCTGGGATCATGACCTGAGCTGAAGGCAGACGCTCAACGACTGAGCCACCCAGGCGCCCCCTTTCTAAACTTTTTAAAGAGACTGAGGTAGATACATTATGGCACTGTGGTAGGCAGAATTCCAAAGATGCGCCCCCTCTCCCCCCAAGATTCCTGTCCCCTGATTATTCAATCAAATAGTAACTAGATATTGCTGTGAGGGGACTCTGCTGATGGGATTAAGGCACTAATCAGCTGACCTTAAAATAGGGAGAGCAGCGTAGATAATTTGGGTGGGTCCAACGTAATCACACAAGCCTTTAAAAGTAGAAGAGGGAGGTAAGAGAGGGGCATTTGACTGGCTTAGTCAGAAGAACATGTGACTCTTGATCTCAGGGTCATGAGTTTGAGCCCCATGTTGGGTGTAGAGATTACTTAAATAAAATTTCCTTTAGTTTATTTTTTTAAAGATTATTTATTTATTTGACACAGAGAGAGAAAGCACAAGAAGGCAGAGGGAGAGGGAGAAGCAGACTCCCCACTGAGAAGAGTGCCCCGATATGGGGCTCGATCCCAGGACCCTGGGATCATGATCCGAATCGAAGGCAGACACTTAGATGACTGAGCCACCCAGGAGCTCCAATAAAATCTCCTTTAAAGAAGAAGAAGGGGTGCACCTGGGTGGCTCAATCGGTTAAGTGTCTGCCTTAGGCTCAGGTCGTGGTCTCACGGTCCTGGGATTGAGCCCCAAATCGGATTCCCTGCTCAGCAGGGAGTCTGCTTCTCCCTCTCACTCTGCCTGCCGCTCCCCGCTGCTTGTGCTCTATCAAATAAATAAATAAAGTCTTAAAGAAAAAAAAAAAAAGAAAGAAAGAAAGAAGAAGGGAGGCAGGAGATTCAGCACAGAGGAAGCAGGAGAGGTCAAAAAGACTCCAGGTATTTTTCATCAATCACCCTCAAGAACTCCTGGACACTGCTAGCTTTGAACATGGGGAAAGGGAGGTCTCAAGAGGCTGAGAGCAAGCCCTGGCCAACAGCCAATAAGGGAAGAGTGGCACCAGTCCTACAACCTCAAGGTGGAGAATTCTTCAACAACCTGAATGACAATAGCAGCAGATTGGAAGCAGACTCTCTCCCAGGGCCTCTAGATAAAAGCCCAGGCTAGCAACACCTTCATTTTGACATTATGGGACCTGCAGCAAACCAGGTGAGCCTAATGGTCTTCTGACCTACAAAATTGTGAGACAATAAATTTGTGTTATCTTACGCCACTTAATTTTTGATAATTTGGTATAGAAGCAACAGAAAACTAATACAAGTATAAATGGATTAATTCACAATGTGAAATTATTACTGTTAAGATGCCCAGCCAGTATTCTTTCCTGTAAAAAAAAAAAAAAACAAAAACAAAAAAACTGAATGGGAGGCCAAATGTAAGAAAACTACTTGGTGAATTGTTATTTTCTGATAACTGACAAAACTATCCTGACGAAGACATATACACCTGCCAAGCAGACCAGATATTCATTTTGGCTTATCAAAGTGCCCATTCCTCTGGCTAGAGCTTGGAAGGGACACTACCAACGTCTGCCTCTCATTCCTTCTTTAGAGGTGGCAATATAATCAATCAGGTCCCAGCCAAGTTTTATTCTGGCCTATAAGCCAGTCTGTCATATCGTTCACTCAATGTTCATTTTATAACTTCACTCTCAGAGGGTTAACTAATGTCCCCAAGGCAGGAGGAGGGAGTGCCAGATGTAAACTTCACCGCTGCCCACATGAACCACATAGAAAGATCATTAGCGCCCAAACAGCAACAACACATTTACTGTATGTTTATCAGTGAACCTAAAACGCAGTGTACCTCTTATCCTTACATCAGTAAATCTCAGTAAGTACTTTTTTTTTTTAATCTTTAGAATTTTTTAAAGTAAACTCTACCCCCAACATGGGGCTTGAACTCATAACCCCGAAGTCAAGAGTCACACGCTTTTCTGACTGAGCCAGCCAGGCGCCCCTCAAATTCCTTCCAAGTTTGAAACAAAAATCGAGTATATAAAATGATTTTTAGACTTAAATGCCTTAGTAGATCCATAAAACCCTAAAACACTTACTAGGAAATGATTACCTAATTCAGAAGAGGAGGAAAGAAAAGGGAAGGAGATACTTGGAGATGAAGAAAAACAGACATTCCCAGTACAACACTTGACAAATGAATGGAAATTCCCTGCAACTTCACCATTACCATGATCTCGTAAGTATGATCACTCTGATGTTTCTTGTACTCAAATCCTCGAGTGAAACACTGCAAAAGAAAGGAAAAGTAAGTTACCAAAAAGCTACTTTTCGAAATGCTTTCTTATAGGATAAAAGATGGTTTGGGGGTGCTCTACTCTTACTATGAGTTTTTAAGAATTCATTTAATCTTGTCTGCAGCCGCAAGAGGATGGTTACATACCTGATCACAGCTCTTCAGTGGCCCTCACAGAGGAAAAAATAATCTGAAAAAAAGACTTTTTCCTAGGACTTCGCCTCTTTTGATAAGAGCATAAGCTCTGGAATCAGACTGAGTAAATTTGAATCCTGGCTCCAAACTTAAAGTTTTTAAGTTAAAAATTTTAGGCAATTCTAAGACAGGTATTTTTTTATTTTAAAACTCCAAAATGAGGATTCATATTATAATAAAAAGTATATTACAACTTCCATCAGCTATTTATCATTTCTAAAATTGGGATGCTTCTTATAATCAATAGCATCTTGGATCCAATAACATATGGTATTTGCTGTGTGACCTTGAGCAAATTACTTAAACTCTCTTTGCCTGAGTTTCCTCTATAAAATGGGGATGCTAATCATACCTACTTCATAGGGTTATAGTGATGAACTAAAGGTTAATTCACGTAAATTACTCAAAAGAGTGCCCAACAACAAAGGAAGCACTTGTAATTAGTATTATTACTATCATCATCCACAGAATGATTTGTTCTGTTTGTCACCTGCCCAAAGATCACGCTTCAATAACAGCATCATAGGTGCTATCAAAAGGAATAATCCTCCAATTCTGTTTCCTATAGTCCCAATACTTTTTTTTTTTGAAGGTTTTTATTTAATTGACAGAGAGAGAGAGAGAGAGAACACAGGCAGGAGGAGTGGGAGAGGGAGAAACAGGCTCCCTGCCGAGCAGGGAGCCCGATGTGGGGCTCGATCCCAGGACTCTGAGATCATGACCCGACCTGAAGGCAGAGGTCTGAGCCTCTGACTGAGCCACCCAGGCACCCCTGTAGTCCCAATACTTTAAATCTACTGGCAAAAACAGTGTTGAGCATTAGGTTGATATAGAGATGCAGAATATTCAACAGTCTGTGTCATCCATCTGCTCTGTTCCCCCAACTTTTCACTGGTAAAATGCGTAATGGAAGACCAAGTAGAAGGAATAGATTTAACAAGGTATGGTTCTTCTGAGTCTTTGATAGTCATCTCTGAATTTACTATATCCATAAAACTAGGCCAGGAGAGGCAAGCCTCTCCTTAATGAGTTACCTGTAAGCAGAGGAAAAAAGGAGGTGGCCCACATTCAGCACACTTGATATAAGGCTCCATGAGGTAGGAGGAGCAGCCGCGGCAAGGTGGCTTATCAGAGGGATCATCTAGAACAAAAAGAACAATCTATCAGCTTCAAAACATGTTATGATTACCAAAGTGCAAGGTGAAAATCTGCAAATAACTACACAGGTGGTGAGCTGTGTGGAAGACTCAGCTTGTCTTGGAGACAAGATGAGCTCATTCTAAATAAGAAAAATAAAAAATCACGTTCCTTTTTCTTTGAAGGCAGCTTTGTTCCTTCCTATAGTAGTATCTACTACTATAAACAGCATTTAAGCAGATATGACCCCTAGAGAAATTTACCAGCATAAGCTTTCCCTCCTAGTTATTTTTCCAGGAGAGAAAATGTCACATACTTACACAACACACATACATATTTTTAGATAAAGCAAATCTGACAAAATGTTAATGATTGTTGAATGTAGGGAGTGGCCAACCGTACTGCTCTTTCAACTTTTCTGTAAGTTTGCAAATTTTCATAGTAAGAGGTTGGGGTGAAAAACTCCTTTAAGTATCTGTTTTGTGGTATACTACTTTACATCTGAGTTAAGATTTAAACCCGGGAAAGCTCCCTTTCTCCCATGGTAAGCAGAGCACAGCTCACCTTCCTCTAGTTCCAATGACCATACTGTATTGTCTCTGAAATATTAAGGCAAGAACTACAATCTAAACTGTCTAAAGTGATAAAAAAGCAGATTATGTGTGTCCCTGGTTGCCCTAAACTCTGCCTCTCTAGAGTCAGGGCAACCTGGCAGAGTCGTTTTCGGTGCTGAGCAGTAGGGGTCTAAGAAAACACAGGCTTTGAAGGTAGATGAAAGAATTTAATCTGCTTAGCCTGAGGCAGGATTTCTCACATTCTGTAATAGCATTTTCCTTCCTAAAGCCCAAGAAACACTCTTCAAGGCACCTTTCCCTCCTTCAAGTGATGATTATTGTTCATTTGTTTCTAAATGAAGACCTGGAAGAAAATAACAGGGGAAAGAAACATAATCCTTCTGATAATAGCTTCAAAATAAATATATATAACAGCAACTATGCCACTTCTCCCATTTCAAATTTTGACATGGAAGAACAAATACTGTTGTATATTAAGTGTCAGATGACAATTTTTACCAAATGACTTCTTCCTCACATCGTTTTAATGATATAAGCTTGTTTTTCTTTCCTCAGGAAAAAAAAAATCAGTTACTGACCGAAGTAAAGAGCTTTTAAACCCTTACATCAAGAAGTAATTATTTTGTAAAAGTAACCCGATTTGTAGTTTTAAAAATTTTAGACAACAAAAGCATAAAGTCATCCTCTATTAATATTCTGAGTTCCAGCCTTTCTTCAATGTATGCGTGTGCATATATTTTAACAAAAATGATGCTTTACAGGATGTCTTGTAGGCTTTTTTCTCACTTGACAATATACTGTCAACATCTTTCATGACAGTACGCTTACATCTTCCTTGTTCTTTTTAATGGATGAATAATATTCCATTGTGTCAATCATCTAACCTAATAGTTTTCAACTGCCCCCTAGGAAGGCATTTTGAAAATCTGAGGAAATGCTTTTTTTTTTTTTCCTGCCACAATAACTAAAGAGCACTACTGGCATTTAGCAGGTGAGGACCAGGGATGCTAGATATTGTACAAGGCTCAAGACATTCCTGCACAACAAAGAAGTGACCTGTGTCCTGTACAACTTTCAAATATCCTACCAGACATTCAAAGTTGGTGACAAACCTGTTCATAATTACATGACCTAGAACCAAATTCCATGTTATCTATAAAACAAAATGTTTTTGACAGTTTTAACATATATTTAATTTTCCAGGAAGGCAACTGCATGTACTTCTACAGGAGATTATATCTTGTTTTGTTCGGAACTTTACCAAGAGTTATTCAAGCTTGTGGGATTTCTGAGTCACTAATACAACACAAATGAATCACCGTGCTTTTGTAGTTGTAAGATTCACAGTGATTCAACATATGGGTGCAAGCATCTGACTACTTAAGTCATTATGTCTTCTACTGAAATCGTGTCTAAACATATTGAGATACATACATTAGTTCATTTTTCTCTTTTGCTTATCCTTTGTATTATAGTTAGGGCATTATTATTTGTTTCTTTGACATCATGGGTGTAGATGTGTTATGTTATCTATGTATTTCATTTCCAAAGAGCAAATGGGCTCTAAAAATGTTATAAAAAGAAAACATGGGATCTCGTAAGGTTGAAAATAGCTGATCTAAGGAGTTTTCTACTGGTGGACATTTATGTTATTTCCAATTTTTCACTATTATGAAGAATGCTGTTGTGTTCCTCAGAATATATATTTTTCTAGAACTAGAACTGTTGAGCGTACAGAGGGTTTTTGATACACATAGCCAAACTATCCTTCACAAAAATATTTTAGAACTTTTCTATAACCTAAGAGTAAGGAAAGGCTTTTTTACCATCATTCAAAATCCGAAGGCAATGAAAGGTTAATAAATTTGACTACCTAAACAATACAAGCAAAAAATTTCCTTGGCAAAAAACACCATACGCAAGATAAAAAGGCAAATAAGCTAGAAGAAAATATTTGAAAACCTATTATAGATAAAGGACTAAAATCCCCAATATACAAAGAACTTTTAAAAATTGAGGGGAAAAAAGAACAAAAATCCTATTGCAAAAAAAATGAAGAGATAATTAGAAAAAAAAGAGAAAGACAAAAAAGTGGCCCTTAAACATATGGAAAGACACTCAACTTCACTCATAAGAGAGAGCTAGACTGAGATATAACTTCTCACCCATCAGACTGACAAAAATTCAAAAGCTTGAAAATACTTTCTTAGTAAGAATGTGGAAAAATAGGCATTCTCATAAACTGCTGATGGGAATACATTAGAACATTATTTGGAATTACAAAATACTACCTAGTTATCCAAATGCTGGAGATTGGTTGAACAAACTACGGAGTACCCACACAATGGAGTACTATGCAACTATAAAAAAAAGAATGAGAACAACCTTTACAAACTAAAACAGTATTTCCAGAAGATTCTATTAAGTGGAAAAAACCAAACTTCAAAAAAAGCACACATAGCATGCTATCTTTCCTGTACAAAATGAGGGGAAAAACCCCAAATATTATGTATGTCTGCTTATCTTTGCAAAAAGAAATATAGGACAGCTAAACTAGAGAACAATGAAGTTGGATACCTACAAGGGGTTGGGGAGGGGGAATGGAGTGGAGTGGAAGAGACATAGGAAGGAGTAACAATTCTCCAAATATATATTTTTGTATAGCTTTGACTTTTGGAAGTGTACTTACGTTCCTCAAATTTAAAAAACTGAAGTAGGAAATATAAAAAGGGAAAACTAAAAGCAGTATGAACAGATGAACCTAATAATATTTCAAAAGAACACTGTAACCACACTGAAAAGGAAAAAAAATCTAAATAACTTACAGACATTTAACAATATACCTTCAGTCTTGGGTGATGCTAACAAATCCTGAACTTGTTGAAGGAGGTCTGTTTTATGCAGTGGTATGTGAAAAGCAACTCTGACATAATTTTGGATGTATTAGAAGACTGAGCAAATGAGTAAATGTGCTGATGTTGGGTGTCAAGGTTCTCACTGAGGAAAGGACACACAAATAAGGAATGGGGGAAAACAAGAAAAAAGTTTATGCAGATGACTTGGAGGTATCAATGGGAACGCGTGATTTCTTAAAAGTGTATGTATAGGTAAGTATGTATGTATGTTGGTGTATATGTATATAGCATATATGCACATATATTTCATAGCTCTGTGGGCCTATGAGCCAAGATACAAAACATGCTAGTAGCAATGACCAGATCTTGGTCTCTAATATCAGTCCTCTTTAAAAGGAACCAGGGCTCCTCGGAGAAGTGGCTGATTCCAGGGCTGGGGCAGGGAAGATACAAGATGCACCTGGAACATGTAGGCAAAAGGTAAGGAGATGCTCAAAAAAGTGATGGGTGTTATTAAGGATGTAGGAGCCAGAACGAAGGAGCTCACAAGGGTCAAACTGGGACAATCTGAGAGCCAAAATAATTAAGTATGATAATGAATTATAAATCCTTGAAAAAAACAGGAATTCGCATGTCCACTTAAAATAAATATGTCAGTGAAATAAGCGAGATAGGTCTCTTGATTATATAATCAAGAAATTACATAATATGTATCATTATATATTGTATATATATATGTATATATATGTATATATATATACATGTAATATATACAGTTGTATAATTACATATATTATATAATTATGTCAGTGCTAACTACCAGATGTGGACAATGCTGGATTTGAAAAAAATCATTTTGCATGATAGTGAAGATTGGATCAAGGAAAAATCATAATGGATGTTAAATCTAGGGAGAAATTTTGATGAGGAGTGGGATACTTTATGGTGTCAAAGTGTCTCCCTGTGGGTTATTTATTATACCCAAGGGAAAAATACAAATTATACAGTGGAGAACTCAAAGAGACACTATGACTGGGTTTTCAAAACCATTATCACCAATGAGGTGTAGAGCAAGAACAAACAAACCCAAAACAAGAAACCTCAATTTTAAAAAAGGGGAGGAAGGGCCTGTCTTCTTCAAAAGCGTGAATGTCACTAAAGATAAATGCTATGGAAATGTTTCAGTTTAAAGGAGGCTAAAGAAACATAGCATTAATGTAAGACCGATTCCTGTGTCCTGTATTAGAAGGAAAAAAATACCATAAAGGACACTGTTGAGTCAGCTTACAAAACTGAATGAACTAGATGGTAGATTGGATAAAAATATTTTATGGATGTTAAATTTACTAGTTGATAACCCTACTGAAGTTATGTAATAGAATATCCCTATTCTTAGGAAATAAACACTAAAGTGCTTACGGGTAAAGGGCTATGATATATGTCCCTTACCCTTAAATGATTCTGAAAAAAAAAGGGGGGATATCTATATCTACCTATACATAGTATAGTATATAAATATATATTACATACAGTGTATACATTACACACGGTGTATATAATGTATATTTACAGAGAAACAAAGAGAATACATGCAAATGGAGTAAGAAGTTAACAGTGTATGTGGATTCTTTGTATGATTCTTATGCTTCCAACTTTCCTGTAAGTTTGAAATTATTCCAAATAAAAAGTTTAAAAATATTTTATTTATTTTTTTAGTATTTTAAAAAGGGAACGGGAGTGGTTTCAGTTTACACTTCCAGCATCAGGAAAATTCATTTAGGTTTTCTCCATGTGTAAAATGAGAGATTTGAACTAGATGTGTTTGAAGCCTTCATTCTGTCCTAAATTTATATATATATAGGTGTGATGAGAGAGTAAATAAGAGGTCCTTTAAGAAATTGCTGAAAAGGAAACAATACCTCAAAAGTGCCTTTCTGTTTCTTCTTATTGGGACACTACTAACATCTAACAATAGAATTTCTATTTCTGCCAAATCTCTTATCATCAGAAACAAAGAAAAGGCAGTGTATTTTTTTTCTCCATAGCTGGGGGTGCCTGAATTTATTTCACCCACACACACCATAATTTTCTGCATTATTATTATACTGTGGTTCACTCTTAGAACACAAGTTCCCCGTAAAAGGGAAGGGGGAAGAGAAGCATGTCTTTTATTCTACCACTGACATTATTTTTTATCAAGGCATCTAAAATATATTACTGGTTCTAAAGAGAAATCCAACTGCTTTCTTAAGTCTAATTGCAGATTAATCATATGCCTGAGCATAGTTTTCTTACAAGACCTAGGGTGATATGATTGTGTCATGTGTTTAGTGGGCAATCAATAAGTATTGGTTAATTTTATTTTGATTTGATAACTCTTATTCCTTTAGGATCAGATTCACAGGGCTTAACTTCAAAGTGCTTATTTTTCTTCTTTGATCAACTTCCACTTGAGTTTGCTGTTAATATTCACCTGGGTCTTGTTCCCACTATACTTACTGCTAAAGGAACCCAAACGGTCCATTCCCTAAAATTTGCAAACAATCTTGTTTTGATCTTCCTCAATGCAGCACTCCTTCAAGGAGATGTCAGAACTGGCCAACACATACACCAAAGCTTGACGACTCCCTATGAACAAACAAAAGTGGCATATGGATCAGAAAATAATTCAAAAGGACAAGATGCAGAGAAGACAATGCAATGTACTCAATTCTACCACATCCTAGCTTTGTAATGCTAAGCAAATTATTTTATCTTTTTTTAAATTTTGTTTTAAGGGTTTTTTTTTAAAAATATGTAATTATTTTAGAGAGAGAGAGAAAATGCATGCAAGAGTTGAGGGAGAGAGAGAAAATCTCAAGTAGACTCCCCACTGATCATGGAGCCTGACACAAGGCTTGATCCCATGACCTTGAAACCATTGGCTCATGACCTGAGCCAAAATCAAGAGTTGGACACTTAACCGACTGAGCTACCCAGGCACCCGTTTTATTTATTTAAGTAATTTCTACACCCAATGTGGAGCTCGAACCCATGACCCTGAGATCAAGAGTTATATGCTCTTCTGACTCAGCCAGCTAGGCTCCCCAAATATTTTGTCTTTATAAGCCTGTGTCCCCCTCTGTAAAGTGGGTATGAGAAACAGTATCTACCTCCTACAGTTATTGTGAAGATTAAATACCAAAATCCATATAAATAATGCACCGTGGTGGCGGCCCATAGTAAGCCCTCTATAAAAGGTACATATCTCTAATAAACAACTATTGTTTTTCTCTACCCAGTATCACTTCTCACCTTAATCCTCTTTCCTTTGGGACACTGACTCACCCACATTTTCATATGGTTCTGGTGGCGTTACCAATCACAATACTCTAAACCCCAACCCCACAGCTAAAGCGGCCAGATCTCTTATGAAAATCTCAATCTTGAGTAAGACATACAAGGACAGATGTCAAATGGAGCCCAGTCATTCACTAATCAAAGAATTTGGTCCATGAGCTCTGGCTATTGAGATCCCCAACCCCAAGGGTGGCCCAACTGTTTAGATTTCTTCTCATTTCTCTATCTTTCTAATACTTTAATATGAATGACTTTCTATTACGAGAAACCAAGGAACCCTATTACGACATATATTTGTTCACTTACTCTTTGAATAAATATTTAATGTTTGAACAATGTACAAAGTATTTTCTTGAAGGCAGAAATGAAATCATACTTCACCCTAAGTCAAGAAAACATCTCTCCTTCTATAGTCCTACAGCTTCTTAGCTATCTCTTTTCTGGCAACCCATTCTACTTTGTGAGGATTACTTCTGAATGCATATTTTTTTCCATTTGTAGACTAAATGAAAGCAGGAACTACTATCCAATATACATCTGTATGCTTCAAAGTGCCAAACACAGAGAAAGAACTCAATAAACAAAACGTAATGGACGAATGTTAGTTTTACAACAGGTTAATTCATCTTTAGTTGTCCTGGAGTGATTTCTTTCACCTGGTACACTGAGCTTGGGGTATAATTCATCCCTAAATCTATATGACATTCAGATTACATGGCTGTCAATAAACTTGTCTTTTTTGAAGTGGGCTGGGATAGGATGGTTCTCACCCTACTCTGGTCCCAGGAAGAGTTAGTCTTGAAGAAAAATGGGTTTAGCAAGAGGTATTATGCACTCAGTAATAAAATAATGACCAACATTTACTGACTTTTCTCATATGCCAGGTACGGCGGTACCACTCACTGTATGTGGATTATCTCTTTGAATCCTCACAACCTTCAGGCATGCTGCTTTTTCAAAGAAGAAAGGAAGCTCTGAAAGACTGCTACTTGCACAATGTCTTAAAGGTAGTGAACAGCAGCGACCTTCAACAAAGGTTAATAGGGATGGTCAAGTAAAGAATATATAAACACTCCATGTCATAAGCACAATATTGCAAAAAGCACAATTTTCTTTTTTCCTCTCCTTTCTTCTCACAGGAGACATTTCTGACACTGACATCCATAAAAGGATGGGGGGTAGCTCCAAATTAACATCTACCAAATTCAAAGTCACTGGGAGGTAGAAGGCAGGCACGCGAAGAATGGCATTCGCTGTGGTGCGGAGTACAGGTGCAGGGTTTGGAGTTTTGCAGACAAGGCGGAGCTCCTCACTTTGTTCCTTAAGCTGTATGATCTTGCGCAAGTCATCTTACCTGAGCCTCAGTCGGCCTCAAAATGGGGCTGAACTAGTGTGTAAAGCCTACTTGAAAACTCGAAATGTAACGTCGGTCAAGTGCACGACACAGAGCGGCTGTTCCCAGCGTAATGAGGCGCGCCACCGCACAAATAGGAATACCGAGGCTCTGGCAGTGCAAGGCCGCCCAGGGGGCGCAGGGGGCGGGGCGCGCCAGGCACGCCGCGGGGCGGGGCCGACCGGTCAGGCCGAGCCCGCGCCGCCCTCCACCAGGCGCGGCGTGGCCCGGCTCCGCAAGCCCGCCCACCGCGTTTCCCCCCGGGCCGCCGGGGCCCGCAGCTCGCCCCCGTCCCCGCCGCCCCTCGCCGTCCCCGCCACCCTCTCGGCCGCTAGAGGGGCTCGCGCCCCGCCGCCACCCGCCTTGTAGCGCCTCGTGCCTCACCTCGCTGCGTCCCTCTGCTCCGCGCTGAGGAGCCGCCAGCCGCGCGCGCCCCCGGGGGTACGTGCTCGCTCTCGAGCGACACAGGCGCGAGCTCGCCGCCGCGCCGCGCCGCCCCTCCCCGGCCTTCGCGGCCCCGCCGCCGCCCCTTCGGCCCGCGCCTCGGCGTCGCCGCGCGCCCGCCGCGGTCCTCCAGCAGACGCCCGGGGGGTTAGGGCGGACTGAGCAGCCTGCCTGACTTGAGTCCGGGCAGCAGTCCCTTTTGCGTGAGGCGCGTTGCCGGGCGCCAGAGGCTTGCCGGTGCGTGGCGCCGCCGTTCGATCCGCTCCAGAGTGCGGTGAGGTGGAGCGGGCCGGTACTGTCCTGCTTTTGTGTTCCTAACAGTCCCACTGCCCCCGCCCCTGTTGACGCGAAGGCAGCTGAGGCCGAGCGGCTCTTGCAGCGCTGCTCGCGGATTAACCAGACTGACTGAATGGTGTAAGGGTAAACAGGGTACGTTTTATTCAGATGCTTCTGGAACGTCGAAATTCTCTTCTTTGGAAAGAACCCTCCCCTCTCTGGGCTTCAGGGGCCCAGACTGAGGCGCAATGATGAGAGGATGTGGTGGTCCACTCTGATGTCAATCTTGAGGGCTAGGTATGTCCCAACATCTCTTATTACTACTACTAATTATTATAATAGCTACCATTTGTCGGGTATTTATTGCATGCCAGGCATTGTTACAAAAGAGGTGACATCCATGGTGTCATTTAATCTTCAAAAACAACCTTATGAGGTAGGCACTCTTATTATCCCCATTTTCCAGGTGAAGACATTTAGACTGGCTTATAAATAACTTGGGAACACACGGCTAGAAAGTGTTGGGAAGGGGACTCAAGCTGTGGTAATCTGCACCATTATGCTCTTACATCTATTTGGAAGTCTGTCTTTCATAAATTTGCCCAACCTCTCTTTAAATTCATTTGCATTTTCTGCTGGTGTGGCCTCTTGATTCATCTTTTAGTATATGAATGCTACAAATTCGTCCTAAAAAATAATCAGAAAATTCACACAAGCGAAAATTCACACCAGCTCCCACTGTGTTAAATAAACAGTTAAAATTTTGGTATACTCTTCCAGACATTTTCCTATGCATCGTGTCAATAGATCTATTATAGTGTAGTTTTACTTTTGATGTATCCTGAAAATCTGGTCATTTAGTCAACAAATATTTAATAAGCAGACCCTGTTCTAGGTGCTGAGAACTCAGCAGCGAACAAAATAGTCTCTGCCTTATATAATAGTGGGAGAGATTGACAAGAAACAATATACATATTACTAAATAATAGGTAGTGCCTGGTAATGTGGCAAGTTTTATGGGAAAAAAATAAATCAGAATAAAGGGATAAGAGTGATGTGGGTACGGTCTTTTAGATGAGGTAGACAAGGAAGGCCTCTTAATTGAAAGAGCACATAAGTAGAAACCTAATCATTAAGAGAGGCAGCACATGGATTTCCAGAGGGAAACTAGAAGAGAAGCAGCAATTGCAATGGCCCTGAGATAGGGACTTGCTTGGCCTGTTGGAGAAGCAGCAAGGAGACCAGTGTGGCTGCAGCACAGCAAATTAGAGAAATAAGTTGCAAAACAGGCAGAAACCAGATCATGCATCGTCTCATAAGCCATGGTTGGACTTTGGATTTTGGGGGGATGTGGTAGAGTACCATGCAAGGGTTGAGAGCAAAGGAGTAATCGGATTTTTTTTGGGGGGGGAGACTTCTTTTTAGGGTTTAACAATTTGGAAAACTTATTTTGCCAAGCAATGTGGATTCGAATTTTATGTATTTTAGAGCAGTTTCTTTGCAGAGATGGCTCATGAATGACTCCTTGGTGTGTGGTGGGGGAGGTAATCAGATTTATTTTAAAAGGATCAGTCTGGCAGCTGTGTGGAGAATAAGATGGTAGAAACATTAAAGTTACTCTTTAAAGCATTAATTGTCCTTTTATACAGCCATCATTCAACAGTTAGTCAACATTGGTGTTTCATCTACACCTTTACACCTCGGCAACCACTCATCTCCACAAAGAGGAGATAGGGTCAGACACTTGAGGACTTACCTTCATGTCTTTCTCACCTAAAGTGAAGTTTTTTGAGACTGGCTAGATCTCCATATATCCAGATCTGGATGTCATGATTGTCAACAAATTGAATATGAGTCATCAGTGTTGTACTATTGTGGAAAAAACAATCCCACATTAACACTGGGATCTATTCGTTAAAAACATAGCGTTCAAGCACCTGAAAATTACCCTCTGCTTCAATTGATGTTAGGCCCTCATTAGAATTCTTAGCCCCAATTTAGTCATTGTGCTTAAGATGTGGAGAAATTAAAAATGCACAGTGAAAGAAAGGGTAACGCTGTTGAAGGCAGTGCTTTTCTGGGTTTTTGCCTTTAGCAATGTAATGGATAGTGGCATCAATTGTAAAACCAGCTGCAGGAATAACAGATTTGGAGGAGAAATTAAAAGTTCTGTTTTGGATTTGTGTTTTGCAATCTGAGTGGAAATGATATATATTAGATATATATTAGAGCTCAGAGGTGTATAACTGTATCAAAATTGTTTCTTTGGATGTGTGTCTTCTTTAGACAGAGCTTGAAGACAGACACTATGTCTTTTCTTCTTTGTAACTTCTGTGCCCATAAGTGCATCCTGGACAAATATTTGTGAAATGAGCAAGTAAAGGCAAAGGTATGGATGAAGTCACTCGGGCAAAATATATAAAGTAAAAAGAGAAGAGATACCTGCTTTCACTGGAGGTCCAAGTACCTGAACATGATTTATGAATAGGGTGACCTGGGGCGCCTGGGTGGCTCAGTCATTAAGCGTCTGCCTTCGGCTCAGGTCATGATCCCAGGGTCCTGGGATCAAGCCCCGCATCGGGCTCCCTGCGGGAAGCCTGCTTCTCCCTCTGCCTGCCGCTCCCACTGCTTGTGCTGGGGAAGCTTAACCAAATGAGCCACGCAGGCATTCCCCAAGCCCTTCCATTCTTAACGGAAGAGGTTGGCCTTTGAACTTGAAACCCAGCAGGGAAAATTGTATCCTACTGCCAGGGTCTGTAATGTAGCTGCCATTGACTGAGTCCAGAATATGCCAACAGGTCCTCTTCAACTGTAAAGCTGCTGTGTTTAGAATCAGAAGTGTAGTTTCTGAGTTCCCTCCCTATGGAAATGACTCTTTATCATTTCTAGTTACTCACTTGTCCTGAGTGCTGAAAGAGTTTATAAACTTTATCTCATCTAATACTTATATTTTTTCTAAGTGAGGTGGTTCTTTGTAGTCTGGTATACAAATAGATAAAAACAGAAAGTCTAGAAGTTTCTAGATGCTTTCTTCTGGGTTTCAACTTCCTCTCCTTTAAGCTCTGAGGTATACCTAGTACATGTAAGTTAGCCAGAGATTTAGGTCCTGGAGCAGAGTCCTTTGCCAATTACAAGGGCTCTTCAAGGCAAGGGATCTTCCTGTGACACGCTCAAAAGAGCGGGTTTCACCCCACAAAAGGCAGGAGCCTCAAGGATTACAGCTCTTAGCTCTCAGCAATGTGAGTTCACACAGACTAAGTCACTTTCCCAGAAGCACAGGCTCCCCTGTGGCCTAGTTCAGGACTGGTTCTAGCCTCCTCAGGCTCTGCTGTGGAGTCTTGCATTCAGGAGCATTGCCTTCCTCCTTCCTGCGCCTTTACTCCACCTTCTATCTTTCTCTCTTTGTGACCACCCTCATCAAAGGAGTTAAGGAGTCAATCCTTTTCTTTCCAGAAGGTTCCTAGACTGCTTATTTAACTTGATCCACCTCAACTGTGACCAGTCTGCAGAGGAAAGGTGGAAGCAGTCCTGCTAATCTATTTACAGAAATATAAGGTCTATATAGACATTTGTCCACATGGTGGCATGTCTGGGTTGCTTCTGCATTAAGGAAGAGGGCCCTAAAGATCTCAGGTGAACAAGAGGGAAAAAATTTTTTTGCTAAAGGGCCCTGCTGCATCCTACATTACAAATAAGGGAAAATAAGGCTCATAAAAGGAAAACCACTTGCCCAAAGTCATTTAGTTACTAGGTAGCACAGCCAGGATGAAAGCCAAATCTGGCCAAATGTTACTAATAAACTACCTCTGACTCTTTAAAACTGGAGTTAGCAGGTATCAGGATTTTCATAATGCCATAGCCATTAAGGAGAGTGTCCATGAATCCAGGCTTTTGCTACCCATCTGTTTTGCCTCTTCCTCACCATCCTGACTTCTTTTTGATCTATGTAAAGTGCAGAGTATCTGTCTCGTGAGTCACCAGGCTTTGGGTAGAATCCAAAAAGTTAGGTGAACTAGGAATGTATTGTTGCTGAGTAACTTCTGTTTATCCGAAAAATTTAACTACTACCCTTTACCACTTGCAAGTATTTAAGCAAGTTATTATCTTTCTGTGCCTTTTTTCTCCTCGTGTGTAAAATGAAAATTATAATACCTAATTCATAAGAGTTTTGTAAGGATATGACTATATATATAAAATACCTGGTTCATGGTGGGGTTCAAATAAATTATAATTGTGATTCTAATTCTAGAAGTGCTCCATAGGATGACCCTGGGGCTTGTTTAGAAGTTGTAGGAGGCTAGGTTAGCCAGTGCTCAACATTAGAATTTTTTCATTATTTGAATCCTATCTACCTACTAGAAACCTGTTTCCAGAACACTGAGCAATTAAATAGAATTTCTTTTGCTGCTTGCTTCTTTAGCACCTTACTATACATAAGTAAGGGAGTGTACTTTATCTCCTAGGTCACAGAACAAATGCATAATTGCCATCAAGGATGGATAATCCAGCTTTACCTCTAGGGCAGAACAAACTCAGGAGCTGTGTCCCATTTACTTAATGTAAATAGTGAACAGACTTAGGCATTGTGAGCAATTAACTATAAGACTGTTCCTTAGAGTACAGAATGAATACTTTCCTATTATAATCAAATAAAACTTACAACGAGGTTAATCTGATGCATATTTAATGATATATGTAATTGTTATTGTGCTGCATGATAATTAGGCCTTAAATGTTAAGCTGTTTCCATCAATGACTGTAATTGGTTATTTTTACACAGCAAAACACATTTTTTAGTGTTTGTCCACTCACTTTATTAATTTCCTAGAATCTATAATCATACCAAGGACAACAGTTTTCCCTGAGTCTTTACTGTTTAATCATGCATTCACACAAACACACTTTCAAAATGACACAGCAGGGTTCTCATCCTAATTTGGTACTAAAAGTAACTATTGTTCAAGGCTTTTTATATATGTATCTTTTCTCATTTTAGTCCTTAAAAACCCATTAAGGGAGGTGTTGTCACTCCCATTTTACTGATGCAGAAACTGATGCTCAGAGAATGTAAACAGGTAGCATAGTAGAGATTCAAACTTCTATCTCCAACTTGTAACCACTACTTTATACAACCTCAGAAGATGATGGATCCCAGCCAAGATATGTCAAGATTTTCAGGAAGTGGACTGGCTCCTGGGAAATACCAAATATGTATAGTATATCCAAAGGGAGAATGAGTCATCCTGAAAGAGGGAGGCATTAGTAATGGAAGTTTGAAGCCTATGGAAGCTGACTTTCTGAGTGCCCATTCAAGAAAAAGAGTCTTGGCCAATGAATTTCACGCATAATCGCCCTGTTATAGGCTGTGATGTTGTAGAGACACCATATCAGCCTAATGCCATCAAATATCTGAATTTTAGAATTAACCCCGCTAATTCTGATTCCTTAAGAAAGAATCAGTATGGGAGTTAAACTGGTGTTCTCAGGCTTTTTATCATGACTGTCAGCCCTGAAGAGCCTTTTAGACATTCTTTTTCCTAATTGCTTCCCCCATTGAAGTTTTAATACTACAGATATGCCAGATAGATATCTGTTTATATACTATATGTCTACCTGTACTTTATATATAAAGAAAGATTCTTTTTGCCCTTCAAGAATTAGGTTTTTTTTTTTCTTCCATGGAGAGTGCAAACAATTATGTATGAATAATGTAGCTTCCCTTCAGGTTCAGGATATGCTACTTATACAGAGAATAGTATTTTTGTACTTATGACAATTATATTACTAGTTGTAATTAATAAATTGATAAATTTACATACAAGCTTGGTTAGTGTGAATCTGCTCCTAAATAATGGGACCATTCTCTGTGTGTGGAAAATTTGGGTTTCTAAGCCTGTAAAACAGCCTGAGAGGCCTTCAGACAGACAGCCTATTAGTCTCCTACAAGTCAACCTACAGAACATATCTTTTTATTTGAAATTTCTAGAACATTTTTTTTTTAAGATTTTATTTATTTGTCAGAGAGAGAGAGCGCACAAGCACGGGGAGTGGCAGGCAGTGGGACTCAATCCCAGGTCCTTGGGATCATGACTTGAGCTGAAGGCAGATGCTTAACTGACTGAGCCACCCAGACGTCCCACTTCTAGAACATTCTTATGTGTTCATTCCTTTACCTTACAAATATTTTTTAGCCCTACTCTAGGATGAGGACTATGCCAGGTACTAGAGATTCAAGGACTAATAAAATAGTCTCTGCTCTCAAAAAGATGCTCACTGTCCAGGGGCGCCTGGGTGGCTCAGTTGGTTAAGCATCTGACTTCAGCTCAGATCATGATCTCGGGGTCCTGGGATCGAGCCCTGCATCGAGCCCCGCATCAGGCTCCACACTCAGCAGGGAGTCTGCTTGTCCCTCTGCCCCTCATGTGCTTGCATTCTCTCTCTCTCTCAAATTTTTTTTTTAAAAAAAGATGCTCACTGTCCAGTTGGGGAGACAGATATGCATGAAAATAATTACAATACAAGATAATATGTGTTGTAACAGAGATGTGTTAGGTATACTAAAGGCTCCAAGAAGAGGTTAGTCAATTGTAGGGAGAATTAAGGTGTAAGTCTCTGGAAAGTGATGAGTTAAGTCTTGGAGAGGAGTGGGAAGGAAATTCCAAGCAGAAGGAACAAATTATTCAAAGGACAGAAGCATGAAATAGGGTGGCCAGCTGGTCCATATGATTGGAGTACAGAGAACAAGAATGGAGGGCCACTGTACATGACACGATATGGGTAGACAGAGGCCAGACCATAGTGGGTTTGACACTTTACTCGGCCGTGGAGAGCCAGTGAAGCATTTTGAGTTGGGGAGCAGTGTTATCACTCATCTGAGTTTTAGACCTGAATCTCTCTGGCAGTGATGTGGACTGAAAAGTAGCAAAATGAAAGGCCAGGGGGTTCAGCAGTCCAAGTAAGAGATGATGAAAGATTGAACTAGCACCATTGGAATGGGGATGAGGAAGAAGAAATGGATTTAAGGCGTTTAAGAAGCAATTAATTAGGTGCCTGGGTGGCTCAGTTGGTTAAGCGTCTGCCTTCAGCTCAGGTCATAATCCTGGGGTCCCAGGATCGAGTCCCACTTTGGGCTCCCAGTATCTCCCTCTGATCCTCCCCCCCCCCATGCTCTTTCTCTCTCTCAAATAAATAAAATCTTTTTTAAAAAGCAATTAATTAGGGGGAGAAAAGTGATAAATAAGTGGTAGAATTAAAAATGATTTTCCAATGTCCAGCATAGTTGATGGATAATGGGCTACTCACCAAGAGAGGGACCATCAGGCAAAGAGCAGACCTGAAGGGGAAGGGGTAGGTTTTGTTCTGGATATGTTAAGTTTGAGGTGTCTGTAGGATGTACAGGTGACCTTCACTAGACAGATTCAAAAGCTAAAGGAAAGGTCTAGGTCAGATATACAGATTAGGGAATTAGCACAAACTGATAGAAATTTTGAAGCCACAGGTGGCTCAGTCAGTAGACCATGTGATTCTTGATCTTCAGGTCATAAGTTGGAGCCCCACGTTGGGTGTAGAGTTTATTTAAAAAAAATTTTTAGGGGTGTCTGGGTGGCTCAGTTGGTTAAGCTTCTGACTCTTGGTTTCGGGTCAGGTGATGAGTCGTGGGATCCAGTTCATGGGATCGAGCCCCATATGGGGCTCCACTCTGAGCATGGAGTCTGCTTGTCCCTCTCCTTCCCCTTCTGCTTCTCCTCTCTCTCTCTCTAAAATAAGTAAAATCTTTTTTTTTTTTAAAGATTTTATTTATTCATTTGAGACACAGAGATACAGAGAGAGAGCATGAGCAGGGGGAGAGGCAGAGGGAGAGGGAGAAGCAGGCTCCCCGCTGAGCCAGGAGCCCGATGTGGGGCTTGATCCCCGGACCCTGGGATCATGACCTGAGCCAAAGGCAGATGCTTAACCATCTGAGCCACCCAGGCGCCCCGTAAGTAAAATCTTTAAAAAAATTTTTTTAATATTTAAAATAAAAATATTATAAGCTATAAAGTATGTGTAGGGACAGCAAAACAAAGTTCTGATTTTTCCTCTGGTGACCTCTGCGAGTATATCTTCATCATTATTATTTTGCTGCCCCTGACTTGCTAGTGCCCTAAGTACATGTTTATTCACCTACTCAGTAACCAATATAGCACTGAAAGTACATCAAAGAAAATGAATTAGTCAACAGTGCCCAATATTACAGAGAAGTCAAAGATAAAGGTTAAAAAATGCTCACTGGAGAAAAGAAAAAGTACCAATTATACAAGTATATAACAGAATAGAATGTATAGAAGTAAACCAAAATAAATATAGGAACCTAGTATATAATAAAGGTGGGCTACTCAAAAAATGGTTTGGACAATTGGATAATATCCGGGAAAAAAATAAGTGTCAATTTGTACCTCACACCACGATAAACTCCAAATGGATTAAATATTTAAATAAAAATATAAAAAGTGAAAACAAAATATGAGAAAACTCATTTAGCATCTTGGCACAGGGAAGGAAAATCTAATTATGATTCAGAATACAGAAGGCATAAAAGCAGAGATTAATAATTTGACTACACAAAGCTCACAGTTTCTGCCAAACAAAATAACACCTTAAGCAATGTCAAAACATAAGTGGCAAAGTAGAACAATGTTTGCAACTCGTATCACAAAGGGCTAATCCTCCTAATAAAAAGAAGTAGATAAGGAAGAGGTCAAACAGTTAAAGAGAAACATCAATGAAAGATGTAATTGGCAGGGCTTATATGTAGTGGTAAAGAGTGTAGAGATTTTGAGGTCACCTACCTGCATTGGAATCCTAGCTCTGTCACTTGCTAGCTCTGGGACCTTGGGCAAGTAAGTGGCTGATCCCTCACTTTTTCATAAAATGCAGATAATAATTGTAGTTCCTTCAGAGGGTAAGATGGGGACCAGGCTGGTGACTCATGGTAAAAGAAGGGAGGACACCGAGAAGATGGATTATAAATTTCTAGGATTGGGGTGCCTGGGTGGCTTAGTCGGTTAGGCGTGTCTGCCTTTGGCTCAGGTCATGATCTCAAGCTCCTGGGATCAAGCCTGTGTGTCAGGCTCGCTGATCCACGGGGAGCCTGCTTCTCCCTCTCCCTCTGCCCCCCCACCTGCTCATGTTCTCTCTCTCTCTCTCTCTCTCTCTCTAAGATAAATAAAATCTTTTTTAAAAAAATGAAAAAAACAAATTTCTAGGATTTGGGAACCTTGGAAAGAGAGTCTGGGAAGAGAACCAACTCAGCCCCTATCTGTCTCACCTTTCATGAAAGGCACTTATTTATGAAATCCCTACACATGTCAGACACAGCTCTAGGACTAGGGACACAATGTAAGTAAAACAGGCATGGTGCCTGCTCTCAATGTAGCTCACCTCTATGAGAGAGGCGTCCATCAAATGCCACAGCAGAACAATTACAAACGGATTAATTCTGTGGAGGAAATTTACACTGTAAACCTAGTGGAGTTTGGGAGGTCAGAGAGGACTCTGTGAAGGAGGTGGCTGTTGAGTCAATATCTGAAATATGAGTAGGGGTTAAATAGGCAAAGGGTAGTGAAGGAAGGGGAAGGTGGGGTAAGGGAATGGAAATGGTGTCAGAGGCCCAGAGAACAGCATAGGCTCTGAGGCAAGAAAGAAGGAAGCTGGTCCACTGTGGCCGAAGCTAGAGTCAGGGGAACAGTGAGGGCAGATGAGACTGGAGAAGGAGACAGGCTAGACTATTCAGGGCCTTAGCAGTCTTGTTAAGGATTTGGGGCTTTATCCTGATAGCAGTGGGAAGCCACTGAATGGTTTTTAGCAGAGGAGTAACACGATCAAATTTGCGTGTTGCAAAGCTCTTTCTGGCTGCAGTGTGGAGAATGGTGTACAGATTAAAGAGAGGCAAGAGAGCAACTATGGGGAGATAGAGTATGGTAGTTTAGGCCAGCTATATGCTCCTTAATCTACTTGTTTCCCTACTGTTACTTTAGCAGAAGACAAAGCTTTTGTTCTTACATAACAGATGTGCATGAAATGTTAGCTGTTATTACGGTCTACAGTTAGAGGACAGAGGTTTAAACTTAATCCACCAGGAAGAATGAGTATGTGGGGAGGGAAAGGATTTCATTGAGAGGGTATGGGAATCAGATTCTTTCCTATCTGGATAGGAAGGAGGGAGCGGAAAGGGTAAACAATGACATCTGCAACAGAGAAAAGGAAGCTATGCTTCCCTAAGGTGACGTTGCTCTGGCACATGGACCGTCTCTTCTGCCAAAGTTCATTCTCCCATGCTTAGACAAATAAAAATGTTGGGCAAATGTACTTTATGGCTTACCCTGGAGAGCTCTGTGCTTTTTAGTGGAAAACAGGCCCAGGAGTTAGCTATCCCTGCATGTTGCAATTCTCTTCAACACTATAGAGTCATCACAAATGCCTGGGGAGAAAAATATCTAAATCAATCATTCTGAAATTGAACCTGTGCGTTACTTAGCTGGTTTAATTTCAGAAAAAGACAATGACAGATACTAGTAGCTTCATGAGACCTACTTTTTTTTCTCTTCCTGCCATCAAGAATTAAATAGGGTTGGATGATCTGATGACCCAGCTACCTTATTTTGTCATGTGTGTGTTGGGCAAAGCAGAGTCCTTCAAGATGGGAGTTCTTGAAATCCTTCTAAGAAATACATTCAGTTTTGTGGGAGTTTTAATGTGTCAAACAGCTTTTTAAATGCAGCCGTAGAAGCCAAAGTCAAAACAAATTCTTGGAGCCAAATGGGATTCCCAGAGCTTCAGAGGCTGATGGTTGCTTTTTATGTATAAATCTGCATGTTGAGGAATAATATCTTAGAAATACACTTTTGATTGTAACATGTTTCACAGACAATTAGTGTCCAAGAATATAGCCAAGAATACAGACTTCCATAACAGTAAAAAAAAGAGACTAACAGGGGTTCCTGGCTGGCTTAGTAGAACATGGGACTCTCGATCTCGGGGTTGTGGTTTGAGCCCAATGTTGAGTGTAGAGATTACTTAAAAATAAAATATTAAAAAAAAAAAAGATTAACAACCCCCCTCCCCAAAAAAAGGGGAAAGGTTATAAGCAAGCAAGAGAAAACCTGAATGCAAATATGTGGAAGGAAACTCAACCTCATTATTAAGCAGGAAAACATACATAAGAACAACAATGACACATTACTTCATAGAGATAAGATTGGCAAAAATTTTAAAGTCTGATTTTCAAGTTAGGGAGATAGTGGAATAATACTCTAATGCTGGTGGGAACGTATTTGGTACAACTGCTTTGGAAAACCATATGCAATCTAGCAAAGTTGAAGATGTATGTATCCTACAACCCATGAATTCTACTGCTTGTCATGTGTCCTAGACATAGACATGTCTGAGAAAATTCATTTTAATTATTATTTTTTTAAAGTAGGCTCCATGCCCAGCATGGAGCCCAACGTAAGGCTTGAACTCACGACCCTGAGATCAAGACCTGAGTTGAGATCAAGAGTCGGATGCTTAACTGAGCCACTCAGGCAACACCCCCCCCAAGAAGATTCACTGTAGAAGAAATAAACTGCTATCTGGTATTATCATATGTATAGTTCATAAGTCTTCAAATTCAGTGTCTCTTCTGTTGAATGTTTGGTTCTTCTAGAGGGCAATAAGGAATTTATAGTATAGCCTGCACTGTTTATTCTTCTTTTCCAGTACATTAGGGAGCAGTCATGACCTGAATAAATCCTTGGAGAGTCTTCTGGACATTATCTTATTCTGTGGAGACCATGACACTATACTCTGAACATATCCTTCTCCTTCCTATTTTAAATTTTAGAAAATAGACTTAAAATAGGGCAGGATCTTGGTGTTTATGAATGTTTTTTAACCCCCCTTTGGGCCAATAATACATATGGACTTCACATTTATTTACATTTGCTTATTTTCATTTATTTTTGCCCACTTTTTTCAGAGGATGAAGTTAGCGACTTCAGCCACTGGGTGGCGCAAATTCACAAGTGTCTGGTAAAAGTTTGTATATTCCAGCCCAAAGTGCCCCCGTTGCTACACTCTACCACATGAAGGAAGGTTAGTTAGAAAAAAGGCTTTGGGGACCTGAAATCTAACCATAGACATGGATCCAAGTTCTCTAGGAATTCTGATTAAGGGAAATTTCTGGTATTAGATGACAGGTATTAGATGACAGGTCACTAAATAAGGAAAAGGAAAAGAAGGAAATGGGAAAGTGTTAGAATAAGGAACAGGAAGAGAAAGATGAAGGGATAAAGAAATACGAGAGAAAAAAATATATAAGTCCAGAGAGAGAAATTCAAATGTTACCAACAGTTCCAGGATGGCCTCTCGTTGGTTTGCGTTTACCTGGTAACCAATAGCAGCTTTGATTTGAAGTAAAGATACCTCATTTTCTTCTAGGAAGTCAGTTATGGTACCCTCAGCTATCCATTTAGTGGAGTGACATTATCAGCATATGTGTTGGGTGTCTGCTATGCACATAGTGCTGTGTCAGATTCAAAGTAATATAGACATATACAAATTAATACAGCTACTACAGGCTTCAGGCATAAGAACCAGGCAGTATAGAGGAAGAGATAAATGGCAACGTGGGGCAGCATATGTAAACTCCAGAAATAGAACCCTGAGAGTGGAGGGTCCGAGTGTGAGGCGAAGAGGGGCCGTAAGACTGTCAACCGGTCCAAGGCAAAGAAAAAACAAGGATTCCTAGCTCCCAGTCCTAAGTACATATAGCAACTATTCCTTGGAAAATGGCTATTTCTGGTCATAAACATGGGAAAAGTGCTTTGGGTCAGAATCCGCTGAACACTGCTCAAAGAGGCTCTAAAATAAGTAGGGTGGGGTAAGAGGATGATTAGGAGAGACCCATCCTTAAGTCCCTCTCTGATTAGTAACCCAGAAAAGGAGGGATGCTAATGTCCTGCTCAGGCCTTTCAGAGGTCCAGGGAGTCCTAGGTCGCTATGCTTTTTGAGATCACAGGTATATAAATGAATCACAGGTTAAAAATGAAGAAATGACAGAACAAAATATAAAACTTATATATTTTAAGTCTTTATATTGAAGAAAGTTATGCTTTTAACACACAATTGCAACTATTAATGTGATTCAACAATACCTTTAAAAGTTTAAATTGGAGGGTTCCTGTGAATGTTCCTTTTCTGTTCTAAGCAATTACCCACCTTAATCTTTGGGCCTATCAGAAGGTTTTGGGGTCACTAAAGCCCAAGAGAGAATGACTGCCAGGCTTCTCAACTCTAAGACTTGAAAAAAAAAAAAAGCACAACTTAATACTTGTGCCAACTGGGGCCAACTGGCTGGCTCAGTCAGTAGAGCATGTGACTCTTAATCTCAGGGTCATGAGTTTGAGCGCCATGTTGGGTATAGAGATTACTTAAAAAATAAAGAAAGAAAAATTTAGGGGCGCCTGGCTGGCTCAGTCAGTAGAGTATGCGACTCTTCATCTTGGGGTTGTGAGTTTGAGCTCCATGTTGGGCATAGAGATTACTTAAAAATTAAAAAAAAAAATCTTAAAAAAATAAAAAAATTACTTGTGCCAACTGGAAACACAGCAGTAATGTATTAACCAAAAAAGAAGGACAGGTTTAAAATAGTATGGAGAATATGATGTGATTTGTGAAACATGTGTCTTTATTTATAATGTCTGTAGAGAGATACATCCAAGTATTAACAGTGGTTATCTTTGGGAGGGGGGATTAGGTATCATTTCTTTCTTGTTTTTTCATTTATTCTTTACACCTTCCAGCATTTCCTAAAAACTGTTATAATGAGAATGTCCTTTAATAATCAAAAAACAAAGTGTGGTAACTTAATGAGAGTGAATTTGCCATAAAAATCTTCCTGGCTTGTCACTTCCCAGCGGAATAATTGGCACTCCTTAGAAACTTTTTTATCGAGGGGCACCTGGGTAGCTCAGTCATTAAGCATCTGCCTTCAGCTCAGGTCATGAACCCGGGGTCCTTGAGCCCCCACATCGGGCTCCCTGCTCAGCAGGAGTCTATAGCTGAGTCTAGAGTGGTGACGACAGGGAGAACTGTGCCTTGCTGTGAAGGGACTAAAAGTTCACATCCCAAACTCCACACGAGAGTTCTCCCTCCCAACAGAAGGGAATTCTGTTGTCTGTCCTGTCTCTCCAAAGATCCCTACCGGTTCTATGGGATTCCAAACTGTTAACTAATTATTAGGGAGTCAGAAAAGCCTCAGAGGACCCTTGCTGTGTCAGAGGAAGCACGTTGTCCTCAAAGCAAAGTACACAATTTTGATTCCGTCAGTGAATTTCTATAAAGTCAGTACAAATGTTACCCAGATCATATTCTTGCAGAAGATGTAAGAAATGTAAACTTTGCCACAGTTTTCGTCTCCTAGGGAACCTCATGTTTCTGGATTAAAGGACATGCTGTGGGTGAGGCTGGGAAGGGTGGGGATGAATGTAGGCATCAGTCCTAGACCAAGAGTTTCTAAGTATAGAATGTTTTTAATCATCCTCCCTAGTGGTCTTGGGAAGGAGCAAGCTTTTCTCTTTTTCTTTTTTTTTTTCCCCCATATCTCATGTTTAGACTGAGCCCCAGGATAAACTGGAGGCGATGTCGTGAATCAGTGTGGGGTGCAAATGATATGCTCATTTATCCAAATGGCAGCCCCAGTGCTCTGTCCTCTCCACCTCCTGTATTTTCAAAACTATCATCTTCCATGCTTTGTATCTGTTCTATCTCTTCCAGGCTTAGCTTGAATAATAAATTGGAGCTTGGAGTGAGATATTTTCCCCTGTTGGTATAGTTTAGAGAATAACTTTTTTGGACAGTACCTGAAGTGAGAGAGAGAAGGATACAATCCGTATGTGGTTTTTACCTGAGAACTAAGAAAACAGAATTACTTAGTGACAGTTAAATCTGGCCAAAATGAAATGGAATGGTTTCAACACTCTCATACTAGAAGCAGGATGACAGTCTTATCCCTCCTGCCATTCCCTTTTCTTAACCTGTTCCCTTCAACATCCACTGTTTCTGCTTCCTTGCCAGACTCTTACTTGAGCAGGTCAGACTTGACTCAGAGCTATGCCTTTGTAAGGAAGATCATCAGAATCATTTTGCTCTGGAATCCTTGTTCAAAATGTATTCAGCTCAGCATTGTGGTTTAGGGTGTAATGTCAGGCCTGCTTGAAGAGTTGTGGATCATCAGGAGACCTTATGTGTGTCCTATTTTATGCAGTCCCTAAGCCCTTTGGGGATGACTTAGAAGAAGGACTTCTGGAATGCTTAGGGTCATGTTTCCCTCACCAGTGTGTGGATAGCTCCATGTAGGGCAGAGGCTAAGTCATAAAACCCTATGAACATCAGCCTGGGAAGACAGGAACCCCCACCCTAAGCCAGCTGAGAGCCAGTGAGCATGAATTCAGCTGTGAGGATGACAGAGGAGTTGGTGAACTGTGCCACACTGGTGGCTGTTTTGCCACTTGGAGGCTATGTTTAAACCTTTTGTCAAAGAGAGCAATAGGTCCATTCATAGTGCTCAGAGGGAAGACTTTTTGTTCTCATTTGATGAGATGAAAAGATACCCGTTTTCCGTGAGGGATGAAGTGAATCTCAGAGGCGTGGGCTAAGAGAGTAGCAATGGCATGAGGGTAAGTCTGACTGCTAAGCCCAGGCTCCCCCTTCACTGGCCTGGCATTACTGTTTGATTGTCATGTCCCTGCTGAAGATATGAGTGAATTCGCAAGAACCTGCCAATATTGGTTAATGACAGGGAGAAGACCGTGCGGTATCCTTCATTCCATGTGTGAAGCAGAGAAGAGCTTTTCAGAAGTATGTCTCATGGATGATAGTGATCCCTGCAGCTTTCTTTGGGCTTGATGAGTTGGGAGCATCTTGTCCAACCTAGAGATTGAAAGGAAATGAGTGGTAAAGAGGATGCAAATCGGTATTCCTTCATGTACCATCACAGAGATGGCTTAGTATAAAACCCAATTTAATTCCAAGTACACATCATTTTGCCTCTTTGTTACCCAGCAATTCTAGGAAAAATTATTGTATTTACACAGAAAGTATCAGCAAGGTGCATTTATTTATGCATGAGAACCTACAATTGGTTGGACCCTATAACCCACTAGCAAAGAGCCCATCCACCCCTTGCTTGACCCGTTTGCCTTGAATGGAAAAGGCCACTTTGGATCCCAGTTGCACAGGGATTCTACTTCATTTCTTGAATCAGACCCACACAATCTCACTATGTTTGAAAAGGGACAGAGATCTGAGTCTCTGTGGACCAAATATTTTATACTAATCCCATTCCACTCTTGGTATATCTCATTCCATATCCCATCTGATTTTCTGTGTTCTTTCTAAAGGCTTAACTATTTTTTTTATAGATTTTATTTATTTATTTGAGAGAGAGAGTGAGAGAGAGAGAGAGCACAAGTGGGATGAAGGGCAGAAGGAGAAGCAGGCTCTCTGCTGAGCAGGAAGCCCAATGCGGGGCTCGATCCTGGGACTCCGGGATCATGACCTGAGCTGAAGGCAGACGCTCAATCGACTGAGCCACCCAGGTGCCCCTAAAGGCTTAACTATTATGAACATAGACTATGACCCTCTTAAAGTTAGGGAACTTGGTGCATAGAAGGTTTTCAGTAAAATTTCAGTATAGGAATGAAAGACCTGGATTTCAGTTCTGTTTCTACCAGCTGTATGTCACACAACCTCTCTGAGCCTCAGTTTAAGTATCAATAAAATGTAGATACCTGCTCTAGCTACCTCCCACAGTTTTTGTGAGGCTCAAATGAGATAAAATTGCTTATTATTCTTTTTATTCCTTTATCATTTAGTAGCTTATTTTGTTGATGGGAGGAATTCAATCAGTGTTGCTACTACATGGTTACCTCTAACTCTGGACTAGACTCTTTATTCCCGTTCAGGCCTATCTCTTCCAGTGTTCAGTAGAAATGATAATGCAGATTGGAGTGAAGAACTAAACATATATCCTATGATTAAATCATACTAATTTACATGAGCTCATCATCCAATATTAGCAGAAACCGGATTATAGAAAATAGTAACCTAGACCAGAGATGACAAATAAGTTGGCATAAAAAACTGTGATAAGAAATACTCTGTGATAAGAAATACTCTGATGCCATGGCTGGATAGAAAGAGTGCTGTGCTTCAGTTTCAAAGATTGAGATATAATTTACATAGAACATTGTGTAAGTTTGTGTATAGCGTCTTGACTACAAACATTTTTTTCAAGATTTTATTTATTTATTTGAGAGAGAGAGAACTAGCATGAGCAGGGAAGAGGGGGAGGCAGAGGAAGAAGCAGACTCCCCGCTGAGCAGGGAGACCAATGCGGGACTTGATCCTAGGACCCCGAGATGACCTGAGCTGAAGGCAGACGCTTAACCGACTGAGCCACCCAGGTGCCCAACTGCATACATTTATAGATTGCAATATGATTACCACCCTAACACCTCTATCATGTCATAATAATTACCAGTTCTTTTTGTGGTGAGGACATTTAGGATCTAGTCTCTTAGCAATTTTGAAGTATATAATACACTATTGTTGACCATAATCACTATTTTGTGTGTTAGATCTCCAGAACGTATTCAGCTTCTAGGGCACTGTGCTTGATTATTGATATGTGCAGTCGACACAGAATTAAAGAGTAGACACATGTGTACCATCCTAGACTAGATAATCTTTGAGACCCATTCTCAATGCTCTAATTCTGAAAAAGTGGATTCCTTCTTTAATTTAATTTTTAAAAAGATTTTATTTATTTATTTATTTATTTATTTATTTATTTTAGAGAAAGAGTGCAAATGGGGGGAGGAGCAGAAGGGGAGGGAGAGGGAGAAAGGGAAAGAATCTCAGGCTAACTGTGCTGAGTGAGGAGCCCAACACGGGGCTTGATCTCACAACCCTGAGATCATGAGCTGAGTCAAAACCAAGAGTCGGTCACTTAACCAACTGCACCAACCAAGCGCCCCCCCTTCTTTAATTTTAAAATTATTGGAGACCTCATCTTAGTGAGTGTTGTGGATGTTGTAGAGAAGGCACACATCAGTTTCTGGTATTGAAAGGCTGAGTCCACTTCTGACAGGGAAACTGGATTTAAATTTTTTTTTTTTTAAAGATTTTATTTATTTATTTGACAGAGAGAGAGACAGCGAGAGAGGGAACACAAGCAGGGGGGAGTGGGAGAGGGAGAAGCAGGCTTCCCGTTGAACAGGGAGCCCCATGCGGGGCTTGATCCCAGAACCCTGGGATCATGACCTGAGCCGAAGGCAGAAGCTTAATGACTGAGCCACCCAGGCGCCCCGGGGAAACTGGATTTAAAGCAGCCATGCTGAAACAGTGGTGGTGTGTTTGTTTTAGACACCAAAGGGCAATATGAGCTTATGATGCTGTCAGGAAAACCAAGGGCCAAGAGGAAAGCTACTTTGCCAAGTATTCAAACTTTTCAGGGTGGTGGTTCCTAAACTTTGTTGTATATAAGAGTTACCTGAGGGCAGGGGTGGATACATATGCTGTGGGTTCTGAACTCTTACAATTTGGGGTACCTTTTTTTAAGAAAAAAATACGAATTTTAAGAATACAAAATTAGATACAAGCTTTATACAAGTCCCATGGGTCCTGAAGTTTAAGCTTCATTAATTTCACAGTAAATCCACCTCTGCTTAGGGGGGTTGTTAAAAATCTTAAAAAATAAGATTCCTGGCCTCACTCTAGACATTTTGAATGATTATATCTGGGGCTCAGAAATAATATATTTTCAATAAATACCCTATTATGTTATGGCTGAGCTGATGTTAGGAAAATAAAATAGTAGTACAAGTACCTCCCTATTTCCTGACACATAAAAGAAACGCCAACATTTGCTTCGTAAATGAAGCAGCTCCCTGTCTCCCAGCACTTATATATTAACCTCATTTTTTCCAAGCAAATGACATAAACCATACAGAGACCACTTTCCTTCTTGGGCTGAGACTCAAGCTGGGATTCAGCTGCCCCAGGTTGCTGGCCTTCCTTCCTTTGCCTTCGGCCCAACCACTGGCATCGGCATAGCTCTCTGCTCCCCAGCACTGACTCCGAAGAGAAAAAGTAACTGGTGGTAATTTTAGATGGCTGGTATGCATTTGGCCAGGCCATTTTAAAAAAATCATCTTTTTTAAAGAAAACACTCAATCTCGTTGGATCTGTTGTCCGTAAAGAATGTCCAAGTCCAGCAGAGGACAGGAACTTGCATTTAGCAAGCTCCACCAATGTGCCAGGTGCCTTTCACACAGGATCTTAATTAACCTTCAAAAACACCATGAGAGGCAAATATCATTAGTCCCATTTTACAGATGAGCCAGCTCATGTTGGGGAAGTCAAACAACTTTCTCAAAGCCATTCTGCTTGAGTGTGAGTGGCAGTTCTATCCAAACCCCAAAGTCCATGCTTTTTTCATTATGTGAGCCTGCCTCTGGAACAGAAAAAGAAAGTCTTTATAAACATGTTTTTTTTTAAGTAGGCTCCATGCTGGACATGGAGCCCAATACAGGACTTGAACTCACAACCCTGAGATCAAGACCTGAGCTGAGATCAAGACTGATCTTGATCTGAGCCACCCAGGTGCCCCCAGAAGAAAGTCTTTATAGATCCAGTCCAGGGACCCAATACATCAACAAACTTACAGAGCATGGGACTTCAAAAAGGACAAACACTATCATGGCGACTCCACTGAGCAACAGGGTGACAGCAATCAGAAATTTGACCACAATGCTCCATTTCTGCCTCTTCTTTAGGTTCTCATCTGTGTCTAAAAGGAGAGAGAGGAGTAGAAGAGGGAGAAGAGAGAACTTGAGAGAGGGAAGAGATTGATCCTCTGATTTGAAGTTTTTCTAGCGCCCCCAGACTAATAGGGGCCCAGCCCGATGCAGAGACAATAGGCTGAATTTCCATTTCAGACTCAGAGTCAGGAGTGGGGTGGGCCTCACTCTAACCTCCTTTGCAGCCTGCTCCCAATGAGTCACCTTCCCTGGGATTTGGGATTGGCCATGATCAAGTAGGAATGACTCTTGCATTGTTTTCAGGGGAGGAAGGAGGTGGGTGCGCAAGGAGTTCTGAATTCATCTTTCACCAGCACCCTCTCAGGGTCTCTTCCCTTGTGCTCAGACAGACACACTGTGTGGGATCAGAAAATCACCTTCCCTATTCTTGACTATAGTGGGGAGTAGGGGGAACAAAGGTGAATTGGCATCACTTTTGGGTCAAAGGCAAACTTGGGGACAAATCGCTCATACACATCTTGTTATTAATAATCTTATATTTACATTTCTCCCAAGGGAACTGGGATGTAAACTAAACTGGAATATTACAGAATTTGAGTCCTGGCCAATTTAGGAAGAGCCATTTCCTAAAAACAGTGCAGATGGAAGCATGCACTTGGTTGTTGTCCTCATTGTAATGATGCTTGGTGTTTTAGACGTTGTCCATCTATACATGCAATGGCTGGAATCTCCTACCACACAAGTACAATTCATTCTGTCCCCAAAATGGCCACAAGCTCACTTGTGTGGAGGCAAATGATTTTTATAGTGTCAAACTACATACATTTCTGGGACCTTCTTTAGAGAAGCTGATTTTTTTTTTAAAGATTTTATTTATTTATTTATTTGACAGAGACGTAGAGAGAGAGAGCACAGATAGGCAGAGCGGCAGGCAGAGGGAGAGGGAGAAGCAGGCTCCCCACTGAGCAAGGAGCCCGACGCAGGGCTCGATCCCAGGACCCTGGGATCATGACCTGAGCCGAAGGCAGACGCCCAACGACTGAGCCACCCAGGCGCCCCTGTCTAAATAAAGTCTTAAGTCAACTTCTTTGAGAGAGGTTTGGGGAAAGCAGAGGGAGCTGGAAGAAGGAGAGACCACCCAGCTTCATGCACTCCTCAATTTCATTCTTTCAGAAAGAAAATTTTTTAAGTAGGCTCCACCCAACATGGCCACCAACGTGGGGCTTGAACTCATGACCCTGATATCAAGACCTGAGCTGAGATCAAGAGTCAGACGTTTAACTGACTGAGCCATCAGGCAACCCAGAAAGTAAATTTTTTTAAAGATTTTTTTTTTTTAAGATTTTTTATTTATTCATTTGACAGAGAGAGACACAGCAAGAGAGGAAACACAAGCAGGGGGAGTGGGAGAGGGAGAAGCAGGCTTCCCATGGAGCAGGGAGCCCGATGCAGGGCTCGATCCCAGGACCCTGGGATCATGACCTGAGCCAAAGGCAGGCGCTTAACGACTGAGCCACCCAGGCGCCCCAAAGCAAATATTTTTAAATGAATATCCATTCTGTACCAGGGACTGAGATTTTATTTGTTTATTTGAGAGAGAGCACAAGCAGGGGGAGCAGCAGGCAGAGGGAGAGGGAGAAGCTGACTCCCCTCTGAGCAGGGAACCCGATGCAGGACTCCATCCCAGGACCCTGGGATCATGACTTGAGCTGAAGGCAGGTGCTTAACCTTAGACTGGGCCACCCAGGAGCCCCAACTTTATGTTATTTTAGAAGGAGGTAAGTGCTAAAAAAAAAAAACTAAAAGCAGAGCAAGGTTAGGGCGAACTCTGGCGGTGTAGGTGGGCAGTGGCTGGGCAACCTGCAATACAAGCTGGTTTCCTTGAGAAAAGAAGTGAGCCAAGGCTTGACAGAAGTAGGGGATTAGCTAAGCACACACCTGGGAAAGCAGTAATCTAGGCAGAAGGGGCAGCTAGGGTAAAGGTCCTGAGGTGGTGTGAGTGTGTCTGACGTGTTACAGTTTTAGAGGAGAAGCAAGGAGGCCAGTGAGACTGGAATGGAGTGAGCACAGGGCCGTTGGAGATGAGGAAAGTTCTAAAGGTAATGGGCCTATATCAAGAGCCTCGTAAGCTACTTTAAGGACTTTGGTTTTTATTATGATTGAAACGGGGATCCATTGCAAGGTTTTGAGCAGAAGAGTGGTGGATGGCTTTGTTTCGAAAGGATCACTGAACTGCTGTGTTAGAAATAGACTGTAGGGGGCAAGGGTCAAAGCAGAGAAACCTGTTAGGAGGCTATTGCAGAAACCCAAATGAAAGATGCTGGTGACTCAAACCAGCCGCTGAAGTGTTGAGACATAGTTGGATTCTGGCTGTGGTCTAACTAACTAACTAACTAACTAACTAACTAACTAACTAACTTCACTTGGCTCCAGAATTGACCTAATCTAATTCACACACTGGTTCCTTTTTTGTTTCTAATGGTCTCTAATCATTGCTTATTAAATTAAGGTCTGTAAGTCCTACTTGACTTATCTAAATTACTTTCCGAAGTCTTGATTAAGTCCATGTGAAATGATAGTTCTTGCCTTCAGAGGCCAACGGCCACAGTACCAGGCACTGCACGTAAAATTACAGAGGAAGGAATAGTCCCTGCCTTCAGTTTAATCAGGAAGACAGTGTTGGCGAAGATCGGCAGAGATGGAGAGCCAACAGGTTGAGAAGGAAAAATAAGGAAATTATATTAAATATTTCCAGCATGGTGCCAGTCAGTTCTCTGAAGTAATAATGTATGTGTTTCTAAGACAGATGAGAAGGAAGATAAACAAATCTCACTTTGGATGAGTCACATAAGTTCTTTGTGTTTTGGTTTCCTTATCTGTAAGATGGTTATAATAAAGTAATTCTTGGCCTACCTATTTCACGGGGTTAATGGGAAGATCAGAAACAAATAAAAATGAGGAAACAGGTGTGAAAACACTTTGCACACCGAGTGATATTGTGATTGAAAGAGAAGGGAAAAACCTAGTGATCCTCTAGTAGAAAAACTGTGCCCTCTAGCCACAGGGATAATGGTATTTCAATGTGGCATGTCTTCCCACCTCCTGGGAGCCACTGTTTCAAAGTCTCCTTAATAGGCTTCATCTGTCAGTGTATTTTCAGTTCTGCTTAAGCTTTGAAATTAATGTCCATCTATGTTGGCAGCTCTTTAAGGTCTCATCTGCTAGGTAACTGAGCATTAAGGTGGAGCACATCTGTAAATACAACCACTCCATTCCCAGTGATGATGGAATTGCAATATTAGTTTTTCGTTGGCTAAGGATATTTGAGCAAGAATGCCCCCCTCTCAGGAGATGTACAAACTCCAAATCTATGAAATGGATAACTTAGCAGATGATGCTTTGCTTTATTACAAAATAATTTATTTTAAATAGGGCACATTAGATACAGTATATTTAAATGGAAATCTCTCTTGGAGATTATTCTGTAATAATACTAGCAGGTCAAAAGGGCTTATTTGAGAGGCCTTACCTATTGCTGTTGAGTCTGTGCTTCAGATTTAAACCTCCCTTTGTATATCTAGAAATGATATCATCTAGTCAAATCTCTCATTTGTAGCTATAGAAACTGAGCACTGGAGAAATTAAGTAACTTGTCAGAGATGATAATTAATATCAGAATGAACACTTGTTTGATGTTATCTCTCCTACACCCTAGTTTCACATGGGGTAAACAATCCGTAGAAATTGGTTCACACTTGGGGCGCCTGGGTGGCTCAGTCGTTGGGCGTCTGCCTTCGGCTCAGGTCATGATCCCAGGGTCCTGGGATCAAGCCCCGCATTAGGCTCCCTGCTCCACGGGGCGCCTGCTTCTCCCTCTCCCACTCCCCCTGCTTGTGTTCCCTCTCTCGCTATCTCTCTCTCAAATAAATAAATAAAATCTTAAAAAAAAAAAGAAAGAAATTGGTTCACACTAATCAAATTCCAAGGAGCCTAATCTATATACTAAAATGACATTTAAAGAAACTTACATAGAATGTATCCATCAAATGGATCAGGTAGGATTTTTCTCTTCTAGGGATCCTGTTCTAAACATATAGGTTCTTTTGAAATCTAATTAGAAAGTCTAGATTTATATAGAATCTGAGCAATAGGAACTAGATGGTATAAACTATATCATAAGTGAAAAACATCTAATGAGTCATCTTTGTCCACCAGAAAGAAATTTGGGGATATTTATAGTAAAGGATCTTTTCATTGGCCCAATTCCATAAACAGTAACAAATAGTCTCCATCTGACGTTTTTCTACATTCCATGTTGACCCACATCTTCTGATGACTGTGTTGTAGTATATTATCATCCTTCCAGTTTCAAATTCCTACTTTGCTCTGGGAACATTTTCATAAACTGTCTTCTGATTGTTTCTGGGAAATCCTTTTGTGCAGACTGATGTCAGCCATAGTGTGGTAATTTCAGAGGGCATCTCTTTTATGACCTTGTATATTTGACCTTTTATTTAATTTTTATTTCTACCCTACTTGGTGTCTCTCACATCCTGGTATTCAATGTAAATTTAAATTCAGAATTGGCAGTTTCAAACTTATAAATGGAATGATATTTCAAAAGTCCATTTATAAGTTGGTTGTTTGGAATTCACCATTATTCCATAGAAATGTATCATGAATGTTGATTAAGTCCACAAACTAGCCAACAAACATCCATTTAATCTCTTTGCACAGTTCAAGTAGTACTGGCTATTAGCCTACATTCTGAATTCAGGAACCAACCACCATGCCATGAAGGAAGGAGGAAGAAAGAAGCCCAGGGCAAATTTTTGAATTGGGTCAGGTTGATCTCTGGCATCCTTCTACCCCCTTAATCACCCAGTTTCCCTTGTTCCAAATTTCTAAGAACAAGTGTCCTTAATTGCCCAAATCCTACAATGCATAGCACTATATCCAAGAAAAATCCATCCTGCACAGAGTGCTCTAGACTCTAGAATGACTTAAGTTCACTAATATCGACACCTGCCATTGGTGCTTCAAGGAGGGGTGTCCATGTTAGGAAGACAATCTGGTTGAATTACTTTACATTAATATTGAATAACCGAAAACCCCCAAATGCTGTCAGAATTTTTTTCAGTTTTTAATAAGAGGGTTTTTTTTTTCCCACACAAATCGTTACCATATAAACTTTAGAAAGTACAATAAAGGGAGTGAAAACATTCATATCATGTGAGGATATATAATTTACTATACCTAGAATTACACCTCCCAAGAATCTCTCCACTTATTTCCCAATCTCTAGTCCTCTAAACAGACCATAGTTTTTAAAGTTTTTTTTTTTTCCATTATCCTACTTGGGAACCCCCAGTTTCTCTACAAGTGTTAAGTTTTATTTTTCCAGCAGTGCAGCAGTGGCATCTAGGGGATTGCCTGTATGTAAAGGGAAACTGCCAAAATCATAAACTGCTTGACAGAAAGAATGGGTGGGGGAAGGAAAGGAGGGCAGAACAGAGAGACTTAACTGATGTCAAGAACCATTGCCCAGGGCGCCTGGGTGGCTCAGTTGGTTAAGCGACTGCCTTCGGCTCAGGTCATGATCCTGGAGTCCCTGGATCGAGTCCCGCATCGGGCTCCCTGCTCGGCAGGGAGTCTGCTTCTCCCTCTGACCCTCCCCCCTCTCATGTGCTTGCTCTCTCTCATTCTGTCTCTCTCAAATAAATAAATAAAAAATCTTTAAAAAAAAAAAAAAAAAAAAGAACCATTGCCCAGCAGCTTAGGGGGAACAGGCATTTTCACGGTGGGGCTGGAAGGGCAAAGTGGAATCACCGGGATGGAAGGTAATGTCTCAGTAGCTAACAAACCTTTGATGCAGCAGAACTGCTTCTTGGAATTTACCAGGTGGATAAATTGCAGGTACACAGAGAAGAATGGATAAGGTCATTGCTTGCAATATTGTTTGTGTTTACAAAAGATTAGAAACCAAAATATCCATTGATAGGAACCTGGTGGAATAAATTATAGTACAGGGGCGCCTGGCTGGCTCAGACGGTAGAGCATGCGACGCTTGATCTTGGGGTTGTGAGCTTGAGCCCCATGTTGGGCTTAGACATTACTTAAGGGAATAAACAAAAATTATAGTACAGGCATATAAAGGAATACTGTACAATTGTTGAAAGAGACAAAGTCATACATACTGATATGCAACAACCTATAAGATACATTGTTAAATGGAAAAAAAGCAAGGTACAGAATAGTGTGTATGGTATGCTACCATTTAGGTTTTTATTTTTATTTTTTTTTATTTTTTATTTTTTTTAAAGATTTTATTTATTTATTTGACAGAGAGAGATAGCTAGAGCAGGAACACAAGCAGGGGGAGTGGGAGAGGGAGAGGCAGGCTTCCCGCTGAGCAGGGAGCCCGATGTGGGACTCGATCCCAGGACCCCGGGATCATGACCTGAGCCGAAGGCAGACGCTTAACGACTGAGCCACCCAGGCGCCCACCATTTAGGTTTTTAGATGTATACATCCGTCTGTGCTTAGAGTAGGAAGGAAATTCAGTTAAGTTGGTAATAGTGGTTCCCTAGAGAACTGGAAGATTGAGAGATTGGAGTAGGAGGGAGACTGACTTTTCACTATAAATCTGTGGTGTTTAAATATTTTATTGTCTGCATTCAAAATAAATAAAATTCCAATAACCATTGTCAAGAGAAGACCCATTAGAAATGAAAACCCCAGCATGTCAGGGTTAGAAGGGCCCATAGAGATTAAAAAAACCCCGATGTTCAGAGAAGACACAGATCTGCCCAAGGAGAGGATAATCTGTGTCCTTGAGGGTTTAGCTACCACTCAGCCCCACCTGGCTTAAGGCTGTCAGCTGAAAGTCAGTGCCTACCCCCCTTACCCTCACCTCCCTTACCTCCCTCTACCCAAGAGCATCCCCATCTGTTTGGATGTACCACCTTAAAAAAGGAAGACAGCATCTTGTGAGGGTTATGAATTTGGGAGTGGTAGATGTTGATAATACTGAAACTGTGACAGCACCCTCCAGTAAAGAAAGACATCTAATGGTGACAGCACTTTGAATGTTCGTTACATGAATAAGGCAGAAGAATGCATCATATTCTCTGAAGACTTCTCACCATGGGGGGCACCTGAGGGGCTCAGTCTGTTAAGTGTCTGCCTTCTGTTCAGGTCTTGATCCCAGCATCCTGGGACAGAGCCCCGCTTCCTGGGGAGTCTGCTTCTCCCTCTCCCTCTGCTCCTCCCCCGGCTTGTGCTCTCTCTCTTCCTCATTCTCTCAAATAAATAAATAAAATCTTTAAAAAAGGGGGCGGGAAGACTTCTCACCATGGAACAGCTATCTCTCTGAGTTGAAGTAAGTTACAGTCCTGCCTAGAAGTAAGAGAATACATGGGATAACTGTAAAGCATCACCTACTGAGAAACTGGCTTTATCTCAATCTGGTGGAATAGACCCCCAAACAGTCTAGGTCTCTCTTTGGATTTTCTAGGATATTAGACTACAGAAGTACTTACCTTTCTTGCTGACATCATAGGACATAATGATTAGGCTAAAAACCAAGCACATGCTGCTAATCTGTCACAGCCCCTTCGTCTTCTTGCGAGGCGCTTGCACTACTGCCCTGGAACCAAGTTTGACCCCAGGAGAGTCTGGTTCCAACCTATTTTTGCCCCATTTCCTGAAGACCCAGGAATAGAGCTGATTGGAGAGAGAACCAAATGTGCTTGTTAGTGATTGACTCAAAATGTCTTCCTCCAACTTCATAGCTGGTGCCGACATAAGGAACTGTAATTACCTAGAGGTTTCCCTAGAAGAAAGGACATAAACACCCAGTGATATGCTTTACAAATACTTGCACATGGACACGTAGACATTCACATGCATGCTCACTGACACGGGCACATAGATTTATACACTGACACAAAGAGATGTGGAGATTTCTCTTAAGGAAAACGATTGAAGAATAGAGCGGGGGGACGCCTGGTGACTCAGTCGGTTAAGCGTCTACCTTCGGCTCAGGTCATGATCCCAGGGTCCTGGGATCGAGTCCCGCATTGGGCTCTTTGCTTGGCGAGCCTGCTTCTCCCTCTACCTGCATCTCCCCCTACTTGTGCTCTCTCTCTCTCTCTCTCTGACAAATAAATAAATAAAATCTTTTTTTAAAAAAAAGAATAGAGCAGGAAACTAGGACTGAATGAGTTAGTGAACTACACTGGAGAGAGCACTGGACTAAGAACTTGGTAGACTTGAGTTTTAGCATAAGCCCTGTTATTAATATCACCTTGAGAAAATTGCTTGACTTCTCTGAATCTCCATTTTCTCCTCTATAACTGGAGAATTCCAACCAAATAATCTCTAGAGTTCATTCACAGTTGTACACATAAACTCATGTTAGCATAGACGTATCTACCTAGTTTTGCATATTTTCACACCCGTGAATAGACCGCATTGCCGTGACTATTGCACTAGGTAAGTGCTACCGTCTGCAGTTTGGGAAGGTTTTCCTAGACAGATAACCATTGTTGTAGAGTTTTCTAACTTTTAGCAAAGAGTTTACATCTAGTGTAATACTCCGTAGACTTTGTGATAGCATAGCTGGGCGGATCATACAGCAGAAATGAAGATCTACGCAGATCCTCTGCCGAAGTCATGAGCCTCTGCAGTCTTTCTACTCACCGTAAACTTTCTTCATTGGAGCCACCATAGGTCTGGCTATGCATAAGAAGGTCTTGGAGCCTGACACTCTGATAATGATGTGAAGGGAGCTTGAGGCAAGGGATTTTCCATGAGGGAGTTCATGAGATCTGAGTCAGATCATAATTTAAATATTACCCTGTTTCCTGGCATTTTTAATTCAGGTTGAAATCTGGCTAAATTGAATTCAGGGGAAGTCTTGATGGGGAAACAGAATGGAAAGAGATGTCACCAGAGGACAACGTGCTGCCTGAAATGTGGAAGGGGCTGAGCATTCAGCCACAGTGCCTTTCACCCTTTAGTTCAACAAGTATGGTGGGCCTACTGTGTGCCGGCCACTGTTTTAGCAGTGAGCCAGACTAAGTCTGTGTTCACACGAAATGATGGGAAGCAGACAATAAATGCAGTTGGAGAGACAATAGTGCAGAGGGCTAGTGATAATACACGAATGCAAGTACAAGATAATTAGAGGTTGTGATAGTTGTGAAGCAGCAAACAGGTGATGAGGTGAAGGACTACCAGCAGAGGTTACAGTTACAGTGGTTAGGACAGACTTCTCCGAGGAGGTGACAGCTGAGCTAAGAAAACCAGGAGAGTGGATGGCAGAGAAGCCAGTAAAGAAGAGTCTTGCAAGGAAGGAATCAGGTGGTCAAGTGCAGAGAGGTTGTGTAGAATAAAGACAGTACCGGTGGGTTTGACAGTTTTGTGACTGCAGTTCTAGCAGAGTGGCAGAAGCAGGAGAGGGCTGAGAGGAAATCGGAGGTGAAAAAGCGTACGTCACTTTTTCAAGGTGTTTTGCTGTGGAAAGGACAGAGAAGCAAGGCCACTGAGTGGAGGGAACATAAGTACCTCAGATCTTTATTGGCCCAGAGCAACACTGTCTTATTTCCTTTTTCCCTGGGGCAATTGCCTGATTCTCTTAGCAGGGCAGGTGGTTAGGGCAGAATAAAGGGCTCCATTGCCTTTCCTTTCATGATTTTTGCTTACTATTTCCTTCACATGATTACATGATTCTCTGCTCCCTTATGATATCAGACACTCCCCCCCCCCCCCCCCCCCCAACTCCGTCTGTCTGTTTGAAATATTCTGTAGATGAGTTCCTTCCTAGATGCCACTTAACAGTGCTGCCCCCTTGGAGCCGGGGTAGGAAAGAATCTAGGGCTTGCTATTGTCATTCTGTGTCACAAGGTGGCAGAAGAGCTCACTCTTCCCAAAGGAAACCTTGTGCTTGGACAAAGCGGAAGAGTTTTCTTTTATCAATTTCCAGACCCTTCCCTTTTCCTTTGTGTCTCAAAGGCCTAAAAGTCAGCCTGCATGGGGGGGTAGCTATACTGTGGGATACAGAGAAGCAAGAGAGCTGCATTAACAAGGCAACATATCTGGGTCTCTTTCTGTACCACTAGATGTTTTGACTGGTTTTCGAAGTGTTTAGAGTATTTGTAGAGGAGAGGATTATCTCTCCTGATCTCCTTTCCCCACAGCAAAGATTTCTAATTTAGGAGGGAAAAAAAAGCGCTATAACGTAGGTGAGTTTTCTGATGTGTGTAGATGAGAGATGTGACTCTGGAAGATAATTGGAAACTAGGACTGGATGGATCAATCAGGGTGGGTCTGTGGGAGGAGCACTTGACAAGAAGCCAGGAGGTTTACCTAGGTTCTAGATTAGGCTCTGTAATTGACTGAATCCCTTTGAGTAAGTCACTTAACTTCTCTGGCCTCTATTTCAGTTTCTTGAGATGGTTAGACAAGATGATTTTGTTTGTTTTTTTAAAGATTTTATTTATTTATTTGACAGAGAGATAGAGAGAGAGTACAAGTGGGCAGAGTGGCAGGCAGAGGGAGAGGGAGAAGCAGGCTCTCCACCGAGCAGGGAACCAGACGTGGGGCTCGATCCCAGGACCCCAGGATCATGACCTGAGCCGAAGGCAGCCGCTTAACCGACTAAGCCACCCAGGCGCCCCAGGCAGACAAGATGATTTTGAAGGCCTCTTACAGCTCTAAAATTATTATCTTAATGCCATGCTCTGCTCTTCTTTCTTATAAAGGTACATTTTGGGTTGGTTGGTTTGGTTTATTTTAAATTCTTTTATTATGGAACGTATCATACATATAGAAGAGTATATAGAACATAAGTATAGGTTTAATAATAATAACAGTAATAATAATGGGAACACTATGTAGCCATCACCCTAATGATGAAATTGAACATTGCCAGTGTCATAGAAGCTGTTTATCTTCTGATCACACTTCTTTCCCATTATTTACCCATGCTTTTTAAAAATAGTGAACTATCTGGTATATATATCACTAAAAATAGGCTTTTTTATTTTTGCCTGCTTTTGAACTTAAGTAAATGGAATCATTCTTTTATTATGTACAACACAAAATGGATATACCTCTCTTTGTGACTTCTCCCAATTGCTACCTACCATCAGGAGTAATCGTTATCCAGACTTCTACTGCCACAGATGAGTTTTGCCTATTTTTGAACTTTATATAACAGGAAACATACTTTTTGTCTGGAATTTTTGCTCAACATTATATTTGTAAAATTAATCCGTATTTCATGTAGCAACAGTTTGTTTATTCTCATTGTTTTGCAATACTCCATTGTATGAATGCCTCACAATCTATGTACCCATTCTACTGCTGAGACATATGGGTTTTTTTCCAGATTGGGGCCATAATGAACAATGTTCCTGGGCACATATGAAAGTTTCTCCAGAGTATAAATTCAGCAATGGGAGCTGGGTTATAGGGTAGACAGGGGATATTCAGCTTTACTAATTAATGCCAAACTCTTTTCTAAGAGGTTGTCCCCATTTACACTTCTATCTGCAATATATGAAAGTTCCTGTTGTCCCATGTCCTTGCGAAAGAGGCCAAAGAGCCTTTTCAGTGCGGTACAACCATGGGACTGAACAGGGCTCAGAGTGCCAACCCTGAAATATTGGTTAGTTTTCAGAAGCCCAGGCCACAGTCACTTCTCCTGTTTACTTGCTCCATCCAAATGAGGGTAAAGGATTCAAATAATCTCTAGGTCTCTGATCACATGCTCTGTTACACTGGGAATATTGGCCTCGGGTGAGTGGGGTGGTGAATTTGATAACAGAATCGCTCGGGTGAGTGGGGTGGTGCATTTTTTTTTTTTTAAAGATCTTTTTTTTTTTTTTGAAAGACACACAGCGAGAGAGGAAACACAAGCAGGGGGAGTGGGAGAGGGAGAAGCAGGCTTCCCGTGGAGCAGGGAGCCCGATGTGGGGCTCGATCCCAGGACCCTGGGATCATGACCTGAGCCGACGGCAGACGCTTAACGACTGAGCCCCCCAGGCGCCCCATGGGGTGGTGAATTTAATAACATAATCATTCCTGAATGAAGTGAGCATCCATAGGATATTTTGTTCTTGTACTGAGCACTTGTAGGAGATGGAAGGGGGCACAGAAGGGAAAGAGGAAGTGATATTTTCAGTGTGCTTATTATGTTCCAAGCTCTGTGTTAGAGACTTTACATTTTGGTTATAACATTTCATCCAAAACACAACCTTCCAAGGTAGCTATTATACCTCAGTTTTATAGACAAGGAAACTGAGGCTCAGAAAAGGGGTCATTTGCTCAAGGTCACAGAGCTAATTATTGACAAAGTCAAGATTTAAAGCCTGGTCTATCTAATTAAAGAGCTCAAGCACTTTACAATATAGAGCAAGTCCCTGCTGCTCTTGAGGTGTTTTGACTTAGATTGCCAGTTCTCAGAATCAGCTCATCTCATTTCTGCTTGCCTATATTGACCCCCAAAACTATGCTGTTCAGTTTATTATGGCCATCTCATTCACTGATTGATTTATTTTTTAAAAAAGATTTAAAAATTTATTTATTTATTTATTTTAGAGAGCGGGGAGGGGCAGAGGGAGAGGGAGAGAGAATCCCATGCTGACTCCCCACTGAGTGTAGAGCCTGTTGCAGGGCTCGATCCCAGGACCCTGAGATCATGACCTGACCAGAAATCAAGAGTCGGCCACTCAACCAACTGAGCTCCCCAGGTGCCCCCCATTCATTGATTTAAACTACATTTTATTTTCATTCATTTTTGGTTTCCCTTATCCTTCTTTCTTCCTTTTCATTTTCATTAAGAAAATTCAGCCCATCGCCAAGACAGCAGGTCCACTGATGAGCAAGGCTTGTGTTGGGGACTTGGCTTTCTACCTGCTGGTCTGATGTGTTGACTAGAGGTGAGAGTAAGAAAGGACAGGAATATTGTGAAATCTTCTGATCCAAGTTATGATATAGGAAAACTTTAAGACTGAAGAAAAGGATGAAAGGAAGTTGAGTGATGGCTCACTTTTCCTTGAAAGGAGAGCCTTGATAAAAGTTACTAATGTTGTATTTTATTATTTATTGTGTTGCATACAGAATAATACAGTGGAGAGTGAGGGTATTTGGGGTAGATAGGTGGGGGCCTAAACATGTAGCAGGAAAAAGCTGAGTCTGATATGTAAAGAGTAATGGAGACACTGGAGAAGTCTGAAGAGAAGGTGAGGACAGGAGTAGAAAGTAAACTCATCAGGAACATTTTCATTGGTTTGCAGGAGAGTGAGGTCAGAGATGAGAAAAGTAAAGCTGATCAATATAAAATGTCAAAATCCCAGCATTGAGCAAGACCTAAATGAGTCATCTTGTCCATTTTCCTCCCCTTAGATAAAAGGGCCCTTTAAACGTCCTTTAGCTATTTAGTTGTGAGGTATGTAGAACTTAGAAAGATTTAAAAAAAAAAAAAAGATCTTGGAGGTGTTGTGGAAGAAGCAGCTAAGATTAGGTAACCACCAAATATGGATAGGGACTAGGTATTCGGGATTAAGTAACAAGGAGGGAGGGAGAACTGAAATGCCTTGTGAAAACCTAAGTACCCATGTGAAAACCCAAGTGTCCATGTGAAAACATCGTGGTGAGTCTGCACTATGAACTATGTCCTTCATTTTGTAATCCTACCTTTCATCATTAGGACCAGACTTATAATGTGGCTTCCTTGAGGACAGTTTCGGACCCTCCGGTGTGAAGTTCCCTCAGGCACTTAACTCTGGAGAGACCTGAATGGCTGATTAGAGCAAAGAAGCATAGTGTTCAGATAAGGCCTTTATGTCTTCCCCTTATCTCACAACTGAAGCCACAATTCTGGTCAAGGCACTGACTTTCTTGATGAAGTCTGTCCATCTATAAAGCAGCCAAATATCCTACTGGTGTCTTTGCCTTCCAGAGGTGACATGAAGACGGATAAGCAGACATCAGGAGCAGAGTGGCCTCTCAGGTACAGAGCTAATCTTTATTTCAGTCAGTGAAGCACTTACTAATATCTGTACTCTTAAGAGCTACAGAGGGGAGTACCAATCTCTAAGAAATGCTCTCTGCCTTTAAGATTATTAAAATTCAGTTGGCGAGCTAAAACCAACACACACACACAAAATGATAGCCTAATAAATGCTGAACCGTGTGGTGGTGACCAGATTGGTACAAGAATTCAGAAGAGAGATAATTAGTGGAAGTTGGAGAAGTAAAAGAGATCTTCTTAGAGAAAATGGGACTTCCAAGGACTGGAAGGATTCAGAAAATAGGAGGGAGGAAGAACGAGTTTGCTAGCATCACCAAGGTAAGAATAGGCATGGCAAGAACTAGAAGCCAGGTTAGAGTATATGTTATATACCGGAGGCCAGTGGGAAATAACATCCCAGTGTTTCCTCTAGCCTCTATTGTAAAGGTTGATCACCGACCTTGCTACCTAAGGAATTTGGAACCATGGCCAACCACCAGGACAGGGGGCTCTTCACGGTTCTGTTTCCTATTAAGGCACTTTTCTTTCCTCCCTTGATTTAACTCTGGCCTGACCTGAGACTTTCCTGTCTTAGAAGTGCAAGTGTAGGAGGCATTGCTGTTTAACAGAGACACTGGAACAAAGAGGGAACAATAATGATAAGCCACCTGTTGTTCTCAAACTTCAGGGTGAATAATTGCTACTTTAGAAAGTCTGCGGTGGGGCTGGGAATCTGAATTTTTAACAAGCACCTAGTGATTCTATTTCAGGTGGTCAATGGAACATTAAGAAACACTGCCCTACGCTAAAATAGAATGGACAATAAAGTGCCAAAATGGCTTGGACGTTGACACACATACTGTTTATGTATTTCAAGGCTTACTCATATTTGAGAATTTATCCTCTCCCATCTATGGCTTTTGTAAAATCCACATGGCTAAGGAGCAATACATAGACGCTGTTTTGGTGTTTAGGTTTGTCTTCCTAACTAGATTGTAATCACCTTAAAGACACAGACTGCTCGGGAGTCTTCTTACTTTACCTACAGTAGGGTGAGAAACCATCTTTAAGGTTGGAAAGTAGCTGGAAGGCTCAGGATTAATCCCTGATACCTTCATATAACCTTCCTGAAAGACCTGGACGCCATTTGGTATTTGGGAACTTGTATTCGTTTTCTAGGGCTGCCATAATAAAGTACCACAAGCTGGGTGGCTTAAACAACAGAAATTTATTTCTTCACAGTTCTGGAGGCTGTAAGTCTGAGATCAAGGTGTCTGCAGGGTTGGTCTCTTCTGAGGCTTCTCTCTTTGGCTTGTAGATGCCCATCTCCAGCATAAGAGCCACAGTCCTGGTAAGTGCTTCATCAGTTGTGATTCACAGATGGTCTTCCCTCTGTCCTTGTGTCCTGATCTCCTCTTCTTATAAGGATGCAAGTCATTTGGAATGAGGGCCCACCTTAATGACCCCATTTTACATTTTAATTTCCTCCTTAAAGATCCTATCCCCAAATACACTCACATTTTGAGGTAATGGGGCTTAGGACTTCAACATATGAATTTTGGAATACAATTCAGCCCATTATAGCCATCTAGTTTCAGCTTCTAGAAGTGTGCCACTCCATTCACTCTCTTCCCTTCCACCTGTTAGTCTTGTACAGTAAGTTCTCTCCACCCTTTGGCTTTCCTCCTCCGCTTCTTACAGATGTATTGGCTTGTGTGGCAAGAACTCAGGGAACATCTCTGAGGAGCCTGTACTAGAGACGGGCAGGTTGTGGCATGTACCAAACAACACAGCACTGAGGAGCTGTTGAAATTGTAGATGTCTTGTTTTAAAGACATAGTTCTCTGCCCATTCATCTTAACATTGGATAATCACTAGACCTTATATAAGTGGTTTTGGGACGTTCTAACTTATCCTTTGTTTTCTTCCACTGTAGTTCTTTCATCAGGCCTTGCCTTGTCTGGTTCTTTTTAGGGCTCAATTACTTCAAATATTCAGTGAGGACAAAAGCAGAGTAAGGGCTTGCTGAAGTTTCACATAAGGACAGTTTCTGAGAGAAACCCCCTGGTTTTGCAGTGCTCCTAAGGCTGATAAACAGCAACACCACTAAGAAACACTCTTGGGGCAAAGTTCCTATTATTTAATAAGAAATAAGAAAGGTATATGGAAAGTAAAAGAGGCAGCCTCAAGATTTTTAGTTCTTTCTGAAGTCTTTTTTTAAAGATTTTATTTATTTATTTGAGAGAGAGAATGAGATAGAGCATGAGGGCGGGGAGGGTCAGAGGGAGAAGCAGACTCCCAGCTGAGCAGGGAGCCCGATGCAGGACTCGATCCCGGGACTCCAGGATCATGACCTGAGCCGAAGGCAGTCACTTAACCAACTGAGCCACCCAGGCACCCCCAAAGTCTTTTCCTTCATGCCAACTTGAGAGGGCACTATTAGGGAGAGGCAAAGCTTCCCTCTTCCTGGGGCCTTTTTTTTCCTAGTCAGTCAAGCCAAACATCTTGTTAAACCAGGAAGTTTTGCTCAATTATCTTTAAAATTTGTTTTATTTAAAAAATTATTATTATTATTATTTTAAAGATTTTATTTATTTATTTGAGAGAGTGAGAATGAGAGAGAGAGAGAGAGCACATGAGGGGGGGAGGGTCAGAGGGAGAAGCAGACTCCCTGCTGAGCAGGGAGCCTGCTGCGGGACTCGATCCCGGGACTCCAGGATCATGACCTGAGCCAAAGGCAGTCGCTTAACCGAGCCACCCAGGCGCCCCTAAAAAATTATTTTTTAAGGATCTTATTTATTTATTTGACAGAGAGAGAGAGAGCACACGTGCAGCAGAGGGAGAGGGAGAAGCAGACTCCGCGCTGAGCAGGAAGCCCTACACGGGGCTTGATCCCAGGACCCCAGGGTCATGACCTGAGCCAAAGGCAGACACTTAACCCACTGAGCCACCCAGGCACCCCCCAAAAAATTTAAAAAAAATTTTTTTGTATCACGTTTTTATTTAAATTCTAGTTAGTTAACATATAGTGTAATATTGGTTTCAGTAGAATTTAGTGATTCATCACTTACATATAGCACCCAGTGCTCATCACAATTGCCCTCCTTAATACCCATCACCCATTTAGCCCATCCCCTGCCCACCTCCCCTCCAGCAATATGCCCAATTATCTTTTTTTTTAATTTTTTTTTTAAGATTTTATTATTTATTTGAGAGAGAGAGAGGGATAGAGCATAAGCAGGGGGAGCAGCAGAGAGAGAGGGAGAAGCAGGCTCCCCGCTGAGCAGGGAGCCCGATGCGGGGCTCGATCCCAGGACCCTGGGATCATGACCTGAGCCGAAGGCAGACGCTTAACCGACTGAGCCACCCAGGCGCCCCCCAATTATCTTTAAGTTCTAACTTTCCTCTGTTCATTGACAGATGCATCCGATGACAGACACAGTTATTGTGAAATATGGTTCACTGCTCTGTAAAGTCCAAATCTTTCCAAATTTCTATTTCCAGTTCCTTTTAAAGTAGGTTGGTAAACTCTTGGAGAAGCCACCACCTAGGTATTATAAGGAGTCCTAGGTGAATATTATTCTTGTTGACCAATCTTCCCATCTTTCTGCCTCTGCTTCTGCCCAAGAATTTCTGACCTCAGTGTGTATTTCTACCCTAGTCACTTTTTGCCCTCTGGCATAGAACTTCTTCCCACCAAATCATCATTCACCATACCTCTCCAGACCCTTAGCACAAGCCTGTGTAACGATCAGGAAAGTATTCTGGGTGCTTCATTAAATTCTTGTAAGGGATTAAACTCACCCCATTGTTCTGAAGTGCAATTTTCTCCAATTTTCTTTCTTTTCCACCCGATAATTGTATTATATACTCCGACTCTTTCCTGTTACTATTACTTTTCAGCAGCCACCATAAATGTCTTACTATGAAGTAACTGGCAAAGGTAGAGAAATTGGTTGGCTCCTGTTCAATGACTTGGTGTAACCACAATGGAGTTTGGGAGGCACGCTCCAGTCCGAGAAATCGGGAATTTACTGCCCTCTATTTTCTCTGCTCAAGGAAGGCACAAAGGACTGTTGTCCATTGGCATTCTGCCCTTCTTACTGAGCTTCCTTTAGTGAGGCTTTCCCTCAATGCTCCAGGATCCTGCACCTCAGAACCCTTTGGGGTGGGCTGCTTTGGGGCTGCTGAGCAAGCCAAGGGGCTGGTTGTGTTGTTCCAGAATAGGGGTTAGTTAGCCTGTACCAACTTGGAAACCAGCCTGTGTGATCCTGGGCAATTCTTGGATGCAATGTCCACCTCTTCAGGGGGTTAGTATTGAAAACCATAAGGTCCTTCCAGGCCAGAACACTGCCTATCCCGCTTAGTCCTCTTTGGTTCTGCACTCCCTTCCGGTGCTGCAAGCCTGCCGGCCCCTCACTTTCGGCGGCCCAGGCGCCTCTCTCCCTCCTGGGAGGTGCACGTGGGGCCATTTCCCTCACCCCGCTCTCCGCGGGGAGAAGGCAGGCTGGCCCCGCCCCCGGCCCCGCCCCCGGCAGAGGGGGCGGTGAAGGCCGAGCGGGGGCGCCGCGACTGCCCGGGACCGCCCGCCCTCTCGCCGCTGGGCCCCGAATGGCAGAGCGGCGCTCGGACCATCGGCATCGCCTCACGTCGCTCCGCCCCACGCCGCCCTCTCATTGGCTGTCGCCCGGCCCTCGGGGCCCGCGCCTCTCCTCGAGGCCCGCCAGACCGAGCCGCAGCGGGGAGCGGGGTCAGAGGTGAACGGCCGCGAGTAACCCCGGACGTAGTCACCTCATGGTGCTCGCACGCTGAGGTGGGAGGCAGGGGCGGGGCGGGGGCGGGGCCGCGGCCGCCTCCCGTGAGGCCCCGCCCCTTCCCCGTGTGCCGGGCCGGCCTGGTGCTGCGCGCCTGTCAGCCATCGCCGGAGCTGCCGGCGTCTCCTCCCGCCCAGCACCGGATCTGCGCAGGGGCGCCCCGGCGCCGCCGGACCCCGGACGTCTCCGCCCTGAGGTGAGGTGAGGGCCGCCTTAGAGCCTGTGATCCGGGACCTGGAGAGGCCGGGGCCCCGGGAGGGCCCGCGGCAGCGCGGAGGGGGGCCGCCTCCCATCTTCCGCCCGCACGCGGCCGGGGCTCCATCCCGTCCCAACCTGTGCGGGGCAGCCCAGCCCTCGCCGCAGCCCTGGGCCCTTGAGTTCCCCCTCTGCGGAGACGCGGAGAGGACTGGGGTCTCGAAGTAGGGGGTGGGAGTTCAGACCCCGGAACTGGGAGTCGTGCAGCCCAGGGCCTCTAAGGAGGGACTGGGGTGTCTGCCGGGAGCTCGCCACCATCCCCCTCCCCAACCTTGGTGTGGGCTGATTCCTTCCAGACCTCTCTTCAATCCAGCCCCGCGCTTGGCAGAGGGAGAAGACCCACGTGGGAGAGGGATGTTGAGGATTAGGTCCAGTTGCATTGAAAGTCGTCTTCCTCTCGCAGAGTGAAGTGTGGGGTGCAGAGCCCCTGGCTTCTCTGTCTTTGTATCGTGGTGGGAGCCAGGGCCAGGCGAGTTGTCCCTTGCCAGTTCTTGCTCCTGGGATTTTATTATGTTTTCTGTGAGGGACGTAGTCAATGTACGTGCCTGTTACTCTCCTTCGCGTTTGCTATACCGATCAAGGTAAGGTATTGGAGATAGAACGCAGGAAAGTGTATGTGAAGCTAATGATTTCAGAGGGATGTGCGTGAAGGTCCTGCTTCGGTCAGTACCAACATTATTTTGGATTCGAAGACGGGAAAGTAAACACTAGTGGACCTTTGGAATCAGCCGTAAATATCAGGGACTTCTGTAGGCCTTGTGGGTTGTATAGAAGCATAAGAATATAACTACTCAGGTAGGAGAAATACTCTAATTTCAGATATTTTTTGTTTGGGGGTCTAAGTTTAGGATGGAATCAAAAGACCCGAGGACTTCCTGATTTTATCTCTACTTAAGCAGTGTTTCTGTAATTTCCCAATGTGTGATGGAATAAACCTAATAATTTGGTCTTTTTTTTTTTTAAAGATTTTATTTATTTATTTGAGAGAGAGGATGAGAGAGAGCACGAGAGGGAAGAGGGTCAGAGGGAGAAGCAGACCCCCCGCTGAGCAGGGATTCCTGGGACTCCAGGATCATGACCTGGGCCGAAGGCAGTGGCTTAACCATCTGAGCCACCCAGGCGCCCTTTGGTCTTCATTCTCAGAAGTTGGTCCCCTTGAATCTCTCTTTTCATTCATTTTTTTTTTTCCCCAACCCAAAGTGCAGATTGAGAAGCATGCTTGGGTTACCTGGTTTCTTCTTCCTCAGGGAGTAGGAATTCTCTGATTTGCTTCTTGTTGGGGATGCCTTGGATGCCTGTGATGAGAAGAAGTTCTGTGCTATTTGACAGGCACTTTTTTAAGATTTTTTTTATTTATTTGACAGAGAGAGAAAGAGAGCCAAACAGGGGGAGTGGGAGACAGAGAAGCAGGCTTCCTGCTGAGCAGGGAGGCAATATGGGGCTGGATCCCAGGACCCTGGGATCATGACCTGAGCCCAAGGCAGATGCTTAACCGACTGAGCCACCGCCTCTTGACAGGCACTTTTAAGGGAAGTATTGTGGTCCTATACAGTAGGACAGCAGCTGCAGTGTCCAGGTGGGTGCCTACTTGCTACAAAGTAGCAAGTCTCTTCCCACTTCTCTTGCCTCAGTTTCCTTTTTTCTAATTATACACGACTGTTGTGAATCCAAGAATAATTAACTATTGTAAAGTGGCCAAATGAAAGTTGTCAAAGGCATAGTATTAATTTATAAATCTGCCTGTGTTTATTTGCGTTGCAGAAGTTTTGTTTTGTTTTTAAAGATTTTTTTTTTTTTAAGTAATCTACACGCAATGTGGGGTTTGAACCCATAATCCAGAGACCAAGAGTACCATATTTCACCGACTGAGCCAGCCAGGCGCCCCACAAGTTTTGTTTTGAATCACCAGTGCAGAATAGAAATATATCAAGCATAAGATTTAACTGTTTTAAAATGAAAGGAAAGATAGGGGAATGGTGGCATTTGGTTTAATGAATTTACAGTTGAGATAATGACTAGGTTATGTCAAAGAATGGGCATTGTGAAAGCCAGCGTCAGAACTCTCTCATCTGATACTGACCTCGCTTAAATGCTGTGAACTGGTTCAGGTGTAGATCACTATGTAACATTCTATTTCCTTTTCAGTCAATGACTAGGACAATTTTTTTTTACCTGTCACACTGACTGGTTTAACAGGTCTGGGGCTAGTGTTTTTCCTTCTTTAAAAAAATTTTTTTTGATAGATAATATCCTAATAGTCTTGGTTGAAGAAAGAAGTAAAATAAAAATTGTTGGAATTAGACATTGGTATTTCTTTCTTTGTTTTTTTAAGATTTTATTTATTTATTTTAGAGAGAGAAAAAGTGCACCCACCTGGGGAGGGCCAAAGGGAGAGAGAGAATCCCAAGCAGACTCCCCACTGAATACGGAGCCCAACGCGGGGCTTGAACTCACGACTCTGAGATCAAGACCTGAGCTGAGATCAAGAGTTGGACGCTTAACCAAGCCACCCAGGCACCCCTACCTTAGGAATTTTCTAGTCCAGTTTTCTACTCATTATGAGAATATTTTATCTGATTCTCCTGTTGAAGACTTCCAACTATAGGCAGTTCATCATCTGACCTAATGCATCACAGGGCAACTAATTTTTCAGAGTTCTTCATTATTTGCAACTTAAAACTATCTCCCTAAAACCACATAAGATGCTGTATGGGTGGCTCAGTCGGTTAAGTGTCTGCCTTTGGCTTAGGTCATGATCTCAGGATTCTGGGATCAAGCCCTGTGTCAGCCTCCCTGTTTAGCAGGGAGCCTGCTTCTCCCTCTCCCTCTGCTGCTTCCCCCCTCTGCTTATGCACGCTCTCGCTCTCAAATAAATAAATTAAATCTTTAAAAAAAAAAAGATGCTGTAATTCCAAGAGGATTAGAAATGTCTGTTTTAACCTGTAAATTTCTCCGTCTCTGCCAGGTAATGTAATCTACAGTGCCTTAATACATCCAGGGGACTTGGGGGGCCAAAAAAAAAAAAAAAATCAAGCAATATTTCTTCAAGGAAGATATTGTTCTTATCTTTGAGACTCTGGAAGGCTGCTGACATACCTCAATCATGGCTCCCACTTTTTCTGAATGCTGTTCTATGAAATAAGATTATGAGGACGAGGGGCACCTGAGTGGCTCAATGGCTTAAGTAAGTGTCTGCCTTCGGCTGAGGTCATGATCCCAAGGTCCTGGGATCAAGCTCGTCATTGGGCTCCCTGCTCGGCGGGGAGCTTGCTTCTCCCTAGCTCTCTGCCTGTCGCTCCCCCTGCTTGTGCTCTGTCAATTAAATAAAATCTTTAAAAAAAGAAAAAGACTATAAGGACGAATTGATTTATAATCCCAGAGCTTTTTGAATTCACAAAATGGCTTTTTACCTGGAGGCCTCCAAATGTTTCTAGATGATAATATTTGAAATAAGCACGTGGCTCCTGTCTCCTAGTTTTGTAACTCCAATGTTCATTTGAATTCCTAGGGAACACTCAGCCTGCAAAGGCCTAGTGTTTACACAACGTTGTGTGCTATTGGGGGTGGTGGGTCCAAAACAATCAGAAGAGATAATAACTTTCCCAGCTTCATTGAGGAGGTAACTCATAGTCAGTTACACAGTAACACTAACAAGGGAATGACATACCTGTTGTCTACTTAAATGTTCAGGCAGATATGAGATAAGGTATCAGAGTGGCATGGAATTTGGTAAAGCTTTTTATTAAACTTATTTGAAAAGCCTCAGTTGCTAACACATGAGTAATACATTCACATAGTTCAGAATTTTAAAACATATAAAAAGACAGTCTCCCCCCCAACCTTGTCTTGCAGCCGCCCAGTTCCCGTCACAGGAGGCAAGCAGTGTTCTTAATTTCTTTTTTATTTATTTTTTTTTTTTATTTTTTTTTTTAAAGATTTTATTTATTTATTTGACAGAGAGAGAATGAGAGACAGCATGAGAGGGGTTAGGGTCAGAGGGAGAAGCAGACCCCCTGCCGAGCAGGGAGCCCGATGCGGGACTCGATCCCGGGACTCCAGGATCATGACCTGAGCCGAAGGCAGTCGCTTAACCAACTGAGCCACCCAGGCGCCCTTAATTTCTTTTTTAAAAATATGTTTTAATTTTTTAAAAAAGATTTTATTGAGAGAGAGACACAGCGAGAGAGCACAGGTGAGGAGGAGAGGGAGTAGCAGGCTCCCCCCCGAGCAGGGAGCCCAATGCCGGGCTCGATCCCAGGACCCTGGGATCATAACCCGAGCTGCAGGCAGACGCTCAACCAACTGAGCCACCAAGGCGCCCCTTAATTTCTTATTATAATTTCTCAGTCATTCTCAGACATACTGATTTAAATTTAAAGTTGTTAATTTCTTAGTAATTATCAGAGATTTTATTCATGTTCAAACATCTATCCCCCTCTGCCAATTTTTTAAATATAAATTGTGCACACTTTATATACCATTCTTCACCTTTTGTTCGCTTAACATTATAGGATGAACTTTTTACATTTTTCTTTTCTTTTTTTTTAAAGATTTTATTTATTTGACAGAGAGAGACACAGCGAGAGAGGGAACACAAGCAGGGGGAGTGGCAGAAGGAGAAGCAGGCCTCCCGCGGAGCTGGGAGCCTGATGTGGGGCTCGATCCCAGGACCCTGGGATCATGACCTGAGCCGAAGGCAGCCGCTTAACTGACTGAGCCACCCAGGCGCCCCTACATTTTTATTTTCATCGAAGTTATACATGCACATAGTTTAAAAAGTATTGTTTTACAGAGTTTGTTACAGTCAAACAGCATTCCCTCACCCCCTTCGCACTTTCATTTATTTTGGCTGGTATATTTATTACTATACCCTTTCATCTGTATATAACATTGTCTTGCTACCTCTTGATTATTCATTTTTAGACATTTCCTATTGATGTCCTACTATGGAAGATGAGCATTTGACTCTCTATTAACTGCATCACATCTGGAGGCAACTCATGTCAGTTTGTCCTAATAGTGGTGATAATTTAAACACTTAGAGTGATCACTGTATTTCTCCATTGTAAAAGTACCTGTTCCCCTTTGTAATTAATATGTAACCTGTGAGGTGTTTCTTTCTTCAATTTTTCTTGTTGTGGTAAAATACATATAAAATTTACCATCTTAACCATTTAAAGTACAGTTCAGTATTAAATACATCTATAACATTGTGCATCTGTTACTACCACCCATCTCCAAAACTTTTTTCTTTTGTTTTCTTTTTTTAAAGATTATTTATTTATTTGATAGAGAGAGACACAGTGAGAGAGGGAACACAAGCAGGGGGAGTGGGAGAGGGAGAAGAAGGTTTCCCGCTGAGCAGGGAGCCTGATGCAGGGCTAGATCCCAGGACCCTGGGATCATGACCTGAGCCGAAGGCAGACACTTAATGCCTGAGCCACCCAGGAGCCCCTCCAGAAGTTTTCATCTTGTGAAACTGAACCTCTATACCCATTAAATAATAGTTCCCCATTCTCTGCTTCCCCCAGCCCCTGCCAACCACCATTCTACTTCCTGTCTATATGATTTTGATTAAGTACCTCATGTAAGTAGAATTATACAGCATTTGTCTTTTTGTGACTGGCTTATTTCACTTAGCATAATATCCTCAAGGTTCATCCACATTGTAGCATATTGCAGAATTTCCTTCCATTTTAAGGCTGAATAACATTTAATTGTATGTGTATATCATATTTTGCTTACCTATTCATTCATTAGTGCACGCTTAGCTTTTTCCATGTTTAAGCTATTGTGAATAATACTGCTATAAGCATGGATGTACAAATATATCTTTGAGAGCCTGTATTCAGTTTTTTTGCGTATATATCCAAAAGTGGAATTGCTGGATTTTATGGTAATTCTATTTTTAATTTTTTGAGGAACGACCATACTGTTTTCCTTACTGGCTGTACCAGTTTACATTCCCACTCATGGTGCCCAAGGGTTCCAGTTTCTCCACTTTTTTCTTTTTTTTGATGGTAGCCTTCTTGATGGGTATGGGTTGGTATCTTATTGTAGTTTTGATTTGTGTCTCCCTAATGATTAGTGATGTTGAGCATATTGACGTGCTTATTGGCCACTCATATATCTTTTTTGGAGAAATTTCATTTTAAGTCCTCTGCCCATTTTTGAATTGGGTTTGAGTTTTAGGAGTTCTTTATATATTCAGGTTATTAATCTCTTATCAGATACATGATTTGCACATATTTTCTCCCATTTTTTGGTTTACCTTTTTACTCTGTTGATAGTCTTTTGCTGTGCAATTTTTTTTTAATTTTCAAGAAGTCCAATTTGTCTATTTTTTCTTTTGTTAAGCTCGCTCTTGGTGTCATATCCAAGAAATCTTTTCCAAATCCAATGTTATGAAGCTTTTGTCCTGTGTTTCTTCTAAGAGTTTTATTGGTTTAGGTTTTACATTTAAAGCCTTGATGCATTTTGCGTTAATTTTTTTAATATGGTGTTAGGGAAAGGTCCAATTTCATTTGTTTGTATGTGGAGATGCAGTTTTCCCAGCACCATTTGTTGAAAAGGCTGTCCTTCATTAAATGGTCTTAGCACCCTTGTCAAATATCATTTGACCATGTATGGGAGGGTTTATTTCTGCGCTTTCTCTTTTTTTAATTGAAGTACAATTAACATACACTGTTATGTTAGTTTCAGGTGTATAATATAATTCAACAATTCTAAACATTACTCAGTGCTCATCATGATAAGTGTACTCTTAATCCCCTTCACCTATTTCACCCATCCCCCCACCCACCTACCCTCTGACAACCCACCAGCTTCTTTTCCGTATTTGAGAGTCTGTTTTATTATTTGTCTCTCTTTTTTTAAAAGGACTGATTCATTTATTTTTAAAGAGAGCTTTCGGGTGAGAGAGCACCAGTGGGGGGAGGGGCAGAGGGAGAGAATCTTCAAGAGGACTCTGCGCTGAGCCTAGAGCCCTATGTGGGCTTGATCTCAGGACCCATGAGATCATGACCTGAGCTGAAACCAAGAGTCAGATGCTCAACTGACTGAGCCATCCAGGTGCCCCTATTTGTCTCTTTTTAAAATTAATTTGTTTTGTTTCTTAAATTCCACAAGCGTGGAATCATACGGTACTTGTCTTTCTCTAATTTAATTTTACTTATTGTTATACTCTCTAGGTCTATGCTGTTGTTGCAGATGGCAAGATCTCATTCTTTTTGGCCTCTCTGTCCTGTTTCCCTGGTCTGTATATCTGTCTTGATGTTAATACTGCAGCTTTGTAGTAAGTTTTGTTTGTTTTTTTAAAAGATTTTATTTATTTATTTGAGAGAGACAGAGAGCATGAGCGCAGAGAGAGGCAGAGGGGCAGGGAGCCTGCCATGGGGCTTGATCCCAGGGCCCTGAGATCATGACCGGAGCTGAAAGCTGGTGCTTAACTGACTAAACCACCCAGGTTGCCCCTGTAGTAAGTTTTAAAATCAGGAAGCATGAGTCTTCCAGTTTTGTTCTTTTTCAAGATTTTTTTGGCTATTTGGGGGTCTCCTGGGATTCCATATGAATTTTAGGACAGCTTTTCTATTTCTGCAAAAAACATTTGTACATATAAAATCAAGTCACCTACTCCCCCCCCGCTCCGTTTTTAACATTTTCTATTTCCACATAACCCCTTCTAGTTGCATTTTTTTTTCTATAGGTAGTTGTTTTTGATTCTTTCATATTGGAGGTTTTTCTCAGACTATATAGTAATCTTTAATTGCTTAATTTTAACAGGATGATTGAAAAGCTAATTCAAGATTATGTGAATGTGAATGAGGCTGGTTGACTGTTAACTTCCGTATAGGGTGATCTGGTGGGGCATCTTAATTAGTGACCTCCAGCATTACTTTTTGAGGTTTTTTTCCCTTGGTCTAGTTAGATTCCACAAAGAAGGATCTTCTAATTTCCCTCCTGGTTGGTGAAAATTGGGGAAAGAAGGCTGGGAGCTCATACTCAATATGCTTAGTTAATTTCTCCATTTTCAACATGGTGCTCTCCCCTTTACTGTTGCTGGTATCCCCCAGTATCCCCAGCACCTGGCTTTACTAGTTGGGAAGGAAATCAAAGGATCTGAAGCCTCTGAAACAAAATTTCAACCAGATCCTCTTTATTTTAGCTCCATCATTCACTTCCATTTTCTGAACATTTTCAAGATTCTTTGATATAAAATGTGTTGATTATGAGTTTACCACAGATGGCTTATGATTTAGTTTCCCAGGTTTGTGTAGTCATTTATCATGTTTCCATCTGCTTTCCAAGAAAATTATCTTGCTGTTGTCTCCCCTGACTTTCTTTTGCGGGGTGGGGGGTTTTGGGGTTGGGGAGGAGATGGGAGGAGTCTTTTGTGAATTATACCTTTTAAAAGAATTCCTTTTTTTTTTTTAAGATTTTATTTATTTACTTGAGAGAGAGAGAGGGAGAGTGAATACGAAAGAGCGAGAGAGCGCACACCAGAGGGAAGAGAGACAAAGGGAGGAGAGGCAGACTCCCCGCTGAACAGGGAGCCCAGCGACAACGTGGGGCTCAATCCTAGGACCCTGGGATCATGACCTGAGCTGAAGGCAGATGCTTAACCGAGTGAGCCACTCAGGCGCCCCTTTACTTTTGTTTTTTAGTAGGATTTTAGGGAGGAACAAAATGGGTATGTATTCAACCTACCATCTTTATCCAGAAGTTTGGCAAGGCTTCTTTAAAGATTTCTTGAAAGATGCAGAAGCTTTCACCAGCTTCATCCTTGAAAAATATTCTATATCCATGGGCTGAGAAATGAAGAATAGAATAGACAATTACACAATGTTACTTTCTTTCTAAAGACTACTTTACCCTAAGGAAATACACTCTTGTTTAAAAAAAACAAACAAACAAAAAGCCCCCAGCTGGCTCTTGAAGGAAATTACCTCAAACTCTTGAAGCCATTCAGGTCTGGTATTTCTCATAAGTCATTGTATTCTACAATCTGGATGTTTATTCAGTGGCTTCTTCTACATGGAGTGCTCCTTCCTCTCTGTCCTTGTTTATATCCCAGTTCTTTATTGTTAATGTCTTCCCACTCTGGAAAATCTTCCTTGATCCCTGTCCTCACCATTACCACCTCCAAGTTTGGATAAAGTATCTTTCTTCTTTGTGTTTCCATACCTAACAATTATTACACTACTATAATTGTCTGTTTCTTTAGGTATCTATAGCATCTTAGCCAGGGACCAAATCTTTTTTTTTTTTTTTTTTTTTTGATTTTTTTTTTTTGACACAGAGAGAGACAGCGAGAGCAGGAACACCAGCAGGGGGAGTGGGAGAGGGAGAAGCAGGCTCCCCGCCAGAGCAGGGAGCCCGATGTGGGACTCGATCCCAGGACCCTGGGATCATAACCTGAGCTGAAGGCAGACGCTTAACGACTGAGCCACCCAGGCGCCCCCGGGACCAAATCTTTTTTATCCTTCAGTATACATCATCCATCTCACTCTTCGGGACACAAGTGCTTTTTGTTTTAAAATTTAAAACATGGGGCACCTGGGTGGTTCAGTTGGTTAGGCATCCGACTCTTGGCTTTGACTCAGGTCATGATCTCAGGGTCACGGGATTGAGCCCTGAGTCGGGCTCTGTGCTCAGCCCGGAGTCCCTTTGAGATTCTTTCCCTCTGGCTCTCTCTCCCCCTCTGCCCCTCCCCCAGCTCACGCGCCAGTAAGCTCAGGCACGCATGCTCTCTCTCTAAAAATAAATAAACAGGTAAAATCTTTAAAACTTCAGGAAAATAAAATGTGGCTTTAAAAAACTCTCATGGTTACTGAATTAATACTAAAATCCATTTAAAAGTTTATCAGTAAAACGACAAAAATGAAAAGCAAATTCAGTGATTATTTTTGAAGAAATTTAAATGAAGTTACTATGACTTAAAAGGCAAGGACATGTTGTGTCAGCTTGGATACTTTTTTTTTTTTAAAGATTTATTTATTTGTCAGAGAGAGAAAGCAAGCAGAGGGAGAAGCAGGCAGAGGGAGAAACAGGCTCCCCGCTGAGCAAGGAGCCTGATGCGGGACTCAATCCCAGGACCCTGGGATCATGACCTCAGCTGAAGGTAGATACTTAACCGACTGAGCCACTCAGGTGTCCCCAGCTTGGATACTTTATCAGTGGCTATGAAAACTAATTGATGCCTCTTTATTAGAATCACTTGGAAAATAGTGTCACTTGAGTTCAAGGGAAACATCTTATATAAGTTTGGTAAAATCTGTTCTGTTTTATTTAGAGAAATATCCCTGGGTGAAATGCAGGCTGACTCTTAAATAAAAGTGCATTAGCTATAATTAGCTTTATCCCATTTTCAGGCACATAGGGTATAGTTTGGGAGCCTTCTGCAAATATTTTGAAAAGTTTCTAACAGTTCAAGAACATTTTAAACACTTTCTTTTTTAATAAAGGAGAATTTGACAATTTGATCTAATGAAGAAAATTTTTATTTGGATAAGCAGAATGTACTACCCCTCCGTCTGGGGAAAGGCCTTCTTTTGGAGGTGGTGAGATAGCAGCTATATGAGCCTTCCCCAGGGATCACCTCCATTCTTTGTCTTCTTTCTAGAGAGAAGGATCTTAACCTGATTCATGGCAAGGCTTTGGGGGTCCTAAACTTGTATGTAAGCAGAATTTTGTGTGAGGGTGAATTTTTGTCAAGAAAGAGTCCAGAGCTTTTATCAGATTTCTAATAGTGTCCTGACCTAAGAAAGTTTAAGAACCATTGGTTTAGGTATTAAGTCACTGTGTTTGTTCTCTTGTGAGAGCATAAAGTGGAGGGGGCAGGAGAGAAAGGATTCATTGTGACTCTAAGACTTTTTTTGACATACATATAACTGATACAAAAATTCACAGAACAATATTCGTCCTTATAAAGTATGGTTACTCTTAACATCTTCTGTTCTATTTCATTTTTTGTTTAAGATTTTATTTATTTATTTGTCAGAGAAAGAGAGGGAGAGATCACCAGCAGTGGGGAGGGGCAGAGGGAGAAGCAGGATCATAAGCCGAAGGCAGACGCTTAACTGACTGAGCCACCCAGGTGTTCTGTTCTATTTCATTTTTAATGACTTTTTTTTTTTTTAAAGTAAACTATGCTCAACGCCAGGCTCGAACTCTCAACCCCAACATCAAGAGTGGCATGCTTGGGGAGCCTGGGTGGCTCAGTCGTTAAGCGTCTGACTTCGGCTCAGGTCATGATCCCAGGGTCCTGGGGATCGAGCCCCACTTCGGGCTTCTGCTCGGCGGGAAGCCTGCTTCTCCCTCACCCACTCCCCCTGCTTGTGTTCCCTCTCTCACTGTGTCTCTCTCTGTCAAATAAATAAATAAAATCTTAAAAAAAAAAAAAAAAGAATGGCATGTTCTACCGACTGAGCCAGCCAGGCGCCCCTTCATTTTTAAAATGTTGGTTGTAGGGACCCCTGGCTGGCTCAGCCGGATAAGTGTCTGCCTTCGGCTCAGGTCATGATCCCGGGGTCCTGGGATAGGTCCTTGCTCTGCGGGAGGCCTCCTTCTCCCTCTCCCACTCCCCCTGCTTGTGTTCCTGCTCTCGCTATCTCTGTCTCTGTCAAATAAATAAATAAAATCTTTAAAAAAAATAAAATAAAATGTTGGTTGTAACCTTCTAAATTTATTTCTTACTGTTCTGCTTGGTGGTAACCCATAGTTTGAAAAACACTGGTCTAGTACATAGTTTACAGAATACTTCATATACTCTCCGTTTTCACAGCAGTCCCCTGAGGTAGCGTATGACCTTTTTATTTTTACGGATGACGAGAATCAGAGATGTTAAGTGACTCGTTCAAGTTTGCACTGCCAATACTTGGCAAAGTCAGAATTTGAGCTTGAGTCCTAGGTTTTGACTCCAGCTCTACTGCCCCTTTGGTTGCATCTGATTCAAACTACTTCATTTCTCCTTCCTCTTCACACCCCCTCTTCCCTACCACAACTGTAGGGAATAATACCAGCTTAAACCACATAATTGGGTAAATCCAGCTTCCTCAGTTAACATACCTGCACTGTCCCCAGTCCTATCGCTTGTCATTCGAGGTCTTAGAAGTTCTGGATTTCTTCTCCACCCTGTATCAGTGGTTCTCAAGCCTGGAGATATATCAGTGTCAGTCAGCTGTGGAACTTAACATTCAGATCTCTGGGCCTCCAGCAGTGAATCTGATTTGGTAGATCTGGGGTGGAGTTTAGACACGGTTTTTTTTTTTTTTTTTTTTAAAGATTTATTTATTTATTTATTTGAGAGAGAGAGCACATGAGAGGGGGGAGGGTCAGAGGGAGAAGCAGACTCCCTGCCAAGCAGGAAGCCCGATGCAGGACTCGATCCAGGGACTCCAGGATCATGACCTGAGCTGAAGGCAGTCGCTTAACCGACTGAGCCACCCAGGCGCCCGAGTTTAGATACGTTTTTAAAAAGCACCATGGGATGGCCCAAAATGGAGGCCAGCCCCTGCTGGCGTTTCCTAAGACTCTGTGAGGAATGGCCAGTGGAGGAGACCAAACGGGCCAGGCGTAGCACAGGCCTTTCCGGAGGGAGAGAGTACTCAAGATTGTAGAGCCTGAGGCCTGTGATCGGATGTATGAGAGTTTCACATGGCTCCATTCAAACTGTTAAAAACACAAGGACCCTTGCCCCAAAGACATGAGCTTCACTGGCCTGTCCACAGAAGAGTACAAGCCGATCCTGTCCACAGACATCTTGAAAGAGTTTAAGGAAATGAATAAAGGAATGTGGAAGAAACTGGGGGAGAAGTTTGCCCCCAGGAATCCCAACGAAAAGCAGAAGGCATGGGCTCAGTCCTTATCTCACCCACGCTCCTAAGCATGGAGTCTTCTAGTTGCCATCATAAATAAAACTGCCTGATTCCCCTCCTCCCCCCAAAAAAGCTCCACAGGCCTGAAACCAGTGTAACATCATGTGTCAACTATACTCAAATTAAAAATAAATAAATAAGTAGCTCCATAGGTGATTGTTATACATAACCAAAGTTGAGAATTTTTACCCTGGATACATATAAATTGTTGGGCATGGAAGGAAACCTAGGATTCGGGAAGTAGCTAGAGACTTCTTGATCCCTTAGAGTTTTAGGGATCTAAAGGGATTTAGATTTAGTTTTTAGTTTAATTTAATGCAAGATCTGTCCCTTTCCTGGCTTCCAACCTTATATGTGGGTATAACCATTTGGAAATATAATCAGAGTCTGAGTTCCAAGGGATCTAGTGGTTCTCTTCTCCCCCCTGCCTCTTTTTTGATGAAATATTGGCTATCATAGGGTTGGAATATGTTCATCGAAGTATACAATTGGAAAAGGCACCTCATGAAGTGGTAAGCTTGGATTATTGTTTAATACTCTCATGAAAAAAAGTCTTTGTGTAATGCTTTTGATTTATAGATATGAATAAACAATAGTTAAACAACTGAACCTTATGCTTCAAATTAAACAATAGATTTGATCAGAAAAATGATACTTTGAGTACTATCAGTTTTGTATCATGCTGAGCAAAACAGGAATTGCTAAAATTTGGGTTTCTTAAAAAATAAAAGCACTTCAAATCTCTCTCTTTCTCTCTAGTTCTTTTTGGAGGTGGATATCTGCTCAGACAGTAAGAATTATAAGAGGTCAGTTACAAATAATATTCTTTCATGTTTACAGTGTTATAAAAATTTCATGTTCATGTGCTAAAATATTAAACTAGGCATTTATGTGAAAAGTTGCCTTCTACAAAAAGAACATAGGCAGATTTAGGGGGGGATAACCTGAAGTGAATGGTCTGACATTCCACCCCCCTTTCTCTTTAATTCCGGACTAGATTCAATGGAAGTGGGACGGGCTGTAGAGTAGTTTCTAGAGTGTCTGGACATCTACTCAGTGATTTTCCATACATGACCTCTCTTTTCTGGTGCTTTGCAGGCTTGTGCCCGGGGATACCATTCAGTAGAATTGCTGGTTGGTTGATAGGCTCTTTAGCTGCTGACAGCTGAGCTGCTTCCAATCTTTGCAACAATTCAGGGGAGGCTGCCTTCATGTTCTTAGCTAGGAAAGAAAAATTTGAAGTTGACCTTATGGAGCCTCTCATTTATTAATCATTTCTTCTTCTTCTCCCATGGAATCAGAGAATTGCTCTTTTCTCATGAATTTTATTTTTTTGTGTAGTCATCTAATTTCAGTCAGACTCTAAACTAGAACATGCCCCTGAATGCCTTATTTATTTCTCCTGTGAAGAAGGCAGCCATTATTTTCTGTTAGTTGAGATGGAATTTGGAATTCTGCAGGGGTGGGGAGGGAAGGGGGTCTTTCCTTATTTATTTTTATTTTTATTTTTTTAAAGATTTTATTTATTTATTTGACAGAGAGAGACAGCCAGAGAGAGAACACAAGCAGGGGGAGTGGGAGAGGGAGAAGAAGGCTTCCCGCAGAGCAGGGAGCCCGACACAGGGCTCGATCCCAGGACCCTGGGATCATGACCTGAGCCGAAGGCAGATGCTTAACGACTGAGCCACCCAGGCGCCCCTCTTATTTTTTTTTTTAAACTTGATTATTTACTGCTCTAAAATGTGAAAGAAGTAGACTTTTTTGTTGCTGTACCTTTTGGTGTTCCTCAAAGTGGGCAATCTGTTGGAACTTTCCCTCCCTCCTTCCCTCACTTTGTCCTTCTTTTCCCTTTTTCCTTCCTTCCTTCTTTCTCTTTTTAAATGATTGGTTTTCTTTTAGATTTCTGGAAGTGATTATCTTAATAAAATTTGGAGACATTTAAAAATTATTTTAAAGAAACCTAGTATCCCAAAGGAGGAATGTATAGTAAATTTAGATGTCAAGTTTTTCCCGTTGCATACCATTTTTATATTTGATTCTAGTTTTTAAAATAAAAGTTAACCGAAGTAATCTCTAACTCATTATTGGGAAATACCTAGAAGTAATTTTTTTTTTTTTTTTTTTAGCATTCCTGGCAATTTGTTATTACTGTTTTATTCTTATAGCAGAGTGGTTCTCAAATTTTTAGGATTTGTTAAAATATAGAATACTGGGCGCCAAACTGTAGATTCTGATACAGTTATTTGCTCTATGGTAGGGCCCGAGAATCTGTACTTTTTTTTTTTTTAAAGATTTTATGTATTTATTTGAGAGAGAGAGAGAGAGCATGAAAGGGGAGAGGGTCAGAGGGAGAAGCAGACTCCCTGCTGAGCAGGGAACCCCATGCGGGACTCGATCTCCAGACTCCAGGATCATGACCTGAGCCGAAGGCAGTCGCTTAACCACCTGAGCCACCCAGGCGCCCGAGAATCTGTACTTTTAAGAGGTTCCCTGGTGATGTTGCTGCTACTGCTGCTGGTCTGGCACCTACATTTTTTGAGAATCACTGCTCTATCATTTACAAATACTGTTTTGTCTTTGTAAATGAATAAGCTCTGATTCACCAATGACACAAGAATAATGGTGCACGTGTCATTTTAATGTTTAATGGTGATTTCCAAGCATTTTTAAATCTTTTTTTTTTTTAAGATTTCACAGAGAGAGATAGCAAGATCAGGAACACAAGCAGGGGGAGTGGGAGAGGGAGAAGCAGGCTTCCCGCTGAGCAGGGAGCCCGACGTGGGGCTTGATCTCAGGACCCTGGGATCATGACCTGAGCCAAAGGCAGACGCTTAATGACTGAGCCACCCAGGCACCCCAAACATTTTTAAATCTTGATGTTTTGTTATCTGATGTCAAAGAACACTGCTTTCTACCTACTGTTATACTTCAAAGTAGTCTACAGCATAATTTATTAATATAAATTTATTATCTATTGATATACCTTGAAATCAATATTGGGAATATTGCTTTCTAAATTAAAATTGTTAGGCCGCAAGAGGTTCTGTGCTAAGTTGATGTGTAGTTCTGAAGGGTTTTTTTATGGAATTTTTTGAGTGACAGAATAAATATTGTTTCTTTTAGCTTTGGTTTTTATTGTTCTTGTGGGCTTTGAACTGTTCTGGTCTTTGTTAATTAGTTTGCTAGTAGTTGGAAATATTTAATTCTGGCTAATAAGAACCTATACCTAGAAAACTAATACTTAATTGGGATCACCCCTCCCTTATTTTAATTATAGATTTTGAATTTGATAGTACATTCATTTTCTCCCTATCGATGTCAGCACATTAGAGCCAAGAGCAGACATTTTTGGATGAATTTTTAACAGATGTAATTGAAGAAAAAACTCATGAGGACAAGTAAAGATTTTCTCTATTAATCAATGTCAATGTATTTTATGTGTATGTATTTATACAAAAATACACATATGTAAAATTCACAACCTCTCACAGTGTACAGTTGGAACGAGGTGATAGTTGTATAGTTTACTCTAAATACCTAGTTTGAAACGACCACCACTCTCTGCAAATCTTTTCCTGCATTTCTCCCTAGTATTGACAACTGAAGTCACAATAGCATGAGCAGCTTTCACCTACTGCAAAGGTTTCTCCATTGATCATAATTATTTCTTGGATATTACCAAATTGATAAAGAGATTGGGAATGGCTTATAGTTTTTTGAGAGAGATTTCTTTGAGGAAGAGGGAGCTGATTTTAATTTTTTAGGCATGGTTATCATGATCTGGATTTTCCTCCCTTGTAGAAAACAGAGGCCCTGAAATAGATAGCCAAAGAAACTAGTTCTCAAACTATATGTTACTTCCAAGTGCCAGCTGTACTATATTAGGTATAATCTATGGTTGTCCTCTGATACAGGTTGTTATCTATAACCTGCTTTTCTCACTCATTTTCTTCATAGCTCTGAGAGCTCATTTTGAAGGAATAATGGATGAACCATCCCCCTTGGCCAAACCTCTGGAGCTGAACCAGCACTCCCGATTCATAATTGGTTCTGTGTCTGAAGATAACTCAGAGGATGAAATTAGCAACCTGGTGAAGCTGGATCTGCTGGAGGAGAAGGAGGGCTCTCTATCACCAGCTTCCGTTGGCTCAGATACACTCTCTGATTTGGGGATCTCCAGCCTACAGGATGGCTTGGCCTTACACATAAGGTAAGACAGAAATTTAATGTTTTACTTATTTAACATGACCTATGGGTTTCACTGATTTTGTTCTGGAAAGAGCAAGAATAATTTTAGCCCAGGTTGTACCACCTTTAACTGCATCACTGGACTTGAAGCTTTTTTTTTTTTTTTAAAGATTTTTTTATTTATCTATTTGACAGAGAGCGAGATAGCGAGAGCAGGAACACAAGCAGGGGGAGTGGGAGAGGGAGAAGCAGGCTTCCCGCTGAGCAGGGAGCCTGACGCGGGGCTCGATCCCAGGGCTCTGAGATCATGACCTGAGCTGAAGGCAGACGCTTAACGACTGAGCCACCCAGGCGCCCCTGGACTTGAAGTTTTGATGAATAAATGTACTTTGCATGAAGTGCAATTTTCAAAGTGTCTTTTCCTAAATGTTCCTCTCAACTTTTTCCTGTTCATTGTACATACTTGGTCTTTTAGTGACGTCTAGTCAGTGAGAGTTAGGTTGAGGAATTTTGGTTTCTGTACTACTTTGACTAATGTTGTAACTGTCTTAATGGTTGATAGGACTTTTGCAGGGTTGGGCAAATTTATAGTAATCGTTCTTTGAACTGCTTTCTCATGTCAGGAAGGTATATACTATTTCTGGCAGGGTTCGTCCTCAATAACAACCTGTGGCAGGAACAAAAGGTTGTTATAGACCTCCCTTTTTCTCTAGAAATGGAATTCTTTATATGTAACCGAGAATGTCAGTGAATAGTAACACTGGATTATTCTTATTTATTGATGTTTGATTATACAACCAGTATGTGATATACTGATCTTTGGTCATTTGCTTTGCATTTCTTGGATTAAAGAGCCTGGATTAGTGGTTCTTGGTTTTCACTGTACATCAGAATCACTTGGTGGAACCTTAAGAAATGAGCCCCATCTATCTCCGGAAATGAGATTCTGATTCATTTGATATTGGCTTGGTTTGGAGCTGGGGCATTTTTTTTTTTTAAACTATCCAGGTGATTCTAATGTACAGCCAGGGTTGAGATGATAGTCTAGCAGAGATAAACAACATTTAGAGTGACTATTGCTGTTATTATCTTGGTGCTTCTATTATTAATGGATCATAAAATAATTAAGCTCCTTTTTATATACTCAAGATATAGACTGTGTAGTAAAATCCCATACCTGCTCTGGCTGAATGTGACTCTTCTGGGACTTTGGGGTCCTTACTTCTGAAAGATGAGGTAGTAAGTGTCGATGGACACCCCCATTTAGCCATGTGGAGGTCAAAAGAAAAGAGTTAAGCCAGTTAATTATGTTTTATGTCACAGATTCCTAGAACTGCAATAAACCTGAGAGATAATGTAGCCTAATGCTTTTTATTTAAGTAGATGAGAGAACTGAGGCCTAAAGAGGGGAAATAACTTGTCTAAGGGTGAATAACCAGAAAACTGGAATTCAAAGTCAGGTGCCCTGATTCCATTTCAGTAACTTTTCTACTCTACTTCCCTGACAGTAAAAGTGTCTTAATTATTTAGCTAGTTTAGACAAAGTTGGTGTTCAGGAGTTGATGAACAAAGATTTCATCTAATCTCTGGGCTAAAAAGATGAATAGAGGGCAGTATTTAGTGGCAGATAAGAGGGGTCAAGTCTTTTTTTTAGGGGTCAAGTCTTTATGTAAATATTTTTTATAACTTTATAGTTCATTTAATGGTTGACCTGAAGGCTAATACTGCTGGTGATATCTTACCCTTTGAGGTCATTTGTAAATGTGTGAGGGTTGTGACTGGTGGGACTACAGGGGATACATTCCAAGACCCCCAGTGGATGCCTGAAACCGCAGATAGTACTCAACCCTCTATATACTGTGTTTTTCCTATACATACGTACCTATGTTAAAGTTTAATTTATAAATTAGGCATGGTAAAAGAGTAACAGTAATAACTAATAATAAAATAGAACAGTTACAACAATATGCTGTAATAAAAGTTATGTGAATGTGGTTTCTCTCTCTCAAAAATCATATATCAATCTCATCCTTCTTGTGATGATGTGGGAGGACAAAATGCTTACGTGATGAAATGAAGCAAGGCGAATGATGTAGGCATTGTGACGTAGCTTTAGGCTACTATTGACCTCATCATGTGTCAGGAGAAGGATCACCTGCTTTTGGACGGCGGTTGACTGTGGGTAACTGAAATCTTGGAACGTGAGACCACAGATAAGGGGGGACTACTACTGTACCCTTGCATTTAAAGGACAGAGGACCGGGGCACCTGGGTGGCTCAGTCGGTTAAGCGTCTGCCTTCGGCTCAGGTCATGATCCCAGGGTCCTGGGATCAAGCCCCACATTGGGCTCCCTGCTCCACGGGAGCCTGCTTCTCCCTCTCCCTTTGCCTACCACTCTGCCTACTTGTGCTCTCTATCTCTGTTAAATAAATAAAATTAAAAAAAAAGACAGAGGACCAATGATTCTAAACCTTCTTCAATGTACTAGATAATCTCACATAGCCAAGAATTGTCCTCAAAATGTCATAATGCCACTGTTGAGAAAGACCGGGTTAAATCTAAATCCTTAAAGCCACAGCACCTTGAGAAATTTGTCCAATTTGAGACCATGTAAAACAGACTATCCATTCGTTGGATTAGGAAATTGTGTTTGGCAATGGTGGCATGAACACCATTATAGGAAACTCAGCCAGTGAATTGCAAGGCAGCTTGTAGTTGCCAAGTTGTTCCCAAAGTTGATGTTTCTTCTTGCAAAGACTGTGTGGTCAGTGGTATGAGTGCCTGAGAATTTTTTTGCAAGCCCTACAGTTGGAAAACTCATGCCCATAGCTCATGGAAGAGCAATGAATTGAAGTGTGATCAGCAGCCTGGGGAGGAGTTCATACCTGCTTCCCAGCTACTGAATGTTCCAAAATAGAACACATGTTTTCCACTGATCCATTTCTTTTTTTTTTTAAAGACTTTTTAAATTTTTTTATTAGAGAGCACAAGCAGGGAGAGAGGCAGGCAGAGGGAGAAGGAGAAGCAGGCTCCCTGCTGAGCAGGGAGCCCAATGTGGGGCTCTATCCTAGGACCCCAGGATCATGACCTGAGCCGAAGGCAGATGCTTAACCGTCTGAGCCACCCAGGCACCCTCCACTGATCCATTTCTAAGTCATTTGTGGATATGGTATCCTTGGGGTTAATTTAAATTGAGTCAGATTCACTTGATATTAGAGAGATCTCTGTTCTTGCATCTGCCACCAGTTAGGTATGTGACCACAGAGAATTCAGAGAAATTACCTCTTTGGACTCATTTTCCTCATCTATGAAAATGAAGATACTGGTTCAGATACTCTTTTTCACTCTTTGAACCCAGAGTTAGAGATTGGTTTAGGATTACCTTCCTGAATGAATAATCTAATCTTTTACAGGCAAGGTGCACTCCTAAGATTAAAGGGGCAGGTGCACTGCTAAGAGGTGTTTATTAGAGGTCATCTAAAACCAAGTAATGTGACTGCCATAGTATAGGATGAGAATGGGCCTCTCAAGTTTAGGGCTTGGTTTTTTATGCTAAATGAGAAGTCTAATGGGCATGTTGGATAGGCAGGAATAGAAAATAGACTGTTACAGAGATGGAGATGACTTGCATCACATATTTTGAGCATCACTGAAGGAAAATCACTTTCTAAGCTTTATGACCTGGGGTACCTGCCTGGCTTAGTCAGTAGAGCATGCAACTTTGAGCTTGGGGTCATGAGTTCAAGCCCCATGTTGGGTATAGAGATAATAAAATCAATCAATCTAAGCTTTACAACCCAAACAAAGCTTTACAACCCAAACATTTGAAAATAATACCCTAAGAAAATAGTTATAGCAAAAAAAAAAGTAGTTATAGCTTGGTGGGACTATATAAGCCTCATTGTAGACACCTGTGCTTTGGCTTATTTTTATTTTTTAATTTTTTTTAAAGATGTTATTTATTTGTTTGACAGAGAGAGACACAGAGAGGGAACACAAGCAGGGGGAGTGGGGGAGGGAGAAGCAGACCTCCCACTGAGCAGGGAGCCTGATGCGGGGCTCGATCCCAGGACCCTGGGACCATGACCTGAGCCGAAGGCAGACGCTTAACGACTGAGCCACCCAGGCGCCCTGTGGCTTTTTATTTTTAGGTAAGATCAGCTAGGGATTGATATATCAGCTAGGCTGATATATTTCTGAACCTCATTATTAATATTTAATTGAATATTTGAGAAGAAAGACCATTGAAGACTGAACGTAGGCATCTTAATTTTAAGAACTTAGGTGTGATTTGGTAGCATATAATAGAGCTATCTAGTTGCATGGATAATGACATCTGTTCCTTGTGGGATGCCACTTGAAGTCAGATTGTTCTGAATATTTACAATGCAGTGTAAATCCAGATCACCCCACAATCATGCTATCAACAAAAGATTGTAATCAGTTTTGTCAACTAGTATGCTGAATTCCTGGTTGAAGTCCAGTTGGAAACAGGTGAGCCCCACAGTTGGGTCTCTCTTAGAGTAGTATGGTTTCTTTAAACCTTTTTTATCCTATAATTCATGTTATAGTATTTGAAACTCCATCTCAGTTTTCCTTTAAACTTCTTAAAATAAATCCCAAAGTATCAAATGGCCAACATTTTATGCTTAGCAAGCATGTTGTTGGTGATTTCATTTGTGAACAATCTGTAATTGCTGTTATTTTTGTATACATAAATCCATCATATGATGCTCTATAGCTGGGTTTAAGACAGTGGTTGCTGCTTTGGTAGGAGAGAGAGATTAAGTTTGCTAAGGAAAGGCTTCTTGAAAGTGAACTACATTACTATCTCCTTTCTGGTCTAGAAAGAAAAGTACTTTATCAATATCTTAGAAAATTTAGAATCCAGATATGTGATTGCCTATGAATTATTATTATTATTATTATTTTTAAAGATTTTATTTATTTATTTGACACAGAGAGAGAGCTAGAGAGGGAACACAAGCAGGGGGAGCAGGAGAGGGAGAAGCAGGCTTCCCGCTGAGCCGGGAGCCCCGATGCAGGGCTCGATCCCAGGACCCTGGGATCATGACCTGAGCCGAAGGCAGACGCTTAACGACTGAGCCACCCAGGTGCCTCGCCTATGAATCATTTTTGATTCTTAAGAAGAATCCAAGTAGAGAGTTTTGAAGCTATTTTGTAATTAGAAATAATCTATAAAGTTTGTCCAATGATACCAGTCATGGAATACAAGCAGATAATATACTGAGTTGGGGATCATCTCCTAGATACCACACTCCTGGTCATAGACCTTTTTTTTCCCTTTTTTCTTTTTTCTTTTTCTTTTTTTCTTTTTTTAAGATTTTATTTATTTATTTGAGAGAGAGAGAATGAGAGAGAGCGAGCACATGAGAGGGGGGAGGGTCAGAGGGAGAAGCAGACTCCCTGCCGAGCAGGGAGCCCGATGTGGGACTCGATCCAGGGACTCCAGGATCATGACCTGAGCCGAAGGCAGTCGCTTAACCAACTGAGCTACCCAGGCGCCCTCCGTTTTTCTTTTTTTTAAAGTAGGCTTCATGCCTAGCGTGGAGCCCATTGCAGGGCTTGAACTCATGACCCTGAGATCAAGACCTGAGCTGAGATCAAGAGTTGGATGTTTAACTGTCTGAGCCACCCAGGCACCCCCTGGTCATAGACTTTTAAAAAACACAAAGAGGGAGGTGGGTGGGGGATGGGTGAAATAGCTGAAGGGAATTAAGAGTACACTTACTGTGATGAGCACTGAATAATGAATAGAGTTATTGAGTCACTATATTGTACACTTGAAACTAATAGAATACTCTACATTTAATTATACTGGCATTTAAAAACATATCATAGAGCTGTATGGACCTTCATCCAGAGGAAATAGCAACGAGGTGAGATTCTGAGAGGATCTGTGAGTGGCTTTCAGCTTTTGCTCCCATTGGGTCAAGAAGGAAATTTAGAAATTTAGGGGACAAGGATAGTGAGAGATAAAGCTGATCTATTGCTGTTACATCCTATCTTACTTTTCACATTATCTGTGAGAATTAGCAATCTTGTTTTCTCAGTGACTAATTACAATAATAGTAATAATAGGTAAGTTCATCAAGGGCTTTACTATATGCTAGACAGTCTGCTGTGCTTTACGTGGAGTTCCATACTTAATTTTTACAACAACCTCATGAGGTAAGTAATGTACTGTCATTGCCCACAATTTATGGATGGGGAACTGAAACACAGATTAAATAATGTGCCCAGGGTCACACAGCTAACTGTCTATTGGATCCAGTCAGAGCCCATACTGTCAGCCACAATGCTAAACGAACCCTGGGTGTAATAGATATGCTTCTGTTCTCTTTGAGCAGTATTCCTCTGATTAAATGTTAACCTTATTAAAAAGATAGAGAAGTCAGGGGCGCATGGGTGGCTCAGGCAGTTAAGCCTCTGACTCCTGGTTTCAGTTGAGGTCATTATATCAGGGTTGTGAGATCGAGTGCCGTGTTCAGTTCTTTTTTTTTTTTTTAAGATTTTATTTATTTGACAGAGACAGACACAGCGAGAGCAGGAACACAAGCAGGGGGAGTGGGAGAGGGAGAAGCAGGCTTCCCGCCGAGCAGGGAGCCCGATGCGGGGCTCAATCTCAGGACTCTGGGATCATGACCTGAGCCGGAGGCGGATGCTTAACGACTGAGCCACCCAGGCGCCCCATCTGAATCCTTTTCTATGCATGTATATGTATGCATTTCTTTCTACTGGAATGAGATCATCCTGTATACACTGTTTTATAATCTGTGCTTTTTTTTGTTGTTGTCAAGAACTCCCAATTTTCTGTTTCAGTAAATTTTCATCTCATTTACTATACCCACCATATTCCAGTTTCTGCCATTGACTCCAAAATGCTGGTTCATCCAAACTCATATCCAATCTAAGACCACACATTGTGTATTCTGTCTCTTAAATTTCCCAATATTGTATTACCACCCCCCTCCTTTTTTGGTGACAGTGCCTAGCCATTTGTTTAAAAGGAATTTAGCAAATCATGAAAGTATATGGCTACTGGTAAGTTTGGTGGTATAGAGAGAAATGGAAGGAAAAATAAAGGATAATTTACCGGGTGCCTGGGTGGCTCAGTTGGTTGGGCGACTGCCTTCAGCTCAGGTCATGATCCTGGAGTCCCGGGATCGGGTCCCGCATCGGGCTCCCTGCTCAGCAGGGAGTCTGCTTCTCCCTCTGACCCTCCCCCCCTCATGTTCTCTCTATCTCATTCTCTCTCTCAAATAAATAAATAAAATCTTAAAAAAAAAAAAGGATAATTTACCATTCTACATTTTTTACAGTTATAGCACTTGTAGCAAAACAATTCAGTGTTGCACTAATGATGATATTTTAATGAATTTTATAATCAAAATGAAAGTGGACATTATAAAATACAGTGTGATTTGATCAAAAGCTATGAAGGACAGAGCTTTTTAGTTTCAGCTGTGTTTGTTTTTATTTGACCTGGAAAGAAATTCTCTTTCCTTTTTAGTCTCTCAGTTTAAACTCATGAGTTTGAAGTGATTTTGTTTAAATCTAATAATGGAGGTGAAGTTAAATAATATCTGCAAAGCTTTTGGGAAAGTAAAATGTGCCGTACTATGTAATATGATATTATTTATTATGAAGGAGTGCTCTTGTGAGGTAAAATTTTTTGACTGGATAAACCTTTTTAAGTCTTTTGCATATTAGCTTAAAACTTGGAAATTTAGATTTGAAAGGCTTTAATGACAGGACACATATACTGTCAATGTTATAATTGAGATGTTGAGAAAAACCGTTATTGAGAGGGCAAGAAATTTCATTTTTCCTTCCTATCTGTGGCTCATCTGTCTCCAAGCTTTAACATGTGAAATAAGGAAAAACTGGCTCCAGTTGAGTTTATATTATGGTTTTGCTTGTAGATGGGCCTGTGAGAGTGTTTTTATGTTTTGGCTTTCTTCACATTTCTCATTCAGCTTCCCTGAGCTTTCTCCCTTCCCCCAGCAGCTTTCCAAACCCTTTACTCTCAATGCTCCTTCCTTGATATTCTGAGGTTCCCAGTTGCCATGGTGCCTCAGAAGTGAGTAGACAGAGAAGGTCATTATGAGATCGGCAACTTGGTACTCTTTTTCTGAAGGCAATAGTTTGCTCTATTTCCCACCCACTCTTTCCATTCAGAAAACAGGAGCTGTCTGTGTATGTATTATAATCTCCAGAGTTTGTTCTATAAACTTAGCTAATTGTAGAAATGAAATTATGAATATGGTAAGTAGGGCTCAGGACGGCCACTTGACGATGTTTATTATTTTTATTCTTCTATTATTTTTTTAATTTATATGACAGAGAGAGAGAGCGAGAGCAGGAACACAAGCAGGGGGAGTAGGAGAGGGAGAAGCAGGCTTCCCGCGGAGCAGGGAGCCCGATGCAGGGCTTGATCCCAGGACGCTGGGATCATGACCTGAGCTGAAGGCAGACACTTAATGACTGAGCCACCCAGGTGCCCCTATTTTTATTCTTCTAGTGTAATGCATACATATAAGTGAAGTTTGCATTTACTACTTAAAACTTTAAAATTATGAGGTATATACTTATTATAGAAAAGTTAGAAATTCAAAAAGCATGAAGGAATAGAAACAATCCAGAATATGATTGTCCGGTGATAATTGCTATTAATATTTAATGTTTCTTTTTGGTAATTTTTACCCCATAAAGATAAATTTCATTAAAAAACACATACATGGGGCGCCTGGGTGGCTCAGTCAGTTAAGCGTCTGCCTTCGGCTCAGGTCATGATCCCAGGGTCCTGGGATCAAGCCCTGCTTCGGGCTCCTTGCTCTGTGGGAAATCTGCTTCTCCCTCTCCCACTCCCCCTGCTTGTGTTCCCTCTCTTGCTGTGTCTCTCTGTCAAATAAATAAATAAAATCTTAAAAAAAAAACCAAAACCACATACATGGATGATATCATAATGAATACACAGCTCTATTATTTGCTTTTTTTCATAAAACAGCATTTTCTCATGTCATTAAAAGTCTTTTGAGAGGGGGAAATCGGAGGGGGAGACGAACCATGAGAGACTATGGACTCTGAGAAACAAACTGGGGGTTCTGGAGGGGAGGAGGGTGGGGGGATGGGTTAGCCTGGTGATGGGTATTAAAGAGGGCACTTTCTGCATGGAGCACTGGGTGTTATGCACAAACAATGAATCATGGAACACTACATCAAAAACTAATGATGTTATGTATGGTGATTAACATAACATAATAAAATTAAATTAAAAAAAAGTCTTTTGTAAGCTTCATTTGTTTTAGCTTTTCATTTTGAAATAATTTTAGATTTACAGAAGAGTTACAAAGACAGCAGAGTTCCTGTGTATCCTTCACTCACCTTCTGCTACTATTAGTATTTTCCATAATCATAGTACATTTATCTAGAGTTGTCAGATGTACCAAGTAAAAATATACGATGCTTAGTTAATTTTGAATTTCAGATAAACAGTGAATAATTGTATAAAAATACTAAATACTACAAATACTGCATTAGACATACTTTTGTAAAAAATTATTTGTGTTTGCCTGAAATGCAAAATTTAAATGGGCATTCCGTATTTTATCTAGCAACCCTGTATTTATTAAAATTAAGTAGTTAACATTGGTGCAATACTTTAAAGCAAACTACAGACTTTGTTTGGTTTTCAGCTCTCTCTCCACCCTCACTAAGAGAGATCTACTGGACAATTCTAATTCCTGAGTTTTTCCAGAGTGCTAACCTGGAATCATGCTTGTTTCTAAGTGGCTTTCCCTACCGTAGGCCCTTTGGTCTCAAGGCGGTTACTTCTTGACCATCCACTTTCTGTTTTCTGCAATTTTTTGACGTCTGTATTTGTTAGGGACTCCTCTTTAATTTTCTTTGTTCTTATGTCTTTATGCCTCTTTTATTATTTTATCGTCATTTTTGTGTGATTTTTGGCAGAGAACAGTAATACACCAGTGCTCTGACAGTCTGTTACTGTCACCTGGTAGTTCCATCAGCTTCTTACTCTATTGCTGTCGGCTTCTGCTTCTACCACTTCTCTGAAACTACACTTAGAAAACTCACCGGTGACCTCCTCGTGGGCAGAATTTGACAGTGTTGACTTTTCACTCATTCTTGAAACTACTCCTTATGTTTTATTAACATTCTCTCCCAATTCACCTTTCTGACCCTTCCCTCTCAGGTTCTTGAATAGACTTGGCTTTTTTCCCATGACACTTAATTGTTGATTTTCTGCAAAACTTCCTGGCTGTAGCCCTCTTCTGTTAGGCTACATCCTCTCTTTTGATCTATCTTAATTAACAGCACTGCCATTTCTCTGGTCTCCCGAGCCAGAAATATGGGTGTTATGCAAGATTCCTCTCTCCTCCACCCTTCATACCTAATTAGGTATGCTTATTGATGCTGTACCCCAATAATTTTTTTAAGATTTTATTTATTAGAGAGAGAGAAAGAACAAGTGGGGTGGAGGGGCAGAGGGAGAGGGAGAAGCAGACTCCCCGCTGAGCAGGGAGCTCATTGTGGGGCTCGATCCCAGGACCCTGGGTTCATGACCTGAACCGAAGGTAGATGCTTAACCAACTGAGCCACCCAGGTGCCCCACCCCAATAATTCTTGAATCCATTCCCTTCTTTCCATTGCTACTGCCATTGTATTTGCTTTTATTACTTGTTTGGATTATGGCAATAGTATTTTAGCTCTTCTCCAATCTCTTTCACCTGTCAGTATAATAAGCTCTACATGGTCATTGGAATCTTTCTAAAAGGTAAACTGATCATCTCATGGCATTACTTCAGTGGGTCCCTTTTACCAATAGGATATATTAGTGTCTAACCAAACATTGTGCCAGGTTCTTTTTTTTTTTCTTAAGATTTTATTTGAGAGAGAGAGAGAGCACGAGCAGGGGTAGGGGCGGAGGGAGAGGGAGAAGCAGGCTTCCCGCTGAGCAGGGAGCCCAATGTGGGGCTCGATCCCAGGACTCTGGGATCATAACCTGAGCCGAAAACAGACGCTTAATGACTGAGCCACCCAGGCACCCCCATTGTGCCAGGTTCTTAACAATATTTCCAATACGAGAGTTTTCATCATTGTTATGGTGGGCTTGTTGAGATCTGTAAGGGTTAATAATGTCTCAGATTTGTTTGAACTGGGTTTTGAAAGAATGAACAGAAAACGGGCAAGCAACAGAGATAAGTATATATATAGCAGGAACATTAGTGATGGTAGGGTTGACAACATGTGCGAAGTACCAGATGGAGACATCTAGCATGTTCAGGCGATTATAAATCATTGAGTATTACCGTAATGTAAGGGAGACAGGGTGTTGAGTGTCGTGGAAGAAGGGGTGGGTAAGAAAGAGGTGAGATCATTAAGCATCTTGCCTGTCACACTAAAGACATATATAAAATGGAAAACAGTATTTAGATTTGGCTGTGCAACAGAGTCATCTGTGGAGCTTTAAAAAACTATGCATTCCTAAGCCCTGTCCCAGGCTGCTTAAATTACAGTTTCTGGGCACAGAGCTCAACAGTCTACATGCTAATACTCTCCAGGTGAATCTGATATGAAACCTGAGCCGAGAACCACTTTCTCAGAGTTTAGAACAGTGCCTGGCATATAGCGTATGCTTAATAAATGTTTGTTGCCTTGAAATTAAAGTTGTGCAAGTAGATTAGATCATTGTGAGGGAGAGGATATAGGTAGAAGGGAAATGTGTCTTATGGAAATGTCTACCTTGAGATGGAAGGAAGGAGGAAAAAGGAGACAGGAAGTATCCGTGTGGAAGGAGAAAGAAAACCAAAGAAAAGATAATTTTAAGGTGGAAGATGCAACATAGAGTGTTGAAAAGAGCTAAAAGAGATAAAAAACTGAGACAAAGCCCTGGAGTTACTACACGGGAGGATCTTGGAGTGAACAACTTTAGTAGATGGCAAGAGATTAAATAGGGAAGAAATGGTAAAGGAGTAGTAATGTCAACAGTATGTACCCTTTTAAGAAATTGATGGCAAGGAAGAAAATAGAGCAGTTACTTGAGGGGGTAGTAGGCTGTCTCTCTTGGCCTCCCCTGCTATGTTTTCTTACTGGAATGCCCTTCCCCTGACTGTTGAAAATTCCATTCATCTTTTCAGGTCATCACTTTTAAGGATCTTTCTCGAACTCAGTCTGTGCTGTGAAACTTTTCTTATTCTTTCCCCTATTTTATTTTTCTCTTCTGGTTATTTGGTGGTTATTTGGCCTTTCATTTTTCACAACAACAATTGCATTGTTTCTTCATTGTCCTTAAACCAAAAGTTCCCCCTAAGTTAGCCCCTGTCCCTTCTAGACACACTTTGAATTTGTAACTTTGTGTCCTATTTCATTGAGAAAATAGAAACTGTCACACCAGAAATTCTTCCTTCCAACACCTCATTTCAAATTTACTTGTATCTCTACTCACATTCTCATTTTTCCTTCTTGTTATAAGGACTTCTCAAGATCCTCCCTCCTTTGGTCATCCTCTTCTTTACAGTTTTTTAATTTATCTATTTATTTAAAATATTTTATTTAGGGGCGCCTGGGTGGCTCAGTCGTTAAGCATCTGCCTTCGGCTCAGGTCATGATCCCAGGGTCCTGGGATCGAGCCCTGCGTCGGGCTCCCTGCTCTCTGTCAAATAAATAACATCTTTAAAAAATAAATAAATAAAATATTTCATTTATTTATTTGACAGAGAGAAAGAGAAATAGCAAGAGCAGGAGCACAAGCAGGGGGAGTGGGGGAGGGAGAAGCAGGCTTCCCGCGGAGCAGGGAGCCCGACGCAGGGCTCGATCCCAGGACCCTGGGATCATGACCTGAGCCAAAGGCAGGTGCTTAACGACTGAGCCACCCAGGTGCCCCACCTTCTTTACATTTTAAACATCCCATTTTCTACTAAATCATTCCTGTTGGCATTCAGGCATGCTCTGATGACTCCCGTCTTTATAAAATCCTTCTTTGATAGACACACTCCGTTTGGACCACTGCCCTGATTATCTGCCCCACGTCATGGCCAAGATTTTCAGAAGAACTCCTACTTCCTTGTCTCCCATTCCTTCTTCAAGCTGCACTAGTGTATACTCTGCTCCTGAAACTGCTCACGTTAAAAATCACCAGTGACTATTGTATTGCTAAATTCAGTGGGTGCTTCTCAGTTCTCATCCTTTCAGGTCTCTCAATAGATGACTACTTTTTCCTTGAAACACACCCTTCTCTTTTCTGCTGAAAACCATGCTTTTTTATCTTTCCTCCTATGTCCCTGGTACTCTGTCTAATCTGCTTTGCAAGCTCTTCCTTTTTCATGTTACTTCCAACAATTAGTCCTGCTTGGTCCTGGGCCTTCTTTTCCTTTTACTTGGTATACATTTTCTTCCTGTATAATCTCATCGCTTTGCTACTGTGTATATGCCAGTGACTCCCATTATTTATGATATCCATCTCATACCTATCTTCTGAGCTGATTTGTTATGTTCAACTATATATGTAGTGTCTTCACTTGAATGTGAATAGACATGAACTGTTTTTTTTTTTTTTTTAAAGTAAGCTCTATGTGTAATGTGGGGCTTGAACTCACGACCCCAAGATCAAGACTGGTATGCTCTACTGACTGAGCCAGCCAGGCACCCCTAGACCTGAGCTCTTGATTTCCCCCTATTCTCAATAAATTTGATCCTTGTATAATCTTCCACATCTTACTGATAAATATCGCCTCTGGTCACTTGGCTTAAGTCAGAAACCTGGGGAATCGTACTTCATTTCTGTTGATTCTGTCCCCAGTATTTACTTCAGTACATTCACTTGCCATCACCTTAGTTTAAGCCTTAGCCCCTCAACTTTGTTTGGACTACTAGAATGGTCGCTTAACTGGATGCTCTGCCTCCTGATTTCCCGTTGTTGGCACTTAGCATGAGATAGTAAATAAATTCACAGCTTGGCTCCTGGGCCCCTGAATGATCTGACTTGTCAGCTTCAGTGTGTTGATAGTGCTTCACCCATACTGGGTTTTCAGTTCTTCTGGTGTGCCAGTCTTTCCTATCTGGGGGCCACACATGCTTGTCCTTCCACTTGGATTCACTTTTACTCTCTGATTACTTGAGGCCCTTTTTTTTTTTTTTTAATAGATTTAATTTATTTATTTGACACAGAGAGAGAGATAGTGAGAGAGAGCACAAGCAGGGGGAGCGGCAGGCAGGCAGAGGGAGAGGGAGAAGCAGGCTCCCCGCTGAGCAAGGAGCCCGATGCGGGACTCGATCCCAGGACCCTGGGATCATGACCCAAGCCGAAGGCAGACGCTTAACGACTGAGCCACCCAGGCGCCCAGCCCTGCTTTTATTATTCATAATCTTTTTGTTCTTCTTTCAAAGGACTTATCACAATTTGTAATATTTTCATTGGCATATTTATTTGATTGCTTGTTTCTATTACACTGTAACTAATATGAGGGGCAGAGATCATATACGTTTTGTTTGCAATTGTATACCCAGCACTTTTTTTTTTATTAAAGATTTTATTTATTTGACAGAGAGAGACATAGCGAGAGAGGGATCACAAGCAGGAGGAGTGGGAGAGGGAAAAGCAGGTTTCCCGCCGAGCAGGGAGCCTGATGTGGGGCTCGATCCCAGGACCCTGGGATCATGACCTCAGCCGAAGGCAGACGCTTAATCGACTGAGCCACCCAGGCGCCCCTACCCAGCACTTTCTATAGCATATAAATAGATATTTGTTGAATACATGGGAGAGATAACAAGATTGGCCAGGGGCAGTCACAAAATGTAATAGTATTTTAAATTATGCATATATATGCCATCTTTTTAGTAGATTTAGGATTATTCGGGTTTTCTGTTTCTTCCTGGGTGGAATAGAAAATTATTTTTCTAAGGATTTACCAATTGAATCTAAATTTTCAAATTTATTGGCATAAACTTCATAATAACATACTCATTTCTTTTTCATGTTTTAGGATTTGTAGTGAGTTCCCTCTTCATCATTCCTGATATTGAGCTAGCATTTTCTCTTATTCTTTTTCTTTTTTTTTAAAGATTTTATTTATTTGAGAGTGAGAGAGCACAAACGGGACGGGGGGGGGGGGGGGGGGGGGCCAGCAGAGGGAGAGGGAGAAGCAGTCTCGCTGCTGAGCAAGGAGCCTGATGTGGGGTCCATCCCAGTACCCTGGGATCTTGACCTGAGCTGAAGGCAGGCGCTTAACTGACTGAGCCACCCAGGCGCCCCGCATTTTCTCTTATTCTTGATCAGTCTTAATAGAAGTTTATTAATTTTTTTTTAAGATTTTATTTATTTGAGAGAGAGCACGAGAGAGCATGAGGTGGGGGGGCAGAAGGAGAGGGAGAAGCAGACTCTGTGCTGAGCAGAGAGCCTGACATGGGGCTCGATCCTAGGATCCTGAGATCACGACCTGAGCTGAAGGCAGACGCTTCACCGACTGAGCCACCCAGGTGCCCCTAGAAGTTTATTAATTTAATTGGCCTTTTCAAAGAACCAACTTTCTGTCTTTGTTGATTTTTTTTTATTGTACATTTGTTTTCTCTTTCACAAATATCTGCTATCCTCTTCATTCTCTTCTTTATACTTTCTTTAGGTTTAATTTGTTTTTTTTCTAGCCTTTTGAGATAGATGATTATCAGCCCTTCTTTTCTAAGCTGTGTACTAATGACTACAAATTTCCCCCAAGCCCGTCTTTAGTTGTATCTCATGTCTTTTTTCAACATTTTATTATGAACAACTTTAAGCATACAGCACAGTTGAGAGCATTTTATAGAGAACGCCTGGATTTTACTCATCACCTAGATTCTACCATTAACATTTTTCTATACTTGCTTTATCATTTATCCATTTCTGTATCTCTTTATCCATCAGGTCATCTTATTATATCCCCTCAACTTTTGATGTGATAAATTTTTATTATCATTCAGTTTGAGATATTTTCTTATTTTCATTGTGACTTATTTTTTAATTTTTTGAGATATAATTGACATAACAGTATATTAATTTTAGGTATACAGCATAATAATTTTATATTTACATATATATAAAACGTACATACTTATATAATGAAATAATTACCAAAATAAGTTTAGTTAACATCCATCACCACACACAGTTACAATTTTTTTCTTTCTTCTTGTGATGAAAACTTAACATCTACTTTCTTAGCAACTTTCAAATATACAGTAATACACTATTTGTTAACCATGGTCACCATTCTGTACATCACATCCCTAGGACTTATTTATCTTATAACTGGAAGTTTGTACCTTTTGACCACCTCCACCCATTTCGCTCACCTTCAGTGTGATTTTTTTTGACCCATAAATTATTTAGAAATGGAGTCATTAATTTCAAGACACTTGGATATATATTAAGATCACTTGGACATATTTTAATATCTTTGTCATTGATTTTTTAGTTTAATCCATTGTATTCAGAGGATATACTCTGATTTCAAATCTTTGAAGTTTGTTGATACTTCATGGACTAGCATATAGTCATATTTTTTCTTAATCAGTTTCTGTTGTATTTATTTATATTTATTTTTAAGTAAGCTCAATGTCCAGCATGGGGCTTGAATTCACGACCCTGAGATCAAGAGTCACATGCTCTACCAACTGAGCCAGCCAGGTGCCCCTAGGATATGGTCAGTTTTGATAAAGCTTTATAGCACTTGTAAAGGATGTGCATTTTGCAGTTTTTGGTTATAGAGTTCTATATATGTCAGTTGAGTTTTTCTTTTTTTTTTTTTTTTTTTTTTTTTTTTTTTAAATTTTTTTTTTTTTTTTTTGAGAGAGAGAGAACGAGAGACAGAGAGCATGAGAAGGAGGAGGGTCAGAGGGAGAAGCAGACTCCCTGCCGAGCAGGGAGCCCGATGCGGGACTCGATCCCGGGACTCCAGGATCATGACCTGAGCCGAAGGCAGTCGCTTAACCAACTGAGCCACCCAGGCGCCCCTCAGTTGAGTTTTTCAATTGTTGTTCCTCAGTATCTCTGACATTTTTCCCCCCTACTTGTTTTGTCGGTTGGTAAAACCAGAATAAAATATCTTGTTTCTAGAATCTTGTAAATCATTAAGAAAAAGATATTTTAATGTCTTCTTTTTAATGGAACTGTAGTTGATATACAATATTACATTAGTTTCAGATGTGCAACATCGTGATTCAATGTTTATATACATTATGAAATGATCACCACCATAAGTCTAGTTACCATCTATCATCATACAAAGTAATTACAGATTATTGAGTATATACCCTATGCATCCCTGTGATTTATTTATTTGTAACTGTAATTTTGTACCTCTTAATCTCCTTGCACTTATTTTGCCCTTCCCCCCTTTCTCCTCCCCCTTGGCCACCACCAGTTTGTTTTCTGCATTTATGAGTTTGTTTCTGTTTTGTTTGTTTTGTTTCTTAGATTCCACATATAAGTGAAATCATAAGGTATTTGTCTTTCTCTCTCTGTTTGACTTATTTCACTTACCATAATACCTTCTAGGTCCATCCATGTCATTGCAATTGGCAAGATGTCATTCTTTTTTATGGCTGAGTAATATTCTTTTGTCTATGTATACCACATCTTCTTTATCCATTCATCTGTCAATGGATACTTAGTTGTTTCCTTATCTTATTGTAAATAACCCTGCAGTGAACATAAGAGTACATATATCTTTTCAAATTAGTGTTTTTGTTTTCTTTGGGGAAATACGCAGAGGTGGAATTGCTGGGTGGTATGGTAGTTCTATTTTTAATTTTTAAAAAATTTTTTAAATCTATTTTTAATTTTTTGAGGAACCTCCATACTGTTTTCCATTTCCCATTCCTCCCAACAGTGCACAAGGGCTCCCTTTTCTCTGTATCCTTCTCAATGCTTGCTATTTCTTGTTTTTTAATAAAAACCATTCTAGGCGTGCCTGGGTGGCTCAGTCAGTTAAGAGTCTGCCTTCAGCTCAGGTCATGATCCCAGGGTCCTGGGATCCAGTCCCGCATCAGGCTTTCTGCTCAGTGGAGAGCCTGCTTCTCCTTTTGCCTGCCGCTCCTTCTGCTTGTGCTCTCTCTCTCTTTCTGTTAAATAAATAAATAAAATCTTTAAAAAAAAAAAAAGCCATTCTAACAGGTGTGAGGTGATAATCTCATTGTTTTGAGATTTGCATTTCCCTGATGATTAGTGATGTTGAGCTTCTTTTCATGTGTCTGTTGGGCATCTGGATGTCTTCTTTGAAAAAATGTCTACTCACATCCTCTTTCCATTTTTTAATTGGCTCGTTTGGGTTTTTTTGGTGTTGAGTTGTATGAGTTCTTTATATATTTTAGCTATAACCCCTTGTCAGATATATCATTTGCAAATATCTTCTTCCATTCAGTAGGTTGCCTTTTCATCTTGTTGATGGTTTCCTTGATATTTCAGTGTTTTATAAAGACATTTCAACCCAATAGAAATATGGGGAAAAGACTTGAACTTTACAAAAGATATCCAAATGGCAAGTAAGTTTATTAACGGTGTTCAGTATCATTGGTCATCAGGGATTTGTGAATTAAAATTCCAGTGAATTAAGTACCACCCCAATCAAAAAGGTTAATATTAAAAGACTGACAGTATTAAGTGTTAGCAAGGATGTGGACCTACATTGCTGGTGGGAATGTAACTTGGCACAACCACTTTAGAAAACTTTTTGGGGGTTCCTGGGTTAAGCGTCTGCCTTCGGCTTGGGTAATGATCCTGGAGTCCTGGGATCGAGTCCCACATCGGGCCTCCATGCTCAGCAGGGAAGTCTGTTTCTCCCTCTGCCCCCCACCCTGCCCTCGTGCTCTCTCTCTCACTCTCAAATAAATAAATAAATAAAATCTTTTAAAAAAACAGAAAACTATTTGGTAGTATCTTTTAAAGTTAAACATACACATATTCTGTCAACAAGCAAGTCCACTCCTAGGTATTCACCCAAAAGAAATGAATGCATTTGTCCACCAAAAACCAAGTACAAGGATGAATATGGTCAAGATTCATAAACAACTCAAATGTCCATCAATAGTAGAATAGATAAATTATGGGATAGTCACACAATGGAGTACTACACAGCAATGAAAATGAACAAGCTACTGCTATGTCACAAGGATGAATTTTATAGACAATGTATTGATGAAGTACATTCAGACTCACACTATATATATGAAGTTCAAGAACAGGCAAAACTGATTTGTAGTGATGAGTTCAGAATAGTGTTTACACTGGGGAGGATGTTGACTGGAAAGGAGTGCAAGGGAGCCCTCTGAGACTCTGGAAATATTCTGTATCTTAATGGAGTGGTTGGTTATGTAGGTATATATATGTAAAATTAATTGAGTGTATACTTAAGATTTTTGCTCTTTACTGTATGAAGTTATATCTCAAAAAGTAAAGAAAACAGGCAGGACTTCCAGTTATAGCTGAGTAAGGATCAATAAATCCTTAACCCAAAAGCAACTATAAGGCTTGACAAAACCACTTTAGCACCCTTGAGATCAACCAAAAGACATACAACAATCTGAGAAAAGGTGGTTTGAAACACTGCTGAAATTCAGTAAGAGCAGGAGGCGGCCTAGGCCTGTTCCCATTCCCTTCCCTCTGATTGGTTGGTGTAGAGATTTTGCCAGTGGGGGACTACCAGTTTTGATGCTGAGGTTGAGGGGAGCTTACTCACTTTGGGTGGTGGATGATGCCCAGGACCACTGCTGTTGTCAGTGGAAATGATTATCTTGGCATTGGCTGTGTCCAGTGGGCCAGTGGCTCTACTAGACTGAGGTGTGTTGGAGCAAGCATATTGCTGGCTGAGGTTGTGTGCATGCACAGAGTAGACATAATAAGGCCCAGTAGGAAGTAAAAGCCAGAGCAGACTTGAAAATGTCCTGGACTTTGAATGTGCTACCCTGCCCCACACACAGATACATGAACAGAGTACAGAAGCCTTAACGGCTTCAGGTTTTTAAACATAACCCCTGCGTAATCACTGGGAGACAGCTAAGCTAAACCTTAGAAGGCAGGTTTCAACGTAAAAACAAGCAATATAAAGAAAATAAGCTGAGACATCCGTGACGGCACACTTAGGGGTAGACAGATTTCACAGATTTAGCCCAGGCAAGTTATTAAGCCAAGGAAGGAAGGGATGTAGAGAGGAGATAATAGTAACAAAACAACCTTCATAGGTAAAAGAAAGCAGAATCTAGGCTTGTTACAATACATTATTTAGTATGTTGAGTCTTCAGCAAAATCGTGAGACATGAAAAGAAATATGAAAATGTGACCCGTATTTAGGACGAAAAGAAGTCAATAGAAACTGTCTCGAGGTGTCCCTAGATGCTGGATTTAGCAGACAAAATCTTCAAAGCAGCTATCGTAAATGCATTCAAAGAACCAAAGGAAAACATGTTTAAAGAATTTTTTTAAAGTATGACAACAGCGAATCAATAAATAAAATTCTCAATAAGGAAAGAGAAATTACAGAGAGGCAAATGTCATCAGAGAGGTTATACAGATAGCGAATAAGAACATGAAAAGATGTTTGACATCGTTAGCTATTAGGAAAGTGCAAATTAAAACGAGATAAACAAACACACCTCTCAGGTTTCCTAAAATAAAAACTAGTTGATGACACCAAATGTTTGCAAGAATATGGAGAAATGGGATCACCTGTACATAGTTGGTGGGAATGTAAAATGATACAACTGCTATGGAAAATTATTTGGAAAAAAATTTTTTTAAGTTTTTTTTTTTGTTTGTTTGTTTGTTTGTTTTTTTTTTAAAGATTTTATTTATTTGACAGAGAGAGACACAGTGAGAGAGGGAACACAAGCAGGGGGAGGGGGAGAAGGAGAAGCAGACTTCCCGCAGAGCAGGGAGCCCGATGTGGGGCTCGATCCCAGGACCCTGGGCTCATGACCTGAGCCGAAGGCAGACGCTTAACGACTGAGCCACCCAGGCACCCCAAGTTTTTTTTTTTTTTTTTAAATAATCTCTACACCCAGCATGGGGCTTGAATTTACAATTCTGAGATCAAGAGTCACATGCTCTACCGCTGACTGAGCCAGCCAGGTGCCCCTGGAAATTTCTTAATAAAACTAGCTAGATATCTACCATATGATCCTGCAATTCCACTCTTAGTTACATACCTATGAGAAATGAAAGGATATGTTCACATAAGGATTTGTGCCTGAATATCCACAGCAACATTATTCATGATAGCTACAAAGTGGAAGAAATCCAATATCCATCAACTGATGAATGGATAAACAAAATATGGTGTAGCCATACAATGGAAAATTGTCCGTAAAAAGAAATTAAGTACGAATACTTGCTACAACACTGAAAGCATTATGCTAAGTGAAAGAAGCCAGTCACTAAAGACCATGATTATATGATTCTATTTATGTGAAATAACCAGAATCTATACAGACAGAAAGTAGATTAGTCGTAGCCTAGAACAGGGAGGGGTTGGGGGAAATAGGGAGTGACTGCTACTGGCTATGAGGTTCCTTTTTAGGGTAATGAAAATGTTCTAAAATTGATTGTGATGATGGTTCATAATTGTGAATATATTAAAAACCATTGAATTATATACTTTAAATGGCTGAAATATATGCTATGCGAATTATATCTCAATAAAGTTGTTAAAAAATTTCAAAATGAGTTTAGCAAGGTCACAGGCTATATGATCCATATACAAAAATCAATTATATTTGTATATACTAGCTAGCAATTAACAAGCAAAAAACGAAATGAAAATAATTTCATTCACAATGGCATCAAAAAGAAAATACTTAGGAATATATTTAACAAAAGAAGTATAAGAATTGAGTATTAAAAATTATAAAACATTGCTGAGAGAAACTAAAAACCTAAATAAATGGAGAGACAGTCCATGTTCAGGGATTGGGAAACAGTATTGTCAAGATGGCAGTTTTCCCTAAATTGATCTGTAAACTCACAGTCCGTATCAAAATCCCAGCAGGCTTTTTTTTTTTTCTTTATAGAGTTTGACAAGCTGATCGTAAAATTTACACGAGAGCCCAAAGGGCCTAGAATAGACGAAACAGTTTTCAAAAAGGAAAGCAAAGTTAGAGGACTTACACTACCTGATTGCAAAACTTGCTGTAAAGCCATAGTTTTCAAGGCACTGTGGCATTGCTGCAAGGACAGGCATATAGATCAGAAGAACAGAATTTAGAGTCCACAACTAACCCTTTTGTATTGGGTGAGTTGATTTGCAAAAGCGGACTATCCTTGATCGAAGGTTTCTCTGCCTGGAAAAGCCCAGCGTAAAACAGTCTCTCGCAGTGTGTGCTGCAGTGTAACTCAGACTGCATTGCAATCACGCCAGCTCATGCATCACTGTCTGCTGGATAAACCGCCACGTCATCCTCGGTGCTTGGCATGTTACAATGCTGGGATCACTGTGGGCTTCTGGTTGGATGTTGTGCCAGGTATGTGTCTGCTTCGGACACTCTCTATTCATGGTAGATGAAAATGGGGATGCTTTGAATCGGGAGGAATGAATGTGGCTTTTTTATTTCTCGTGTTCTAATATTACAGAGGATTGTGAGCAGCATCCATAAAAGATGAGAAATTCAAGCTTTGTTTTTGGATCTGGGTGTGCTGTGTTAGTGTTTGGTTGTTTTAGAAAGATCCCTTTGGTGAAAGGAAGCACAAACTCGATTATTCAGTGTACCTTTTTAGTATATTTTTCTGATAAAATCGAGTGCAGAGTAGCCTGCTTTACTCTATACACCGGGCTTTATTTGGTTTTTGGGTGTTGACCTTATTATATAACAAAGGCAGAGCATGATTCTCTTGGGAACTGCCTACATCTGGAGACACTTAGATGTGTGTAAAATCAAACTGCTTCTACATCTGTGGTCACTGTAATTGTTCTGAACAAAGACCTCAGCGCTCTATTTTTTGAGACACATTATTCTGAAGAGTCATAAAGATAGGAGGGCTCCTCTGCATCAGCTTGGTTCTTCAAAGGAAAAAAAAGTAAACTTGACTAACTTTATCGGACCTTTGGCATAGTGTGTAAGGAATGATGCGAAGTGGTGCAGACCAGAAGACAACCCAGGACGTACATTTTCGATTATGGCTGATGGTCATGTTGAGTGGCCTGATTGAATCTTTTCAGGTCAGGTCATCCGAATGTCCCAAGGATCAGGGTTTGTCTGCCTTAATCATCTCTTTTCTTTCTTTTTTTTTTTTTTTTAAAGATTTTATTTATTTATTTGACAGAGAGAGACACAGTGAGAGCAGGATCACAAGCAGGGGGAGTGAGAGAGGGAGAAGCAGGCTTCCCGCTGAGCAGGGAGCCCGATGCGGGGCTCGATCCCAGGACCCTGGGATCATGACCCAAGCCGAAGGCAGACGCTTAATGACTGAGCCACCCAGGCGCCCCTTAATCATCTCTTTTCTATTTGATCATTTATCTTCTATCTCTGCTCCAAGTTATTTGTATACTTCTGTTTTGGAGGGTTTTTCTGGAAGATTAATAGGTTCTTAGCATAGTTGGCATCAGATGATTAACTATTTCTATCCAGCATTTTGGTGGGAAAGAATTTTTCTGTGGTGCATGAATCAGGTTACCACATTACTCTGGTGAATTATATTCTTCCCGAGAACTTATCATAGGAAGTTGCTATTCTATAGATTCTAGCTGTTGGGGAGTCTCTCCCATTACAAGGGAGCAATATCATTAACAACAGTTTTTTTTTTTTTTTTAAAGATTTTATTTATTTGACAGAGAGAGACACAGCGAGAGAGGGAACACAAGCAGGGGGAGTGGGAGAGGGAAAAGCAGGCTTCCCACGGAGCAGGGAGCCCGATATGGGGCTCGATCCCAGGACCCTGGGATCATGACCTGAGCCGAAGGCAGACGCTTAACGACTGAGCCACCCAGGCGCCCCTCATTAACAACAGTTTTATTAGAAGCTAAAGTAGGACTTTAACGTTCAGCCACTGTTTATTTTATTTAAGGGATCTATCTCTGGCAGATTTGCTTTTATAGCAATATACATGTCCCAGTAGCCTTTCTAGGTAGAGTTTTTTCCTTCCCTACTTAATCTGGGTTAGACCTCTGTGTCTAAAGTATTTGTCTGGGCCCCTTTTCTTTTCAAGGATTTTGTCCACATCTTCTCTATATCCCATTTGTCCCAGCTCCATTCTTACTCTCAAGTTTGCATGAAGAAAATCTCAGATTTTGTAACTTTAAAAAAGGTTTTTGCATGCATGTATCAGTACTTTGGCCTGAAAATTAGAATTGTGGCTCCGACTTTATTCAAAGTTCCTTAGTAGTGGCATGTCCTGTCCTTTCTACTTGCTTTCTTTACCTCCTGACCTGCTTTCCCCCTTCTTGCAAGCTGATAATCAGTATTATTTGTTTTGATTGGATCTCAGAAATTACCTACTTAGACTGTGTGCTGTCCTCCCTCTGGATTTCATGACCCCATTATTTTCTTGACTTAGTCGTCCTTGTAAATGTTGTCTTTTTGCCTGGGGCCCTCCCTGTCATGTGCTCTTGGCAGCCAGGAGAGACTGTGGAGCTTTACTCTGGTGACTGTCAGAAGAAAGTGACCGTTGTTGAAACATGTTTGCTGCGGCTAATGCAGAGCTAAGATCTATCTTCTAGTTATACAAGGTTTTATATTCCTCCCCCTCTCCCCTTAGTCCCCTTGGGAAATCAATTCTGTGTGTGAACCAAGTTGAGGGAGAAAATAAAAAAAGGAGGAAAGGTGGGGAAATACGGAAATTGGGGACAAAGTAGACAAAAAGACTGTAGTTTGAGTCCATCAGGAATACTCCAGTCTGACTGAAGCAGGGCCAAGAAGTAGGCAGAAGGCACTGTATCTCTTGTCCTCCTGGGTTTTAAGCACCTGCAACAGGAGGACGGACTGCAGCTTGTGTTTACAAGGCTGAAACCCGAAGAAAAAATCTTCCATTCCTTTGCCATCTTGATATGGAGGGTTCTGCAGAGGAAATTAAGGAGATGAGATATTACATGCTTCAAAGGTAAGTTTTAGGGTGCCATATTTGGGCAATATATACCTTTAAAAACCAGTAAGTCATTGACAGCTAAGCCCTGGATCTTAGGGGAAATTTGATTTTTTTGTATCTATAAGAAACCTTTTTATTTTAAAGGAAAGGAATAAAAACTCCCATATTTGCTCCTGGATTTCTAAGCCTTTCTTTTACATTCAGAATTTGAATCAAAGCTACCCACGCACGTGTGTGATATTGTAGCCACGCTGAAAACAAGCACCCCTGCGAGGACCTTGCTGTGCTGTTCTCTCGTTAAGGGATCTCAGTCTGTGCCTGATTTGCTCACCGGCTTGGGCTGGTTTTTCAAGAGTGACGTCTCTTCACCTACTGCAAAGGGAGATATCAATTCTGTGTAGTTTTTGTGTAGTATGAGCATCCTGTGGAAGAGAGTTTTGAGAAAACTTCTTAAAAATACGTCTCTGGACACATTGATGGAAGAGAAATCCATTGATTGGAGAATCTGCAAGACCATGAGGTTCTTGATCTGTGCAGGGTATTAATGTCTAAGAGCTGCCTATTCCAGGATTTCTCTAGAGGCTGGCAAGAGTCCTGAACGAGTTGTCATTTCTGTCTTGCTGGTCTAACAGGGTGGGGAACATCCAAACCTTAGGACCCACTTTTCCTTTCTTACCCGATGTTTTCCTGCCAGAACACCGTGGGTTGTTAATTGCCTTGAGTTGGAAAACGGTTTGCATTTACAACTGTAAATTTATTCATCCTTTTAATTTATGTAAGGTTTTTGTACACAATTCTCAATTCTTTAAGAGATGACAACAAATTTTGGTTTTCTACTGTCATGTGAGAACATTAGGCCCCAGCAACGTGTCATTGTGTGAGGAAATAAAGTGCTGCAGTAAAAAAGAAAAATGTGTCTCTGGGGCTGGGAAAGGTACCTGCTGCCATTGCCTTACAGTGTGACGGTGGCAGCCGGACTGGAGTTGTGGAGGGTGCCAAGCTCTCCGCCCGCCACCCCCCCTGGGGTCTTTCTTCTTCCTGTCCCTAGAACTTGGGGCTGAGGAGGAAGTGAATCAGGCCTTCTTGGCCGTCTTCAAGCCTCTTGCAGGTCTGTGCCTGTCCATCAGAGGATGAACGTCAAAGACCTGAACGATGGGCTTGATAGCAGTCAGTAAGGGCTCCTCCGTTATCTTTTTTTATTTGCTTGTTTTTGCAGTCTAGAGTTCTTATTCTGAAAAATATTGCCTGAAAATTAAACTGGACCTTGGTGGAAACAGAAAATAAGCAATAAACACTGAGTTGACAAAATTTATCTTTAGAACAGTTATCCTTTCCTTTTCCTTTTCATTTGACCTCTTCCACCCTTTAGGGGGAAAACCAAGCGGAACTTCCACTGGGTGTCAAATAACTAAAAAGCATTAGAGCTATTTATATATATATATATATATATATATATATATATATATATAACATATATATAATAAAAATGATTTTTATGTATATAAAAGCATTTTTATATAACACTGTTTTATTGTTTTTTATTTATTTTTATTTTTTTAATTTTTTTAAAGATTTTATTTATTTATTTGACAGAGAGAGAGATAGCGAGAGCAGGAACACAAGCAGGGGGAGTGGGAGAGGGAGAAGGCAGGCCTCCCGTGGAGCAGGGAGCCTGATGCGGGGCTCGATCCCAGGACGCTGGGATCATGACCTGAGCTGAAGGCAGACGCTTAATGACTGAGCCACCCAGGTGCCCCTTTACTGTTTTTATATATAAAACAATCATATACACACACATGTATAAACAAAACATACATATAAATCACACACACCAAGTTTTGTTTTTCTGTGGGTAAATACAACAGGTGATCTGTCCACTCTTTTCACAGAGGCATCCCTCCTGGAGCAGCCTGTCCTCCGATTTGAACTGTCATCTAGGGAATTTGCTTCTCTTCTTTATTAGCTCCTCTGTTTCTTACGTCCCTTCTTTTCCTTTTTCTTGGTTTACTCCATCCTTTTGGATGACAACATTCTCTAATAGCTTCCTGAGAAAAGATAGGTGAGTGGTAAAGATTTTGAGATCTATTCTTTCTTTATACCTGATCCTCTTGTTTTCAGCATGGTGCCTTACTTCAGAATATGCCTATGTGAAGGATCCCTTCATTAAAAGTAAGATTTTTTTTAAAAGATTTTATTTATTGGGGCACACCCCAGACCATGCTCTCTCTCTCTCTTTCAAAGAAATAAATAAATTATTTATTTAAGATTTCATTTATTTATTTGACAGAGAGAGAGAGAGACAGCTAGAGAGGGAACACAAGCAGGGGGAGTGGGAGAGGGAGAAGCAGGCTCCCAGCCGAGCAGGGAGCCCGACGTGGGCTCCGATTGCAGGACCCTGGGGTCATGACCTGAGCCGAAGGCAGATGCTCAATGACTGAGCCACCCAGGTGCCCCAAATAAATAATTTTTTAAAAGATTTTATTTATTTATTTGAGAGAGAGAGGGAGATGACATGAGCGGGGGGAAGAGGGGGCAGTAGAGGCAGAGGGAGAAGCAAGCTCCCTGCTGAGCAGGGAGCCTGATGTGAGGCTATCCCAGGACCCTGAGGTCATGACCTGAGCCAAAGGCAGACACTTAACAACTGAGCTACCCAGGCGCCCCAGTAAGACAGGTTTTTGTTTTTCTCCCTGCTTTGATTATAAATGATCCTCAGAGCACTCTAAACTATTGATTAAATCTTATGACCAATCCCTTCTCCACTTTAATTTCATCAATGCTTTGCTTCCTTTCTTGTCTTAAACTCAGATAGCTCCTTACTGATTCTTTTCTTTTTTCAAGATTTACTTTCTATTTTATTTTTTAAAGATTTGTTTGTTTATTTTAGAGGGGTGGGCAGAGGGAGAGAGGGAATCTCAAGCTGACTCCTTGCTGAGCGCAGAGCCTGATGTAGGGCTTACGCTCAGGACCTGAGCCCAAATCACGAGTCGGGCACTTAATTGACTAAGCCACTCAGGCGCCCCTATTTTTTATCTGAGAGAGAGAGCAGGAGTGAGGGGGTGGGGGATGAGCAGAGGGAGAGAGAGAATCTGAAGCAAATTCCCCACTGAGTGCAGAACCCAACACGGGGGTCCATCTTATGACCCTGAGATCATGACCTGAGCTAAAATCAAGAGTCAGTTGCTTAACCAGCTGAGCCACCCAGGTGCCCCAGCTCCTTAATGATTCTAAGTTATAACTTACCTGTCCCTTCAGTCCCTCCTTAAATAACTGACAGCTGATCTCTGAGGAGTGTGTGTGTGTGTGTTTAAATTTAGGTGTATAGAATTATGTAACATAATCCTTCCTGGCACACTCATTGGTCCATTTGTGGCCTACTATTATTTATTTATTTGGTTAGTTATTGCAGTCTTTAAAACAATAATGTGAAAAGAATTTGAAAACCCATCACCTAAAACAAAGGTTGATCCCTGGCCATCACCTCATCCAACCATATGGTCTCTCCTCCTCAGCGCTTCTCCCTGCATTCTTCCACCCAGATAATCATTTTCCTTAATCACATGTTCATCATATTCTTTTTATGTAGTTTTACTGTAACTCTATGTATCTTCCAAAAATGTGTATAATTTTAGTTGTTTTAACTTTATGATATACTTTAAATTTATAATCTGTACACAGTCTTCTTTATATAATATTTTTGGAGTTCTTGTATATTAATCTGGATACTTGACTAAAGTCTCCTATTTCTAATAATTTGCAGAATCTTTTGTGTTTTCTCTGTAAACGATTATATCACTCACAAATAATGACAATTTAACTTCCTTGTTTGCAATCCTAATGCCTCTAATTTATTATTTTTTTCATTTTATTGCACTTGCTGGGAAATCTAACACACAGTGTTACATTTATGGATTTCTAAATTTTTAAAAATTTTTATTTATTATTTTGAAAGATTTTATTTATTATTTATTTGACACACAGAGAGAGAGATTGAAAGAGCATAAGCAGGGGGAACTGCAGGCAGAGGGAGAGGGAGAAGCAGGCTCCCCACTGAGCACAGAGCCCGATGCGGGGCTCGATCCCAGGACCCTGAGATCATGACCCAAGCTGAACGAAGGCCAATTAAGCCACCCAGATGCCCCTTCATGTACTTTTTAAAAAGATTTTTATTTATTTATTTGAGAGAGAGAGAGAGAGCATGAGCAGGAGGGAGGGGGGCAAGGGGAGAGGAAGAAACAAGCTCCCCGCTGAGCAGGGAGCCTGATGTGGGGCTTGATCCCAGGACCCTGGGATCATTACCTGAGCTGAAGGCAGATGCTTAACTGACTGAGCCACCCAGGTGCCCCCATTTATGGATTTTCTAAAATTAAACAATACTTGCATACCTGGGACAAACTCAACTTGGTCGTGGAGTAACGTTTTTTTACTAACATTTTACCTATCCTTGCACCAGTACCCTACTATTTAGAATAGTATATTTAGGAATTTTGCATTTGTAGTCACGAAAAAAATACACCTGGACTTTTCCTGTTATGTGACATACTTGTCTGGTTTTGGTATCAGTGTTACTCTAGCTGAGGAGTTTTACTTCTTTTTTTTTTTTTTTTTTTTAAGATTCTATTTATTTATTTGAGAGAGAGAAGGAGAGACAGAGAGCACGAGAGGGAAGAGGGTCAGAGGGAGAAGCAGACCCCCCGCTGAGCAGGGAGCCTGATGTGGGACTCGATCCCGGGACTCCAGGATCATATCCTGGGCCGAAGGCAGTCGCTTAACCAACTGAGCCACCCAGGCACCCGAGGAGTTTCACTTCTTATTGTCTGGAAGTTTGGTAGACTACTGCCCTTCAAAGTTTGAAAAAACTTGTCTTTTAAAACCATTTGGATCTGGGTTTCTTTTGTGTGTGGGAAGATTTTAATCATACCCTTTTATTTTGAAAATAATTTTTTTAAAAAGATTTTTTAAAAATATTTTATTTATTTGACAGAGAGAGAGAGTGAGAGCAGGAACACAAGCAGGGGGAGTGGGGGAGGGAGAAGCAAGCTTCCTGCTGAGCAGGGAGCCCCATGCGGGGCTCGATCCCAGGACCCTGGGATCATGACCTGAGCCGAAGGCAGACGCTTAATGACTGAGCCACCCAGGCGCCCCTAAAAAGATTTTTAAATTTTATTTGTCAGAGAGAGAGAGAGAGAGTGAGCACAAGCAGGGGGAGCAGCAGGCAGAGAGAGAAGCAGGCTCCCCACTGAGCAAGGAGCCCAATGCGGGACTCGATCCCAGGACCCCGGGATCATGACCTGAGCCGAAGGCAGACGCTTAACCGACTGAGCCACTCAGGCTTCCCATAGTTTGAAAAGAAATTACTGCAGCATCAAGGTCAGAGTGCAGGAGAAAGGAAGAAAAGGTGGGAATAAGAAAACAGCTGTCCACTGAACAGTGTATACAAATGCTTAGTTATAGCTGTTATCTCATTGAAACCCCAAAACACCTTTTCAAAGAGGGTCTGTCAGTCAAGGTCCAGTCAGGGAAAGAGAAACTGCCTTAAGTATTATAAACAGTGGGCATTCAATAGTGAGGACTGTGACTTGGGTGTTTTCTGAAGTAGCCTCAAATTAATACTTGCAGGGGCGCCTGGGTGGCTTAGTCGTTAAACATCTGCCTTCAGCTCAGGTCATGATCCCAGGGTCGTGGGATCAAGCCCCGCATCAGGCTGCCTGCTCCACGGGAAGCCGGCTTCTCCCTCTCCCTCTATCTACTGCTCTGCCTACTTCTGCTCTCTCTGTCAAATAAATAAATAAAACTTCAAAAAAAAAATTAATACTTGCAGGAAGTAGCTACCACCCCTAAGGCTGGGAGAACAAAAAGGAAGAGGTAGGGTTACCAGAACACAGGAGCTTGAAGGAAGGCCCCTGGGGGCCAGCACTTGCACCTCTGAGAGGAAGCTTTGAGTAGCTGGTGCTTAGAGCAGATGGAAGCCTGGCCGGACAGGTCCTTGATCGATAGGCCCAGGCAGCATAGCCCAGAGGCTGCGTGAGCATGGGAAGGCTGGGACTCTGCCAAGGAGCCATCATCTGCTGCTCCTGGTACCTCTAAGGGATGCAATGAGGCCCTCACCAGGAACGTTGAAAGATTCTAGAGGCCAGAATTAACTCTCTGTTACTGTGGAGCAGTGATGCTAAAAGCTGGAAAACAAGAATGAAATCCCTATTCTTACTGTCCTGCCTTCCCATTGGCAGAACTGAACAGTTTTGCAGAGTCTTAGCTCTGTCATCACAGAGCAGAGCGTAAAAGGATGAGGTCGGAGCCGAGAGACAGTAGGTAAATAACCAGAACACTGTATATTATGTGTATTTTGCAAAGAGAAAACTGAAGCTGAGCAAGGTTAAATTATTTGCTAAGATCATTGGAGCTATTAAGTGGGCAGATCTGGATTAAACTCAAACCTATGCTGTTTCTTTTTTTTTTTTTTTTTTTTTAAAGATTTTTATTTATTTATTGAGAGAGAGAGAATGATAGAGAGAGAGCATATGAGAGGGGGGAGGGTCAGAGGGAGAAGCAGACTCCCCGCTGAGCAGGGAGCCCGATGCGGGACTCGATCCTGGGACTCCAGGATCATGACCTAAGCCGAAGGCAGTCGCTTAACCAACTGAGCCACCCAGGTGCCCCAAACCTATGCTGTTTCTACTACGTATTTCATCTATCCTTAACACACCATTGATTGTTAGAGGCACCATTATTGTATGTACCACTGAGGAAAAAAAAAATTCTGCCAGTTAAAGCACACCATCAGTTGTAAGATACATACCGATTTCAGATATATTTTTTTAAGATTTTATTTATTTGAGAGAGCATGAGCACAAGTGGGGGAGGAGGGGCAAAGGGAGAGGGAGAAGCAGACTCCCCGCTGAGCGGGCAGCCCAACACAGGGCTCGATCCCAGGACCCCGGGATCATAACCTGAGCCGAAGGCAGAGGCTTAACCGACTGAGCCACCCAGGCACTCCCAATTTCAGATATTTTTTTAAAGTTTTTTTTTTTAATTTTTTTTAAGGAGGAGTGTCTTCTAATCAATGAAATACGATCTATTATGCTGCCTTGTAAAGTATCTGGTTTTGGAGTTACTGATTTTGAAAAGCATATGGAATACAGAAATAAAATGCTTAGTAGGCAGTTAAAAGTTTAGTCTCATAAGAAAAATGGAGGCTGGAGATACAAAGGTGAAAGTCATCTGTGTGCCAGAATCATGATCCAGCAATAGCCTTGCTGTTTATTTAGCTTTCCCAGTCTCTATTATCTCTATCATCTCATTTCATCCTGTCTTTTACCTATCTCTTTGTGATGGCATCTTTTCGTAAGCCTTAATATTATCTTATTCAAGAACACTTAATTTTTTTCTTAAATTTCCACAAGCAAAGACTTCTTTTTCTCTTTTCCTCTTCTATTCAAAAAGTATGTGATCTGTCAGCGTGCAGTCTTCACAAGGGTGCAGTTGGAAGTGCTGTTGTAAGTATGGTCGTGAAAAGCAGATCTCCAGGGGAGATAGTGTGAAAAAATCCTATCTATAGACTTTCATGCTTTCTCTATTTTTACAGGTCCAGCATGTCTGGCTTGCATCTAGTAAAGCAAGGTCGAGACCGAAAGAAAATAGACTCTCAGCGAGATTTCACTGTAGCTTCTCCAGCAGAATTTGTTACTCGTTTTGGGGGGAATAAAGTGATTGAGAAGGTAAGTTATAACTTGCTGAATTATTTTTTCAAAAGCTCATGAGGTTCAATGCCTAGACTTGTTGTCTAGATTTGCTCAAAACTGATACTTGGATTTTCAGAGACTGCCTCTTTCTGCAGAATTAACCTCTCTACCTCCATAGTCCTGTGAATTTCACCATTTTCTATGTATTTACCACTGATAATTTAGGCAGGGGTAATTAAAAAGATGAAGTGGTGGTCAAAAAGTTCTTTTTTAAAAGATCTTGCAGTTTTATGGGGTTGGGCTGCCCCACTCTGAGAGGGTATGAGAAACCGATTAGCTCATGGGGTAGCGGTGAAGAGATACGTCACCACACTGGAGCAAGAGCTAAGGGAGTGGAGGGAGTTTCAGAACAGAAGGCCTGAATAGTTTGATGCACTGCAATTTAATGGCTTCCAGCAGATATTTGAGGTGTTTGGAGGGACTACAACGTATGAAGTACCTAAAGAGATTACAAATATTTTGAAATGTTAGGAGTAGTTCTGTGCCCCTTTTATCTAAACCATGTCCGAGCTGAAAGGACGACTTGGCTGAAAGAGCTCGCAGTGATTAAAAGAATAAAGCGTGGGGACCTATACTCCCACTTTAGGAGTATTGCTCCAGTGGTGTCCTTCTGGTAATCTTCCAATAAAGACAGATTGTGTATCTCCTAGCCTCTGTTATCCTGGGGCCATGATTGCAAGATAGGTCAGGAGAGGTTTGTTTACAGAGACGTTTCAGGATCATTGGTTCTTCCATTCTTTTTCTTGTGACCATTCTTTGTAAGGCAGTCTCTACAGTTCTAAGGCATTTAGGGTTCAGCATTTTGGAGAGAGAGAGTGGTTGGTGCCAGCGTTCTAACCCTGTTCAGGACTCTGCACCTTGTTTAATACAACAGGGAATAGTGCATGACATTACACTGTTTAGTCGTCCCCCATTCCTTAATAATACATCATTCCTCTGAAGTTTGTCTTCTGTTTGTCTAGTAACAGGTATGGTAGAATAATTTACCAACTCACAAGATTTGAAAAATTGTGATTTTCCCCTTGAAGAAATGAAGATAGAAAGCAGTAACTTTTAGCTGGCACATATTAAAGTATTTGCCTAGCTAACATTTTAAAATATCCCTTGATTATGTGGGAGCTGGTTCCTAACTGCCTAGACATAGCAACACAAATTCCTAATTGCAAATCTGGCTTTTCAGAGAAAAACAGATCTACAGAAATGTAGATCTGCCTTTTCCTTGATCATTGCCTGCCTTTTGTACTTTTCTCTCCAATTCTTGTCCCGCCACTCTCCCAGGTGCTTATCGCCAACAATGGCATTGCAGCAGTGAAATGCATGCGGTCTATCCGTCGATGGTCTTACGAGATGTTTCGAAATGAACGTGCAATCCGATTTGTTGTTATGGTAACACCTGAAGACCTGAAAGCCAATGCAGGTGAGTGATTAGCATTAAGAAAGCATCACCCTTGGGCGCCTGGGTGGCTCAGTCGGTTAAGCATCTGCCTTTGGCTCAGGTCATGATCCCAGGGTCCTGGGATCGAGCCCCGCGTCGGGCTCCCTGCTCAGCCGGGAGTCTGCTTCTCCCTCTGCCCCTCACCCAACTCTTGTGCTCTCTCTCACTCTCTCTCTCAAATAAATAAAATCTTAAAAAAAAAGGAAAGCATCACCTATGAGCATAAAGCATTGGAATAGCAAAGTCTTAAGTAGGAGAATGTTAACTTAGGGGGATTCCCAAACCCAAGGATTTCGCTTTAAAAAAGTGTCAATAATAGGCATATACAAGTGATTGTACTATATTTAACCTCAACACAGTCTCCTGTGTTCTAAGTAAAAATAAGTGGACATTTAACCAGTGTTGTTTGGGGTTTCCAGGTGTCTGCCCTTCTAGTGACAAGTATTTGCTAAGCTATATACTTTAGCATGTGTAAGTGGAAAGATTTGGAAGGAAATGGCTATTTCACTTACAAGCTAAACTGCATTGAATTTTAGAGAATCTTAGGGTTAAGATTATTTTTTACCCTCCTCCTGAGGAACCCAAGTGGGTTTTATCTTGCAAGCTTTTCTGCATATTCTCTCTCCTCAGATGGCCCTCCATCTGAGAGTTGTAGATAAAGACTGTTAGGATAGCCGAGACAATATGGCTAGTCTTTCCTCTCCGTACTTTTTATTGCTAAAGTATAATCTCTAAGGTAGAGTACCCACAGATAACATTAGCTCTTTAAGGAGCTATCTTTTTAAACCTATTTTGGTCTGTGTATGTTCTCTCTCTATTGAGACAATGTGTTAAGACTATTCTTAAGGAGTAGGGATTATTATATTATCTTATTTAGAAACAGATAAGATACCATTTTATTGGAAAGCATATGTTATTATATAAAATCATTTAGTTTGACCCTTTAACATCTCTGAACCACAATTTTTGTATCTGTAAAAGGAAGATCATAATGTCTAATATACTGGATACTTATAAAGATGGAATTGTCTGAAATAAACATAAAACTACCTTGCATGATTTCTTTTTCCTCATCTATTTCCTACTAATTCATTTATTTATTTACTCAGTGAACACAGAGACCCATAGTTGAATAAAATGTGATCTTGCTCTAGGAAACAAATAATTTCAATACAGTGAGGTAAGTGTTATAATAGAAATATGCACAGGGTACTGTGAGAACACAGAGCTGAGGCATCTTACCTCTAACCCCTGCTCTTGGTAGCAGGGTTAAGAGACTGCTCTCTGAAAGAAGTTACGCCTAGCCAAGAATGAGCAAGAATTAGTGAAGCAGTCAATATGACATTCCAGGCAGGGCGTTCCAGGTAGAAAAGAACAGTCTATGCAAATGTATGAAGGCATGACACAATGGTTTACTGGAACTTACAAGTATACTTGTTAAAGTTTAAGATGTGAGCTAATATTTCTCAAGGAGGGCGTTGATTTTTATCCTCAGGAGCATAGACTTTATTTTTTTAGGGGGGTGTGTGTGTGTGTGTTGGACATTAAAGGATTGGCATTTTAAATGGATTAGTTGTTCTTTTTAACAATTCAAAAGTCGAAGAGTATAATGAATCCCTTCTTATTTACCTATCATCCAGCATCAGCTATTATCAACTCGTGGTCAATCTTGTTTCATCTTTACTTTCACCTCCTCCCCACTCCACACATAATTTCTGAAACAAATCCTGGATATATTATTTCATCTGTAAGTATTTCAGTGTGTATCTCTTAAAGGCACTTTTTCTTTTCTTGAAACGTAAGCAGTTAGATGGACAATTCAGATAGCATCTTGGAAGATCCATTTGTGGAAGGCAGTACTACAGAACATGATGAGGCTGAGAAGAGAGAAGAAAGGGATGGTTTAGAGGCTTAGGAGGTAAAATTAGCAAGAGTTGATGATTACTGTTAGGTTTCTAATTTGGTTGACGAGGCGGATGCCAGTATCATCAACAAGGGCAAAATAATAATGTAGCCAGAAGAGGAAGGTTTTTTGTGGGGGTAGACAAATGAGATTTGGAGTACTTCTGGTATAAGCAAATCCTATAAATCCTGTAAAAAGTTGGATATATCCTTCCAGAATTTAGAAATAATGAGAGCTGGAGACTAAGAGTCTACGTTATCAGCAAACATATAGTAGTTAACACTACCCCCCCGCTCAAAGAACAGATAGAAAATGAAAAGAAGAGGGCTAAGGATGAATTTTATAGAAGAGTAAAATTTTAGGGATAGACTCAGGAAGATCGGCCCATAAACAGTGCTGAGAAAAGATGACTGGAGACAGAGAAGAAACAGAAGAGAGGAAAAGAATTTCCATAAGGAAGGGCCAAATGAGTCGGCAATCCAATGAAGTAGGAATAGAACCTGTCCAGTAATTAGGAAATCATGGTAGCGTTTGCAAGAATAGTTTCAGTGGAACAATATGAATGTGCAGATAATAGAGGACGTTAAGGAATGAATGGGAAGTGACATGCAGATAGCCAATATAGACAGATTTTTTTTTAAAGAATTTTGAATGAGAAGGGAAGAAGAAAAGGTAGTAACTCAAGAGAAATCCAGGGTCAGGGAGGATTTTTATTTTTAAGAGTGAAAGAGACTTGGGAATGTTTATAGTTCAAGAGGAAGGAACCAAAGAAGGAAAGGAGTGGAAATGCATAGGGACCTGGAGGAGGTAGAAGGGGATGTGGTCAAGAGCACAAGTGGACAAAAATAAGCATATTCCCTGGTATTTATTCTGAGGAACAAAAAAATCAGTAATGGGGGGCGCCTGGGTGGCTCAGTCGTTAAGCGTCTGCCTTTGGCTTGGGTCGTGATCCCAGGGCCCTGGGATCGAGCCCCGCATCAGGCTCCCTGCTCGGTGGAAGCCTGCTTCTCCCTCTCCCACTCCCCCTGCTTGTGTTCCCTCTCTTGCTGTGTCTCTCTCTGTCAAATAAATAAAATCTTTAAAAAAAAATCAGTAAAGGGGCAGATGTATTCATACAAAGATATATTTTCATTGTAGTGTTATTTAAAATAATGAGAAACTGGGACGCCTGGGTGGCTCAGTCGGTTAAGCATCTGCCTTTGGCTCGGATCATGATCCCAGGGTCCTGGGATTGAGTCCCGCATCGGGCTCCCTGCTCAGCGGGGAGCCTGCTTCTCCCTCTGCCTGCTGCTCCCACTGCTTGTGCGTGCTCTCTCTGACAAATAAATAAAATCTTTAAAAAAAAAAAAATGAGAAACTGGGGGAGTAATTTAAGTGTCCAACATGAGTGGATTAGTTACATAAAATGTGCACCAATTCTGTGAAGTACCATGCAGACATTAAAAAATATGTTGTGGAATAACATTTGTTGGTCTAAAATGCAGTCTAATAAATTGCTACATTATTTATCTATTTTTGTGTAGCAATATTACCATAAACTTGGTAGCTTAAAGCAACAGTCATTAGTTCACAGTTTCTGTAGGTCAGAACGTGGCTTAGCTGGGTCTTCTGCTTCAGGTATCATAAGACTGCAATCAGTCGTCAGCTGGATCTGCAGTCTCGTCTGAGGCTTGACTTGGGATGGATCTACTTTCAAACTCAGGTGGTTGTTGGCAGCTTTCAGTTTTCTATGGGCTGTCAGACTGAGGGCCTGAATGTTTAGCTGGTTATTGGCAAAAAAAACTACCCTTGACTCCTTGTCATGTGGGCCATCCCAAAATGACTGCCTGCTACGTCAAAGCCAGCAAGGGAGAGTCTTCTAGTAAGATCGGTTACTTTCTTATGTAATGTTTTCATAGAAGTGACAGCTCCCTGTCCTTGCCATATTCTCTTGGCTAGAAGCAAGTCATAGATCTGCTCACACCCAAGGAGAGGGGGATTCCTTAAGGTATGAAGACCTGGAAACTGGGATCATGGGAACAGACAATGTGTCTGTCCATCACTGTTGCAAAGAAAAAAGTTAGCTATAGGGTGTGACATAATAATAGGGAATAAATACATTGCATATAGTCAGAAAAACAAAGGTGTAATGGTATATACCAACAGCAATACTAGTTGTCTTTCAGGGTGGTATTTTGGGGTGTTTTTATTTCTGTTTCTGCTTTTTCTAACTTTTTTACAAAGAGTTTATACAATTCTACGATTTCTTTAAAAGTTACTTGAAAAATAGAACTCCAGGAGGATTATAATACTAGTGGTATTGAATTAAGGAATTAGTATTTTGGATGATTTTTCCTTTTTTCTAACTTTTCTATTATGTTAATTATTTTAGTACCTTTCCTGAATATAATTTATGTGCCATAAAAAGTTCACAGTTCTATGAGTTTTAGTAAACTTGTACCACTGTGCAGTCACATAGGAATCCAGTGTAAAACACAAATTACTTTTGTAATTTAAAAGATTATGAAGAAGGAGGCTTATGGAAGAGTTGGTTATTCACATGAGGAGAGGACTTTATCCTCTGAGACCTGGAGTGGGGCGGGGGGAGCAGGCATACTTGACAGGTTAAATGAGGGTGGTAATAACCAACCCAGTTGCATATTTTTATGTTATGCTCATTATTGGGAAAGTTGGAGATGTGGATGATTAGTGTAATCTGTGGTAAAGAACCAAGGGTTCTCTTTTGAGGGAAGTTTTGTTCATTTGTGAGTATTCTTTAGCATATCTGGTGGTAATTATGGCAACTGTGGGAACCAGGAGACGATGAAGAAGTCCAAGCTGTGTGAATAAGATGTGCTTTCTTCTTCTATTTACCAGGGCTTCCCTTAAGGGTCAGCAATCATGATAATAGAAAACTGATTGGTGTGGAACTCTGAAGCGTTGTTGGTTGGTGACCACAGTACCTTTGTAGACTGCGTTTGTGTGCGTGTGCATGTGTGATGTAGGTCAGAAATTAATGTAACTTTTTTTTTCTGTACCCAGGGCTACAGAACTTCAGAAAAGACTAAACCACAGTAGAAAAGTTAGATGGATTTGACTATATAAAAGTTTTTATTTAGCAAATAAAAAAAAGAAAAGTTAAAGACAAATAGTAATCTGGAAAAACATTTTGCAGCAAAGAGTGTCTACCTATAATAGAGAAAATGACACCCTTCAGTAGAAAACGAACCAAGAACATGAACTAGGTAGTTAATAAAAGAATGAAAAAGGAACAATAAACATATGAGAGGGGCGCCTGGGTGGCTCAGTTGGTTAAGCGACTGCCTTCAGCTCAGGTCATGATCCCAGGGTCCCGGGATCGAGTCCCACATCGGGCTCCCTGCTCAGCGGGGAGTCTGCTTCTCCCTCTGACCCTCCTCCCTCTCATGCTCTCTGTCTCTCATTGTCTCTCTCGCAAATAAATAAAATCTTAAAAAAAAAAAAAAATCCACTTTAAAAAAAAATAAAAATAAAAATAAACATATGAGAAGAAATTTGATACTAATGGTAATCAAAGAAATGCAAACCAAAACAGTAGTCGATTGGGATTTTTTACTTTATAAGACTGGTAAAATTTAAAAGAGTGATAAGGGGCACCTGAGTGGCTCAGTCGGTTAAGCGTCTGCCTTGGCCTCAGGTCGTGATCCCAGGAGCCTGGATCGAGCCCCGCGTCGGGCTCCCTGCTCAGGGGGAGCCTGCTTCTCCCTCTCCCTCTCCCTCTGCCCGCTCTTGCTCTCTCTTGCTCACTCTCTCAAATAAATATATAAAATCTTAAAAAAAATAAATGAGTGATAATATCTAATTTAGATTAGAGTACAGATAATTTGTCACCCATGTTGCTGATGAGAGTCTAATGTGATTCAATCTTTGGAAATGTGGAAACCTTTTTTTTTTTTTAAGATTCTTATTTATTTATTTGACAGAGAGACCCAGCGATAGCAGGAACACAAGCAGGGGGAGTGGGAGAGGGAGAAGCAGGCTTCCTGCTGAGCAGGGATCCCGATGTGGGGCTCGATCCCAGGACCCTGGGATCATGACCTGAGCCGAAGGCAGACGCTTAACGACTGAGCCACCCAGGTGCCCCCGGTGGAAACCTTTTGACCTAGTACTTGTACTTCTAGGAATGTATCCTGTGGGTATAATTGGACAGTAGTACAAGGATATTCATCATTGCATTATTTTAATATTTTCCAAATTATTAATGACCCATATGTCCAACAATAAGTTAGTGGTTAAATGAATTATGGACTATTGTGACATTATGGAATAGTAGACATCCATTGAAATATGAAGTATATATTAAATATATCTAAAATGTTAAATATATATATTATCAAGTATACCTTTTTGTCATGTATGGGAAGATACCCACAATATATTGTTACACTGGTTAACAATTTTTGGTTTCTAGTACAACAAAGCATGAACTGATTATCTTTGAGTGGTGGGAGAATGAGTGATTTTAGCTGTTAAAAAATAGTATTACATCCTGATATATTACCTTTTTTTTTTTTTTTGTAATTAACATGCTCTCCCTTTTATTGTCAAAGAGAACAATAAACCTGTCTTTCTTTTGAACAAACTTTAGGCCTTTGTATCTTATTTTGAAATTTTTTTTTAGAAGGACATGAAACCTTTAAAAATTAAGAACAAGATAGAAGAAGCATTAATAAATATGGTAGAGATGGACCTTGAGCAAGTTACTTGACTGCTCCAAGCCAATTTCCTGTAAACTAGGTGCCAATAATACCTGTCACTTGTAGGAATTTTGAGTATTACATAATATACGTTAACTGCTTAGTATAGTCACTGTGCCCTTAGCTGCTCTTCTACAGTTGCTGCCAGAATAGGAAGAGAGAGACATCGGGGGACCCTGGGTAAAAAAAATGTAGGGAGCAAAAGAAGGTATCTTTTCAAAGTGTCTTTCAAATACGCAGTATCTCCAACATTCCAGATAAACTCTCTTCAAGCACTTGGTAGATGCCTGTAACTGACCTTTCCTGTTCAGCCAGTCTACAAGCCCTTCAGGATCTCCCCTCCCTTCCCAGTTTGTCCCGGCTCTGCACCAGTAAAAGGGCTTTCTCAGAGTACAGTGCAAGTTGACGATAAAGACTGTCAGGACTAAAACTTTTTATCAGACTAGAATAATTGTACAGGGGTCTCTAAGTGCCATCCTCGATACAGACATCTTAAAGACCCTTCTAAAAGGTTACATAATGAAATGTTTGAGAACTGTTGTTTTAGTATAAGAGCTTCCTAAATATGAGATTAGCACATGTTAGTGCCCGTGACTTCATAAAGTCAGAGCCTCTAACTAAATGGTCCTGGGACTTACCCCGTTAACACAGTTTGTCCTGTCGTTACCTGTGATGGTATCTGTCCTTTACAGAGTTTTGCTCTGCTGTTATATTTCTGAAAATAAAGCATGTGTTCTCTATTAATTTGCTTGCATTTTCAGAATACATTAAGATGGCAGATCACTATGTGCCAGTGCCAGGAGGACCAAACAACAACAACTATGCAAATGTGGAATTAATTCTTGATATTGCGAAAAGGATTCCAGTACAAGTAAGAGATGCCAGTGTGTCCTTTCAAACCAGATTTAGCCATTTGACTGTTAGATGCAAGGGGCTATCCAGAGAAGAAGTTTAAATTTTATATAAAGCATCTTTGTTGAAAGTTTGATAAAAGCTTTTTTATACGGGATATAGCAGATTAGGAAAAGAAAGATGGAAAAAAATGAATGAGTCAAAAATAAAGTAAACATAATACAAACAGAAGGTTTGTAAGGGTCTTTCAGTGATTATTTATGTTACCCATTTTACCTTCAAACTATTTCAAGTAAGTAAAAGCTCCTGATTCCAATGGAATATTCTTACCTCAGAATATGGTGGTGTAGAAGCAGATTATTTCTTCCCTATTATATTGTGTTAGGAAATTTAGTGTAAATGTCCTTAAGCCCAGAGAGAAAAAAACTAGAGATTTATATGGCAGTGTAACCACTAGATATAAATGTGGAGTTGGGTGACCAAAGTAATTGAATCTGTGAAAGAAAACCAATATTTCTAGAAAGGGCTCTATAGAGTCTAGTGGAAAGGCTATGAATTGAATTTCCTAAAGAGCAGCAAGACTAGCTGGATCTTAATATCAACTTCAACTTGGTTTTGACCTCTTCAGAGGTTTTGCCACAATGGACTGCTTATTCTTGTTCTGTAAAAAGTTTGCCAAGAATCAAGCACAGAAGCTGAATTAAGTGTTCGGCTCTTGTGGAGTTATTGTACCTCATGGAGTAGGGTCAGTCTTGGTAGAGAGTACTACAGTTGATCATGTATTTTTTTAGTATGAATTTTAAGAACAAATCATATTATCTTCCCTTATAGGCAGTGTGGGCTGGCTGGGGTCATGCTTCTGAGAATCCCAAACTCCCAGAACTTCTTTTGAAAAATGGCATCGCCTTCATGGGTAAGGCTTTCTGACATACTCTTCCTGTCTTTCTGGTTCTCCCTGTCAGTTTTGCCTGTATTCCAATCTATATTCTGCTTTTCTTCTGTTTAACATCCACTGGGCTCTTATTTTTCCTCAATTAGCAACTCCCAGAGTAATCCTCTTCATTTCTTTTTCTTTTTTTTCTCTTCCTTATTTCTTTCATCCTACTTATCTTTCTTCATCTTGTCTTTTCTGTCCCCAGGTTCTTTTCCATGAGATATGGAGAAGGCTCTGATTTCTAAAACACTGGCCTTTTAAAACTGCCATTAATTTTAAGAAAATATATGGAGAAAGGACCTCTTTTTATATAGCAGAACTAATTGAGTATTAGGATACCCTAGCACTGTGCCCTTAAATATGAATCAGCACCTTCACATTTAACTATATAGGTTATATTCTTGCAAGTGAGTGCTGTTTCTTCTGACTTTCCTGCTCTCCTATAGCAGAGAGAGAAATCAAAAGAGTATATGGCTCAAAGTGTTTCTGTCTCTATCTCAGAGACCTTCCACAATGATGACTATGTTTTGTAAACCCTATTAAAGATAAATCTTCCTTTTGGATTCCCCTAAGACCAAGGAGGGCATATTTCAGACTTGAACCCCAAACTTTTTAGTCCTTATTTTAGGATTCGTTAAAAAGAAAAAAAAAAGACTTTGATAATCTGGTCAAGTTGGATCATGAACGATGATAAAATCAGTTAGATTTGTTAGGAATTTAATTCAGTATATATCCTGAACTCTGTATGCTAAGAGCTTACTACATTTGGATGAGTCATAACATAGTAATTCCCCTAATCAAGTTCATGATCTCCATGATATGTAATGTAGGGGGAGATAAGACAAATACAAAAATAATTATATAGAAGACAAAAATCTGTGTGACAGAAATGAGGCCAAAATGTTACAGTCAGGGTTCTTCTCTTGTTTTTAGGTCCTCCAAGCCAGGCCATGTGGGCTTTGGGGGATAAGATTGCATCTTCCATAGTGGCTCAAACTGCAGGTATCCCAACTCTTCCCTGGAGTGGCAGTGGTAAGAAAATATTTCTTGTTTGTATTTTGAAGTGCAGAAAAGCTCAGTAGGTATTTGGGACTGTGGCCTAGGTGTTAAGTTTATTTAAAACGTATTGGGTGATGGGCATTAAGGAGGGCATGTGATGTGATGAGCACTGGGTGTTATATGCAACTGATAAATTATCGAACACTACATCTGAAACTAATGATGTACTATTTGTTGGCTAATTGAATTTAAATTAAAAAAAGGGAAAAAAATGTATTCGGATATGTGATAAGAAATAGAATCGAGGTTGATTTATGCTATCTTGTATTTCCTAGCTTAATTAATACACCTATGATTTTATCATGTCTTAGGAATATAAATCTTGTACCAGGTGCACAGATGCTAAACTGTGATTTAAGTGATCTAGGGACTTAATTTGAATTTGGAGAAACTCTAGGAAAACTCATATGGTTCTGTAGATTGGGATCTGCTCTGGGTAGGCTAGAATCTTTGTCAGAGATGGACTTTGGCGGAATTAGGCCTTTGAACCTGCCTGGCAGGTGACCTGGATCACTAAGAAAAACCTAAAAACCCACTTATTCAAATATTTGCCTGCCAGTGTTTTCTTAATGTCAGCCCACTATCTATTGATGATTTGCTTTGCCTGTTCAATACCATTCAACCTCTCCTTTGCCCTTGATGCAGAAAATGAGGGCAATAGTCAATCTTTCTTCCAGGCATACAGAAGAATACAATTTTTCTTAAAATGATTTATACTTGACTAATCCCTTAAAGAGTGCTGTGTGAATCATTGTAGCTGATAACAATATGAACTTGCCTTTTTTAGTACTCCAGCACAGGGAGCAGACATACTCTAAAACCTTTTTTAAATGGGAATGACCATTGTCTTGAGGCTGAACAGATTTGAACTCTTGTTATTCTGGCTCTCCAGGGGGATTGCAATATCCTCTCCAGACCTGCTGGGTCAAACAGTTTAAAATAAAAGGTTGAATTTGTTCTTGTTTGAATGGAGAGACTGTAGCATTCCCCTTGTGGCTGAGTACAGGGACATTCAGGGAAAATGGAATCATGACTCTGCTGAGGCCTATAAAACCGCCATTTCCATTTCTAAGGGCTCATAAAGATTGAATTATTTCCCAGACCTCTGGCCCTGGTGCAGGCCTGAACACACAAATCGAAGGTATTTTGCCTGCTGAGTTGCTGTGAAAAGTCTGACTTTTTTTGTGTCTTGTATGTCCTTGCATTTTTATAAGTTTCCTCCCTATTAGCTCTCCTGACTTCTTCCAGGGTCAGAACCCGAGTTGCCAGCTCCTGCTAGAGCTAAATATCGTTAACCCCAAGGACTGATGAGGTTTTTATGCCATCCTTCTTTCTCACATTTACCCTCAATTTTGGATAAATATGAGAGCATTTTAAAGAAGGAATAGCAGAAAACTGACAAGAACAGAAGCTTTTTTAGCAGCTTTTAAGTCACTGTTATCTATTACAGGTCTTCGTGTGGACTGGCATGAAAATGATTTTTCAAAACGTATCTTAAATGTTCCCCAGGAATTATATGAAAAAGGTTATGTGAAGGATGTGGATGATGGGCTGAAGGTAGGTTACGAACTCTAGGGAGTGATGTCTTTCAACTGACCAGTTAGAGTCACAAACAAAGTAATTTGTAGCCTGGTTCATGATATACACCCATGATGGCATTGGGGTTGTAAGAACCGGAGATACGGTTTATAGAGTAAGGAAGTGACCTAGATTTAACAAAAATAATTTAAATTTGTTTTGAAGCAAGCTGCTCACCTGGACAGAACATTTCTTAGGTGGCTAAATCAGAGCTTTTAGGGAGTATCGATTCTGCTCTCTACCACCTGTTAGTGTGTATATGAGGTGGCAGGGGTAGGGGACAGAGCGACACACAACACACATTTGCCCCTGCTTGAATTCAAAACTAAGAAGCCAGGCAGACAGAGAAATGTCAGCTTTATTTCAAATGGAGATGTTGGTGAAAATGGCTTCAGTGTGTAGCAACAATCAAATTTGTAAACTGAACGCCTGAGTTCAGCATGCCTGCTCACTGGGTACTTGCGGTGCTGAGTAACCACAGACTTTCCTCTGCAGACACAGAGCTTTTTACCATTCAGCTTCTTGTATCACTGAGAGCTGACTAAGAGCATATGTTCTGTGCAGTGGGCTGATCCCAAAGGGCAAGAGGCTGAGCTCTGCATGCTCAGTTCCTCCTTCCAAACTGACCAATCACACCATTCACTCTTTTTCCCTTGGGGAGGGGTGAGGGAGGGAGCCAAGAGAGGCTGAAGGTGTCTAATTACTGTCCATTCTTGTAGAAACAAGAACCCAAGCAAAAGGAGATCCTTTCTCCAACAGTGCCTTTTCTTTCTTTCATAGTTCTCCCCATTTTGTTCCCCTTTCACTTTTTAAATAGTTGGAAGTGTCAGTTATGCTTCCAAGTAGATGATGAAAGAGGCTATTTTAGAAAAACACACTATTTGTGTTTGACTTTGTATGTTATAAATTCAAGAGGGATGCTGAAAGCTCAACTAATTTTGCTCTTTTGTTTGCATTTCAAGTTAAGCCTCTCGTAATCTCCTGAATAATTATTTCTAATTGAATTGCAAACGCTATAGTCTATGTGCTGTAACTTGCAAAAGAGTAGAAGCCCTTTGTAAGGAACTAGCTATTTTGCTTATCAATTGAAATACCTTTTTTTTTCCTGATCATAATTTTAAATGTAAAAATTTCTGGTAGAAAATTTGGAAGGCCAGAAAAGAGATGATGGTAAAACCACCCATAAACCCACCATCCAGAGATAGATACATGTTCATAACACATACATCTTATTTCAGCCTTTTTTGATTCATAGTATATATTATTATCATGTAGTGATCATCTTTATTAATAGATTCTCATAATTATGATAAGTATAAAATTAGGGTCTTACTGTATATATATATATATATATATATATATTGTAGTATATATACTGCTAGAATATATACTTAGTAATCCTAGTTTCTTTTCCTATTTTTTATTATATATAGGCATTTTCCTCATGACATTAAAATTCTTCTAAAATATTCTAAAAAGGGGCATCTGGGTGGCTCAGTCAGTTGGGCGTCTGCCTTCAGCTCAGGTCATGATCCTAGGGTCCTGGGATCAAGGCCTGCATCAGGCTCCCTGCTCAGTGGAGAGCCTGCTTCTCCCTCTCCCCCTGCTCGTGCTCTTTCTCTCTCTCTCTCTCTCTCACTCTTTCTCTCAAATAAATAAATAAAATCTTTAAAAAAAAAAAATTCTAAATGGATGACCTGTGCCTAGAGCCTTCATATCTTTTTACACAAGGCCTACCTTCTTACTGCCATCATGTGGACCACCCTATTTTTTTTTTTTTTAAGATTTTATTTATTTATTTGACAGAGACACAGCGAGACAGGGAACACAAGCAGGGGAGTAGGAGAGGGAGAAGCAGGCTTCCCGCGGAGCAGGGAGCCTGATGCGGGGCTTGATCCCAGGACCCTGGGATCATGACCTGAGCTGAAGGCAGACGCTTAACAACTGAGCCACCCAGGGACCCCTACCCTAATATTTTTTTAAGTCTTTTTCACATTTGTGGCTGATTCTTTGGTACTTATCACTCAGTGATAACTCTTTCTTTGATAACATTATTTCATCAGGCTAACTCTGTTTATAAGCATAGAAGTGAATAGAGGTAAGAGAATTTTAGAAGAGATGGAACTGTACTTAATCGACTAATTCAACATTTGAAATGCTCTTCTTTCTGTTGGTACATGTTTAGATATTGTTATAATGGAAACCGTAAATCACTGGAATGTTTTAACAAAGGAATGACTTAGTTATTCTAAATTTTGGTTAACTTTTCCCCACTTTACTTTTTGCCATAACAATACAATCTGGACATCTTCTGTATTGTTACATGTAAAAGTCACCTCATCCCTTTTAATACTTGCACAGTATTCTAATAGATGGACATATCTTGATTTAACTAGCTCCCTCCTTAACAGATATATAATAATTTCCAGAAAGTTTTAGGATTGTTACCTGATCATTATTAAATTCTGTAAATGCAAAAACCGCATTTAGAGTATGTGTTGAAAATTAGTGTTCTAATTTTTTTTTAATATTTTAGTGTCTTGTTATTTTTATCTTTTATGAAAAGTTGAGTGAGAAAATAATTTCTGGATACACGAGAGTTCTGATTTGTTGAATCTTATATGTTGTCAGAAGCTGTACTGGGACCATCAGCATTTTATTAAGTGAACTACTTACACCTTTTTTAAAAATAAAAATTAGAGGTAATACATGAATACCTACATACTATAATTCCAATAATAGAGAAATAAATATAGTAAAAAGTGGAAGTATATCTACCCATCTTCCTTTTAGAAATCACCACTGATGTATATTCTAGACTTTTTTTTTATACCCTGATATGTGGGTGTATGAATGCATACATAATCATATATAAATATATAAGTTTTAAAAAAGATTTTATTTATTTATTTGAGAGAGAGAGCGCAAATGGGGGGAGGAGCAAAGGGAGAGGAACAAGCAGACTCCATGCTCAGCGGGGAGCCTGATATGGGGGCTTGATCCCATGACCCTGAGATCATGACCTGAGCCAAAATTAAGAGTTGGATGTTTAACTGACTGAGCCACCCAGGTGTCCCATAAACATGTAGTTTTATTTTGTTTTTGATGTATGCGGGATTATTTTAGGTTGAACCATATGAAAATGCCAGTATTCAACATTTTTTTTTTTTTTTTAACCTACAAAAAAAGGTCACTTTCTTTTTGTTCAACCTAATGCTACAAATACTGTTACTACTTTTTTTTTCACCTATGTTACTACTTTTGTTTTTCACCTACGTCTTCAGGACCTTTCTATTTTACTACTTTCGGACCTACCAACAACAGCATTTTTTTTAAGATTTTATTTATTTTGGGGCGCCTGGGTGGCTCAGTCGTTAAGTGTCTGCCTTCGGCTCAGGTCATGGTCCCAGGGTCCTGGGATCGAGCCCCACATCGGGCTCCCCGCTCAGCGGGAAGCCTGCTTCTCTCTCTCCCACTCCCCCTGATTGTGTTCCCTCTCTCGCTGTGTCTCTATCAAATAAATAAATAAAATCTTTAAAAAAAAAAAAAAAAAAAGATTTTATTTATTTTTATTTAGAGAGCAAAAGAGAGAATTTGAGCAGGAGGAGGGGCAGAGGGAAAGGGAGAGAGAGAATCCCAAGCAGAGTCCATGCCTGACATGGGGCTCAAGATATGACCTGAGCCAAAATCAAGAGTCAGTCACCCAGGTTCCCCCAATGACAGCATTCTTAAAGGGAGAAGGTGCCAGTTTTCTCCTTCCCTGTTAATACTACTCTTATTTCCATTTTTCTCTTTTTTTCATGAAGGCAGCGGAGGAAGTTGGATATCCAGTAATGATCAAGGCCTCAGAAGGAGGAGGAGGGAAAGGAATCAGAAAAGTCAACAATGCAGATGACTTTCCTAACCTTTTCAGACAGGTAGAATACTAGTTGTTTTTGTTTGTTTGAATTTACATGTATGTCAGAGATATATCAGAGATACATGATATAACTCACAGTATATATATAAACTGTTACGTTGTACACCAAAAACTAATATAATGTTGTATATCAATTATACCTCAATAAAATAGAAGATAATAAGTCATAATATAATTTGGATGTCCAGAAAATATTTAATTTTCTCTGTAAGTACTCTAGTCTTTCTCTCTAGCTCCTACCTCCTTATTAGCAATGTCCAGTTCAGTGTAAGGTTTTATTCACTAAGGTAACTCAAACAATAGTTATTCAGTCTATGTAAAAGTGCTCAGTTTCTCAGATAGCTCTTCCCTGTATGGTGCATGTGGAAGAGACACTAGTAAAAGATTGTGCAAAGTAAGATTGTGCCTTTCTACCTTTTTGTGTCCCTCTTCTGCTGTCACTGTTAAGTGTGCGGTTAACTCTTACTCTGGATGCTCTTGGCTTGGCCAGACTCAGGCTCTCTGATTGAGTTTATCTTACTTTAGTTCAAATTGGCTGCAGGCTCCTGAGTTTTTGCTGTGTGTACCAACTACCGGGCCAGCTCTGCAGTCTACACCCTAGTCTGTGCTGCCTGGCCACCACATGCAGACACCCTATGGCAGGTCCACATTCTATAACTGAGGATGGTTAGGAAAGCTAAACCTCAAATCTCTGTCTAACCCTCTGATTTGCAGCCAAGTGGTGTAGCCATACTACAAGTTAGTTGTGGAGGCCAAAAAAATGATCTCTTTTCAGAATCTTAGAGAGATAATTGGGAGACAAAAGTCTCTTCTTTCCTGCCCTAGAGCTACCCTCGCATACTTGACTCATACTTTTTTCTCCTACCAGAAAAAGAGGAATCAGAAAAAGGAAAATTGGGACACATTCTGGCCTTTCACTCTCCTAGCTTCCCACTGTTTTTATTTTTCCCAGCATTTTTACTTTGCACAATCTTTTACTAGTGTCTCTAGCCACCTTCTACTTGCCCTCTTTTTTTTTTTAAACCATTCAACAGCAAACTGATAAAGGTGATAAAGGTGTTGTTTTGCTGCATTGTCCTATTTTGAATGTCAAAATTCAAATATTACCCTTCTTTTTCTTTATATTCCTTTTGTAGTTTACCTAATTTCATAGGTAGATCAATGCCTCATGGGGTCTAAAGAAAAGGTCTTTTGCTCTTAGAAGCAAAAGAAAAAGCATGTTAATTTTTTAAAAATATAAGTCCTTTAGATGTTTCAAAACTACTTATTACTGTGGAATCAAATAGTTGAAGAATCTAGAACACTAAGATTAGGAAGTTTTACGTGAAAGTCCTCAAGTTCCAATAATGATTAACTAAATAACAAACCAATCATCCCATTGAGAACAAACTAAAAAAGCTGGACAAATTTTTTTTTTTTAAATCTATTTTAAGGCATTAGAGACCTTTCAAGACAATAAAGAGTAATGGGGCTAAGGTATAAGAGAAGAAGGAAACCTGAGGAGGTGGCATTTGAGGCCACTTTTTCCCTAGAGATATCTTCCGGTTTGAGAAGAAGGAGTTAAAAAGCTGATTGGAGTTTTCAACAGTTTTACAAGACTAAAAGGACAAAACTTAGCCTTTAGAGTTTGCTAAGGAGGATTCCCTGGGAAAACCTCCCACATTTTAAGTTGGGATCTTGAAGGGACTATACCTTAGGAGTAAAAATAAAGTGGAAATAGACCAACCTTCACAGGGACTAAATCTCAGCTTCAAAATACTCAACCTTTGATTCAAGCAAGGGGTTCTAGGATTGCTAGTGTCACTAGCCACCAGAAAGAAGGAAATATAATAACATCCAGAACCTCAAATTATTTCTATTTATTTTTCAAATGAAGTATCAAATAGCCATTTCAAAGTAAGCAAGCATATCAAATTACATGACTGAAAATCAAGAAAAATAAAAGTCAGTTTTAAAGGGACCCACAGAGAATTTAGGTAATGGATCTATCAGAGAAGGATTTTAAAGTAACTATACTTAATGTATTCAAGGAAATTAAAGACAAGAATTTGGTTGGAAAACTGGAAACTATAAAGAAGAAACAAATTCTAGAACTGAAAATACAGTAACTAAAAATAAGAAGCCAATAGAGGAGTTTAATAGCATGTTAGATGCAGTTGAAGAGAGAATTAGTGACTGGAAGATAGCTCAGAAGAAAATTCAGACCGAAGCATGAAGAGACAAAAGGATGAAAAATACAGAAAAGAGCATGTAAGAGATTATTTGCAAAGATGAACATGATGACTCCTCCCATCTCTCTATACAGACCCCTATGATTTTTGCCTCTCCTCCCATCAAGAAAGACTGTCTTTTTTCCCCACTCTTTGAAGTTTGGCTAACCCTGTGACTTGTTTTAGCCAAGAGAATGTAGCAGAAATGATGTATAAGTTCTGAAGTCTAAACCTCATTTCTGCCCTTGCTCTCTTGAATTGAGCCTCATACTGACAAGTGAAGAAACCAGTCTAGCCTTTTGGAGAAAAAAAGGCTGCATGATGTAGAGATGAGTTGTCCCAGCTGAGACTTCCTAGATCTACATGCTGACAGCATCACATTTGAGACAAGCAAGTGAGACCCTATTAGACCATCCAACCCCAGTCAAGTTGCCAGATGACTACAGCTGCATGCGTAGCTCCTGCCAAGATCAGCAGAACTACCCAACTGTGCCCCACTCAAATTGCTATAAGCAAATAAAATAAAATGGTCGGTGTCCTAAGTTACTAAATTTTTGGTGGTTTGTTAGGCATCAATGGGTAACTGCCACAGAAATTGATACCCCAAAGGTGTGATGCTGCCACAACAAAAAAGTAAAATATGTGCACTGGCTTTAAGACTGGCTCATAGGTGGAGGCCGAAAAAATGATGAGATTATTCATGAAGGCTGGAGGAATGATGAACAGACTGTTAGTGGAGGCTGGATAGGCTGTGAGGGAATTAATAGTAGAGTCTGATAAAAAAAGGTTAACACATGTTCTATAATGACAGAACAATTGTCTGAGGTAACTTGAAAGACAGAGAATGTATTTAATGAACTCATGGACCTAGTTAAGGAAATCTCTAGACAAAGTGTTGAAAGCATCTGTTAAATCCTTCTGGTTACTTAATGCTAAGGAATTATAAGAGAGAGATGAGCTAATGAAGGTGTTTCAAGCTTGTTGAGTTTGAAAATAGTTTCTCATTCCCAGTCTCTCCACCTGGCGAAAGATCCTCAAAGTGAAAAGTGACCTCAGGGTAAAGGCCAAGTAAAGAATACCTGTGAGATCCTTTAAGGCCTCAGAAATATTTAAGACACCACCGGGTAGATTACCCTCTCAGTTAACAGGAAAGAGCTTCAAAGAATGTTAAAGGTGTTGTCCCACAGCAGCCTGATATGCCCAAAGTATAGAGATGTCTGTGCAGAAAGCTTACAGATCTTTTGGGACAGGGAGTAAATCTCCCAGTGTGATTTATAGGAAACCCACAACATTTTCAAGGAAGTTGTACTGATAATTACACCAAAGGATCCAAAAGGGACAGAGGTAGTTCAGACTTCGAGGCTTCTGTGTCTCTTCAACTTTCTATAAACAGGAAGCAGACTGAGAAAGCTATTCAGCTGTAAATATCAGTCATTTCCAATAAAAAAAGAGATTTGTCAGAGAACAGAGCTAGGAACCCAGAGGGCAGAGCTAAGAGCAGAGGAGAGCCATGGATTAGGAAAATCACTCCCAGGGAGCAGAACAAGGACCCTAACAAAATTTCCCTGTCCCTAGAGTCAGGAAACCTGAGATGCAGAGTTGCTATGGAACAGTGACTGCTGTGTACTTCCCATCCTCTCTTCTTTGAACAGGAATATCTTTTACAGTTATCCTTTCCCCATCTCATCATTAAATGTTGGGGGTGTTGGGGCAGATAACTTGTCTTTTTAGTTCCCAGATCGTTGGATCAAGAGAAACTGTACCTGAGGAGCTGCACCCAAGGAGTCTCATTCGCATCTGGACATGATTCATGAGAAAATGGACGTCAAGCCTGATGCCATGATTGGATGACTTTGGGGGTCTTGGGAGGGGGTGAGTCAATTTTGCATGTGGGAGGTATATGAATTATTGTGGCCAGAGGGCTGACCATAGTAGATTGTTTGCAGAGATGGCCGCAATAACTCCTCCCATCCTTGTATGTATATCCTTTTGCAATGTGATTGCCTTTCCTCTCATCAAGAGGTGGCATCTCTTTTCCCACCCCTTGAGTCTTAGCTGGCCCTGTGGCTTGCTTAAACCATTAGAATGTGGCAAAAGTGGTGTCGTGTAAATTCTAGAGCCTAGAGCTTGTGAAGTCTTGCAGCTTCTGCCCTTACCTTCTTGGAACACTGCATTGAAGAAGCCTGAGCTAGCCCTATTGGAGGATGAGAGTCCACATGCTATAGAGATGAGCTGTTCCAGTCAAGGCTCCTTGGACCTACCAGTCGACAGTCAACACAAGTCACCAGACATTTCAGTGAGACCATTCAGCCCCACTTGAACTACCAGATGATGATATGTACACAAGTGACCCCAGGCAAGACCAGAAGAAGAACTGCCCAGATGAGGACAGTATCATGAGCAAATAAAATGATTGATGTCCTAAGCAACCCACTGAGTCTTGGGGAGACTTGCTACATAGCAAAACAGCATAAAAGACATATGGGATATAGTGAAATGATCTAACATCTTGGGCTTTGAATCTCAGAGGAGAGAGAGAATGGAACAGAAGCAATATTTGATGACATCATGGAGCAGAAACAGTATTTGAAGAGATAACGGCTAAGAATTATCCTGAACTTATAAAAGATACCAAGCACAGGTTTTAAAAAATAAAAAACTATGAGCCCCACAGGACAAATACAGAGAAAACCACATCTAAGATTACCAGAGTAACTCTGCTACCTCGCCCCCCCCTAAAAAAAGAGAGAAAGAAAATCTTAAAGCAGCTGTAAAAGGTTACTTTCAGAGGAGTAACAGTATGTTGATAGCTGACATCTCAGTAAAAGCAGTGGAAGCCAGGAAACGTTGGATGATCTTTAAAAGAGCTACAGGAAAACTACTGCCAGTGTAGAACTCTATCTCCAGGGGCAGTGTGCCTCCACACTGAAGATCCAAGTCCTTCGACTACCACACTGTGACAGAATGCGAACCAGGAAGGCACCTCGTCTGGAGCAGGGTGTACATTTGGCTGTCTGCCGCTGATGGCCGTATTTCACCCTTTTGTGGGATGTGTGTGTGTGTCTTTTCAAACTATTTTGTTTTTCACTTTTGTAACACACTGGATGTTCCTGTGTTTCACAGTCACCAAGTAATATCGGTTATATAACTAAGAATGCAGGATCTTAAAAATAGATGAGGGCATGAGCTGTGTTTTATTCATTTCTGTATTCCTACTAATTCACGTGGTCCCTGACACTTCTAGGCATCTGCCTGTTGAAATTGAAGCAGCTTATCAGGATAGAAAAAATGCTTACTACTTAAGAATTTGTTTTATTTCCTTTTCTAATATAGGTTCAAGCTGAAGTCCCTGGATCTCCTATATTTGTGATGAGACTAGCCAAACAATCTCGTCATCTGGAGGTACAGATCTTAGCAGATCAATATGGCAATGCTATCTCTCTCTTTGGTCGTGACTGCTCTGTACAGCGCAGGCATCAGAAGATTATTGAGGAAGCACCTGCTGCTATCGCTACTCCAGCAGTATTTGAACATATGGAACAGGTGTGTATATGAAAAGCTTTAAGTTTTGTTTTCTTACACAGGACTACTACTCATTCAATTCATATACCAGTCTGAGAATACTGGAATTTCAAACAGTGGTTCTAGATAATTTATAAGATTATATCCTTTTCCTAAAGGAAAAATGATTCTACCATTCTCCCTCTAAACATTTCGGGCTCTCAATTAGTTAACGCTTTTGAAACAAATTAATTAGTATACTATTTTGAGTAGGGATAAAGAAAAGAAATGTTTGGGGATTCTTAATCTTACTGTTTAACATTTTTTTTCAGATTTTATTTATTTATTTGAGAGAGAGAAGGCTTGAGCAGGGGAAGGGGTAGGGACAGGGACAGAGGGAGAAGCAGCCTCCCCACTGAGCAGGATTCTGGGATCATGACCCGAGCCAAAGGCAGACACTCAACGGAATGAGCCACCCAGTTGCCCTTAGAGGGAGAGAATCTTAAGCAGACTCAGTGCTGAGCATGGAACCCGACATGGGGCTGTATCTCAGGACCCTGAGATCATGACCTGAACTGAAACCAAGAGTGGATGCTTAACTGACTGAGCCACGCCGATGCCCCTGATTTTTTTCTTTTTTTAATAAGCTCATGATAATCAGGTAGTTCCATTTTTTGAATCTTCAGATGTATTTATTGAAATCCATTATCTCTTAAAAGGTCCTCTACGCATCTCTAAAGTTTATATATTCTGTATTTTTGTGTAGAAAAGAATCTCTCAGCAGTCTTGCACTTGTAGTTTAAGGGTCTGAACATGGTCTTTTCTGGAATAGTGACTGAGTCATCTTATCGGAAATATGTTTTCCATCTCTTTTCTCCTGAATTTCAAATAAGCTAAATATATGGTCATCTGTGTTGGAAGTTTAATTTATACATTGTGTGAATTTATTAAGAATCATTTCTTTACCTGCTGTAAAAAAAAGGCCTCCAAAATTCAGTGGCTTTAACACAGTATAAATTCTCTTTCTCATTCTCACCATCATTGCAAGATGAGTTAGTACCAGGGACCCAGGTTTATTGCTGTGCCATTCACTAGGAATGGGGTCAGCAAACTACACCTTGTTAGCGAAATCCAACCTGCCAACTTTCTTTGTAAATAAAAAGTTATTGCATCACAGCCATGCTAATTTATTTATGTCTGATCTGGCTGCTTTATCCTGCAATGCCGGAGTTGTGTGGTTGTGGCAGAAACTATATAGGCCACAAAGCTGAAAATAATTACTATCTGGTTCTTTAATGAAAATGTTTGCCAGCCCTTGCTCTAAGGTGTTATTATCTTCATGATTAAAGGTTCCTCACAAGATGAGGTTCGTACTATAGCCTGTGGGAGGAGGTGAGAAAGGACTAGGAGGGCAAGCATATAAAAATGTGATCCAGAAGTTACCCATATTACTTCTGTTCATATCCCATTGGGCAAAATTCAGTTACACAATCACACCTAGCTATAAGGGATGTTGGGAATTGTAGTCATTAACTGGGTGGCCATATACTCAGCTGAAATTCAGGAGATGCAATTACTAGATGAATGACACACAGAAAAATCACTGGAGGGCATTTAATAATTTAATAATCTGCCTCAGTCTGCTCCTCTGGCTACCCGTTATCTTTTCACACCCCTTTTCTCACTTTCTTACTAACATACTTAGTCTTTCCCCAAAGAAGACAGCCCAAAGTACCAACCAGTTACTACAGTCAGCTCAGAGTCCAGGATCTCTAGGTCATGTACATTTCTCTGCATTAAATGTTCATGTGGCTTTTCACGGGCCAGTGGCCTAAAATACAAGTTATCTACCCCCGGTCATTCCTCCCTCCAGCATCTACCCAATATACAGTGATGGAATATGAACAGGATAACTCCCCTTGGTCCATAGCAGTTAGCAGATCCTTCTAGGCAGTAATTGTGATGATTTCATTTAGCCCTCTCGCTGCCTCTGGTTCTGCTCTTGGGTAGTAAATCCCTTGCCCATCGTCCCTGAAGTACCTGGCTTCGTTCCCTGCGAAGTTCTTCCTCATTGAGTTTTCTCTGTGATTGGGCTTTAGAGACTATGCCTTCTTTGGCAGAGCTGGTGCAAGAGTGGGGCCACAAATATTACTCTAGTTATCAATCGCAGGCTTTTCAAGGCCAGGTTTGTGGTATGTTTAGAAATACAATTCCTTCAAAACTTAGTTAAGTTTCTGGATTATTTGCTTGCACCCAGCTTCAGGTAGGAGTAACCACACTCCCAAAATTTCTAGATACATTAAGTTTTCCTCTATTAGTGGATCTTTGATACTGGGTTGCTTCAGGGTGAGAATCTAACCTGGTTTTGGGGTACAAAAGCAGTTGGTTTTTTCACATTCTGACTTTATCTAACTTTTTCTTAGGGCTTACTTAGTGTGTTGTCTGCCATCCAAGTTATTGTGGAAGACAGTTTACTGAATGTTTTGTTATGCCCAACAATGAGGCCACAACCTTTTCTTTCAGTCTGCAGTATTTGATTCCTTGCTACCCACTACTCTGTTGCTAAGCTAGCATCCCATATTTTAATTTTTTTTTTAAAGATTTTATTTATTTATTTGATAGAGACACAGTGAGAGAAGGAACACAAGCAGGGGGAGTGGGAGAGGGAGAAGCAGGTTTCCTGCTGAGCAGGGAGCCCGATGCGGGGCTCGATCCCAGGGCCCTGAGATCATGACCTGAGCTGAAGGCAGACGCTTAATGACTGAGCCACCCAGGCGCCCCTAATTTTTTTAAATAGTAGCATCCTACCTGGATTTTATAATTTCTTTTTTTTTTTTTTAAGATTTTATTTATTTATTTGACAGAGAGAGACACAGCGAGAGAGGGAACACAAACAGAGGGAGTGGGAGAGGGAGAAGCAGGCTTCCCATGGAGCAGGGAGCCCGATGCAGGGCTCCATCCCAGGACCCTGGGATCATGACCTGAGCCGAAGGCAGACGCTTCACGACTGAGCCACCCAGGCGCCCCTGAATTTTATAATTTCTGTATTGATTAGTTTATAGGTTAAGCAGTTAATAAAGAGATCCAAAAAATAAAATGACCTAGTTGAGGTAGAAGTTTATCTTTCCTTCCCATCATAATCTCAGGTGAGCTCTCCAGGGTTGTAGGACAGTTCTGCTTCCTGAGGCCATCTTGCAGTTCAGGTTCTTTCTGTTTTGTTCTGCCATTCTTAGGTATGTTCTCATCTGCATGGTAGAAACTGGCTTGAGCTATTATGACTGTGTTCCAGTGCACAGGAGGGGAAAAGCCAGGAATAGAGGATAAGTAGTTTCCTTTCCAAAACCTGATTCAGGGCTTATGCATATTACTCACTAATGCTGACATTACTATGTCAAAACTTAGTAACTAGCTGCAAGGGAGGTTAGAAAATCTAGTCTCTAGCTGGACAGCCATGTTTCTAGGAAGATTAGTAGGAATACTAAAAACCAGGGCACACTAAATAGTCTGCCGTGGTGGCTTTTTTTTTTTTTTTTGCCTGCATACACTTACACCTAGGAGGGTGAAGTTGTCTGTGATCCCAAGTGAGAAACAGTTTTCCCCCAGCTCTGGATTGAGTTTGCCATCCATGTCTTAGGGGCCTTGTATAGTAATCAGGGAGGGTGAAATTTATTCTTATGTGGCTGAAAGCCTTTGGTGGCTCTTAAAAACGGTGGATATTTGAGTCAGGGAGAGAGGGAGGGGCTACAGTGGTCCACCAGCTCATCACGGTTGAGATACTTACGTTGACTTATGTTTCTTTAAGTGTGCGGTGAAACTTGCCAAAATGGTTGGTTATGTGAGTGCTGGGACTGTGGAATACCTCTACAGCCAGGATGGAAGCTTCTACTTTCTGGAACTGAATCCTCGGCTGCAGGTGGAACACCCTTGTACAGAGATGGTGGCTGATGTCAACCTCCCCGCAGCACAACTCCAGGTGAATCACCTTGATCTTGGCTGAGCGAGTTGCCTGCAGGAGTTCGAAAGTCCGAGATGCCCAAGGAACGGGTTTAACTGGTGTCTGATAAGAGAGAAGCACCTCCTATCTAAGTCTCATCTCATGTTCATCTCGTGCTGTATGGGTTGTGATGTGTGGGTTGGTTTTACTGATGCGGTACAAATCTAGTAATACTATCATGTTTTTTAAGCCAGACACGTCTGATAGAAACTGTCACATTTTAGAAAGAAATTCTTAAAATAATATGCTTTTTAATTTTTAAGATTTCATTTATTTATTTGACAGAGAGAGAGACAGCGAGAGAGGGAACATAAGCCGGGGGAGTGGGAGAGGGAGAAGCAGGCTTCCCACTGATGGGAGAGCCTGATGCAGGGCTCGATCCCAGGACCCTGGGACCATGACCTGAGCCGAAGGCAGACGCTTAATGACTGAGCCACCCAGGCGCCCCTAAAATGATATGCTTTATCCAATTAATTTAATTGTAAAAAACTTTACAACTTTGTCCTCCACTCCTTTTTTTACTCGTGTTCTGTAATGAAGCAATTCCACATCAGGGTGGTGGTGGAAGTTTTTCCTGGCAAGACTCTGGTAGCACCTGTTTATTTTTGTAATGTTTAAAGTGCTAGTTGTCAATCTTGTTTTCTCCATTCGGCCCAGGAAACAAATGTTATGGGAAACAGTAATGCTAATGGTGAGGTTTGGTATTATTTGTATTTAACACGTCTTTACCCACAATGGGAGGTCCTTCTGTATTCCCATGAAGTACTAAAGATTTATTTACTTTCTAAGTGGTTTGTGGGAATAATTATGACACAGTTAGGACTTTTTAGCTGTCTGAACTTCTTGGATAGTCACTTACACTGACTCTTCCCTTCTATATTTTAATCCTGCTCCCTTAATGGAGAAATGTCAGTAGACACACACAACTAGGGTTACTTATTTGATTGTTGTGGAATACAGGCTACAATAGAACATTTTAGGTGGTGGCTTACTAAAATGAAAAATCTTATAGGTAATCTGATAGCCTCCACATTTTAAGGAAAGTACCCATGAAAACTGAGTGACGTTTTTCCTTTCAGATTGCCATGGGGATCCCTCTCTACAGAATCAAGGATATTCGTATGATGTATGGGGTATCTCCTTGGGGCGATGCTCCCATTGATTTTGAAAATTCTGCTCATGTTCCTTGTCCAAGGGGCCATGTTATTGCTGCTCGGATCACCAGTGAAAATCCAGATGAGGTAACCTATCACTTAAAAGGTTTATACTTTTTTTTTCTTGTGAACTTTACTATCAGTATGGTATCTGGAGGCCTGCTTCTGCAATAATCTTGGGACTTCCTCTGGAGAGGGAAATTTATAGAAGTCTCATCAGAGCAGACAAATAGGTGATCACTGCTCTGTTGACCATTTAATCCAACTTTAGTCATTATAGAGTCCTCATTGGGTCTGTAGTACTGAATGTTGGTTGGCCCTTAAGCCTTTCTGATTTTTGTGCATCATTTCTGCTTCCCTATATGATTAACACAGAGCCGAAACAATGAACACATAAATGTTCTCTTCCTTAGAAATATAATATGGTTTCTCATATTCTTCATTCTCTAACAGGGTTTTAAGCCCAGCTCAGGAACAGTTCAGGAACTGAATTTCCGTAGCAATAAGAACGTTTGGGGTTATTTTAGTGTTGCTGCTGCAGGCGGCCTTCATGAATTTGCTGATTCTCAGTTTGGTCACTGCTTCTCCTGGGGAGAAAACAGAGAGGAAGCAATTTCGTGAGTATAATAACATTTGATTGCATTTTAAAAAATAAATTTGTGCTAATCTTCAGTGAAAGTGTGAGCTTGGGAATGTGAATCATTTACCTGCTACAAAAGTACTGATATGGACAATGTTTTGGAAGAAATATATCTTCAATTGTACTTGCATTCATGTTGTGTTAAATTACGCAGTGTTTGGCAGATGGTTTTGTTTGTTCTGAGTCTTTTCAAGTATTTTTACTTTCAAATAGTTTTGATAAATTTATAAAATTGATTGCTTTAAAGAAATAATATTTTTCCATAGAAACAGTATTGTTTTGTGGGGGAGGTAGATTCTTGACCAAGAGCTTGGCACGGTATAAAATCATAGATAAGATCTACTATTTGTCATCAAAATAAAGGTATGGCTGTAAATGTCCTACAGCCATTTAAAATAGTAAACTGCTTGTTACATGAAAATGACATAAGGGAACTATCCACACTGTTTACATAAGAGTCCTCAGCATGCTATGAAATATACACACAGCTTGTACACATATAACTGCTATATTGTGTTATTAATATTCTATTAAACATAAACATTGAATGTTAATTTTTATTTTATTTATCTTAATTAAACATAAAATATTAAAAGAAGTTCTGCTTGCCTGAAAAGTAGGGCTCTAGGAGGTAATTTTACACTTCAGATATTTCAGAATATCTATCAAAAATTGAACTAGTGCTTTCTATTTTTTAATTGTCTCTTTTCTTTCTTTTTTTGTTTTAAAGATTTTATTTATTTATTTATTTATTTTAAAGATTTTTTTTTTTTTTTTTTTAAAGATTTTATTTATTCATTTGAGAGAGAGAATGGGAGAGAGAGCACGAGAGGGGGGAGGGTCAGAGGGAGAAGCAGACTCCCCGCTGAGCAGGGAGCCCGATGCAGGACTCGATCCTGGGACTCCAGGATCATGACCTGAGCCGAAGGCAGTCGCTTAACCAACTGAGCCACCCAGGCACCCTATTTTAAAGATTTTATTTATGTGTTTGACGAGAGAGACACAGCGAGAGAGGGAACACAAGCAGGGGGAGTGGGAGAGGGAGAAGCAGACTTCCTTCGGAGCAGGGAGCCTGATGTGGGGCTTGATCCCAGGACCCCGGGATCATCACCTGAGCCAAAGGCAGACGCTTAATGACTGAGCCACCCAGGCGCCCCAATAAAATATTTTTTAAAAAAATGGGATGATAATGACAACACTGGTTTTATATTCCACTTGGCAAAAGTTAACTGAAGCTTTGTATGGCTGATGCTTTTAGAGGAAACATGAACTCTCTTGTTCATCCAGCCCCCACCGATTCTGCCTCACTCATTTACATTCCCAGAGGGGTGTCTGTTGGTATTTACATATACAGTCCTAATTAAGGAGACCGCTGAGTATTTTCTACAGGCCACATCCTCTAATCTGGTTCAGAAGCCTTGCTTCTTACCTTCTGATCTAATCTGTACATTCCTCTACAGTGTAAAGCTAACTAGGGTTAACTTTTAGCATATAAAAAATATGGTTTCAGGGGCGCCTTGGTGGCTCAGTTGGTTGAGTGTCCAACTCTTGGTTTCAGCTCAGGTCGTGATCTCAGGGTCCTGGGATCGAGCCCCACGTCACGCACTGTGCTTGGCGGGGAGTCTGCTTAAGATTCCTTCCCTCTCCCTCCCCCTCTGTTCCCCCCTCCCCACATTCCCACGCATGCACACACTTGAGCACGTGCTCTCTCTCACTAGGGTGAATAAATAAATAAAATCTTTAAAAAATATATATGGTCTCTATAATAAGCTTGCTTCGTGACAACATGCCAGAAGTTCATTCTTCAACTCAGTTTGTTTCTCCTCTCTGCATAACATTAGATCTATATTCTTCAGCTTGGTGTTCATATTCTTGTCCTCCAGAATAACCTCAATCCCCATTTTCAGCATTATTTCCCATAGATGGTAATCCAAATACCACAAGAACAGGACTGTGTCTGCCTTGTTGCTGCTGTTTCCCCTGGACATAGTACGTGCTCAGTCAGTATTTGTTCAATAAGTGGCTTTGTCACTGGTTCCTGTCCTCATATCCTCTGCTTCAATCGTAATGTTCCCTGAACACGACCCATGTTTTTGTTCCCCTTTCCCTTTGTTCTTGCTATTTCCTCTGTCTGTTCTTTCTTTCTTTTTTTTTTTTTAAGATTTTATTTATTTATTTGACAGAGAGATAGAGAGCACAAGTAGGCAGAGTGGCAGGCAGAGGGAGAGGGAGAAGCAGGCTCTCCACTGAGCAGGGAGCCGGACGTGGGTCTCGATCCCAGGACCCCAGGATCATGACCTGAGGTGAAGGCAGCCGCTTAACTGACTGAGCCACCCAGGCACCCCTGTCCATTCTTTCATTCACTGCATTCATCAGATATTTTTTGAATATCTGTTGGTGATGGCAATATAAGGTGGACCCAAATAGAGTCTCTGTCTTAATGGAATGTTATAGTCCACAGGAAGATAGGCAGTAAGTGACAAAACTCAATGTAACAAATGTTGTTTATGATAGTGGGGTTACATAAATGTGTTACAGGAACATGTAGCTGAGCCAGCTGACTCAGTCTAGAGAGGGTCAGGGAAGGTTTCCCAGAAGGAAGTGACATCTAGACTGACAGTTGAGAAGCATATAGGAATAAGCCAGGCCAAGAGGGTGTGGAGAGGGGGATAGAGGTGAGAAACAGAATAATATTCTAGCTGAGGGAATGCCTGGACCATTGGAATGGTACTCCTTTTTTTTTTTTTTTTTTTTAGATTTTATTTATTTATTTGAGAGAGAGAGACAGAGATAGCAAGAAGAGTGCATGAACGGGAAGGAGAGGGAGAAGCAGGCTTCTCGCTGAGCAGGGAGCCCGATGTGGGGCCCGATCCCAAGAGCCTGGGATCATGACCTGAGCCGAAGGCAGACACTTAACTGACTGAGCCACCCAGGCATCCCTGGAATGATATTCCTGTCATAGTCATAATCCCACCTATACTTTTATCCCATGTCAGATTCCACATTTTTCTTGAAACCATAGGGAGGCGGATTTTCTCCCTTCCTAAAACTACTCCAGCACTTTGCTTATATCTCTACTGACATTTATGATATTCTGCCATATGTTTTGAAAGCAGTTATTGTATGTATATTCTCTTTCCCTTATGAGTCTAGTATGTGTCTTGAGTCTGTGAGGTGCCTAATTAAATATTTGTGGAGTTAAGGATGTGCCCTGTGCAAGATAGACACTGGGCAGAAATATACAGGAAAAAACTCATAGTATTTGAAATTTTGTTAAAATTAGATCATTTTACACTTAATTGGGAAATAACAAAAGTAATGAGCAATTCCTTCCACAGATGTGTAAAATGCAGCTTAAAAAAACACTCTCACATGCAAGGTCAGGCCGATAACTGATTATACCCAGCCAGTTGCCTCATTGTATGGGAACCTAATTAAGGTATTAGCATTGGTCAAAATGTATTGAACAGTATACTTAAATATATTTTATTATATGTAAAATATACTTTAATAAAATAAGGTGTAAGGAGGGGAGAATTATACCCTAATCCTAGTTAGACAGGAATGATGGAAACCCAGTAAGTGAAAACTGAGGATGGTTTGCACATAATTTGTTCTGTACTCTATGTAATGAAATATCTGTGATTTGCTGATGCTCTTATGGTAGTATCAGTCAGAACTCCTAAGTTTACTGACTTATAGATTCTCCTGCCTGGAATGCACATGAATGAGCACACTTACATGTGCACCCTCATTTGTTTGTGGAACTGTCTCTCCCCTCCCTCCCACGACTCCAAAGGATCGAAACGATTTTTTAAAATGATTGAAAAAGAAACAGATCTGCTTCTGTTCTCCCAGAAACATGGTGGTGGCTTTGAAGGAGCTATCTATTCGGGGTGACTTTCGAACTACCGTTGAATACCTCATCAAATTGTTGGAGACTGAAAGCTTTCAGTTGAATAGAATTGACACTGGCTGGCTGGACAGACTGATAGCAGAGAAAGTACAGGTGTGTATTTCCCCACTTGCCAAACAGCTTTGGGGATTGGGTTTTTACAGGGTTGTGGTGTGATCAGTCCATGTCACTAGAGAAAATGTATTTGATTCTAATGTAAATGATGCTTGATCTACTTGGAAAAAATCTAGGAGTCAGTGTAATTTTAGCACCGTAGAGTCCTTGTGCCTGTGTTACCTGGTCATTTTATGGGTTCTCCTATTACTTCCTGTAGTGTATTTGAAGAGAGGCATCCAGGGATTGAAATACTTCTGTCCTCATTTGATGTTAAGTCAGCTTCAGAGTTACCAACTTTTACATCCGTCTACCAAGTGCTGATGAGAGGGGTCTCATTTAAATCAGCAGTTACCCCTTGTTTCTGAATCACTGGGCTATTCTAAATAAAATTTTATATAAAATCATTAGACTCATCTAAATTATCTGAAGGTCCAAATTTTGATTATATACCATTTTTCTTTGAGATTAACAGTAGCCAGATCCTTACACCTTTTTGATTTTATTTATGACAAAATCTTGTTTTTGAACTCCTCTTTGATGGGTTCAGTGGAAATCTTAGGGAGAGTAGAGAGAAAGGTATTTTTCATCTCAATTCAAATGAAGCCTTTATTCAAATTCTTTTTTTTTTTTTTTTTTAAGATTTATTCAGGGGCGCCTGGGTGGCTCAGTCGTTAAGCGTCTGCCTTCGGCTCAGGTCATGATCCCAAGGTCCTGGGATCCAGCCCTGCATTGGGCTCCCTGCTCAGCGGGGAGCCTGCTTTTCTCTCTTCTGCTCTCCTGCTTCTGTTCCCTCTGTCACTGTCTCTTTCTCTCTCTGTCAAATAAATAAATAAAATCTTAATTTAAAAAAAGATTTATTCATTTTAGAGAGAGAGAGCACAAGTGGGAGGGGCAGGGAGATGGAGAGAGAATCTCAAGTGGACTCCAGACTGAGCACGGAGCCCAATGTGGGGCTCAGTCTCATGATCCTGAGATCATGACCTGAGCTAAAAGGAAGAGTCGGACACTTAACCGACTGTGCCACCCAGGCACCCTTGCCTCTATTCAAGTTCTAAAAATAAATATGTTTTTATCTCAAATATCAGTTGAATAATAAGGATGGAGGTTCTCAATGCTAGCTGTTTCTTCAGATCAAATTTGTACCTGATTTAAATTGAGGAGCCATGGTGCTAAGTGACCATGCTTTTGATCTGCCTTCTTTTTCTTTCTTTTAGGCAGAGCGACCTGACACCATGTTGGGAGTTGTATGTGGGGCTCTCCACGTGGCAGATGTCAGCCTACGGAATAGCATCTCTAACTTCCTTCACTCCTTAGAAAGGTAGGCTTTGTTTGTTATAGGCACGTTAACCAGTAGTCCTGGTTTGAAGATCCATTTATTCTTCTCTCTATTCCTGGCAGTTTGTGAGTGCTACATGTTATTCAGTGATCATGGAGGTGGGGGAGAGAAAAGATGTGGGAGGTTTTTTTTTTTTTAAGATTTATTTATTTATTTGAGAGAGAGCAAGCAGGGTGGGGGGAGCAGAGAGAGGGAGAGAATCTCAAGCAGACTCCTGCTAAGTGCAGAGCCCATCTTGGGGCCTGATCTCACAACCCTGCGATCGTGACCTGAGCCTAAACCAAGAGTTGGACGCTCAACTGACTGAGCCATCCAGGTGCCCCAGAATGGGTTGCTTTTTAAAAACGAATCCGGCCGAAATAAGCATTCTCTCCTGTACAAGCATGAAATCTCTCCATCCCCCCCCCGCCCCCGCCGCCCGGTGATGAAAATCTGGTGTTTCTCTCTAGAATCAAACCCTGAATATTTCATATATTGCCTGCAACACCTTTCAGAAATTCATAATTGAGGCTGATATTCAAGATGACCTCATGAGTCTAGCAACTAGAGGATCAGACTATACGGGGCTAAACTAATTTCTAACTCTGGTTCTAGAGGCTAAGCTCTGTCTTTGAGTCCCTGGAGGAATGGTCCGAGGGGCTAATCATTTTAAAGAACTTTAATCACAGGCACTTTATTTCCTTCTGTGTTGTTAGACTTATATAAGCTTTCTTTTAAGGTGTCTGAAAGGAAGAAACAAAGTTTTAAAAATTGAACTGAGATTGCACAGTTATTCAAGTCTTACGATAAATATCTTTCATTGTGTTGCTTTCATGCACTAAAACCTTCAGCAGCTCACATTACCCTTGTGCATTAAATCTAAATCCCTCAATGTGACTTTCAACTCCCTATATACTTTGGCCCCTTTTTACCAGTACAGTTTCACTTATATCTGTTCCTTACCATGCAATCTCTAATCTAGTTAAATGGCTTTCCTACTAGTGTACAAATGTGTCACACATAATCTCCTCTGCAAACTTCCCTCTGCCTTTTTAATGTTAATTAAAAATAATGTTATTATTTTTATTGATTGATTGATTAAAGATTTTATTTATTTATTTGACAGAGAGAGAGAAAGAGCACACAAGCCAGGGGGAGAGGGAGAGGGAGAAGAAGGCTTCCTGCTGAGCAGGGAGCCCGATGCAGAGCTCGATCCCAGGACCCTGGGATCATGACCTGAGCCGAAGGCAGATGCTTAATCAACTGAGCCACCCAGGCGTCTCTATTTTTAAAACTTGTATTTTGAAATAATTTGATTTAAAGAAGAGTGGCATCAACAGTACAAACAACTTCTATGTATTCTTCGCCCAGATTGACCGGTTATTAACATCTTGCCTCACTTGCTTTATCACTTACTCCCTCTTTCTCTCATCAAAAGTCTTCCTTGATAATGTTTCCCTCCTTGGCGATGTCCTTCCCTTTCCCTTCAACCCAGCCCCGGCCTATTACCTTTTTTTTTTTTTTTTCTTTTACTACCCCAAATGAAGTCCCAGTTGATAGCAGTAGATGGGGGTTGATTTTACTGGGGCATTTCTCTTTTTTTTAAGTTTTAATTTTATTTATTTTTAATAACGAGTAATATATTCGCATTGTTCAAATTTCAAAAGGCACGAAAAGGTAGATAGTGAAAAGTTTCCTTCTTTGACCACCTAGTTTTTTTCCCTGTAGTCAACCCATGTTACCAGTTTCTTCTGTAACCTTCCAGACATATTGTAAATTTATATAAGCATATACATGTAATATTTATGTCTTCCCACCCCTTATTTTTTAAAAACACAAATGGTAGCATACTCTGAAACTGTTCACAGTTTCACTTGCTTTTTTTCACTTAACAGTATGTTTTGGAGAGTAGTTTGTATTAGTACATAAAAGCCTCCATCTTTCTGGGCGCCTGGCTGGCTCAGTCGGTAGAGAATGCAACTCTTGATCTCAGGGTTGTGAGTTCAAGCCCCACATTGGGTATAGAGATTATCAATAAGTAAACTAAAAAATAGATACATAAAAGCCTTCCTCTTTCTTTTTAATGACTCTATAATATTTCGTTATAGGGCTTTTTCATAATTCATGTGTCAGTCCCTTACTGATGGTCCTTTAGGTTGTTTCCAGTCTTGATATTCTAAAAAGTGCTACCATTAATAACCTTTGAGATTTCCTTATAAACTTCTGGAACTTTCTGGAAGTAAATGTGACTCACGTTGTTGTTTCAGGGGTCAAGTCCTTCCTGCGCATACACTTCTGAATACAGTAGATGTTGAACTTATCTATGGGGGAGTCAAATATGTACTTAAGGTATGCTGAACCCCACTGAAGACTACACCTTACTTTTTGTCTTTCTTTGTTAGCTTGCTTTCTTTAGGTCCAGAGATGGGAGAAATGTTTGGTTTACTGCAGGGCAGGGTATTAGTGAAATTATAGTCATTATTTGTGTCCGTAGCCTGAAGCAGTATTTGATGTTTCTATGAAAATGTTTTAGTGTTCTTTAATGTGACATAGGCAGCCAAGAGATAAAGGAGTCAGAGAACAACCAGGCTAGGGAAAAGCATCGAAGGTTGCCCTATGAGCTTGCAGCAGTACTTAGCCCAGCCCACAGACACTGACGCTAAGAGCACCTTCTTCTCCGAGAGAGCTTTCTTTCCTATATTTTGGAAGTAATTATTTCTGGGGCCCCACCTGGTAAGGGACACACTGACTTTTTGTCCCTTCTGGTTCTCACTCCCTGCAGGTGACTCGGCAGTCCCCCAACTCCTATGTGGTGATCATGAATGGTTCGTGCGTAGAAGTAGATGTGCATCGGTTGAGCGACGGCGGGCTGCTCCTATCCTATGATGGCAGCAGTTACACCACCTACATGAAGGAGGAGGTGGATAGGTAAGGGGCTGTGTGAGGGCCACTTGCTGGTCATTGTGTCAACTTCCCTCAGTAGTCAGCAGCTCTGCGGCTTTTTCAAGGTCTTTTGGGTATTCTTTTTTAAATAAAAAGAATAATACATGTACTTAACAAAAATTTCAAAAGTACAAAAGTGTTTACAGTTAAAAACATTGTCTCTCTGCCACTCCAATGTGAGTAGACAATGAAAAATAAGTTCCTCTCTTTTTAAGCAACCACTGTTAACGGTTTATTTATTTTTGCAGGAATTTTATATGTATATACAATTTATATATATGTACATACTGTGTTTTTCTTGTGAATACATTCACAAATAAAAATAACCTTTAGATACTGTTCTGCGCTTTATTTTTTTCCTTTAACATAGATTATAGACTGTTCAACACCAATCATTCAGTGTTGTTGTGACAGTGAAATGAATTAACACATGTAAAGTGCTTAGAACATTGCCTGGGACATAGTAAGGGTTCCAGAAATGTTAGCTGTTATATCATCATCATCTTCATGTTTTGTTTTTTTTTTAAGTAGAGTTGTCTATTCTTTTTAATGGTTGTATAGTGTTCCATTGTATGGATGTACTATAATTTATTTAGTCTGACCCTTATTGAAGGAAGTTTTGGTTATTTGCATTGTCAACAAAGATGGAATGAGTGTTCTTTGTGTCTATGTGTATATAGATAAGGTTTCCAGTTCGGTGTGCACGCATGTGTGTGTGGGTGTGTGTGTTGTGTTTTTGTTTTGTTTAAGATTGACATCATTCTTCCATTGTCTTTTACAACCTGAGGTGCTTTATTGGCTTACATACTCCTACTTATCTCCTAGATATCGCATCACAATCGGCAATAAGACCTGTGTGTTTGAGAAGGAAAATGACCCTTCGGTGTTGCGCTCACCTTCTGCTGGGAAGTTAATCCAGTACATTGTGGAGGATGGAGGCCATGTGTTTGCTGGCCAGTGCTATGCTGAGATTGAGGTCAGGGCATGGGAGGGAAGGTAGGAAAAGAGTCTGCTGGGATGGACTAGGACTGAAGAGTAACAAAAGAAATAGAAAATAGAAAGTAAAGAGCATTCGTTGGTTTTATTGGCTTATGAACACAATTTTAGAAACAAATAAGCTCACAGTTTTTCTTTGACAGATGAGGAGTCTCTTCCTCCAAAGATAGATACTAGACAATGGCACTTACTGAATGTCAGGAATCCTGCTAAGTGCTAGTTATACAGAAAAAAATATGATAGGTGGAGTGGGGCCACAAAACAGACAAGTAATGAAATACGAATTCTGAGAGAGCTAAGCACAGAGTGCAGGGGGCCACTTAACCCAGATTAGGGTGCAGCTGGTGGATGTAGTGGGTAGTAGGGGAGGACTTCCTGAAAGAGAGAGGACTTGGATCTTACTTTTGAAAGATAGGTAGTAATACACCAGGTGAAGAAGGGCAGGGTGAATGTGTAAAGGGAAGAATAGCGTGTACAAAGGCACAGAAGAGAAGATAGTATATTTAGGGAACTGCAAGTACATATTGTATTGCTTGAGAATGGACTGAGGTTAAATGGGAAGTGGCAAGCAAAGATGCTAAATAAGTAATCAGAACTTGAGGTCATGTAGGACCTTATGAGACATACTGAGATGTTGAGACTGTCCTGGAGGCAGTGAGGAGTCCCTGAGGATTTTACACAGAAGAGTGATACGACGAGATTTGGGCTCTAGAATGATTGCATTTAGTGACCTCGTCGAAGATGTATAGTGGGTAGGGAATCCTGTTGGGAGGTTTTTCAAGTACTCTAGGCCAGACATGATAAGGGCCTAAATCAAAGAGATGGCAAGAGAGGAAGATTTCTGAGAGAGCTTTAGAAGAGGTACTTGGCTGGGCTTGGTAATTGGCGGGTAAGGGAGAAAGAGGAGTAAAGAATGACCCTCAGGTTTTGGCGTGGGAATCTTAGGTTGACAGACCAAGCACCTAAAGCCATGGGTATGAGGAGGCTAAATCGTTAATCAGTTCTAAGTATAAAACAAGTAAAACACAAACTATGGCAAAATCAGTTTAAACATTAGAAACAGGAAGTGTCAGTAGCTGTCACTAATCCCTAAAGCTAGGTCCTGAGAGATTTTCTAATTGCTTTCCTTGTACTCTCTTGGAGGTTTCAGGTTTCTCATTTTTCTGGGTTGAATTAGAGATAATATGACTTAGATGTTGAAGGGAAAAACTAGCCTCTTTAAATCATTCATCTGTGTAAAGAGAGGGTAAACTCTAATTTTGTTCATTTTTCATTATAGGTGATGAAGATGGTAATGACCTTAACAGCTGCAGAGTCTGGCTGTATCCATTATGTCAAACGGCCTGGAGCAGCTCTTGACCCTGGCTGTGTAATAGCCAAAATGCAGTTGGACAACCCCAGCAAGGTCCAACAGGTGAGTAGGAAGGTACTTTTAATTTTGCTCTCCAAGAGCTGATAACATGGTAGTGGTAGTTTGGAGAGGGCAGATGATTTCAGTGTTTAGTTTCCATAAGCTTTTCTTTTCTTAAGCTTCCTTCCCTCTGATCTCATGCCTTGTATTTGTGCCTATAATGTTATGGAACTAGACTTTGCAAGAATTACTGTGATACTAATATTCTATGATTTCCTCATGACGCTTCCTCCATTGACTTCTCTCCTTGTAGCTGGGTATGATGAAGGGATGTCTTGATTTTGAATGATGAATCTAAGTTGCAGTGGTGTGTGTGTAACCTGGATAGAAGGTAGTGGATGACTTGATCTCTCATTGGGGTTGACAGGCTGAGCTTCACACGGGTAGTCTGCCACGGATCCAGAGCACAGCACTCAGAGGCGAGAAGCTCCATCGAGTGTTCCACTATGTCCTGGATAATCTGGTCAACGTAATGAATGGATACTGCCTTCCAGATCCTTTTTTTAGCAGCAGGGTATGAATCACTTCTCTTGGGGAGAGGATGTACAAATAGGGTACCTGTTCTCCAAGATAGATTAAAAGTCACATGAGGATTTTTTTAGAGGGAGCGAAAAGAAAGCTGTTGGGCCTGAAACCTTGATTTATGGGATTTGAAGTCTTTAAATCCTTGCTTCTTATCTGTGTTACTGATTTCACATTTAATTGGGATTTAAACCAGAGAACAAGGGCAGTGTTAGATGCCTATATTACAGTTTCACAGTAAATACTGTATGGTACTGAATTTAGAGATATCACTTTATTTTGGGGATTGTGTTAATTTTGTCTGGATCTTATTTTATTATTTTCTTCTCAGGTAAAAGACTGGGTAGAGCGGTTGATGAAGACCCTCAGAGATCCTTCCTTGCCTCTCCTAGAATTGCAAGATATCATGACCAGTGTCTCTGGCCGTGTTCCCCCCAATGTGGAGAAGTCTATCAAGAAGGAAATGGCTCAGTATGCTAGCAACATCACATCAGTCCTCTGTCAGTTTCCCAGCCAGCAGGTATTTATAGAGTGACATTTTCTCTACTAGCTACCAATTCTGGAGTTCATGTAGTATTCCTTCCTGTTTGGATCCTCTCTCTGGATCTTGTGCTTTTGCAGTCTTGAGTGTTGCTGTGCCCTTCACAAAAGTGTCTCAGGATATAAGCCCAATAACAAAAGTATACTATATGTGATGAAATGTAAAGTATTTGTGGTTATGAGGAAAACCTACTGGCCATGTACTTCATAGAGGTTTATTCTTGGGCCTGTGCCCTAATTAGATGAATTTTGTGAATTTAAAGTAGGGAGATATTTGAAGTTTTATTAGCAACAACTTCCTTACTACCCCCGCAGCATGCTTACCTTTGCCTGTGAAGCTAATTTACATGTAGGGAGTTAGGCTAGGCAAGTAGGGACTAAAGTTTGGACCTTGACTATAAGCATATCCTGCCTGTCAAGGGCCTCTGGTGGGGTGGTAGCTTTTGTGATACACTCATTAGTTCATCTGGGAAGGGGTGAAAAGAAATAAAAGTTGCTTATTTCACACAAGCCTCTAACCTATGCCCAGTAACTTCCAGTTGCTCCCAACATGTGAAAGACAGAAATGATCATGTTATAATTGAGATTACTAGTTGTGATGCTACACAGGCTAATACTTTGGGTCCCTTTGTTGGGTTGGGTTCATTTTTTTTTTCTCTTTCTTCTGCTTTAGATTGCCAACATCCTAGATAGCCATGCCGCTACATTGAACCGGAAATCTGAGCGGGAAGTCTTCTTCATGAACACTCAGAGCATTGTCCAGCTGGTTCAGAGGTAGTTACATGTAACTCCAGAAGAAAGATTCTTTTCTTCTAAGTAGTCACCAAGAGATTTACCTCAGGTTTGACTAGAGAAATTAGAAAGCACTTGTATCTTAGAAAATACCTTGTATCTTCTAAGTACCTTAGAATTGCGAGCTAAAATATTTCTGATTACTTCTTTCTAGTCTACATCTTTCTGTCGATTATTAAGGCACAGAAATTTCATTGCTTTCTTTTTCCTTGCAGTTTTTTTTTTAAAGATTTTATTTATTAGAGAGAGATGGCGAGAGCAGGAACACAAGCAAGGGGAGTGGGAGAGGGAGAAGCAGGCTTCCCGCTGAGCAGGGAGCCCGATGTGGGGCTCGATCCCAGGACCCTGGGACCATGACCTGAGCCGAAGGCAGACACTTAACAACTGAGCCACCCAGGCACCCCTTTCCTTGCAATTTTGATAAAACTCCTAATTTTTCTTCTGGCACAGGGCCGAGTATGACATTCATTCTTCTTAGCTTATGGAGCCAACTGTTGGACAGAAGGAGCATTGACAGAACATTTTCAACTTTGAGATGCTCATAAATTTTTCAGATAGCTCTTAGCCATTTCAGGAGTATAGTGATCATTGATTCTTAGCAGTGGGAACTGAACCAGAGTGCTGTTAGGTAGGGCTATCAAGTGGTTTTGGGGGTTTTGTCCTTTTTTTCTCTCTCCTTTAATTAAAAAGAAAAATCTTGTCTATAGGCAGATTTCTTAGGCTTAGAATTTAAGTTGATCTGGTTAGTTGATTTTAGGCTGGTCTCTGTCCTGTCCTAGAATTCAGTGGGAAAGCAGTTCAGTAGAAAATCTAGAAAGTAAACCTGGGCTCTGGGCTTATAATTTAAATAGTCTGTTATTTAATAGTGTTAGCCTGTCGGGGTTTTCACTGGAGGGTTTTTCTGCTTGCATAGGTACCGAAGTGGCATCCGAGGCCACATGAAGGCTGTGGTGATGGATCTGCTGCGGCAGTACCTGCGAGTGGAGACCCAGTTCCAGAATGGTAAGCCTCTTCCTGAGGACTCTGTTTCTGAGAAAGGTTCCCTGTAGGACTGTGCAGTCACTGAGCCAATTCTTCCTGTCACTAACACCTGCCATGAACAAACTCTTCCCCCTGTTACCCCTTCCTTAAAAACTAAACCTCCATATCCCACTGGTGCCCAAGAAAGGACAACAAAACACAGCTTGATGAGATTGTGAATCCGGTGTGCTTCTGGGAAAGAGTTGAGATAATTTTTCTAGTAGAGATGAGTATTCCTTGTTGATGTCTTCTTGACCTTGTTTAGTGAGAGTTGGTTGAGTCATGACCAGGCTGAAATTGAAAAACTCTATCTGAAGAGCTTGCCTCTTGGCAGCTAATCCACAGATTGAGCCACAGTCATCTGAAAAAGGCTCAGATTTTCCAGTACTTTTCAGTGTATCATTTCAGTGGAATTTATCCCTGGCTTTCTCTGAAGAGCTTCATTAAATGATGTATGAAGTTTCTAAATGTGAAACACCTCTAGCTAAGATTTTAAAAGCTTCGTACTGCTGATATTGCTTCCTGCCACAAGGTGGCAGTGAAACATCATAGAATTTGAAATACTACTAATTGTTTTCTTGTATGTTTTGCTTTCTTTTGCATCTTTTAAAGGGTGGCTGTGCCACTCAAAATCAGCAAAAATACTCAAGTAAAAATTAGCAAACCAAATCCAACAATGTGTAAAATAATACATCACAACCAAATGGTCTTTATCTCACTAATGCAAGCTTGGTTAATATCAGAAAAACCAACTACTGTAATTTATCATCTAGTAGATTCAAAGAGGAAGAACCATGGTCATCTAAAGATATGGGGGAAAAATTTGACAAAATTTAATACTCATTCATGATAAATAAACTCTTGGCAGATGATGAATGAAATGGAACTTCTTTAAACGTGTAAAGTTCCCATACAAAAAACATCCTTAGGTACTTCATGCATAATGGTAAAATTGAAAGCATTGTTGAGAGCATCCCCTTTAAGACAGGAATAAGACAAGGACACCTGCTCTCACAGCTTCTATTCAGCATCATACTGGATGTCTGAGCTGGTGCAGTAAGATAAAAAGAATTAAAAGGTATGAGAACTAGAAAAGAGTAAGGAAATAAATCTGCCACCATTAGATATGATGTCAACCTAGAAAACCTCAAAATATCCACATATTTATTATTAGAATTAAAGTCTAACAAGACTGTTGAATGCAAAAGTCAATATACAAAATCTAATACACGTTTGAATTTTTTATATCTTTATAGTACAACAGTTGTTTAGAAAAGCAGTTTAGAAAAATAGACCATTTAAAATAGCAACCCAAAATATGGAATACTAGGGAATAAATCTAACAAAAAATGTACAAGCCTCGGGACACCTAGGTGGCTCAGGCGTTGGGCGTTTGCCTTTGGCTCAGGTCATGATCCTAGGGTCCTGGGATCCAGCCCCACATCGGGCTCCCTCCCCGGCAGGAGCCTGCTTCTCCCTCTCCCTCTGCCTGCCGCTCCCTGTGCTTGTGCTCTCTCTTTCTCTGTCAAATAAATAAATAAAATCTTTAAAAAAAAAATGTACAAGCCTCTTTTGAAGAAAATTATAATGAGTAAACAATAATAAAGATCTAAGTAAATATCACAGTCTTAGATTGGAATATATACTTGCAAAGTATTGATTCTCCCTGAATTCATCTATAGATTCATTGATGTTCCGGTAAAAATCCTAGTAGGGAATATCCATGGAATTTGTCAAGCCAATTCTAAAATTTACATGAAAGAAAAGCCTGACAATAAACAGGATACTTCTTTTTTTTTTTTTTTAAAGATTTTATTTATTTATTTGCGAGAGAGAGAGAGAATGAGAGACAGAGAGCATGAGAGGGAGGAGGGTCAGAGGGAGAAGCAGACCCCCCGCTGAGCAGGGAGCCCGATGCGGGACTCGATCCCGGGACTCCAGGATCATGACCTGAGCCGAAGGCAGTTGCTTAACCGACTGAGCCACCCAGGCGCCCTAAACAGGATACTTCTAAAGAAATAGAAGGTGGAAGGATTTGTCCAGTCAAATATCAAGATTTAATATAAAACCATATTAATGAAGAGATTGTGATATTAGTGTAGGGACAGATTAATAGACCAATGGAACATAATGGCCTAGAAATAGATCCGCACATATATGAAAACTTACATTATAACACAACAGGCATGATCATGAGGAAAGGATAGACTTTTCAGTAAATCATACAACAATGGCTTATTTATTTGCAAAACCAAAAAAAAAAAAAAAAAAAAGAAATTGGATCCCTATCTTAAACCATATGCACAGAAATCAATTCCAGATAAATTAAAGACTTAGACATGTTCTATAGAGGCAAAACTACTAATTTTTTAGGAGAATAGCCTTATGAACTCAAGGTAGGGAAGATTTTGTCATAGAAGACACATAAAGTGCAAACTATACAGGAAGAGGTTGATTAATTTGACTCCACTTAAGAGCTTCTGTTCATGTAAAAATCCGCAAAAGAGACTGAAAACATAAGCCACAAAGTAGGAGAACGTATTTACAAAACCTGCATCTAACAAAGGGTGTTAGTAAATAAGTAAAAGACAACCTCATAGAAAAATGGGCAGAAGATAATTCACAAAAGAGAGAATACAAATGATCCACAAATTTATGAAAAGATGTTCAAGCTCATTAGTAATTAGAGAAATGTGAGCATAAATGAGTTTGGCAAAAATTAAAAAGTTGGATCATCTTCCACTGCTTCTGTAAGTGACAGTGCAAATTTCCAAAGTGCAAACCACTTTGGAAAAGTTTGTCAGAACCTAATAGAGTTGAACATTTTAAATACTCTTCAACGTAGCAATTTTACTCTTAGATAATAGACTCTAGAGAAACTCTTACATATAAGGAGACATATACAGGCCTATTCGTGGTAGCATTGTTCGTAATAGCAAGAAAGGCAGGCAACAATTAGAACATACACAAGTAGGATAGATAATTGAATTCTAGTATATTCCTACAATGGATTTCTATACAGCAGTGAAAGTAGATGAACCAAGTTACACATCTGAACAAAAGGATGAATTTCAAAAACATAACATTGAGAGATAAATGAAATAAATGTAAAGAAAAGCCAAAGAATGAGTAACATAAAATTCAGCTTAGCAGTTGTTTCTGAGGGAAGCACATAGGATCCTTCAAAGATAATTAAAAATGTTCTAAGATAGATGGTAGTTACCTGGGTGTTTATTCTTCTGTATGTATATTTCACAATAAAAAGTTTTTAAAAAGGGAACAGTTGGTATCATTGCTATCTTTCTGCTTAGGGTCTCTGCTGTCTCTTCCCTGGGTAAATAATCTTTTTATTTCTCCTGGTGCTAGTAATTCCCTTTACCAAGATATATTTCTGTTGTCTCTTCAAAACTTTCTTGGTTGGGAAAAGTACGAATTTGTATAGGACAACCAGTTTTTAAATAGCCTCTATTTCGTTCTCAATGGGTCTTGTGTGAGATTGTCAGTTCTTAAATATTGTAGCCCACTGTTACTCAAATATATTTAGTTTCATTTTGAAAAAAATCGATCTCTAATATTTAAAACACAGCCGAGTTACCCTGATTGAATGTACTCAGTATTCTAGAAATCCATGATAATACAGTCGAACTGTTCTGGTTTGTAACTTAACATGGATTCTGAACTGAGGTGATAATCCTTTCGTATTTTCATGATTTCATAAAATTTTGACCTTGAGACTTTTCAAACACAAATTCTCCTTTACTTAGAAATTTAATTCTGAGGTAAACTGTTTTCTGAAGAACTGAATATTATATCCCAACGTGAAGCTTAGGCCTCTGTTGCAAAGCATAGCTTTCCTTGTTGGAACTAACCTGCCCCTGGTGGCCTTATAAAGGGCCAGTGAAAATATGCATAACTGTACTCTCCCTACAGACCTTTTGACTTAATGCAAAGTTCTCCTTGATCTCTGCCTTAGTTTGGATTTGGAAGCCTAGGCGTTGCTTAGCTGTTTAATGGATTTACAGGGCAAAATGTTGATTTCAGAGGTAGCAGCCATCCCTCTGTAGATATTGACAAGTTTGTATGGTTTTATTTTTGAGCTAAAACTGTTCCTTATAGTTAGGGTGAAACATTTTCAGTGAGTCAAACATGAAACCAGAATCTCAAGCCGGGGGCAGACTTTAAAGATCATCAAGTTTAATGGTATTGACATTTCTTTTTAAGCAGCAGAACCCTCTCTGCTAAGGAAATCATTCCAGGAAGCTAAATGAGAAAGTTTAGAGTGAGGGTGGGGGTTTGGAATTATCAACAACCACCCAGTCTCTAAGACATACTTTCCCTCCACCCTTTTTTTTTGGGGGGGGGGGATGAAAATGAGGCTCAGAGAGGTAAAGCGATTTTCCAAGAAGCACAAAGGAAATTGGTAACAGAGCTAGGCTTTGAGCCCAGGTCTTAGACCAGATTGCCTGACTCCTAGTTCAGGGTTTCTTTTACTAAACCTCACTGCCAATTCTGTACAAATTCATCCAAGCAAATTCTTAAGGTGTTTCCTCTCACTGCTTATCAGGTGAATCATATAAAAAAACAAATCGCATGTAACTGAACATTCATCCATGCATGAGGACCAGTTCTCTTTGCTCCTTGCAGGTCACTATGACAAATGTGTGTTCGCCCTTCGAGAAGAGAACAAGAGTGACATGAACACTGTACTGAACTATATCTTCTCTCACGCTCAAGTCACCAAGAAGAATCTTTTGGTCACAATGCTTATTGTGAGTACCATTTTTCAGAACCTATAAGGATGGTTGATGTGAAGAAAGCATTTCTCCTTCTGAGGTTCTGTGGTCAGAGGAAAAGCTCCTTGTCTTTTGTAATTTGGGGATGAGTGGTGCTTGGGTTGTAGGTGAACAGTTTCTTACCTCTCCCTCTGTCCTTGACCTGAAGGAACCTGCTCCAGTCAGGAGAGGCTTGTTCTGGCTATTGTGTATGCAGTCCTGCACAGGAACTCAGACAGATCTCTTGACTCTGCTTAGAGATGCCTTGTGCTTCCCCATCCCTGCTGTCACTCATGACAATAGCTTTAAAATGTTATCTAGCCAGTATCCTTTGTCATGATAACTCTTGTTTGTTCCGTGAATATAAGGGCTCTTATGTCCCAAAACTTAAGAACAAAAAACAGTGTTAGAATTTCAGTACTGCCCCTCCCACCAAAGAAATTTAAATTTATTCTGCATCTTCTTTGGGTCCCTTTCTCTTTTACCTACATGGAACTCTAAGCTCAGATTCTTGTACTGGTAGTGGATACATGCTTTTTTCCCCATTGCCTTGTAATATGAGAATTAGTAGAAAGTGGGAAATAGAGGTGAGACTAGTAAATGTGATTAGAATTAATGTACATTTGACCAATGGGTAGAAGTTTTGTGGACTTTGGACTTAAGGATTTTTAAAGATGATTTGTAAGTCCTTCACTCCTAGAGTTTTCCAGTTGAGTTAGTTCTAGGAATCGGAGAACAATAAGACTATTCTTAGCGTCCCCACCCCATGAACAGCTGCATGGCTACTCTTTTTTGGGGACTGAAGTACCTATTTACTCCTAGAATTTCCTCTCTTGTCCCTTTGTGGAATTAGCATTCTTGGTACCTTGATTCCATCATTACTTCTCGGAGGGGAAAAAAAAAAAACTATAACTCATTACTGCTGTTTTTTTTTCATAGTTCAGAATAAAGGGAAACTATCTAGTTCACGTTTCTGGTTAACAATAACACCACAACTTTATATCTGCCTAGCTGGTTAACTCTCAAAGATATAACTTTTTTTTTAGAATAGCCACTTTTAAAAACATGTAATTACAGGGAGAGTTCATTACCTTTGCTACCCTAGAATGGCTAGATGGTAGGGAAATCAGAAGATGCATTTGAAAGGAAAAAAATATGTATCAGCACTATGTAATATTTCAACTTCCCCAAGTGACAGGTTTCGGCAAAGAAGTGCTATTATCTATGGCAATTTGCTGATTTTTTTTTTCTCTCTCAATCAAAAGAAGGAAGAGATCTCTGAGCAGTTAGTTTTTTTGTTTTTGTTTTTATTTCAATACAAGGATTGCTAATTCTCATTTGGATAAAACAGGACTTTCTGGCAGAAAAGAGTAATGAGGAGGGAGTGGAAGAATCTCTCAGTTTGGACCTACAATGGGGTGTATTTGCCTTTTTAGGGAGCTAATGATGGTGAGTTTTCATTTTATTATGATTCCCTTTTTAAGGACTTAACAGTTTTCTGCACTAAAAATAGACCAAAGCCCAGAATCCTTGGAGCAGCAGAAGAGTAATGATCGTCCAAGACTGTCGCTGGGTTTCTTAAATTCTAATTTGTAAGATATAGGGGCTCGGCTCGCTCCTTTTGCGGAGTGATTGTAAGTAACGCTTGCCTTAAGAATCTCATTATTGGAACACGGAGCCATATTTCCTCTGAGAATTCTGGAGTAGCTTTGAGCCGGGGCTGTTCATTTCTCAAGTAATCACGCTGGTGTGATGGAGAGAGAAAATGGCAGCTGTTCGGAGCTCAGGCCTTCAATTTTCTTCAGAGTCCAGTCACTCAAGTGTGTAATTACACGGGGGGTGCTGCAGAGGCGCTGGGCCCTGTCAGAGAACTGGTTTGAGGCTTTGCTTTCTGCTTCTGCCAGTCAGGACAGGCAGAAGCCAATGGGGCTCTGACTTGCTGCTGTTCTTTCTTCCCCACCTTGTCATCCTGCTTACTTCTTACCTGCATGGATGGTGCCCAAACTTTCTTTCCAACAGGCTGAGCTCTTTGGAGAAAAGCGCTGTTGTTAGTGTTTGGGTTTGGGTGACTAGGGTGGATGGGGAGGAGTGGGGGAGGGGGGGGAGGAAAAGGTTGAAGATGTGAACGAGAAAGATGGATTTGTCCTTTTCTTTATTTTGGCATTTCACATTTTTCTTAAAAAACAAACAAAAACAAAAACTCAACAAACCAAAACTCAGCCAACACAGTAGGATCTGTAGGCTTTTGTATCACTGAATTTCTTTTGAAATATCCGCTGCTTTCACCTTATCGTAGAGATTTGGAAATCAAGAAGTTAACTGATACGCTTGAGCTGAGGACCAGCTAGCCATGTCCTATGCAGCAGGAATGAGAGCTCAAGAGGTGTTCCTTTCTGATCTGATATTACTGAATACCAGATGTGGGTTTCCTCATTCCTTCTTTGGTAATGGTCAGGTCTCATCCCCATCACCCCACCCCACATCTGCATTAATGTTAATGGCTGGTAAAAGCTATTTTACTGGTTTGGCTCACTCTTTATGTAGGTCTCACTGTCTTTTACAGATATCACCTGGACATGGTAGCATTTGAATTCCCCAGCTTGTGTTCTCTGCCACTTCCCCTTTCTCTGCTTACCTTGGCTTCCTGATTGATGGTTATGTGCCCAGCATTTCAATCTTTGCTTTCTAGAAGTAGGATTGTTGATGGTGTGCTTTGCTGAGCTAGATGATGATTTCTGGGGCTTTTGAACCTAGAGGGAGGGATCAAGACAATCAGGCTTCTGTGAATCAGTGTTACAGGATGTGGGCTGCTCCAAGGAAGCCCTCATCCCCTCCAGGCATTAGCATAGCGCCTAGTAGTAACTTGCCTCAAGGACTCTTGAGCAAATTTGTTCTAATCTTTCACCCTATCTGGAAAGCAGAATACCAAGTAAAATGCTAAAGTCCTATCATTTTTCCTCCATTTGGAGGAACATGGTGCCTCGATTAAAACCAAAGTCTGGAAGATCAAATTTATTTTTTTGAAAGCTCTTTTTATTTCTTAAATTTAATTTCATAGGAGGGGCGCCTGGGTGGCTCAGTCATTGAGCGTCTGTCTGCCTTCAGCTCAGGTCATGATCTCAGGGTCCTGGCATCGAGCCCCGCATAGGGCTCCCTGCTCAGCGGGAAGCCTGCTTCTCCCTCTCTCACTCCCCCTGCTTGTGTTCCCTCTCTCGCTGTGTCTCTCTCTGTCAAATAAATAAATAAATAAAATCTTTTAAAAAAATAAAATAATTTCATAGGAAAAAGCTTGGAACATTGTTTACATTTACTTAGAGATACGAGATTTTTTTTTTTTTCTTTTTGAGAGAGAGCTCGAGGGGGGAGGGGCAGAGGGAGAAGGAGAGAGAGAATCTTAATAGATGTGGGGCTCGATCTCACAACCCTGAGATGGAGACCTGAGCTGAAATCAAGAGTTGGACACTTAACCAACTGAGCTACCCAGGTCCCCTTATTTAAGAGATTGTTTAGCCAAATTAAGCAGTTTGGCACCAATACAAAGTATCAACATCCTTGTAGCTGTCTAGATAGCAAAGGACATATCCAGTAGCCACCTTGATGCTGAGTAGTCCTCCCCTCACTACTTATATGTTATTTCTGGTATGGTCCACATGAACATGATACAAACCATGCTCCTTATGAGTAATGCTGTGCCTATGAGCCTCTGATTTGGTTTAGATGGGGAGCCTTTCCTTCTTCCTCTTAACATGACTGCAAATAATTTTGTCCAACGTGTAAATAAAGAAGTCTTTCTCAATGAACCCAAGTTTACTGTATAAGGGTGATATTAACAATGTCTTGTTAAACCTGTCCCATGACGTCCTTGGAATGTCAAAAAGTCCAGCTGTGACTGGAAAAAGCTACCAGTCCATTGCTGATTTTGGGATTAGTGCCTCACCCAGCTGAACAATAGTTAATGTCTTGAGAGCATTACACATTAGTCACATTCCATTTTGAATTGCCTTCAAATCTTAGGATGCTAAGATCATGTTGCATTATACTGGGCTCTTCTGGCAGTCAGCTGCATAACTTTGACTATGGTTTTGACACTTAAGCATGTTTGTTATATTTCTGCAAATCTGAAATATGCCCTGTTGTTAGCCACCATCCAGGTTAAGAATAAATATGAGAAATAAGTGTGTGATACACAGCCTTAACTATTACTGAATAATTATGTTCACTTTGGCCTACAGATTTATGCAAGTAACCTGTAATCCAAGAATCAGCACGTAGGCTCATTAAAAGAACCTCTTTCTATTGAGGAAGCACATCTACGGACATAGTCACCATTTAATGTCATTGTTACAAAGTATTCACCAGAATTAGATGGTGATGTTGGACTTCCCATAAGAAGCCTGTCTCTAGGCTAGAGGGCCATAAACTTCCTTCTGGATGTTTGTATCTTCGGATGGTTGGTTCTGATAAATAGAATGGTCTTTAGTCCCTGGCGGTTTCTTGTAGGACCTGAACATTGTCCAGGTCAAGGACAAGAAAAGGTTGAGAAGGTTACTATATATGTGATTTTCTATTGCCAGTCTTTTTCTAAGTACTCATGATGACAATGGAGAAAATAATATTTGAATGAAAGATCCAAGTCCGGATAAAGTAATGGAGGTAGTGGTTTATTGGTACTGTATTTGATGCTTCACATCCCAGAAAGGTCCGGGAAGACTTTTGGTTGGTGATTGTGAATGAATAATTACTTCCCGATTATTTTTTTTAAATCCTCCATAGTTCACTTTTCTTTCAGATACTGTTTCTTTTTCCCTACCCGTCTTCTCCTTCCTTTTCTCTTATAGTGGAAAGATGAAACAAAAGTCGTTTTTTAAAAAAGTGGTTTTGTATGTTAAGTTAGAACATGATCTATAGGTAGGCAAGAGGATAGCTCCATTTTTATGTGTGTATTTTAGTTTAATCTCAAAAGGTAAACCTGGATTTCCTTTCAAGGGAAAACATTCCATATCAAAGCTGTTGTGTCTGATACAAGTAGGTAGCTAATGTTCTTACTCTGTCATGTCGGCTTTTGTTGCTAGATGTTGAGACTTGAGTCTGGCTGTTTGCAGAGAAGCTGAGTTTTATTATTTAGGACACCTGTTAGGTTTTTAGATCTTTCAGTGAGTCTTTCTGATGAATGGAGTAAGAACCTCAGAAAGGAATATTTATCTCTATTAGGAACATTGGGAAAAGAGGGATTTGGTAGGAAAAACTTGTCTTGGTTTCCCTATCCACTGTTAACCTGTCTGTTCTTCTGTCTTCCTGTGGTCTTGTCCCTGGTGATTTTACATACTCCTTTGACATTCTCTTTAGCTCCATAGTTCTCAACAAAAGATGCAACCTAGTTGCATTTTCTCCCTCCTTTTTTCTTTTATGCCCTAGGGTAGGTGGAGAGGCCCTCTGGTCTATGACTCCATGCTCAATCGAACCCTGGATTTATAGTCACCTTTTAGCCGCTTCTCCCCTCCCCTCTCAGATCAGTGAATTCCCTGAACTGAACAGGTGAATCTTCCCACTCAGATCAGTGAATTCCCTGTGTTTAACAGGTAAAAACAATACGTGCACTTCCTTAATTATAAATCCCATCATGTGTTTTACGACTCTGGACATTTGGAGTAGACTTCTGGTTGGTGGGTTGGAGAACCAGAAAGTATTTCCCGTTTCAAAATGTTTGAGAAGGGACATCTTGGTGGCCCGGTTGGTTGAACATTCAACTCTTGGTTTTGGCTCAGGTCATGATCTTGGGGCCGTGAAATCGAGTCCCACGTTGGACTCCGCGCTCAGCGTGGAGTCTGCTTGAGATTTCTTTTCTGTTTCTCTCTCAAATAAATAAATAAATATATAAAATATTTTTAAAAAGAAAAAAAAAATGAAACCTTCTTCCAAGCATGGTGGTGCTGACTACTCCAAAACTATTTACCCTGTGATGTGGAAGGTAGTAGGGGCTGTGGAAAAGGTGTTTTGGGAAATGCATATCTGCCCCAAAAGCCGAAAGCCTCAAACTTTTATTTATACTGTTGTGATAAAGGGACTATAAAGAGTATGCCTGAGATGAGGAAGGTAAGTATGACATGGAGATTCTTCAGGAAAAAGGCTGATAATCAAGGTAGGAAGAAAATCAAAAGACAGCAGCAGTAAGCCTTTGGGGATCTGGTCATCTTTCATGTCCTGTTGGTATAGTAGAGGGAGAATAAAAATTCACTATAAAGGCAATTATTTCAAACTCCAAGTAGAGGAACTGTGCCTAAACGTGTATATTTTATGTGGTATGGTGTTAGGAACTTCTATAAATAGCTCTGTAAATTTTAGAAAAGGACAGACATTTATAAAAACCACATCTGCAGTTTTCTCAGTTTAGATGAAAATTACATGGATAATGGATGAATTTAGGGAATAGAACTAATATTTTGCTGGAGAAGAAGCATTTTTCTCAAAATATGGTAGAGATTTTTTCTTAAGAAATTTTAACTTTTAGGAGAGGAAGGACCCAATTGAATAAACCCATGGACTATATAATAGGAGCTTGGTTTTTCCCTCTAATCCATCTAAGGATTCACCAGGTTTAGTTATCCTGGAATGATTCTTGGTACAGCAAGAGGATAAATGATTTCGGGTATAGAATTGTCAGCATATGAGATGGTGTTTTTATTTAGTGTGTGTTTTTAAATGAATAATTTGTTCTTGTGCTTCTGTTTTGCACCCTTCTGGGATGCTGAACATTTGGTGTGTGGAATGAAAACCACCAGGAGTGGTTCCTTTTGCTTTATTCTGCCTTCTTTCCAAAAGTGGGAGAGGGAACAGGAAAGCCTTTAGTCCCCATATTATTTAAAATCTCTTACAACTCTGAGGCCTCATCTGTTATTTTTTACTCAGAATCCCCTGACCCCTTTTAATGGTCTCCGATGATTTCTTCTGTGTGTTGAAAGTACAGTGTCAATTTGTAAAGGAATTCACTAGGCATTTTGAATACGAATGACTGAAGGATTTGGGTTTCTCCTTTGCAGTGACTTCCTCTGGGATCTTCTTGACCACATTGTTTGGGATAAAAATAACAAGAACTTTGCATTTTCTTATGAATCCAGCTATGTTTACTTTGGTTTTGTCCCCTTTTCCTGTTTCAGAGTTCTAGCCACAGTTCTTTTTAATGTGGATGTGTATATGTTTTTCACACTAACAATTAGGACCAATTGTGCGGACGGGACCCTACTCTCACTGATGAGCTGCTGAATATCCTCACAGAGCTAACTCAACTTAGTAAGACCACCAATGCCAAAGTGGCACTTCGAGCACGCCAGGTAAAGACATGTGTTGATTATCTTGAGAGAGAAACGGTTTTCACAGATTGGGTGGTCTTAGAAACAGTGAGCTTTTACTCAGTCGCCTGAGAAAGATTGTGCAATTTTCTATGTTATGTCTTCTCTTTACCCTCAGAACAAATGTTTTCATGTAGTATGTTTTTTAAAGAGAAAGGAAAACATTCACGTTGAGTCTCTTTAAAATGGAAGTCGTTTTCCCCCTTATAAAATTCTGTTACCATTTCCTACCTTTCTAGGAGCCTTGCAATAGTAAACCAGGGTCACGTGGAGGAAAGGAAGCTAAGGGACGGCAATAAACTCTATTTTTCACTTCCCAAAGGGAGCTTAGAAGCACGTGAAAACTTTTTTAAGTGTGTAGGAAAAAATCAAGTGTGGAAAGCAGAAAGATAATGCAATGAATCTGAGGTGCTAGCAATCAGAACAACCCTGGAGAACTCTGGTTAGTTTCACCCTGTAGTCTTCATTTCCATTCCAAAAGGTTTCAGCAGGGAAGCCAAGAAGTGGTGCTCCCTGTTTCAGTGCATGGGCATTGACAAGGAAGCAGCATTTGAAGCTGTTCAGTGACCTTCTGCTTTCTCCACAATTGTATCCATGTCACTGAGCTACTCAAAGTTACTGAACCTTTCAGTGACCTGCTGAGACTATTCAGGTCCCACCGTGTCCCTGTGTGTTTGTGACGCTGCTCCTCAAATGCATTGGTGTTACATCCCGACACCTTCTCCTTGATACCAAGTACCTGGGGCGGTCAGAGCAGCTTTTCCTAGTCCTTCTTTCTACTTCAGAGTTGCAAAAGCCTAGCTCTGTTGCCTCCACCTTCCCCACAGCTGCTCCCTGCCAGACCTGATTCCCAATTAACAGCTAGTCACGCAGTCCCCAGGACTAGCAGCTTTGCAATGGTAAATCATATGCACTGAGGGAACTTGATTGAAGCTGTTGTCTCTCCCCCCCACCGATCCCCCCATGGGAAATTGCCCACAACACAAATCATGGTGAGAGTCAACCGAGATGCAGTATTTGGTGGCACTGGCTTTATGTTACAGGACCTAGAAGTTGTTTCACTTGGTCTCTGTTTTATCTTTGATGCCTGCACTTACAGATTTATATTTATTGCTTTTGTATCAGAGCTGCCTAATAGGAGGCTAGAATAATCACTCCCTCAGGAACTTATGCCTCTTATTTTGCTCTCACTCTAGGTTCTTATTGCTTCCCATTTGCCATCATACGAGCTTCGCCATAACCAAGTAGAGTCCATCTTCCTTTCAGCAATTGACATGTACGGACATCAGTTTTGCATTGAGAACCTGCAGGTATACATGTGGTCCTTTTCTACCACTGTGGTAGAAACAGTAAAACAATAAAGTTGTCCCCTTTATTCCCAAGCATGATTTAATTAATCGGTGTATTTTGATTTTCTGTGGTAGTGAAATTTCATGCCTTGACTTTATAAAATGTTGTATACTTACGATATTTTTTTCATAAAACTGTTTTGTAGTTGAACTTAAAAATCAGATAGGCCTGCCTTGTTAGACGTGTTCTGTTGAAGTCTTTACCTCTTGTGCTTTTTATCCAGAAAGTATTCTGGGCTAGAATTAAGTGGTCGCTGGTTGATGTCTGGTATTTGAGTCGGATGGGTAAATAGGTAGTTGTTAGTCTTCTAGAGACAAAACTACTTAAGTCATTTAAGTTTCATTTTATTATAATGCTTACTAGTAAGCTTTATACAGAGCCACTTTTATAGAAGAGTATTGGCTAATTTTACTACTAATTGGAAGGACCTTGACTATCACTTTTTTGACAACATCGTTTTCTCAGGAATGACATTCTATTTTTCTACCTATAAATAAGAGTAATACTGTTCTGTCTAGCCAAGGGAGTCTTCAGGCTTTCTGTCAGATTTTCTTCTGGAGAACATAGAGAGGAGGAAAGGATGTTTTTGTTTACTTGGTTCATAGTTGAAATAGAGGGTTTCAACTGGGGTCCAAATCTGTGGTTTACCGTAGTGGAGGGTTGAGACAATATTTGAGAGGTTGAGTACAGATATATGTCAGGAAGGATATTAATATGGTCATTAATAATGTGTTGTTAGTGTATTACTTTTAAGAATTTTACATATATTAATTCTCCTGATGCTCACAACAGACCCATGAGGATACGTATCATTATTTTCCCCATTTTGTAGCTAAGGAAGCTGGGGCACAAAGAAGGTAAGTTCATACATGACATCTGTAGACAGAATTCTTGGGTTACTGAGTGCTTCAAAATGCTAAATACTGTGCAATGAAATCGGTCTCTTTTGGATGTAGTGGTTCAAGCTTGTCTCTGTGCCTTCCAGAAACTCATCTTGTCTGAAACATCTATTTTTGACGTCCTCCCAAACTTCTTCTATCACAGCAACCAGGTAGTGAGGATGGCAGCTCTGGAGGTGAGCTTTCATAGCAACACGATGTGACCTTTTTCTTGGTTTCTAGCTGATTTCTTCTGTCCACTTGGCTACTGTATCAGTCCTTTTTATTTGGCCTTAAGGTTGGTGCTTTACAGTCTTCTTTTCCCCTGAAACAAAGACTTGCTTTACTCAAGTGTTTCAGCTGAACTAATCACCACTTCTGGGCTCCAATCACGGGAAAATAGCTGCCAGCATTTTTCAATAGTCTCTACTTTCCAGATATTTGAATTCTCTCATTTCAGAATTCCCTATAAAACAATAAGTAAAAAAACATGGCTGACCAGAACATGTACCATTTTGTGATTTGGGCCAAATAAAATGGATTTTAGTTATCTTCTGAATTTTCAGGCAGCTCTTTTGAAATATTTTGTCATGAGAAAGAAAGTAATAATAACATTTAATGAACTGTGTTTTAGGTGCTTCACGCTTTTTCTCATTTAACCCTACCATTACTTCATGAAGTAAAAAGAAAGTTAGACTCCGAGTTTGTGACTTGGCCACATTTATGTAGATAATAAGCTGAAGGGTTTGCAGACTGAACCCAGGTCAGTCTGACTCAAAGACTTTCCTGTTTCCACTACAGCACTCTACCTCATTAAGCACAAAAATTGCAGGCCCTGAATACTGCTGTAAAATTGCCAAGTAGATGTTTTTTGAAGATGAAGAAAAGGAGTGTTTTAGATGACTTTATGTAACACAGCATCACTACAATCTGTTGCGAGCTCCTTTGGCTTACTTTTTATTTGTATTCTGTGGGTAGAATATAATGTATCGTACTCAGTAAATACCAAATTTTAAAAATATCTAAGTTTCTTAGAGTGCTTTCATGTCATTTAATGAGAAATCTTCTTATATACCTCACATGATGGTAGAATCCCATGTAGCATTTTCTGTGCATGACAAATTGGCTGCGAAGTGCACAAGGTCAGACTGATGGTTTTTGCTGAGATGGAGCCTGTTGCTGTTTCTTTTAACTCTTGAGTCAAGTTAGTACGTGTGAGATACTATGTCACATTATGTCTTACTGCTCTTGCCTACGGTTTGGGGGATATGAGTAATCTAAAATAATTCGGGGCAGTGGGAAAACAAAGATAAAGGATAGTGAAAGAGTTGAAGTGTCTCTGTCTTCTGCCTTCATTGCGCAGGTGGCTCAGAACCAGTACCTCTCATTTTTCTCGCTGCTTGCTTTTATCTTCTGTTGGGATGATCGTGCGCAATGAGTTAGTAGTTGTGATTCTATATGCTCGCTTTTACTAATGATCAAACCTTCTCCTGAGTTTGGGTTAGTGTGAAAGGTTTATGGCCCAGCCAGAGGTATCCAGCAGAGGCAGGGCAGTTTTATTTCCATTTATAGTCACGGGTATAGTTTTAAGACTTTAGCTTTATTAATTGAAGCAAGTTATTTATGTTCAGAGCCTTCTTCTACATTGCATACCTCTTCTCAGGAGTATCCTTTTCCTGGACTAAGCATTTCTTAGTTTTTGTTTTCGAAGTGTATTTACTGAGGATTACTTTTTGACCAGGTTTATGTTCGAAGGGCTTATATTGCCTATGAACTTAACAGTGTACAACATCGCCAGCTTAAGGACAACACCTGTGTGGTGGAATTCCAGTTCATGCTGCCCACATCTCATCCAAACAGGTGAGTTTGAACTGGGACGTACTTCTGAGCCAGCCAGAGATGTATCAGGAGAGTTAAGAGGAGTAATGTATGTGACAATTCCATGCATTTTTGGTTTTGGCTAGAAACATAGAGCAGAAAATGAACACATTTAAATCATGAGAGAAGAGCCTCTTGGTACCTACTTTTTTTTTTTATCTTTGAGTCTACTTAAGATAAAAATTTGAGGGTTGCCTGGGTGACTCAGTTGGTTGAGCAGCTGCCTTTGGCTCAGGTCATGACCTCAGGGTCCTGGGATCGAGCCCCACCTTAGGCTCCCTGCTCAGCAGGGAGTCTGCTTCTCCCTCTGCCCCTCCCCACCACTTGTGCTTGTGCATTGTGTGCTCTACGTCTCTCTCAAATAAATAAAATCTTAAAAAAAAAAACATAAAAATTTGAGGATTACTCCATCATTCATGTTTCCTTGTATTATGTCATTGAGGAAAACATAGTTCTTTTCTTTCTTTTCTTTTTTCAGGTCAGAATTTACTGGCATTTTATTTGCTGGAACTTTGCTAGAAAATCACTTTTTTTAGCAGTTTAAGTCAAACAGTTGGAACATGAAAATATCTTGGGTGGGGGTGCCTGGGTGGCTTGGTTAGTTAAGCATCTGACTCTTTTTTTTTTTTTTTTAAGATTTTATTTATTTATTTATTTGACAGAGGGAGACATCGAGAGAGGGAACATAAGCAGGGGACGTGGGAGAGGGAGAAGCGGGCTTCCTGCTGAGCAGGGAGCCTGAGGCGGGGCTCGATCGTGGGACCCTGGGATCATGACCTGAGCCGAAGGCAGACGCTTAACGACTGAGCCACCCAGGCGCCCCTAAGCGTCTGACTCTTGATCTCAGTTCAGGTCTTGATCTCAAGGTCATGAATTCAAGCCCTGAGCTGGAGCCTACCTAAAAAAAAAAGAAAAGAAAAGAAGTTGGCTGGAATGCTTTTCTATATATTTGTTATAGGTTAATTGAAACTTAAATCAGGTTTTAAAAATCACACTTCAGAAGCAAACTGAAATTCAACTAAACTATATAATTAAGCCATGCTAATTCCATTATTTTTCCTTTCCTAAGCCGTTTAAGAAGTAAAATGTACATACAGAAATTTATTTTAGTATTGCTTTGGTTTTAAGATGAAACTACTTTATCTTGTACACTGATTTATTTTTAAAGTATTCTGAGGCACTGAAAACTGAGGAATCCCACCCACACATATGTTCATCCCCTCCTGTATTTTCATTCTTTTTAGTAATACCATAGGAAATATAAATACCACAGCCAATCATAAGCTGCCCCCCTCCATTTCTTCTTTATGGGCTTTGGTTCTTCACTTCATATTACAAAGTACTGTGTCTTCGGGGATCCTTAGTTATAGACAACAGAAATGGTTTTGTTCTGAATTGCTACTTCACCCAAAGCAATAGAAACCATTCCTAGAGACAAAGAAGTCTGTGCTGAGACTTTTGGCCACTGGATGCCACTGTTGATCCAGCAGAGGCCAGCAGATGAGCAGAGGCATCTTCAGAAAAAGTACTTCTCTTCTTTGTCTCAGAAGATCCTTTCACATCTCTACCTCAAAAATACCTTATGGCTGGCAGAGAAAAGCATATATCCTTGATTTAGCAAGCATCTCTCGGTACATTTTTGCCTCCATGGATTTCAGAATCTCATTTTCTAGAAACGAATGGTTGTCCTTCAGCGAGCGGCGGAGTACTCCCGGCACACATGGGCTCAGCACTCCGTCGTCTTTCTTCTCCTGCATTCCTTGAATAATTGTAGAGAACTACATGCTATACTTAATGCTCTTTGTAATTCTCAGGACATTCTGCTTTTCTTCCTGCTTTCTACTACCTCTTCCCTGTGGGCAATGATTTGTAGTCATGCTGCAGAGCTGCTTCTGATTTCCTTCCCTCCTCATTGCTCCCCTTGTCTTTCTGAATTGCTCTCCCTGTCCTACTTTTTATTTGAGGCTACATGTCCAGTTTGGTGAAGGAAAGTCGACTGGAAAATGAGAGAAATGCTTCTTAACTGTTTGTTAAGAAATCTTATTCACCCTTCCATCTCAAGGATATGAATCTTGGTTATTCCTGGTATGGCTTCAAAACTTGGATGCTTGTCCCTCCCAGCATCTGAGGTATACACATCTCTATGGATAAAGACCAGACTTGAATAGAACTGTGATCCTGTTTTCTCTCTCCAGTCTTCTGTGGTTGTATGTATATGAAATTGTAAATTGCTAGATTATTGTTAGTAGTATTAACAGTACTACTAGTACTATAGATATAAAGGTGAAGATGAGGACAAGTAAAGGAGGTTAGGTAAAATAATCCTTGTGAAAACCAGAAAAATGTTAAAATTGCTTTAATGCTTTTTTAGATCTAAAGTCCTTTTGTTAGCTTAGGAATGTAAGATGCTATCAGATTTAATCACCGAATGATATATCCAATTATAGAGTATGGCTTTTTCACTGAATTATAGATTTGCTACTTGAATTTAGTTTTTTTAAGATTTTATATTTTCTTACAAATGTTTTTGTTACAATTTGAAGTTATGACTTCATTCTGACACCAACTGGCGTACTGCCAATTCAATTCTGACGCTAACCACCTGAGTTAGATCAGATAACACAAGTTAAGGGCTCGGTCCTTCACAAAACTGTCCCTACTTCAGATGGGGCCACAAGTGGGGTTCCCAAGCCACCTATACTCCTGACCAACTGACTACAAATTTGGGGTTTCCCATGACCCCATCCAGTTTAATAATTCACTAGAACAACTTACAGAAATCAGAAAGCACTATACTTATGAACACAGTTTTATCATAAAGGACACAGATCAGAACCAGCCAAACGAAGAGACCCTTGGAGTAAAGTCTGGGTGGGTGCTGAACACAGAGCTTTCCTGTTCTTTCCCTTTGGAATCAGGTACTCAACCTCATAGCATATCAGTATGTTCACCAACCACAAAATTCTATTAAAGTTCAGTGTCCAGAGTTTTTATCAGGCTTTCATTACAGTGGCATGATTGATCGAATCACAGATCACATTAAACTCAATCTCTAATCCCTCTCCCTTCCCCAGAGTTCTAGCTGGCTCAAAGCCCCCTACCCTCTAATCACATGGATGGTCTTTCTAGTGGGCAACCCTGTGCTGAGTTATCTCATCTCTTAGCATAAACTGAGGTGTAATCCAAGAGGCATATGAATAATGAAGATACTTCTGTTTCTTTTGAGAAATAACAGGAATTTAGAATCTCTCTCCCAGGAAGCAGGGACAAAGGCCTGTCAAATTCTTTATAATAGGCCAGCTCATCTTATAAAAGAATTCTAGGGTCTCTTAATTTTAAAGATTTTATTTTTATTTTAGAGAGAGTGCCTACAAGCTGGGGGAGGGGCAGAAGGAGAGAGGATCTCAAGCAGACTCTGTGTTCAGCGCAGAGCCTGAAGTGGGGCTTGATCCCACAATCCTGAGATCATGACCCCAGCCGAAACCAAGAGTAGGACACTCAACCAACTGAGCCACACAGGTGCCCGAGGGTCTCTTAATTTTAACTAGTTTTGAGGCAAGTTCCAACTTTTCTCCCCACCTCTGGTACTATTGTTCTTTCCTATTATTGTTTTGAACAAGCAGGCAATGAGCATACTGGTTTTTATTCTACAGAAGTAAGTTACAGGAGATGATCTATCAGTGTCTATTCCACTCCCAATCTCCTAAGGCTCAAGGACACAATTATGTCCACTAACCTCTAGACTAATGATTCTCAGAATTATTTTGGAAATATTTTTAAAATACTGACTACCAAGATTCTAATTTTTTTTTTTTTTAAGATTTTATTTATTTAGAGAGAGAGAATGAGATAGAGAGAGAGAGCGTGAGAAGAGGGAGGGTCAGAGGGAGAAGCAGACTCCCTGCCAAGCAGAGAGCCCGATGCGGGACTCGATCCCAGGACTCCAGGATCATGACCTGAGCCGAAGGCAGTCGCCCAACCAACTGGGCCACCCAGGTGCCCCAATATTCTAATTTATTTTAAACCAAACTCCAGGGGACCACTCTTTGAAAATTGTGATGAGCACCTGCAGTTAAGGATCATTGCTACTAGATCAGCAGTGTCCAATAGAAATACAATGCAAAGCCACATATGTTAAATTCTGTTTTTTGTTGGCCCCATTTAAAAGGGAAGAAGAAATGGATAAGGGGTGCCTGGGTCAGTCGGTTAAGTGTCTGCCTTCGGCTCAGGTCGTGATCTCAGCATCCAGGGATCAAGTCCCAGGTCGGGCTCCCTGCTCCGCCGGAAGCCTGCTTCTCCCTCTCCCACTCCCCCTGCTGTGTTCCCTCTCTCTCTCTCTCTCTCTCTCTATCAAATAGACAAATTTTAAAAATCTTTAAAAAAAGAAACATAAAATTACCTTTAACATTTTCTTTAACCCATCATATCCAAAATACCATTTAAATATGTAGTAAAAAATTGAGATACTTTATTCTTCATACTCAGTCTTTGAAATTTAGTGTATTTTATACATATAACATGTCTCTATACAGATTAGCCATATTTCAAGCACTTCATAGCCACATAGACAGCTCAACTCTAGACCAAAAATTAATTAGGACAATCACACTGAGCCCTCTTTTTATTTTATGTTAGTGGTAGTGCCCCTGGGATGGATTTAAAAAAAGAAAACAAAACAAAAACCTCTTATGTTTCTTGTTCTTAATAGTTACAGGAATTATGCACACCTGATACTATAGGTGTTCTACAAGATTTTATGCATGCTTTAAAAATTACTCAGTGAGAACAGAGGGCAAGCATATGAATATACATATTTTACTTATCAATGCAAAACAGAATTTTACAATATTTTTCCCAGTTGGAGTTAACAAACCAAAAATTCTTGGGGGAGAAAACAGATACATTCTTAAACCAATTTTTTACATTTTCTTTCCTGGTGCTTGGTTTTCACATTCCTAGTTAGGCATTCATTTGAAGTAGACTAAATTTGTCCAGAAATCCTTAGAAGTGAGTATCTTTCTAAGTGTTATCAAAGCAAGACTACAGTCTCTTGTTGTGTATGGGGTCACCTGGTGGAATTCCATTCCTGCAGTTTATTTTTGACTAGTGATTTAGCCCTTGTGGGTTGGGATGAAACATAGCTCTCTGCAAACTGACGACAGTAAGAGTATTTTTTCTGAAAAATGCCTTAGATACTGTTTGACTTGAAGACCCATCCCATTGGGACATGTTTTGATTTTTAGAGAAGTAGGCAAAACACAAGCAAATTCCATTGCAAATGAGTGAAGCAGCCTCCAAGAAGGGAGAAGACACCCTTTTGGGGGCACACTTGGGCAGTTAGTGTGTGGCCAACATGTTTGGTGCCTTTTTATTTTTGTTTAAATGCATCACGGGACTTTGTATTGCTTGACATTTTCAAATACTTTTTTTTTTAAAGATTTTATTTATTTATTTGACCGAGAGAGAGACAGTGAGAGAGGGAACACAAGCAGAGGAGGAGTGGGAGAGGGAGAAGCAGGCTTCCTGCTAAGCAGGGAACCCGATGCGGGGCTCGATCCCTGGACCCTGGGATCATGACCTGAGCCGAAGGCAGACGCTTAATGACTGAGCCACCCAGGCGCCCCTCAAATACTTTTAAAACTTACTGTGGGAAGAACACTTAAGTGAGATCTACCCTCTTAACAAATGTTTAAGTGTACAATATGTTACTGTTGACTTGAGGTTCTATGTTGTGCAATAGATCTCTAGTGCTTTTTCATTTTGCTCGACTGAAACTTTTGCTTGACATTTACTTACTGTATGTTTCAGTATAATTGGACAGTGGGCTTTTTTCTAATACTCAATATTAAAAAACAAAAAGATGACTGAACAGTTTCTTTCTAATCTCTCTTATTTTCTGCATCATCCTTCCTGCTAGGTAGGCTTCAGTCAAGGCAAGGTATATTATCTTCTTGATCTTTTACCCAAGACTTCCAAATTTTTTCTGGGGGCTGTAGTTGCAACTTATTTGACATCTCCAGCTCTTATTCACCAGAGCATCCAGTTATTAGAGCTTCACTCAGGGAAGCTCCTGGTATAGATAGACCCTGACCCTTTTCTTCTTAAATTCCTTTCACTTGAACAGAAACTGCGGAGATTTTCCTGACTTAAGCATAATAGGAAACCTATATATGTGTTTCTTCTGAGATTTAAAGGCTCTTTCCAGTTGCATGAGAATTTTTTTGATGGGAGGGGATTTTTGTTTTGTTTTCTTTTTTTGTTTAAAGATTTTAAGTGATCTCTACACCCAGTGTGGGGCTCGAACTCATGACCCCGAGATCAAGAGTTGCATACTCTACTGACTAAGCCAGCCAGGTGCCCCTCTTGTGGTTTTTTTTTTTAAACGTGCTTTGTAACCAGTTAGCAATTGTTTTTAAAGTAGTGAGTGAGTTTTTTTCAGTCATTTTCTTGGTGTAAGAATAGTTAGGACAGCTGGTCTGCACTAAAGAACATTTTATTATTATCCAGACTTTTAGGATTTATTTCTCTTGTCTAAGATTTCATCAGCCCAGCTCTTTAGTGAATTCAACCAGTATTTTGCATGGATTGATCCTTGAGCTCAGACTAGATCATTCAGCGTGCCTTTTTCTCTTCCTTCCTCCAGTGAGGCTCAGGGCTTAGAGCCCCAAGGATGTGTGTGTGTGTATTCGTCTTTTTTCCCCATCCCAAAACCCTAGTTGATCACTCTCTGGTGCTGGTGATGGAGAATAAACTAAAGCATCATTCTGAATGTCTTTATTTTTGGCAACTCATGGAATCATTTGACATTTAGGATTTCACTTGGCTTTGAACACATTTAAGTAACTCAGAATAATCTGAAAACAAATAAGTTCTTTAGTCAGTCTATGTATTTGATCTTTTAAATATAGCTATATTCATACAAACATATGTAAAATGTTATCCCATAAACTCTGGCTGTGCATATTATGATAATCTGGGAGTGTGAAATTTAAAAGTCCAAATGATTTTCATAAGTAACACACATTAGTAAACAGTTTTTTTTTTTTAACTTTTAATCTGTGATTCAAATAAAAAGCATCAAAATTGATGCGGGAGATAGAAGTATATTTTGTTGTATGTTTCTATACGTATATAATGGGTGAGGACCTATTGGTGTTTATTTCCACCTATTTCTTAGATGGAAATCCATGCTTCAGTTAAGTCAAGTTGCATTGCATCTTCTCTGCTGTTTGCTTCTTACGAACTTGGCCTTCTATGTTAAAATGTTTTAATTCAAGCACTTTCTGTTTCACATGTGTCACATCCAGAAGAGGTTGGCTGTGTTTTCCCCTGATGGCACATGTTTTGGTCATGACTGAGTTTAGGCTCCTTGGCACCTTCAGTGTTTAGCTGTTGGTGGGTGGCCTGTGGACCTTCTTCTTATGAGGAAGGTTTTGAGGAAGTTTAGAAATCAGAAGCCTTCCATGTGACTAAAGAGCAGCCTGCTGCCATTCTTGAGAATTCTGATAATCTCTGACACCCAGAGATTAGAGCGTTCTTTGGATCGTACTGAGACACTCAAAAGTCATCCAACTTGTAGCATTTTTTAGCGGTGGGAGCACTTGGTTGTAGTTAGCAGGCCAGAATGAGCTATAAATAAATAAAATCCTACAGTGCTTGCTTGCTTCATTCAGGGTAGTCTGCTGATAAGATGCAAGCATCTGGCAGAAGAGAAGATTCTCAGCAGGTTTAAGTGCTTACCAAAGTGCTTTCGTGTATCCATGGCTCAGCTTCTAGTCTCTGCTGTGTTATTTTGGCACTCTAGACTTGTAAGATTGGAGAGCCGGGTTTAAAACTCTCAATATATCATTAGGGTAGCCCAAGGTCCCTTCTTGTCAAAGAAGACTAGCTGATTCCAGGGGGAAGGAAAAGCAGAATCCAGAGCACCTGTAAATCCCTGTAGTTTTGTGCTGTGGGTTTGTAGCTAATTATACAGCAGGCAACAGTAATATGCTGTAGCTCTGTCGGCGTACTTGTTTCAAAAAGAGCAAAACCTTCCAGCAGAGCAAAGAAGGGGCTGTGAAAGAGCTGCAAATGAATGAAGCAATGATCATTTTATTGTAAACGAAAGCTCTACAGTGGAATTGGGGCATCTGAACTGCAAGGACGTGGTGGGGGAGATGCCAATAGAAATACATGGTTCACATGTGTTTTACAGCTCTTGATTTGGATTCTCCTGCAGAAATATAGTCACACAAGGAGACCACCACTGGTCACAGCCAGCCAAATTGCTCTTTCTCCTATGGTAGTGCTGTTAGCGACTGCTAGTAGGTTAGTCAGCCGACCTCTTCTGATTCTGCTTTGCTGCCTTATTTCAAAAGATTTGCCCTGTACTGGCCTGCAGTCACAGCTTGATGTAACCACTGCTTGTTTGCATGCATCCCCATCATTTTCATATAGGGTCTTTTTTTTTTTTCCCAAGTTAGACGGCGAAAGAATCAGGAGCATTTTTATATGATAAAAGATTTATGTAGGGCCAGCTAGAATTGAGCAAAATGAAATTCAGCTGGAAGGGATGGTAAAAGGCTGAGAGAACTTGTGACTGCCAGAGAAGTCAGTGTTCCTTAAATAAAGAGGGTTCAGCTAGCAGGCAGCAACTCTGACTTTGCATTCATATTGAAGCAGGTCTCCAGCCATTGTGTGCAGGCAGATCAATAAAATCAGAGGTGACTTAATGCCAAGAACCTCAGAATGCAAAGGATTTCTCTTGTCCTTCTTTAAATTTAGTCTGTATTGATGTGGAATGCTAGCCTCAGGCACAGAGATGAGAAAATGCTAGGTCTAGAATCTGGTTTATGACACTGTAGTGAGCAGCGTCCTTGGAAAACATTCCCTTTGCTTTCTCAGTTATCACATCTGTAAAATGGAGCTAATCTGCTGGAAGGAAAATGCTTCCAGTATTTATCAAAACACTGTGAATAAAGATTCATTATGATAAGTGCTTCCAATAGTTTAAGCAGCAAATGTCTAATGAGAAGTGAATTTATATCCCATGTATGTATTTGAAAATGCAGCTGACTGCCTTATCAGAGATTGAGTAGTTTGGCTATTTTTACATGATGAGTATGCAGTGAAATGTTGGTAGATTTGATTTTATTAAAAGCTCTATAAATGGAATATTAGACTGCTATACAGTTTCTTCCTTGGTTGTTCCTCTTTATGCAGACCATGGATCTAGCTTTCTAGTGTGTCACAAGTGTGCGGTATCCCACACTGGTCATATTCTTAAATTGAGCAAAGAGCCCCTGTCTAGGGCAACAAAATATATAGATGATCATTGTGGACATGGTTAAGTATTTAGCTGGTGATAGAGTTAATCCTTCTTTCCCTGCTCATCTCCTGTGCAGCCCCACAGATTCTTATTCTGCCCAAGAGGATAAGCTGCATCTAAACTTACGTCTTCCATGAATGATTTGGGGCCATTCTGTTAAACACTGGAGATGCTGGGAGTTTTTCTTCTTACCCCATGCTGTGTAGATGGTGCAGGTTCCTATAACACAGCAGCAGGGGGCTCCCTAGGAGAGCTTTGACAATTGCTGATGAAGAAGTGCCGGCTTTTTGTTGGGGATGTTCTTTTCATTCAATCCGGGCCCTTCTCTGCTGAAAACTTGGCCCTCGTCCTGTGAAGACTCCCGAAGGGATTATAGTGCAGCTACAGAAACACTGGCACCACTTTACTCATTTAAGAAATTGGTTATCAGTTGAGAGAGATTATACTGGTTTCCAAATTCCAGAAACCTGAATGAATGGAGCCTGAGATTGCTTTGGTTGTAGGATTCTTCTCTCTGAACTGAGGTTCATGGTAGGAGGCTGTGCGGGTGTTTTCTTTAGAATCCTCGGTACCTTGAAAGGAAGACTTTCCAATATTCTCATTAGCATTTACTGTTAGTTTTCTGCTTAGCTACAACTCCCTCTGCCCTAGAACCTGTGCATACTTTTTGTTTGTTGAGGATGGCCCCTGTGCATTGTGACTAAGGAACTCATAAAATGAAACCCATTCCCGTGAACAAGAGGCTCAAAGAATCCAAATTGCAGAGGTGCAGGTTTTTGCACTCCGAGGTTGCTCTTGCTGCCGTATGAATTGCTCTGTGATACAGGTTTGATGCAGAGAGCATTGCTACTCACAAATCACACGAGGTATACAGTTTGTGTGCAGTGATATGTCACAGCTTTTTATTTATATGGCCAGCTCAGTCTATTCTGCTCCTTTCACTGCCATGGAAAGTGCATCATTTTCCTCCCTCTCTCCTCCTTCCCACATATCATCAGCACCACCCACTATGTTCTGCCCATTAAGTTCTGTGTGTGCCAGAAAACCCCAACAATGATTAAATGCTGATAAAAGAATGTTAGAAGGTTAAGATATCAACCAATCAATGCCCTTATAGTACTCCTAAATTGTGGGTGGTAAGTATAACTTTGCCCTTTTAACATTGAAAGTAAGGTTTGTGGGGTGTTTTTTTGTTTTTTTTTTTTTCAGTTGAGGAAATGACTTACGTCAAATTAAGAAGGGGGGAGGGAAAGCCTTGGTGGCAAAGACCAAAGAGAATGCAGGAGACTTGCTTTGCAGTTTCCATTCTTACCCTAATCTTTCTTTCATGATATGGGCACATTCTTGGTCAGGAAACCCTAGGGCTGGCCAAATTTAGGTACTGTTTTATTTATGACAGGCCTAGAGTTTTTGAACTTGTAATAATCTTAAAAAGTCATTATTACCCTAAGGTCGTTTAGTTTTAAAAAGTATAAATTACTTAATTTTAAGAAAGAATATCACTCTAGTCATTGAATCATTTATCATTACATTCCTATATGATTTTCAGTTTTTTTTTAAGCTCCCATAGGCGGAGTACACTCGTTTCCAGCACCACCACCACCTCTCACCACCTCCCTGGTCTGTGGGAGGAGGAGCATGGGTAAAGAGGCTTAGAAAAGGTAGCTGGGAATCCAGATTCCGGGCTACTTTTCGTTGGAGGAGACTTTGTGAGTTCACCTCATATCCTGGAAAAGCAATTAAGGTGGGAGGGGCTGTGGAATCAAGTTCTCTGGACTTCCTTACAAAAATTTCAGTAAAACAGGAGCAAGAAAGAGGATTCTGTAAGAATCGTGTCAAGAATGACATTTCATGTTGAAGCTTAAGATAATATACCATATCCATAAAGCTTAAATTAATTTTCATGAGGCTGTGTTTTATCACTACTCTGAGTTATTTTTTTTTTGTAATAAAGCTATTTTTAAAAATCCATGGTAAATCTATTTTGACCCTTTCCATCAACAGTTGCTGTGCTGAGGTAGGTCAGGAGGCATGCCTCTTTGGAGGCACCCTGGGGGTTAAAGGGTAATGAGCACTTAATTATGTCTGCTGAATACCAGAGCACCCAGACTGGAGCTCCTCATGACCGGTCTGTATCTGCTCTGACAATTCTTTTATTATGGCTTTCACTAATCTACCAGTAACTAACTGTGGTTGTTTAATTACAGAGGGAACATCCCCACGCTAAACAGGTACCGTATGTTTAGTTTCTTTTCCAATTAAAAGCACCTCTTTTGTAACTTAGAATAGTGAAATCAGGGAAAAAATAACACTATATTTGACAAGTAATATGCTGTCTTCTGCTAGGGGTTCCTGAGCTCCCCTTTAGACATACTAAATTATTCTTCCTTGGAAAACATGTCTTCAGCTTTTCTTTACTGTTCCAGAAGCAACACTTGAAAATCCTCAGTATGGAGAAGCCCCCCTTCCACCCCCCCCAGCCTAGCTGTATATGACGGGAGTTGTCTGCCTGATGTTCAGCTTTGCTGTAAACATCTTCTTCTACTACGTTCTCTGCCTAGTTTGGGCCTTTCAAGGGAGAAGGCTTTAAGGTTACTCCTACCCTGGCAAATTGTTCACAATTTTTTTCAATTTTTAGTTTCTCAAGTTTGCTTCTCCTTTTAGAAGAATGTAAACGCCGGAATAGCTGATCTCATGTTTTATCAGTTTGTTAGCTTTATTAATTTGTTAGCTGCTTCTCTAAAGTGTTACAATGTTGTGAGAGTCAAATTTTATTTCAGACCCATGAGATTAACATTCAAAAAGTGAGTTTAAGTTTTGATGTGTGTAGCCCTGTGAAGAAGTTTCCAGGCCAATATAACACATTTTGGTATTTTGAGTTCCTCCTGTTTCTGAGCCAAGCAAGGCAATACAATGCAAGTTTGAGAGGATAGCCGTTCTGATTGGAATTGAATCTACAAAATGCCAAAGCAGTAATAAGTGGGTGGTGAGCTCTTTGTAGATGATCAATTATACATTGAAATATTTATAGGCTTATGTTTATTTTGTTCCTCTCCCTTTCAATATTAAGTAATCAAAACTGATTATAGCTTTTAGAGTCCAATTTGGACGGGGAGAGAAAAGGGAAGTGCTTTGGTTTGGTCTTTGTGTCTGCCTTTGGAGAGTGGGCTTGGTTCATTCCTGCCTGCCAGGACAGCCATGTCCTAGCCCCTGAGCAAAGGAGAGGAGGGGGAAACTGAATAGTGGCTGTTTCCCTTGGGGTTCAGGTGAGTGAAAAAGACACTTAACCCCATGTTTGCCACAAACACAGCCTGTTAGCTTATTCAGAGGGAGTTCCCTTTAAGTGCTATCTGGAACCCTTTTATCTTTCCTGTCTAAAGCCAGGCAGGTAGAAAAGATATAATGCCTCACAAACTTGCTCCTTTAGTAGATACATTTGGTGATCCTAGAAAAGAGGATGGTAGCATTTCTGAGTTCATATAACTCCGAATCCCAGTTTCTAGTGAGCACCACGTGTAAGCCTTGCTTGATGTGTGTTTCATTTGTTTGTTTCATTCATGGTATCAATGGTTTCCTCTCCCACTCTGCCTTTCTATTCTCTAGTACTGTCAAAAGATGAAGTGCCTTTCTCATAGTCGTCATTTGCCAAAGGTATAAAAACTTGGAGTGTCAGTCTCTATAGTCTGTGTGAGCAGCACTCCCATCCCCTGAAAAATTCCATTGCCTTTTATAATTACACTCTGAGTAGAGTACAGTCTGCATCCAGACCTCAAGTCCGCGTTGCTGCCTCTCTCCCCCTGCAGCTCGGCAGGTGGTACACTTCGAGGAGATTTTTGAGCAGCTCCCCAAAGCTCCGGTGCCTTTGCCTCGCTCTGAACTTGATTCAGATCAGTACGCCGGTAGCGGGTCAGGCAAGTCCTGAAGGCGTCCTTCACTTGGTCCTTCCTGACAGGCTGTCCTGACTGACTGGGCATTTGGAAATACTTCCCTGTATGACTTACCAGCACATGCTGCCGAGGTGCATCAAGGAATATACAGACCCCTTGTGTTTGTAGACTGAACAACTCAGTTCTCTTTGAGCATCTCCATTTAGCACCTGTTTGTCATGCTTACACATACTTGGAGACCCATGCTCTGCCCCTTTGCATCTTGCTGGGATTTATTAAGGGCTTTCAGTTGAAGATATGTTTCCTTTGGTATAGAAGTATTTAAATATAAAAAAGGAAATTTTGCAATTTCGAGTTGAAAAAGGTCTCTTTTTCAAAAAGGGAGGAGCTATATTCCTTATAACTGCTATCCCGATCAGCCCAGGAAAGGAAGAAGTAAATACCGTAGTAAAGTTTCTTTTATAGACTGTGACCTGTTTCTGTATGAGAAATAATGTTTCCTACAATGACTTACTAAACCATTCCAAATGACTTGTTGTACAAGCATATATCTATCTGTGAATACTTAAGGCATTTTTCTCTAGGAATTCTAATAGATTAAGTGTTGCCTCGTTACAACCCACTTGGCTTGCTTCTTTCCTTTTATAAGAGGGAATGTTTTAGGGAAGGGGAAGATGCAGGATGGTTTTTAACCCCTGTGTGCTATTCATTCATTAGACATATCATGGTTTCATTGTATTAAAACTGCCATGTAGTTCTTAGCTATCCTTAGATTTGTATTTGGAGAAATTTGGGGGTGCTAAAAATAGTTGGTGTGGGGTAAGCTCAGATGAAAGGGGTCATATGAATCCATCAAGACAGTCTTATCCACAGTGGGTAAAAAACCAAATCTGCTCTGCAACCTGACCCTACTTCAGAGTTTTCTCCTGTTTCTTTTCTCTATTGTTACTCTCCCAATCCTGTTCCTGCTTTCCTTGTCTAATGCACTTGATTGAATTACCATTTAGAATGTCCTTCTCCTCCAACCTCAACCACTATGGCATGACTCACGTAGCTAGTGTCAGCGATGTGCTGTTGGACAACTCATTCACTCCACCATGTCAGCGGATGGGAGGAATGGTCTCTTTTCGGACTTTCGAAGATTTTGTCAGGTAAGACACTGTGGAACTGTGTGCAAGGGGAGCCACGGGCATCTCTCTTTTGGGGTCTCCGATTTCTGCCAAATAAATAAAGGCCCTGAGAATCGCCATGAGCCAGCTAAGGAGATACAGCCCTTGCTGTATATGTCCTTGGAGAGGTATTGTTCTTCCATTTCTACCTCTTATTCAGGCTCTGCAAGCCTCTACTTGTTATATGAGCCTGGTCAGAAAAAAAGAAACAAACAAAAACCATCTTTTCCTTAGGAGCTAACAGAAGAAGCTGTCTGCTCTGTGATGAGTGAAATGTCAAGAGAAATTAAACACAACACCAGAGTGAGCCCCACCAGAGACGATACATCTTTTGATTAAATGCATTCAGCATCTATCTCTTGATGTATACTGATGCATTACCCTAGGGGGAGGGGTAATTACATTGGTCTGTCACTGCTCTAGTCCCAGGCTCTTTCTGTTACTTTAAGACCGATGATGACAGTGGTGCTCATAGCTTACACGTGGGGGAAAAAAAAAGCTGAAGATCATTCTTTTTTTTAAAAGAAAAAATATATATGGTTTATTAAAGTTTAAACAATCTATCCTCCTAATTTCTGCCACTTGGTGAAATTTTGCATGTCACCTCCAGCCACTGGTGATTCTATTCAGTTGACTATTGAGCACAGAGTAGGATAGATGCTTCTTGTGGACCGGACTGGCAATGGCAGCATTAGTTCTCTGCCTCTTGGGTTTTCATGGTGGGTGTTCCTCTGGTATTTTTCAGGATCTTTGATGAAGTGATGGGCTGCTTCTGCGATTCCCCACCCCAAAGCCCCACATTCCCTGAGGCCGGTCACACGTCTCTGTACGATGAAGACAAGGTATAGTGTGCCCTTTGGGAAACTGCTTTGTTAGTTTATACACAGGATTTGTAGTATATGCTATCTTTCTGACTTTGGAACATTATAGGGAAGAATTCATCTTTTTACTCTACTTTATATTAATTTTATATGCCTCATCAAAGTATTTTGGGGGGCAGATGGGATATAAATTCTAACCTAAAAAAAAAAAACTGTATTAATCTTGGAATCCGTAGTGAGAATAGCAGATGGGCTCAGCTAGACCCATTGCAGCTGCCTCTGAGTCTCTGAATGTTGTTTTAAAGACTTGAGCTGTGGTAGCTGTAATTCTTAGCAATGGCTTGTATGTTTGCAGAATGCTGCTATCGTAGTATTCAGGGAATTGTGGGCTTTAGATAGCAGAAAGTAAGAGGCATTTTGTTTAAAACTTTGTCCTTTTATTAAATCCCTTCTTTTCATTTCTCAGTAAACAGATGATTCTGTTTTTTCCCTATGAGGTTATTTTCCCATGGTTTGATACTTCCACTGTTTGATAAATTGTTAGGAAATATATTATGTGGGAATATGTTCAGATGGCTTCTTTCACTCATTTTGCTTCACATTCTGTGAAGAAATATGGCAAATGATTTCATTCCCACTTTATTGGCGAAAAAGTTGAGGATACAGTGGTCTTCAAGTTCATGTCAAGTCAAGATTTGAGGCCACCTCTAGTTAATACCTTTACTGCCTTATCTTTGAAAAGCTAGGTGTTTTACTTAATTTACTCTCTGTTGTGGATGCTAGGCAATGGTTTCAATTTGCTTATTCGTACTAGTGGGCAAACCAGAATGTCCTGTGGAGTGTATCTCTTTTTCAGGTATTCTACCAAGTATTGTAACTTCTCTCTGCCTCGGTATTAGCCAGCTTCCTAAATTTCTTTGTCTGTGTTCTTGAGTTACAGGTCCCCAGGGATGAACCAATTCACATTCTGAATGTGGCTATCAAGACTGACTGTGATATTGAGGATGACGGACTGGCAGCTATGTTCAGAGAGTTTACCCAACAAAATGTAAGTCCTTGGTTGGGTGGAAACAGATGGTGGCCGCTTTCTTGCTGGTGTATCCTACCCATCCTTTTATCAGTCGCTACTTATTAGGCCTGTCACTGATAATGGCTATGTCTTTTACATAGTTCTGCCTGTAGGGGTAAAATTCCAAAGTGATTTAATAGTACATAATGAATGTCTTATGTCAAGAAATATAGACCTCAAGTGTTCAAAATGTTTTAAGGAAAGTAAGTTGTGTTCCTAAATCTTTCCCAGAGCTCTGTCTTGAACTTCCATTCACCTGCTGAATATTTACCTTTGGTGACTTTACTCCACATGTCTAGGCCCAAACTCCCCTGAGTTTCCTTCCATGTCCTTCCCTTGCCTCCCTTGAAAATACCAGTTACACTTCCATCCTCCTTTCGATTTTTTTGTCCCTTGGATATCTTGTGTTGACATCAAATGTCATACTTTAAACCTAAATTTCCATCTTTTTCCTTCACCTCTATATGACTCCCCCAACCCTCCCCCCATCAGAAAAACCAAAACAAACCCAAATAACCAAACCCTTTACTCTCCTGGTCATTCAGAAATCATTGACTTCTTCCTTTCCTTGCTGTTCCATTAATCTACCCCTCTACCCGCGGTCTATACTTGTTTATTTCTATCTGGCCAGTCACCAAGGTCTGTGAGGTTTTTCTTTGCAGTGTCTATTACCCTTTCTCAGTTTCTTAATTCTGGACTGCCATCACTCTAGTGTAAACTCTTGCCTCACAGCTGAGGCACGGCAACAGGCTTACTTGTGATCCACCTATATTCCCCTCGTTCTTCCCCCAGTTTCCATTCTGCCTACCCCCACAAAATTAAATGTCCAAAATGCCCCCTTATCAAGTTTTTCTCCCACTCAGCAATGGTTCTCTCACCCTCACGATACATGATGTGACATGCCTTAAATTCTAGTTTCTGTTATATAATCTACCAGCAGGTGCTCAAGGGGCCTTAATCTACTTGAGCTTGAACTTTTCCCCACGTGTACAGTAGAGTAATTCCTGACTAATCCAGGCCTATGGGATTGTGATAAGGTGCAAATGAAAAAAATTCACATAGAAGTTCTTTATAAATAAAAAGTGTTATTACTGCTAATAAATGTATGCTGACCAATTAGAAATGCAAGGAAGAAAAGTACCTTTTAGTGAGGGCTACTCAAAGAAGTCCTCATGAAAGATAAAGTTTGAGACAGCTCTTAAAACAAGCAGGAGGAAAGGAGGGAAGGAGGGGAGGCTTGTGATGCCAGCTCTAGGGGGCTCAGATCTAGGTGCTTTAGGAAATAATACATTCTTGGTCCTGAAGTTGCTTATAGTCTAGTTGGAGGGAATGGTTAGGCATGCTCAAATAATAATCTGCAGTTATATTACTTTTTTTTTTTTCTTTTTTAGGATTCTAGTGATTTAATGCAGTTGTATTTCATTGTGACATGAAAGATGTCAAAGCACCTCTCTTCATCTGCCCTTAATGACAAGACCCATGTGCTTTCTTTGAATGGAAAATACCTAGCTCATAGTGCTTATTATAAAGAAAGAAGTCAGTAGATGTTTTTTAAAATTTAATTTCGCATTATAAACAATTAGTGCCATAGGCATTCACAGCATGCTAATGGTAGGTACTCAGGAAGAGATAGTCACTTTGTGCTTCACGTGAGCCTTAGCATTTAATCCATTATACTCTCACAGCACATAAACTGACTGGGAGACTGTAGTGCCCAACATGAAAAGGTATTTCCAGAGAAATGAAGGTACGGGACATGCCTGAGAATTTTTCTTTAGAAATTTACCTTCCTTCTTGCCCTGGACTAGTGACTGCCTAAAATTAACCTGAGACCAGTGACCAAGGTAACCTCAGCTGGAAGAGATCTAATGTTGTGTGTGGCTGCTGACTCTGCTGCTTGATGAAATAATCTGTGGCCGTTTCTTCCCAGGTTTTGAGGCATTAATTAATGCCTATATTTCATTGTTCTGACCTCAACTTTAGGCTTTTTATTACCCTCAGAACCAAGTCTTCTCTATCATCACACGTTGATTTAAAGAAGCAGTTTCCTTATTTTCACTATATATATTTGTAACATTAACTGGCAATAGGAAATTGCCTTTTCCCTTTACCGAAGGCACAGAGAAATCCAGCATCTTTGTGTATGGCTTTTTGGAAGGCTAAGGGTACACTGTGCTGACATTCTAAGCCTAGAAAAGCTATTCACTGCATCAGGTACTGTGCTTATCTAGGAATATTTGGCATTTTCACCTCCTTGTTTTGGGGGGAAAAAAACATAAAAAGGAAGGAAAAGCAATTAAAAAAAAACCTGAAGTCATAACTAGTTTTGTTTTTCAGTTCTTGATCATGCTCCTAGTAGTTCAGAAAAAGTTGTTTTTTTTTTAAAGCACACATTAAACTATCAAATAGGTTGATCCAAATTGTCCAAATAATCTTCTAGTCCCAGCATGTCTTTTTTTCTCTCATAGAAATTAGGATCATATATTTGTAAATGACTTGTGGAGGAGATTGAAGCAGTCAGTGTAAATGGAGTTTCTCCAGGTGCTGACGCCTAATCGCTGGGTAATAGCTGTGGACTTGCTGTGAGACCCGCATTATTACAATGTAATCAGAATCCTGTTGCTCTGCTGTTATTGTCAGCCACTTGTGGAATTTTAAAAGCAATAACAATTTTGATTTTAAATCATGGCATTATTAAAGTTATTTTCTTCCCTTGCCAGAACACAGCTATTGATGCTTGTCTTTGAAGGACTTGGCTGTAGTGGAATTCTTTGTTGGTGTTGGAAAAAAAAAAAACCAAACATTTCTGTTTCTGGGCATGCTGAAAGACAGATAACCACCACAACCCCCACTCGGCTCTGTTCTTTTAAAATAGTTTTTTTCTTATTGTAGTATCAATACTTGGTTATTTACACTAATGGGTATGATGCTAGTACAGATCATTTTAAAATGTTATTAAGCCAAAATTTATTCATGTTTGGCCTGGGGATTTATTATTAGAAAATTAATTTTTCCGGTTATCTTTTGTTTATGCTATTAATTTTATTACTAGGCAGTGCCATAGTGGAAATGGAGAAGTAGGAAGAAAATGGCTCAGGAATGTGCTTATTTATAAGAGGAAGCTAATTTGGATGTAAAAAATGCATAGTATCATGAAAGCTAAGAATTGACTTATGAACAATGGCTCTTGGTTCAGGTTATAGCAAGGGATGTGATCAAACTAAAGTCTGAATGTAGGTTGTGAAAGTCCACATATTTTTTTCTATTTGTGTTATTCGTATATTCTCTCAGGCCATTCAAATGGTGGAATTGCCTTTCTTTTTGTTGCCACATAGCCCCTCTTTGTTAGGGACCTTTAAAAGCATGTCTCTTACTTAATTTTTTTTAATTTTGTTTTATTATGTTATGTTAGTCACCATACAATACATCATTAGTTTTTGATGTAGTAATGTTCTTACTTAATTTATTAACCTGCTTCTTTGTCTCTACTTTGGGCATAAGTGAGCAGTACAGTATAGAGGAAGGCTTAGATCTGAAGGCCCAAGGCTCATGTAAGGGTCTATCTTGAAACCGCTGGTCTCTGTTGACTCCTGATGGACTGCTTGCCTGTGCCAAGTGAAGATGTAAATAACCACTAAGTTTAAAAGCCTGTTAAACATTGCTTTACCAGTTTTTAAAGAGAATCTTTTTAAAAAATACCTTCATGTAAAGCGGGGAAAATGTTTTAGAAGAACTGAAAAGGTCAGGACTTAGTTGAATTCTAGGAATGCAGTATCTGATGATAGGTAATATCTGTAAATAACAGTGTAGCACCTGAATTTTCTGTTTTATGGAAATTTCTTCTTTTCCCTTTACCTGATTACATTTAGCTTCTGTATCAGTATTAATTTTCACAGTTGAATACAGGCCCACCAGGTGTGATTTTATGAGCAGAAATTGTGTTAAGTTTCACCTTGATGTAAATCAGTCCTTAGAGAATTTAGGTGACTTCGTATGATCCTTCCCTACAAAGTTCTCCTTCAGTTTTGTCCAGATCAATATATGAAACCTAGTCCACTGGAGCCAGGTTGAGATTTATTTGCAAGTTGAAGGTACTGAGGCAAGATGTAGAGATCCAAAAAGGGTGCTTGCCCGATCAGAGCTTTATGAAGACCAAATGGGGTAAAATTGAAGATGAAAAGAGATCTCATCTGTTTTCTGTTTTACATGTTTGTTTGTAGAAAGCTACCCTGGTTGAGCATGGGATACGGCGCCTCACTTTCCTGGTTGCACAAAAGGTACTGGCATGTGAATGATGCCTCGCCAACGTGTCTTACGCTGCTGCTAGAACTTTTAAAAATAAAATATGGGATTATAATCATGTACTTACTTGTAGAACCTATGCAAATAAATAATTCTATAAATTTAATCAAGAAAAAAACATTAATTTAACTCATTGCCTTTTACTTAATTCATTTTTGATTCTATTACTGATTGCCAGCTTCTGTTTTTCCTTCTTTTCTGTCGTTCATTTGAAAGGATTTCAGAAAACAGGTCAACTGTGAGGTGGATCAGAGATTTCATGTAAGTAAAAGGAACCACAATGAAAGATTATTTACTGTTTTATCTGTTTGCCACTGATTATTTAAATATATAGAATATGTGTGAGTTATTTAAAAGGGCTGAACTGATGTTTGGTTCTTCTTTTAGAATGTGTTAAAATGAATCTTCCACTTCTGTAAGAGTGTGCAAGCTGGTGGTATTTTTTTTTAAGCCTATAATGAATTCTCAGTGTCACTCTGAGAAGTAGTTAAGGATGAACATACGTGTTTATCCAGATGACTAAGGAAGAAGCAGGAACTAACTAGTAATTTCTTCTGTGTACATAGTGAATAAGGGACTCAGTAACCAAGAACTGCCGGCTGAGGGGTGCCTGGGTGGTGCAGTCGGTTAGGCATCCGACTGTTGGTTTTGGCTCAGGTGGTGATCTCAGGATCCTGAAGTCGAGCCCCTTGTCAGGCTCTGAGCTCAGCACGGAGTCTGCCTGGGTCTCTGTCTCCCCCCGCACCTCCCCTCTGCACTCGCATGCTCTCCCTCTCTCTCCCTAAAATAAATAAATAAATCTGTAAGACAAAACAAAACAAAAAAACAACTGCTGATTGTATTTTGGGGTCTTGGCTTCTACCAAAGTTGGATTCAAGTTCTATTCTTGAGAATTCTCAATTCTGAAAAACAGTCATTTATTATTTAAAATATTTTAACAGAATCCAAGTTGGTGTTTTTCTTGTGTTAATTCTAGGAACAGGAAATAAATAAAATTTTTAAGCATTAAATTGCTTGTTCTCCTATTTAACTGAGTTAACTATTAATATTTATGAAATTAACAATTTTGTTGAAAAGAGAACTAAGTTAATAGCCTGGCATCTAAACTATGGTATATCCATGATCATACCTAGTATGATAGCCATAAGGTCAAAAATCCAGTTTACAATCAGGATGTCATTTTCTAAAATGACTGATTATAGTCAACATATTTCTTTAAAAATTGACCTAATGCAACTGAGTAAAATTCCAGAAGATATTAGGTTGGAAGTCTTAATTTTCCTGATAAGAATTTTGTTTTGTTTTGCTCTAACAATTAAGATAATTAAGTCAGTTTTCAAGCACTGCTCATTTGCAATAATGAAGATAGCTTTTGGGATTCTGGAAAGGACTTTCTAAATTCAAGAACCTATGTGTGATTGCTTTTATCGCTCTTTGTTTATTAGGTCTGTAGTACTTGACATTTTGTTTTCCTTCTCACAGTTCACCTTGTTGGTCTAGTCTATAGAGAAACAAGACACACTATCCTACAAGCTAAAGAGCTAAGATTTTCTGAAATGCTTTAGGAAATGTTGTGGACTGCACAACTCCCCTGTGTTATTGATGTCAGGAAATCAAGCGGAGTGCAGATATATATCAATCAATAACTTTAGATAGGAAACTAGAGGCAGTGGAGAAGTATGAGGAGCTTAAAGAGAACCCTGGGGCTTTAGGAAGAAAAATCAGGAGCTTAGAGTATAAAATTGATTCTTGGGATAGAATATGGGAGCCCATGAATAAATAGTATGGCTGGTAAATGCTGATCAGAACTAAGGTAGACATGCCAGACTGAGACCTGGGTTTGGGAAGAGTATTGGGCTGGGTTCTATTTTTTTTTTTTTTTTTTTAAGATTTTATTTATTTATTTGACAGAGAGAGAGCACAAGCAGGGGGAGCTGCAGTGAGAGGGAGAGGGAGAAGCACGGTCCCTGCTGAGCAGGGAGCCCTGTATGGGGCTCAATCTCAGGACTCTAGGATCATGACCTGAGCCAAAGGCAGACGCTTAACTGACTGAGCCACCCAGGCGCCCCTGGGCTAGGTTCTTAAGTCTTAATGTGATATTTCATTTCTCACTGACTTTGGAGTAATATAATATTCTGGGAAATAATAGTGAACTTGTAAAGTTATTTTCTTTTCCCTAATAGTTCAGATGGAGTCTTCATGTCTATAGCACAGAACTGGTTTCCTATAATAAGCAGTCCGTGATAAATTAAAACCCTCCACTAAAACTTCTAAAAAGCCAAAGTGATTAATTCTCACGGGCATTATTTTTCTTTTGTACTTTCTTACCTCTGAATCTATGTCATGTCATAGAGTGTATCTACAGCTTTAAAACTTGTTGTTTTTTTTTTTCTCTCTGCTATCCAGTAGGTTAAATAGGGACTTATATAGGCAAAATCTTCTAGGAAATGAGCCCAGCAGCTGGTGTTCCCAGCAATCATTGTCCGGTTCCTATTTATAGTGGCATCAAGTGGGAAATCTGTTAAATTATCAAGTGTCTTGTCACGAGTGTAGGAAAGTTTGCTTTAGGACGTAGAGAACATTAAGGTTTAGGTGTGGACTGGATTTTCTCTGAAGAATTGAATGGCAGAGGAGTTGGGGTGCTTTTATGTTAGGCTCCTTAGAAATGATTAGTGGTTATGCAGGGGGCAAGGCCAACTATTACTGAGCTCCGTCCAGGATCCACAATAGCCAGCAAGCCTTGGCAGGAGTCGTACAAATCCAGGGCTCACTGTCATGGTACTGCTATGAGTTCCTCTGCTGGTAGTAGCTTGCCATTCATGAAGGATGCTTAGCCTTTGTCATGTCATTTGATGTGTGCTTGCCCCATAGTTAGTGTAGTGTGAAAAAGAGGAAGCTTTCTGGGAGTGTTAGAGATGAATCCCTTGATCTCTCTGGCTTCTTGGTAATCCACTGTGATGTATGCAGCCTCCCCTGTTCTACACTGTGAAATCCCTATATTATTGAATAGAAGAGAGAACGTGCACATGAGGGGGCAAGGAGAGGAGGAAGGTTACCAAGTACAACACTGGCTGGTGTGGAATGAGGCCGCTAAGCTGTTGCATTGCCCTCTGGCTGCTTCAGAACCAGAACCAGCCCATGAGTGAGACAGAGGAGAGATTCCTAGAGAGCATGTATATTGTTAGGTCCTTCTTCAGATGCCAGTGAAAACTTCCTTGTCTAATCGCCACAGTTCCCTGAGAGCTGAGCACTGGAATGTCCGCTGCTGCCTTTAGTCTCTTGGAGACTCTCTTAGAACCCGGAGCCTGTCCTTCCAGGCTGGCCCTATCCACCAGCAGTAAGGAGGCTGAGTCTCCAGGCTGTTTCCATGGCCGTCTAATTAAATCAGGTGCCCAAAACAGGACCCAAATAACTGCTTAACATGGATATTTACACAAAGTTTGAGGCCAACCCATCCTTGTAAATATCTCCTCCATATTAAAAAAAAAAAAAAAAAAATGAAGCTTTGAAAGCAAAAGAACAGGGTCTTTGAGTTTCTGTAGCTGAATAAGCTGTCCAGTTTTATGTAGTATTTAAGTCTCTTAGTTTCACTCACATTTCAGATCTACAATTCCAGAAAGTGCAGCAGAAGGTGCTGTTTGATTGGGATGTATTATGGTTTTTGAAGCTTTCCATATTTTTTTTTTTCAGTGCAGTTTTGTTAAGGGTACTAAAATGCAAATTTTCAGCATTTCTTCTGATCCTTTGCAACCTAAACAAAAGCATTAGGTCCAAACATGGTGATAAGATTCTAAAAATCAGTTTTGCATCTAAGTTTCCTTTTGCTTCTTGTTTGAAAGAATTTATGAGATTTAAAAAATTCTGCTAGGGCGCCTGGGTGGCTCAGTTGGTTAAGCGACTGCCTTCGGCTCAGGTCATAATCCTGGAGTCCCTGGATCGAGTCCCGCATCGGGCTCCCTGCTCGGCAGGGAGCCTGCTTCTCCCTGTGACCCTCACCCCTCTCATGTGCTCTCTCTCTCTCTCTCTCTCTCATTCTCTCTGTCTAAAATAAATAAATAAAATCTTTAAAAAAATAAAAATAAAAAAATAAATAAAAAAAAAATAAAAAATTCTGCTATTAGTCACCTAGGAGATAGTTGTAGTTTTACCAGTTTTGTAGGAGTGATTCCCACTTTAAAATGGTTTGGATTATTTGGGCGTGAAGGAAGAACCCACTATCAAAAATAGTTATCATGGTTAGTAGTTCATTTCTTTTAAAAAAATTGGTATGTCAATTATATCTCAATAAAGCTGGGAAAAAATTGGTAGTTTTGTTTGCTAGTGGATCAACTATTAGTTTTTCAGAAGGTTTGGTTTGGGGTTTTGTTTTAATTACAGTCTATATAATTAGTTCTCAGCATGTTGAGGTAAAAGAGAATTGCACCAGCAAGTTTCCAATTTCTTCATCTCATTAGGTTTTTAACACGATTATTAGTATCATAATCAGCTATGATGTTTTCTGTTGCAGGTTTTCACATTCTCTGATTTGCAGGGTGTCTTGATTGGCTAATTTAGGCAAATTATTTTGATTGTCTTGATGATGGTTGGCTGATTTGAACACAGCAGGGGTATAATTTCTTCCTGAGAAATGTTGCATTCTTTTGGTTTTTGGTACCAGAACACTAAGAGGGTTTTTCTTTGTGTACATTCAATTATGATATTTGCCCATAACACTAGTAGAATGCCTGGAAAGCAATTACATTAGTGATGGAATAAGCATGAATGCTGTTAGTGCAAAAATTGGAAGTTTCAGGATGAGGTAGGGTGAAGGAATTTACTACAACTATAGGTCCAGACTTCTGCATTTCTTCTCTGTGTTTCTGTGATTTTTTGAGCACCGAAAGAGGTGACTTGCTATAAAAGTCTTCAGAACTTGTATAGCTTTCCAAGGATCGCTCAGTAATCCTGGTTTCTCATCGCACAGAACTTCTGGCCATCTCCTGTTCTGAATGCTTCACACTTAAATTGAGGACCTCACTGTGGAACTAAAAAATTTGCTCAAAAGTTTAAAAAGAAAAAAGTTTGCCTGTATCATCTCATAACACTTTTTCTTAACGAAAGTGGTTTTTTTATTTTGGTAGTCTTTGCCCATCTCTGTCAAGAATTAGTCAGCCTCTTTCATTATTTGTTGTAAATTTGTTCCATTCAGACTGTTTGCTTCCCATGCCTTTCAGTTACTACAAATTTTCTTAATTGGCTGAGTAGTAAAGACAGTGTTTTTTGGTTACTATTGTGATGTTTTTGAAGAAAAATGATTTTGATCCTGCATATATACACACTTGAATAAATGGTACACTAAATAAATATTTTAATTAATTAATAGTTCTGGCAGAATAGGGTGTATGCTTAAGAGACTTTATTATGATTTTCCTTGCCTCTTCTTTCAGAAAATTTTATGGGAGGATTTTATTACCTTTCCTTTTTTTGACCTGTGTTGCTTTTTTAGCTAATGCTCTGAAAGCCATACCTCTCAAGAATAAAACCAAAACTAGGCTATATAAAGCCATGAGCATGAAATCTACTGACAACTCAGCTGAACATCTTCCTGCTTAACCTTGAAGTCATCCCCATGTTCTTCACTATCATTCAGGGGAATTATTTAGAACAAAACATCATCAGTAAAAGATCAGTGCTGTGTAAAACCCACTTTCAAAGGGCTTTTAAAGACCCGAGCCTGAACAGGGGATTTCCTGGGCTTGCTAAACAAGCTCCTAAAAGCCTGTTAAATGCAGTTTTACAGTCAAAATGCCAAGGAAATAGAAAATGATTTATTAACTGTGTAAGCTTTAGTTAGGTATGAGGTGTAAATACCTGTGGAAAGTATTCAAGCTCTCAGTAAATTCAAGAACCACAAGTTTTCAGCAGGAGTTTTGCTTTATTTGTTTTTTTCCTTTAAAGCCTTAATTTCTGTTTTTTTTTATCTCATCAAGAAGTTGTCTAAATAAGGAATTTGGATTATGACAAGAGTAGAAAGGTAGGGCCCTACCCTTGAGAGAGAGTGGTAGAAATGAAAGGGTGTGGGCTCTGGCAACAGAGACTCAAGTTCACGTTCTGGTTCTATGATCCTGGGCATATCACTTGGCCCCGGCTTCCTCAGCTGTAAAATGGGTCATCATCTATACCTGAGAGGTTGTTGAGAGCGCTTGTTCAATGGAACAGCACATAAGAGCGCCTGCCACCTAGAAGGCTTTCGGTTCATGTTTCCTTCATGCTTCCTAAAGCTCATTGAGGGATATTTAGGCAGCTAGCTAGTCCTGGTCTCTCTGCCTTGTACCAATAAGTGTTTGATTATATTGCACTCATAATGAAGAAGGTACCTGATGAAACCTCCTATAGAGGCCGATAGTAATGACTTGATTCCAACACTGCTAGTAGAGCCTCCCATCCGAGAAACAGGGGTATTTGGTGTTAATAAGTTAAATTTCAGAAACTAATGGACTCTGCTAATTGAATTTATCTTTGTTAATTAATAAGGTTCTAGGAAATTGGTTGCTTTGTTGTGTAATGCCCTGCAAAAGAGCAGTAAGACCTAATGACTACAAGTTCCCTAGTTCCGCCCCATTCTCTCCTATACATAGAGTGGTAGTGACCAAAGTAACATCTTATACTTTTCTTTGTCTTGAAATATTATTGTTTAAACCCTTGGAATTATTGACTTGAGAGGGAATGTGGACAAAAACATGGATTGGGGATCCTGTGCTATCTGGCTGGTTTACATTTTAAGTTTCTTAAGGAGAAACTTGGGAAATCAGTCCAGTGACTACTTTTGCAATGCTGCAGCGTAAGGGTATATTAGTTTTATTTGCCAGGTTGTGCCAAAAGCAACACCTGGGAAGATTTTTTTTTTTCACTTGGGAGATGAAAAAAATTTTTTTTCCTAGGAGAGGGTAGCTATTAAAGTTAGGATAATAGTGTGGTGATTTCATATTTGGAAGTGGGGTCAAAGTGGTAGCTACCCAGAGGATCATTCATATTCCCCAGGCTAAGCTTAGGTAAGGAGCATGTTTTCTAGGAACTGCCTTCTAGATGCTTCACTGTTTCTATACTTACAATGTGTTTATCCCCAAAGAGCCATATCTGTGAAAGACTGACACGTTTTCCTCTTCTTTAACACAGAGAGAATTTCCTAAATTTTTCACCTTCCGAGCAAGGGATAAGGTAAGGACTGATTCCTTCCCACTTTTTTTTTTTTTTTATCTTCATTTTGTTCTTAAAAACCCAAGAATGGCTTATTTTTGCCATGTGCTCTTCTTGCCATTCTCCTTTCTCTAACTGAACTTGTGCTTCCCTTTGCCTTACATGTGTCTTGGAACTAAAGAAGACTCCTTTCTGAAGGAATTTGGTTTAGGAAACAATCAAATGTATCCGGAGAAAGCGATAACTTTCACAGTTCTCCCTACTCTTTAGGATGATCCTAATGATATGATATTAAAGGACTACTATACTTAGTAGTAGTATTCTTGTCACCCACAGACAGTTCATTTATACCCAAGTCTTGTTTATGTGCACTTTTTTTTCAATTTTGAAATACAGAATTTCAGACCATGTTGGTTTCTTCCTGTTACGGCTTTGACTCTCCCTCTCCATTTACTCAGTTGACATGTGCTCTGGAAGAACAATTTTATTGCAACAAAACATGCAGTAAATGTAAACATAACTTTTAAAAAAGATACATAAATAGTTATATATCTATAGGGATGGAGAATATTCCAAAGCCAAATATTTTTACTTTTAAAAATTATATGATGTTTATTTGTTGAGTATTTCCTGTGTCATTTATACTGTGCCAGAAATAAGAATATAAAACCAGGCCCTGCCTGTAAACATTTTAGTTGGGTAAACCCAAAACACTGGTATGTGAAGTAGATACTAATATGAAGCAGTCTGTGGTTAATTATCAAAAATGAATTGTATAGACAGTAATGCAGTGAGAGTTCTGAGGGAATTGGTGTTTTTGTTTGCTTGTTTTTAATGGTGAGCATCACCACTTGTAAAAGCATAAATGATGAAAGTTTGGGAAGTAAATAGGCACTTCAGTCCCTAATCTTATGTAAGCTATAGCATTACCCTTGTATGTAGCTCATTTTTTGTCGCTTATTTGCACATCATCACTTATGTTTCTGTTTTCAAGCATCTCTTTTTACGTACATGTTCTTCATAATGTAATTTTGTAACTGCCTCTTGTGGGCTCTTTTGTTCTCCACTTTTGTGCTCAGTTTGAGGAGGATCGTATCTATCGTCACCTGGAACCTGCCCTAGCTTTCCAGTTAGAGCTGAACCGGATGAGAAATTTTGACCTTACTGCCATTCCATGTGCTAATCATAAGATGCACCTGTATCTTGGGGCAGCCAAGGTGGAAGTGGGCACGGAAGTGACAGACTACAGGTTCTTCGTTCGTGCAATCATCAGACATTCTGATCTAGTCACCAAGGTGGGTACTGTACTTTGGTGGGAAGTCATCCCTGAGGGAAGGGGCAGAGAAGCAGGTGTTGTTGAAAATCAGGTTTCCATTTTTTGAATCAAGACTCTTATTCTCATTCTTCCCACTCTCCCGTATCCGGCAGAAGTCTGAGAGTGCTTTCTCTCACAGAAATAAATATTCCATATTATAAAGGGCTTTAAAAAAATTTTTTTTTCTTGGTAGTGGGGAAGAAGCATGAAAGCACTCACTTGAGAGAAGCAAAAGCGTCTTAATGGAAAGATCACAGGGAGAGTTAGGTGATGATAGAAGATGAAGAGAAAAGTTAGAGATGGCCCCGTTGTAAGCCCATCTAGACATAGGGTAGTTTCTGTGTACAGCAAGGCACTTCCTCGCGTGTTAATTACTGCATCCCATAGCTATACCGTTTTCAGCTTTTACTTTCCAAACAGATTTACTTTCTAAACTGCTCTGTTTGCCATACCTGAAAAGTAATCCTATTGGAGGTATAGCTTTGGGGATGCCCAGCATGTCCACCTGTTGGAAGGAAATGGCTTGCTAGGAGGCAGGAGGAAGGGCTGCAGGAACTCTTTATCTGACCCTTGCCTGCCCCTGCCACCTATAGTCATTGAGCCGACTCTAGGGAGAAAGGTAACATCAGCAGGTGCTTTATGATTCATAACATACTACTACTCAAGTTATTATAATTTTCCAGTTCTTTATTGACTCTTCTAAAACACACTAATGTTGGTGGTGATTTTCTTCTTGCATAGGAAGCTTCTTTTGAATATCTACAAAATGAAGGGGAGAGACTGCTACTAGAAGCCATGGATGAGTTGGAAGTCGCTTTTAACAATACAAATGTTCGCACTGACTGCAACCACATCTTCCTCAACTTTGTGCCCACGGTCATCATGGACCCATCAAAGGTACATTTCTCCTTAGCTTCTCTTCCAGCACTAACAAACACAAGCAGAGAGATTCATCCATATTTATTCTCACTTGGACCTGGGAACAGGTACTCTTGGCCAGCTAGTTGAGCCCTTGATCTTTAAAGTTTACGGAATGCTTGTGAGACAGGGTTTCCAGGAGGGTGTCAGAAATTCAATATAGCCACTGAGAGCAGACATCAAAATAGAAGGTGGTATGATGTTATCTTGCTGGTCATTTATAAGCAGTACAAAAACATAAATTTCTTTCTGTTATTCCATGATATTTGTCATCATAGTGGTCCTGTTTTTATATGATTCTGTAGGATTTCTCATCTGGAATAACTTTGCTGTTATTGGGCCTTTTGGCAAAATTGCTGCTGCTTTGCCCTAACTGTTACTTACCTGGTGGCCTTAGGGAGACAATACGCCTTCACAGAGTGTCTAACCTGTTTCTCTTCGGTATTTTTCCACAGGGAGAGAATTTGTTTGATGAGGAATTTTCACATGTATTATGTATGTTTTCTATCCTGAGGTTCTCTTCTAAAATTCATTCCATATAATTGAAGGAAGGAAAACAGGGTGATTCTGCACTTGACCTTTTATCCCAAGTGTAATAAAGACCGGCTGCTCTCTGTATTCCCTCTAACCTTTTTCTACCATGGTATTGTGGAATTTCGTTAGGAGAACCAGTATTCCCCCTTCTCAAGATCAGTTGTAGGCATGGACTTTTGCTTTTTTGAACTTAATTTCTAAGACCTGAAAAGTCACTTTCTGCTTTTTTTTTCCTTCAAGACTCCAAATGACTGATAGGTTGCTTTACTCTGTCAGGAAAACCAAGGACCACTCCCTGAGTATCAAGTCTCATCATCTAGTTTAACTAAAGGTTCTCTTAAGCATTCTGGGACTGATGAGGCTGGAATACTGAAAATGGAAACCATATAACTATATATATTATATATAACTATATAACATATATATTTTTAGGTTTGACTTAACCATTTCTCAGTGAGTTGTTTAATATCTGCCTCTCTGCCTCCGCTCTAAATATCCATACACCCTAGCTATGCATTTCCAGTCATAGGAGCTGTCAGTTTCCCAGATGTAGAGATTGTTGACTTTTATTCCCTCGCGAAAAGAACAGATAGATACCTCTTGGATAACAAGCAAGTGTGGGACTAGAGAAGTCAACTCCTTGAAATCCATTCTAATCTAAGATTCTGTGGTGCGAAAACAGACTGCAGGGGTGGCACATACTTCAGAAGAACTGTAAGAGAAGGGTGGTAGAAGATATTTTTGATATTTTCTAAGTTGAGAAAGCATTTTAGATACTTCATTTAAGAAGACGTTAATTTTGAGTAGTATGTCCTAGCTGCCTACAGCCATATTGGGAAAACAAAATTTCACTTTAGAATGTCAGTAAGGAAAAATCCCATCTAAGGCCATTTGGTTAAAATAACTTGCCTAAACCTGAAAACTAGGAGTGCTAAGCTGCCTTGGTGTAAGCCTTAGAGAAACTATGGAACATCCGCCTCATCTACTTAAATCCCAGTTGGACTTGGCAATGACCAAGCTTCAGAGCCCTGTTTAGAGAGAACATTCTAGCCCCACCTACGAATTGCCTCTCTTTAATTTGTGCAGTTTACCAAGAGGCATGTATTATAAAGTTTAATAAAATTGTATAGGAAAAAACTCATGGTGGTAATTGCTATGATGATTTAAGGTCCTGTAAGTGCAATGAAACATAGTTACCATGCATATAAATGCTACTTAATAGCTATTTAATTAGAGATTTTATTCTTATTTGGGGCTTTCTCTTAAATCCCATGGCTTGTAATTTTAGATATTTCAGATATTCGATATAGAATATGAATATCATTGGGAAAGGGGTAGGGAGTTGCATAGATTAGGGTGTTGTGAGCCAGAGAACCCTACTCAAATGCCAGGCTGGCATGAAATTGTCCCTGACTTGTTCTAAGCGAGAGTAGGGTTGGGGAGAAATTATCTTACTTTTTATAAAGAATACATGTAGTGCCCATCTCCAGAAACCAGCACCTTTTTCCATTCCTTCTTTCCCAAAGATGGGCAGACCTGAAAACAGGTTCTAGTTACAAGGTGTTTAAGTTTTGTGCTTGGTGATGTGTCTGTGACAGATTGAGGAATCTGTGCGGAGCATGGTAATGCGCTATGGAAGTCGGCTGTGGAAATTACGTGTCCTCCAGGCAGAACTGAAAATCAACATTCGCCTGACACCAACTGGAAAAGCAATTCCCATCCGCCTCTTCCTGACAAACGAGTCTGGCTATTACTTGGACATCAGCTTGTACAAGGAAGTGACTGACTCCAGGACAGCACAGGTACAGCGGTCAAGCAGGCTCCTCAGAGTTTTGATTGGGTCCTAAAGATGAGCTACTTGTCCTTGTTAGGGAAGACCCAAACTCACAAGTCCCATTGCTTCACGTAGTGGAGTTATCCTTTGTCAGCTTAAATGGTCACATGAATTTGAAAAACTTCATTTGCCTTATAAGATGTGCGTGTGTTCTTAATCATGGTGTTATGAAACCCTCAATCTTTTGTGACATACTGATGAGCCCTAACAGATGCCAGATGAACCTGACTCCAGAGGTAATTCTGCAGTTTAGGGTTCTTTTTTAGAGGGCTCTTGAGCTACCTGAACTACCTTGTCTTGTCTGGTCTGATCTGTCCTTCTTCCTGTTTTCAGCCTAGATAGTCTGTTCATTGGCAAGTAAAGAAAAGAGAATTGTTGAAGTATGTCACCAACTTTGATTTTAAAGAAGGAAAATTTCAGTGTAATATAATAGCTTGAACAATGTCAAGCAGTGACTTTATCATATTTACCCATGATGTTATTCACATTTACACACGTTATTTTTCCTTCAGAGAGCTCAGAGTATTATATTTCTATAAAAGAGCAAAGTAGCGAACTTTAACCCCCTTTTCAGGTAGAAAAATCAAGAATGTGAATATGGAAGATGACTCTTTCAGTAGATTGATTCTGTCATAACAGAGAATTCCTTTTAATCTATGTTACCACCTTCATTTCTAAGTATTTGTGCCATTTGTTATGATACTGGATTTAGGTTGGTTTGCCATGGCTCACATATTCTTAAGAACTGGGTTGTTATTTTAGGTTTTTGTCCTGAACTTGGGAAGTGCATTTCTTCTGGTTAAGGAATGACCTTGCTCCAGTATGTGTACACAAAGATCTCAGTTTGTTCTATGCATTGGGTACCAGGAAGAGATTATATGTCTCTTGTTTTTATCTATGTCCTTTTAAATCCAGGAATAGAGGCAAGAGAAGACATTTTTGCCAGTATTTTGAAGATGAATTTTAAAAATCTGAGTTTGGATAGTTGTCAGAGTGACCTTTCATTTTGTGCTTTGATTCCTAGTTAGATGGCCAGAGAAATCTATCCAGTGAGAAGTGAACAGTTAAAACAGAGAGAGAGAGTGAGCACAAGAGCACAAGGGGTGAGCAAGAGAAAGGGTATACAATAATTTTTGCTGCATTTGATGTTTTTCAGGACAACCTTAAAGACATTTTCAGTCAAAGCTTTCCATGGTCAGGGATATTTTTAATTAACTTCTACAGTGGCTTCAAGGCAGGTCTATTCTTGTGAAAAATAAGATGGCCACTTGAGATTTTAATGTTTTTGATAAATATGTTTGTTCTTCCTAAGTACTTTTTTTTTCTTTTTTTTATTAGAAAGCTCTTAGATTTCCCTCATTCTGGCCAGTGGTGGCACAGGGGCATGAAAGGCTCAGATGCCTTCAGTCAGGATTTAGTACTATGCCTGGCACAAAATAAGCACTCAATAAGTATCTGAAAGAATGAATGAGCTACCTTTTGCCTGAGGGAAAACCCCTATTACCTTGGGTCCTGCATATTTAGGAAGTCCTGAAAGAAGAGGTCTCCCTCAGGCTCTTCAGTGGAGAGAGTTCGGCGGCCACTGCTGAATGTAAACCCAGGAGCCCAAAAGCCCCTGGCTAGAGGAGGGAGCCAGCAAAAGAACAGCCTTCAGCTCTTCTCTGGTGCTCTTAATGTCTACCTGATGCTTATTGCCAATTTATTTTTTCCTTGTCTTTGTTCTAGTGAGTCATTATGTAAATTTAAAATAATGTAGAACCCTGTGTATCATTCATTCATTTGTTCATCTATGTAACATCGATTGACCACCTATAGTGTGTCAGGCACTATGGATTCAAAGATAAAAAGTAATCTCTATTCTTGAGAAATTTACATCAGGGGGAAGAAGACAGATAATTAGTTTCTCTGTAGTATGATTATGATTTGTGCTATAATAAAATAATAGAGGGGCGCCTGGGTGGCTCAGTCGTTAAGCGTCTGCCTTCGGCTCAGGTCATGATCCCAGGGTCCTGGGATCGAGCCCCACATCGGGCTCCCTGCTCCACGGGGAGTCTGCTTCTCCCTCTCCCACTCCCCCTGCTTGTGTTCCCTTCCTCGCTGTGTCTCTCTCTGTCAAATAAATAAATAAAATCTTAAAAAATAATAATAATAATAAAATAATAGTGGTGAAAGGTGTATGATATATATAATACATGTTTTCATGAACTTGTAAAACATATACTTTACCCATTTTTAACTCCTATGTCCATTATAGTACAAAAATGGAATTATTGTAGGTAGCCGATCATTGAGTAGTATCCATTACCATCAACCTCTTGCTCAGCACTTCATTTATTCTTTCTGACAACAAGAAGCAAGGTTGAGGGGCGCCTGGATGGCTCAGTCATTAAGCGTCTGCCTTCGGCTCAGGTCATGATCCCAGGGTCCTGGGATCGAGCCCCGCATTGGGCTCCCGGCTCAGTGGGGAGCCTGCTTCTCCCTCTCCCGCTCCCTCTGCTTGTGTTCCCTCTCTCACTGTGTCTCTCTCTGTCAAATAAATAAATAAAATCTTAAAAAAAAAAAAGAAGAAGAAGCAAGGTTGACTGGCTTGAGCTTCATTTCGTTTCATTTTCCTGGTAAAGTCCTTGTGTTATTAGCTGTAATGAACACTGATGTCAGCCAGTCATAGTGGGGAGAAGAGATTTGGGTAATCCATTGCATATGTCAATTGATTTCCAATGTGTAGTGTAAGGGAGAAAGTATACATTTTAAATGACCTTTATTGAGATACAATGTACATATAAAATGCAGTTATTTTATGTATATACTTGAGTTCATTCTGAAATTGTATACACCTGTATAACCATCATCACAGTCATGATAGAGAACATCTTGACACTCCTAAAAGGTCTCTTATTTTCTTTTGCTGTCAAAGGTAGAGTCACCAGCCCCAGCCTTAGGCAACCACTCATCTGCTTTCTATTATTACAGATTAGTTTTGCCTGTCCTAGAATTTCATATATATGAAATTAGACACTATGTACAATGTTGTATCTGGCTTCTTTTGCTCAGTATAATAATATTTTTGAGATTATTCTATGTTGTATAGACAATGGGTATGTTCCTCTTCATTGCTGAGTGGTATTCTGTTTTATGGATATACCAAAAAAATTTTTTTAAAGATTTATTTATTATTTTAGAGAGTGTGCACGTGAGCAGGGGGAGGGGCAAAGGGAGAGAGAGAATCTCAAGCAGACTCCCCGCTGTGCGTGGAGCCTGATGCGGGGCTCGATCCCATGACCCTGAGATCATGACCTGAGCCAGAATCAAGAGTTGGACACTTAACGGAGTGAGCCACCCAGGCACCCCTGGATGTACCAAAATTTTTATATTCGTTCACCTTTTGATGGACATTTGAAGTTTTATTTTCCAGTTTGGGCTATTATGAATAAAGCTGCCATATGAACATTCATTTATAAGTCTTTATGTAGATATGTTTTCATTTCTCTTGGGTAAACATATAAGAGTGTAATTACTGGGTCACAGTAAGTGTATGTTTTTTGTTTTTTGTTTTTTTAAAAGATTTTATTTATTTATTTGACAGAGAGAGACACAGCGAGAGAGGGAACACAAGCAGGGGGAGTGGGAGAGGGAGAAGCAGGCTTCCCGTAGAACAGGGAGCCCGATGCGGGGCTCGATCCCAGGACCCTGGGATTATGACCTGAGCCGAAGGCAGACGCTTAACGACTGAGCCACCCAGGCGCCCAGTGTATGTTTAATTTTATAAGAAACTGCTAAACTGTGCGAAAGTAGTCATACCATTTTAAATTCCCACCAGCAGTGAGTCTACCTAGAGGACTTTCTCCAGTCCCCTTTCTCAGTCCACATAATTATGTTGCTTAACTAATGACCAGCCTGCCTTCATTCCACCTTGGCAAAAGTGAGTCTCAAACTCTGTACCCACAGCTCTGGTCTTTCCTAATAGACAGGAATGTAGTCCCAAGAACCTGCTGCTTTTACTCCTTTTTCTTATTTTGATTCAGTTTATCTCCTCTGAGTCCAGTTTTCTCATTCTAACACCCTGACCTCACTTAACACTTTGAATTTCTTAAAACATTACCATTTCTGCCTAAGATACTGCTAATTCTACCTCCTACCCAGTGACTTTGACCATTAGTCATGTGGAATAGGACTGGAAACTCCCTTCCTTGGGGTTGTAAGCCTCACAAGACAGTTTTTGCCCACTGTAGGACCTGACTGACAAATCAGTAGAACATATTTGTTCCTCTGAGGTTAGGAGGCTAAGGATTCACTTAGCTAAATGGTGTCCAGAGTTTGGGAAAGTACTTAATTCTGTTGTTAAGCCTATATATCGGGTTCACAAATCTATTCCTTAATGGTAGACTTAAGCTTATTTATTTTAGACCAGAATAGATATGTGGGTGTATACACATACCCTTATTTCCCACATTTGTATTCACTGTGTTGGGAATCTATATTTTATGTATTCATGCATAAAGTGCCTAGTTTAGTGTCATACAACCTCTGGGCACTCAATAAATATTAACTAAACTGAAGTAATGGCATCCCTTATAAATATTCATAAGCAAATAAAACTAAGTATATGGAGTATGAAGTACTCTTCTCAAAAATGTTTGGGTTAAAATCATTAAAAACTGGTGTGGTGATTTCATTATGTGACAATATAGGTATTGCTGGAGCTATTCACTAGTTTTAGACATAGTATACTGAGGGAGATAAATATGTATATCTATATTATATAAATATATATAATAACACATTTATTTTACTATAGGCTATGTCTTATGAGCTAATGAGAACTGACTAGCTAGATGGATGGATGAAATCCATTTCTGGCAGAAATCTTTAAAGCCTTTGTGTGGCTAATAACACTTATGAAGCACCTTCTAATCAAGTAGACTAGAGCACAGATAATAGGGTAGAGCCTTGACCTGGCCTTCTACTGTTGGGGAAAGAGCAGAATTCTCTTCAGTGCATAGCTGTTCCTCAACTTAACTGTGAGGACTGCTCAGACTTGTTGGTTGACATACTTCATTTCTGAGTATGTGGAATTCAAGTTACTTTAGAAGGCAAGCATTGTCAGTCTGTCTCTGAGGTGTGAAATTTACACTGTGCTTTCTTGTTGATTTCAACTAATCCAAAAGTGAGAGCAGCGCATGGTGTGTCATTGGTCACATACCATTTTTTGGAGTTGGATCATCTGTAGAAAGGTGAGAACACTACCCAATGTGTAAAGGCATGTCTTAGCTATTCAACCCACCAAAAATGTGTTTCAAGAAATAACATTATGAAGAAAGCCCATCCAGGCAGCTGATTTTATTCTGTCTCTTAACTCCCGTGCCATTCTCTTCCTCCTGCAGATCATGTTTCAGGCATATGGAGACAAACAGGGACCACTGCATGGAATGTTAATCAACACTCCGTATGTCACCAAAGACCTGCTTCAATCAAAGAGATTCCAGGCACAATCCTTAGGGACAACCTACATATATGATATCCCAGAGATGTTTCGGCAGGTAAAGGTGGCTAACTGGAGGGAATCTCATATGTTCCAAAGAGACAGGATTTTTCCTGAATTTCCATTAGAGGCAGCTTAGCCTGGAATGGGGGCACTCCCAAAGGGCAGGAAATACCTTAACACCACTCTCATTTCTATCTCGTTTGGGATTCGGTGACTGCCAACTCCAATATTGGGTAGTTCTTTATGAATTAACGGAATGGTGAAGATAGAAGCCTCTGTTGAGTAGAAGAAAGTAAACTGAGAGAGCATGCCTGTGATGGTAGTTTACAATGACCTGTGTGAGGAGTTATGTTCAGGTATATATCTCCTAAGCCTATAATCAAATTATGGATATTAAAAAAGAGGCTTGAAACTCTCTCTTTTTCCTATTTTCCAAGATAACCCAGGTCTTTAGCTGATAGCCTAGGTTAATATGATGAGAATCAATACTGGTAACATATACAAAGGATATAGAGTTCATGACATACAGTTTAAAGTATCAATTCTTTTGTGGGAGATTTATTATAGCTGAATAAAAACTAGTGTGAAAAAATACGACATTATGATTCTCACCCTTTATATGAAAATAAATTCCTTTGATCTGTATGGTGAATCATCTCTATGCTACAGATTTTTCTTCCATCAATGGAAGGCAAGAAAAGTACATTCGCAGCAGAAAATGCAACAGATAAAGTATCAAAAGAATACTGAATTTGTCCTTTAAAAAAATCTATGAATATAGGATTTTTCCAAGTCTCCTAGTCAGTACTACCAGTATTACCACATTTGAATTTTAATAAAGTAATATATGTGGCCTTGGTAAGCAGTCTATCTGTAATTCCTGTATTATTCACAAGTATAAGAGATTTCCTTTATGTAGTCATTTGTTTACAACAGAAACATAGCTATCTTCATTTAGTATTACCAGCATTAGTAGCCTACAAGTGGAGTGTTGGTTCTGTTCCCCAATGCCAGAACTATAAATAGAAATGTCATTCTATATAATTCTCCTTATAGAATAGACATAAACACTGTGATTGGAACCTGTAGGTATGAATGCATCATATTGCCTTTAAATGTTGCTTTGAGACAAGCAAAGAAACAACCAGTTCCCACTTCATGAGGCATTTGTTTTGGTAATATGGAAGTTGGAAATGGAAATTATAATGGTTTTTAAGTGGATCAGTGTGTCTGTCTGTCTTCTCATTTTTGAGCAAAATTGATCTGCACATTTACAAATAGTCCTACACCCCTCATGAACTAATTCCTGCATGCGGGCTGATAGATCTGAAAAGGCATTAGAAAGAGGATGCTTCCTGTGAACCTCTAGTAGAAACGTTTTTCTTGCCTTCTTGGGTTTTCTTTGTATTAGCTGAGTGTCATATCACTTTTCCTGATTATTTTTCTATTCCTCTAGGATTTTTCTTCCATTTTTTAAAAGAGGGATTAATGCTACTTAGTTTTTTAATTTAATTTTCCTGTGGGGTTAGTGGTCAGGTCTGTTTGTTAGGTCTGTTGTGTTTGTTAATGCTCTAGTGCTGATTCAGAATCACTCAGCAATTTGACTTTGTTGGAAAAGTGCCTGCTTTTGACATGTGAAAAACATTATGTGAAAAATAATTACAAATCTGTTTTTTAACTGAGAATGAGAGCTGCAGAATTTGGCCTAATGCTTCGATGCTCAGCAGAACACTTGGAAAGGAAAGAGCAAAATCAGATTGACTGAAACTTAATATTTTTTTTTGTGATGTTGAATTGCTCATTGTCACTGATGACTCAAACTTCTCTCCTCCACTAGTCTCTGATCAAACTCTGGGAGTCTATGTCCACTCAAGCATTCCTTCCATCACCCCCCCTGCCTTCTGACATGCTGACATATACGGAACTCGTGTTGGATGATCAAGGTCAGCTGGTCCACATGAACAGGCTTCCAGGAGGAAATGAGGCAAGTAGCTGAATCCCCTTCCCCCTTTCCTTAATCTCTGTGACCACTAGTAGCAGCTTTCCATGGAGCTGATCATTAAATAGCATTAATTTAGATCCTGCATTAATTTAGGTGCTACATAGGTAGCATAGTAGTCTTGCTGGTAGAGAATATTGACTAGATCAAGGAATTATTAGTTTTTTAGGTGTGATAATATTTTTTAAATGGTGTTAACAATTTTGCTTTCTAAAAAAGAATGATGTTTTCTGTTGGACATAACCTATTTAAAATAGTTACAGGTGAAATGATCCAATGTTCGAAGATTTGCTTCAGAGTAATGGAGGGGTGAGCGTGGGACTATAGATGAAACAAGATTGTTCATGAGTTGTTAATCAAAGCTAGATATATCCATCGGAGTAGACCGTTTTCTCTATTCTTGTATATACTTGAAATTTTGAGATTTGTCTATAATAAAAAGTTAAAATGTTGTTTTGCTTGATGTGTTTTTCTTATTTGAATACTTACATACTAGTATACCTTTTTTGGCATGTTTTCTGTGCTCAGGTAATTTGATCTGGTGCTGTTAATGATCGTGGTATATATATTCTTAAAGAGGCTCAACCAGAACCAGAGATTTAAACATAAAAGAAAGTAGCAGAAGCCCATTTCTGGTAGTTGTCTAAGAATGCATTTTCTGGCATTGGAATCCTCTCTTTTATGGTGCACTGTTAATAATGATATAAAGTCATATTCTGCCCCTTGGCCTATGTCCTCCTCTTCCTGATTTTAACTATGCTTTCAATGTATAGTTACAACCGAAATAACAAAAATAATACACCTAAAAAGAGATAGGTTTTTATTTCAACCTTAGATAGAATCCCTAGATAAATCTCATTCTTTAGAAAGAGTAATCTTTACCTGGGTATTCTCCATAAACAGGCTGGGTAGACCTTTGGAGGTGATATGTGGTATTTTCCATTTTGTGCAGTATCTTTTTCAAAATATGTTACTGTATATACAAGGTGTGTGCTGTTTCAGTAAGTACACCGGTGGATGCCAAAAGTAGATGAATTGGTATTAAGATGGATGCAAGCATTGGACCAGATGGAGAATGTCAGACTATAGGAGTTCTTCTAATCTAATGCCTCAACAAATAGCAAAGGCAAGAGGTGAAGGAGGAAAGATGCATAGAATTTTGACAAGAATAGATATATACTCGTTAATACACAAAGTTGAAGCAGAGGTTTGTGCCACAGTGTAGCATCTATGTAGTGAGCCCCTCAACAGCAAAGAAAAGCTTCATTGTGCTAGACTTAAATTCTGATTCATTCAACAGTGTAGTCTTTAGGAATGGAAGGCACCCTTGTGAACATGGGGCTGAGAGAAAAACGGTTTAACTAATGTAATTAACACAAAAAAATGAGATTTTTGGCCACGTGAAAGCTAGCAGCACTGCTGTGTGAAACCTCTTGCCATGATCTTTCTCTTCTGCTTTCTCTCTGCTCTCATTCTGTGTTTGAGCGAATGGAGACTGGGGGAATAGTGAAGTCCCAGAGGGACAGAGCTCTGTTCTTGCTGAAATTACAAGCACAGAGCTGCCTGGGCATGAACATGTAGTGTTTACTCTGCCAGTATGAATACAAATAGTCTTATTATACGGGACTCTGTACCCAAAGACCACACACACACACACACACACACACACACACACAAAAGAATAAAAAAAAAAAAATTAAAGGTTTTTTTTAACCCTTTTAAGACCCAACAAACCTAGGTGGAAAAGGAATGTCTTAAACAGCTGCAGAGTACTACCGTTATGAGCAGTAGAGTCGGTACAGGGCCATATGTTTTCCTTTGCCCAGTGCTTTAATAATCTTGAAATCGAGAAATCTAATTGTATTTGAATTTTATTTTTTGTATTTATTTTATTATTATTTTTTATTTTGCTTTTTATCAGTTCTCACTTTCTTCTTGTTCTACTCTTTTCCCTCCTTAGTTGCCTATTTTCTTTGTTCTCTTTTCCTTTTCTTCAGATGATTGACTAGGATTGAGGCGGAGTTGTTGGCTTGCTGTTTCTGAGTCTGAGCTCGGGAGGAGTGAGACTGATGTTCTTTTGTGAGCAGTTAGTGACTAATGCGTGGGATGGCTGGTGAAGTCAGTCAGTAGCTGTAGCTAGATTATAGGGCATTGCGCACCAGGAATGAGGTTGGGGTATTAGTATCAAACTCCGTTACCAATAGCTTGAGCGTACAATGGTGCATGTCCACTGAGAAACTGACCAATCTAAAGATGGAGTTTCAGCACTCAGAACTCTGAGGGACAGCTGTGCCTAAGAGATGACGAGGTGTCAGTGGGATGTATTTCCTCATGCTGAGCCCAGTTTTATCAGAGCAAGTTGACTTTCAGCTATTGCAGTTTAATTTTCTTTGGCCAAAGAGACGAGTTTGTCATGAACCTGGCACTCTCCGTATTACCCCAAGAGTGATGTGAAGGGAAAGAAAAGAGCTCATGCTGATGAGATTTGGAGCAAATCTGTCCTGTCCCAAAGAGAATGGGCATCTGAACAGAGCCTTGAGAAATAGTTTTATTAAAAAAGGAATAAAAAATTGACCCGTTAATGTTCTGAGAGCCAAGGCTCCATGTAAATGCATTGATGCTACATAGACATTAAATCATCATAATGTGGTGTTCTCCAAAGGTGACGGCTCTACCAGGTCATCATTGTGGGTGATACTGCATTACCTTGAAGGATTGGAGTTTCTGGGTTTAAAAGCTAGCACATGGATATAAGGAATGAAGGTAAAACAAGAGCTTCCTGCAGAGTTTCCCCATGAATCGAGATGCTTTTCCCCATAATCAAACGCAGAAAACCTGTACTTATAAGACCATTGATTGTATGGGTGGCCGGCTTTCTTCCCTGTTTTTTTTTCCCCCCAGGACAGTAAATAGGTAAAATGGTGATGGGACCAGGACTTGGAACAATTCAGTTCCATTTAGTTTTAGGTAACTTGTTTGCCATTTGAGAAAGAATATTGGCTGTTTCAGCAGAGATGTGACCTGCATTTTGAACATTGTACCCATGTTAAAAGCAGAAGAAAGAGATTTTCTGATGTGGTGTTAGCCACTTTCTCCTCTCGATTTTCCTAGTTGTCCCTCCCCCATCAAGAAAGGTGTAACTGAAGGCATGCCACCTTATTCATGATGGAAGTATGGGAGAACACATTTTTCTCATTGTCAGGTTTGAATGGCATTGCATTTAGTATGAATTTAGAGTAGGAATAAAAGAGATGTAGACCAAATCTGTGAACTGTGTTACTTGCAAATAGCTCCAAAGATGAGTTGTCTAGGGTTTTTTGTTAATAGTTTCAAGTAAAGATGAAAATTGTGGAAAATGTGATTGTGACATAGACTAAACTTATTTCAGTTCTAGCGGCTCTGATGCTGCAGTGATGGGTACCATCTGTAAACACACAGCTAGATGATGTGTGCTGTTGAGCCTGGTTACAGAGGAAATGCAGCTAACCAGCAGTTCTACGTTTACTGCTTCTCAGTTTTGGGGCAATTGTTTTCATTTTCCTGCCAGTTTGCTAACCTGTTTTGATCATTTGGTGGAAGCTGTAATTGCAGGTGGGAACATCTTGAGTAACAGTTCACAATCTACTGCAGCTGCGTTTCACGCTAAATCCTGTTATTAAAAGGCTCAGGCTAAGATCAAGCCAAGGGTGGTAACAGACTTGACAGAGAACAACTTAACTTTGCCTGATGTAGGACAAAGAAAACACTAGCCTTCTTGAGACCACTTTTTTTGTTGTTATTGTTCTGAAATGTTATTAGCATTCTTTTATTATATTTCCTTTAACTGCTCTGTGAACTAGATCATGAATCTCTAATTGGGCAGTGATGAAAGACATGATAGGCAACTTTTATAGCACTTTTGGTGTGGACAGAAAGTAGGACCCTGTTTTCCTTACTCTTTCAGCACGTGGGCTTTTTAACAACATAGACCCTCCCTCTCACCTCTCCTGTCATAATGAGAAACTGAGATGAGAACATTCTCTGGTTAGAAGCAGCTATAATAATTAGGTACAGGGTGTGTATTCCAAAAAAGATCAGTAATGAAGGACTGGAATTCTTGTGTTGCATTAAATTTTTTCCTTAAAATTTTCTGGGAGATAAGCATATTCCAAATTGAATGCAATCTGATGATCACCTTTGCAGGCACTACCACACTTAAGAATTGTAGTCACTGCAAGGCTTCATTTCTTCAGATGGGCACTAGGTGTCAGGGTTTTTCCTTCTCAGCACCTTGGCATTTAGACAAGCCTCTGGAATTGCCCTGTTTGGTGAGGCAGATCCAGTGGTATCCAAACCCCTTTTTTTCAGTTGGTATGGTGGGCTTTGCCTGGTGTTCCTCCAGTATGCAATTGCATTTTTAACTCTTGGGCAGAGATCAGGTGAACCTTACTATATCATGCTCTACACATTTTTACAGGAAACGTTTTTTTAGGAAGAGGATGATTGAGGAGGAAAAAATAGTGTAGATTAAAGTTTAAAGACTGGTTGCCATCGTGACTGGTATCTTTTATGTTCTTGGGGTGGAAGGGTAGGGATGGTGGGAATTAGGAATTTAGTTCTAGAACTGCCCAGCCTTGCCCATAGTTAATTGTTGGCAACATTTTGATGTTTAGCTTCAGCAAGGTGTAAGTGTCTGTAATTTTTTATCATAAAATATTTCAAAATTATAGAAAAATATGGAGAGTGATATGACAAAAACCCCTGCATCTACTGCCTGCTTAAATAGAGCTTATCGTTTTAACACTGCTCCTCACTTTCACGTTGTTATAATCCTTTGAAATCTCTAATTGGAGTATAAAAACAAAAAAATTTTAGGAGTTAGTAGGGAAAGAAGTTGGTAAGCTTATAGAAGCCTAAAAGATTGGAAGAAATTAATTAGTAGATCCATTTTGACAATTCTTAGGCCAGACCTCTAAACCCAAAGGACCTTTTTTTTTAATGTTTTTTTTTTTAAAGATTTTATTTATTTATTTGACAGGGAGACAGCGAGAGGGGGAACACAAGCAGGGGGAATGTGAGAGGGAGAAGCAGGCTTCCCGCTGAGCAGGGAGCCCAATGTGGGGCTCGATCCCAGGAACCTGGGATCATGACCTGAGCCGAAGGCAGACAGCTTAATGGCTGAGCCACCCAGGCACCCCCCAAAGGACCTCTTATTTTAGAAAAAACACCATAACCCTCTGTCTGAATTCACTTGGTTGACGTTTTCTATGCTCTCAAAGGAATTGTTTGGGTTGTCCTGGACTCAGATTCTAGTGGAACCTGTTATGCTTTGAAACTGACTGGAGAAGAGTGTGTATGTTTGTGGGCTTGAGTCCATTTCTCATGCACACAGAACCCAAATATTTTTCTAGTTTAACATTAGACTTCTGTATATTGTTTTACTCGATTTAACCTCAGAATAGCTCCATGAATGTGAAGCTAATTTGGATGTATTTTACTGTGCTTTTGTTTCATTCTTTTGAAATCAGTTTACCTTTTCATGCTGGGTGTAGAAATTGAGTCCATGTCAATCTTTTAGATACGTGTTGGAAAAGAGGCATATTTGTATTGCAATATGCTGAAGGTGAGCTTTGAAATAGACCTGAAGAAGGCAGATCTGAAAAACAGGACCATGGTCTGTGCACTGATTGTTCAAGTTATAAAAAGAGACTAATGGTCCTTGCCACCAATCTATCCCTGCAGATGGGGAAATGTTTGTAAGTGCTTTGAGATCCTCAGCAGAAAAGTAACACACACCACTGATTATATGTAAACATGCATAATTTGTGCTTGTCTTATTTTTCATCAAGGGCTTCAAAAAAAGAAACCCCAGTCTTGAATCCTTTTAGGCTTAACAAGATAGGAATTTCAAGTATAGAAAAAGACGGGTTATGAAATATGTGGTTAAGATAGTTTTATTTAAAATTACTCTTTTACCCTCTAAGTGAGCATGTTTGGTTATGAGTCTTTGTCTAAAATGATCCTCACAACCAGAGTTGAGCCCCTCATGAGAAAAATATTGAGGCTAATTTTGAAAGATAGGTCTTCCTGCCACGGAATTACTTCTAATGAATTTCTAACACTGTTCTTTTGGGACGCATATACTTTGCTTTTTTTTTTCCCTTCAAATTTTTATTTAAATTCCAGTTAGTTAACATAGAGTGTAATGTTATTTTCAGGTGTAGAATTAATCATTTACATACAACACTCAGTGCTCACGACAGGTGCCCTCCTTAATCCCCATCACCTATTTACTTTGCATGTAACTTTTCTCAGAATTCCTTCTGAGCGACTACTATTGATATTGGAGATTTTTCAACAGGTGGATTAGTTCCTTTGACTCTTTTCATTATTAGCAAACAGAGGCCCAATGAACTTGAATGACTGAAAATCCTAATGCATCCATTGGCCGACTACAGAATTTGTGGAGGGCTCCTCAGTCCCCTTCAAAAGTCAGTCCTAGAGATAGCCTTTAAACAAAAGAATGTACTTGCCAGCATTTTTGTACACCTTAAGTTTTAAGATTTTACTGAAAAAAGATGTGATATAGTACCCTATGTCAAGAAACTTTACATCAGGACAGCAACAGATGACTCCAGAGGATGAGGTGTAGCGTGAAGCATCAGAGTTCAACATTCTTTTATATGATTAATGGGCAAGGCTTCCTGAACTGTAGTAGGCCAACTTGCTTAATTTCCATATCATCCAATTACTCCTATGCCCCATTTCTCAAATACCACTGGCTTGTATGTGCTCTATTGCATGTTTTTTTAAAAAATTGGTATGTTTACTAAAAGCATTGTGTGTATATGCATAAAATTACTGTGGTTTCATGTTTATAAATATTGCGGGGAGAGATAATTCCCCTGTTCAAAATTATTGTTTCTAATCTTCAGTAATATTTTCAAGAAATTACCTCTGGGATGAAATTTTTTTGCTCCAAAAATGGTATTTTTCTTACCCTTTTATCGCTTTTTGGAAAGGTTGAGGTAAGTTTGTTCAGCCATTTTTGAATTATCCAAGCATGAAAAAGAGTTTTTCAGCTGTTAAGAAAATTGTTTTCAGCTCTTTTATGTGATTCATACAACACTAGGCAACGGAATATGATATCCAGCAGATAATACAATATGGAAAGGCATTGACATTTTTTCAGCATGGTTTTTCTGAATGGCACAAATTATGTCAAATATCGTATTGCCTTGTGGTTTAAAAAGGCACATTTTAACACCCATACAATATTTTTCACCATTCCATCAGATAATGTTTTTTTCATGAGATTCTAATACGAGTTAATATTGTAATTATTTTTTGATAGTATCTAACTAAAAGTGAAGATTTAATATTCCACACAAGATACAAAAGGGGAAGAGGTTGAGGTGCCTGCATGGTGCAGTCAGTTAAGCATCTGACTCTTGGTTTCGGCTCAGGTTATGATCTCAAGGTTGTGAGATCGAGCCCTACGTCGGGCTCCGTGCTCAGCACGGAATCTGCTTGGGAATCTCTCTTCTCTCCCTTTGCCCCTCCTGCTCGTGCTTGCTTGCGTGTACATTCTCTTTCTCAAATAAGTAAATAAATAAATCTTTAAAAGGAGGAGGCAACACTTTATTATGTATCTATAAAGGATTTTTCATTCAGATTTTTTCACTGAGTCTTGGTTTTCTCATCTTCATGATGCAGATAATGCTTAGGTCCATTTCAGCTCTAACGCTTTAGAATTCTTTATATTGCTGCTCCAGGGCCTTGCAGGATGGTCCTCTTCCTGGCATTAGCAGTAGTAAAACAATAGCTATGGGAGGGTTTGCCAGAAAATTTCAACTTTTAGACTTTTAGCATGGAAAATAAAGCTTTAACATATCAGCCACAGTCTAACCTATATTTAAGTCCACAGAGAAAAATATTATTACAGCTGAACTCAGAGTGAGGAGATATAAGAAAGGCAACCATGGCAAAGATAATTCTTTTACTGCTTCCCACAGCATAGCTACAGTTGATGGATGCTTCTTACATTCTTAAAAACATAGTCCTGTCCTGTTTTGCCCCTTAGCTTTCTCCCCTCAAATTTATTGGTTGAGCTTAATATTAGTATTTTGTTTTGTAGTAACAGCAGCTTTTGAAAGTGTGCGTGTGTGCGCGTGTGCACGTGCGTGCGTGTGTGCAATTGCACATTCTCTTCACACTGATAGTACAATTAATGTTGATGTCAATTTTGGTGTTAATTTTGGGTCATGATTAGTGTTGACACTTCGTGTCAGACTAATGGCATTTATGGGCACCATCAGAATAAATGTTAATATTGTCATGTTTTTAGTATCTGTTATAGTAACATTAAAGCAAGGTCCTCCCAGGAGAAAAAATACATGTATGGATAGATAGATAATGCCTTTCTGTGTCGCTGGTGTTACTCAGCGAGAAAATGACATCTCAGGGCAGAATCCTAATCACTGTTTGGAGCATCAGAAATAATGATCACCTCTGATCGGGGGTTGTGAATAATTCATTCGGTTTGATTTTCACATCCTGTCCAGTGATACTTTTCAAACCAAATGTGTTTCTACAGGAAAATAATGGTCCCACTTCTTATGGAAATACTGTGGCACAAATCATTTTACCCACATAAAAACAGTTAAATAAGACTGTTCTCTTCTGCTTGCTTTCTCCTCCCCATTCCCTCCTCCCTCACTTGCGTGTGTTTATTCCAGAATCAGACTGTGACCAAAGAAATATTTTCTTCCTTAGAACTTGCATAAGGCAGATATTTATTTCTGCTCATCCTTTGCTTATTCACATTAACTCTTTTGATCCTCTTCCCTTTTTTCATTTTAATTAGTTTAGGTTGATAACCCTAAACCTAAGAAACCTGCTATTCGGAGTATCCTGTTATCAAAAATCATCTGAAATTACAGATTTTTAAATGATTTATGGCTATATTAATGAAAACATAATTGGCAGGAAGTGGCTGGAACCACTCGGTAAGTCAGTGGTCAGGAAAGAAGCTTGTGCGCTACCTGGGCCCCGGAGGCCGAGTCTGAACCTCCTTAGGCCATAAACCCACCCACTCTGGCATACCCTCTCAGGCTGCAGCCCTCAGTCCTGGTTTCACCTCCATCAAAGCACTGGAGGGAGAGAGAAGCTGGAGCAAGGGGATTCAGTGGTGGAATTTCCTTTGGTTATTATTTTTCAGTTAATGTACTAGGCATCTTGGGCTTAGGTGAAATCAGTGAATGTCACATTCCTAATACATTGTCACACTTGTGTATATATGCTTTTATAGTGATTGCAGAATTTCCAATATAAAGTCTCCATTGTATGTATAATATAGATAGACCCATCTGTATAAAGTAATTTGACTGAAAAACTTACAGTGTCCTAATTAAATAGGGGGAGAATATGACTGTCTTCTGAAGTAATGACCCAATCCTCTGAGACAAAGCTATTCTTAGGTAGCATATTTTGAACCATTTCTCCTGAATGTTGTGACCTTTTTTTTTTTTCCCTCCCTCTTTCTCTCTCTCTGTCTCTAAATCTAACAAGGGCAGGGGGAAGCGTTTCTCAACCTACTTCTCATCATCAGACAGAAAGTATTTTGCATTCGGAAACCATTTCCAGTATCAAATTCAATTTTGTCAAGTGATTAGTTGAGTTTGGTAGAGAATAATTTAAAAACACAAAGCTGGAAATGGCCATGGTGCTTCTGCACTGGAGGAGAGCGGTTGCTATTCTCAAGTTGCAAGCCCTCTTCCAATGACTATGCATCGCAAGGTGGATTATTGTGTTACATGTCTTTGCAGCTGTTACAGACCCGCATCTGTTGACACCATGTGTTCCTATCCCAGGCTGCTAGAAGAAATAGGGGAGTGGGTGAATTGATACCTTGCCTGCCTATCAGTGCGAACGTCCTTTTATGTACATATGTTTGTAAAGCTCTTTAGCCCCCTTCAAGATGAAAGGCTCTGTATAAATATAAGCTTTCGATTTTAGTACATGTTTGTAATACATGTGGTACAGTCCTAAATATGTATTTAGCTGATAGGCACTGTTCTTGTCTATTGTACAAATATTGACTTTAAAAGTATAAATATGTATTTAACCAGCAGACCAGAAAAACACTGAAGCAGTTACTTCTCAGGTAGAGATATTAATATTGGATAAACCTATATATACATATGTTTACATTCTACTACATCATTGCAGAGCATTTCTTTTTTAAAAATGAAATGATAGCCCCAACAAACTAAGGCAGTTCTTGATATTCTCCCTTCGAGGTGAGTCTTGATTTTTAATTTTCATGCGTTTCACTCTCTCCTTCTAACTTTATATAAATATGATCTGTCGCGGTAAGACTAAAATGTAGAGTCAGCTTTTGTAAAGTATGAGAAATCCTTAGGCTGGGGAGATACTTTTCCCTTAAAAAAATTTTTTTTATTATGGTACGCTAAAGTAGAGACAATAATATAAGTTTTCACGTACCTGTCACTCAGTGAAGAGCTATTTGGTAGTCTTTTCTTAGTTCCTTTTAAAACAAATCGCACTGACATCTGGAAGCCTGGAGAATCTGAAGAATAAGGAAAAACTTGAGAATAAAATGTAGTAGTAAGACCCACTGCTGTGACCGAATAAAGGGATGTCTCATGAAAAAAAAAAAAACAAACTTAAATCGCATTGACAATTTTATAAACACATTAAGGAGAATTTAGAAAATAGAAAAAAACCCCACACAATCCCATCATTCTAAAAATAATTATCATCCCATTTTGCTATGTTTTTTTTTTATTTCGTCCCCCTCCTCCCAACACGCCTGTAGATACAGTGTTGTAACACTTACTGTGCACTTACTATGTGCCACGTACTGTCTAAGGCTTACCATGGATTTGATCCTGACAACAGACTTTATAGAAGAGGTTATTATTACCCCATTTTACTCACGAGGAAGCTGAGGCACATAGAGGTCAGTAACTTACTTAAGTGGCTAGAAAACTGACTGAATCTCTATTCTGTCAGAGTCAGATTCTATTAGATTCACATTGTCCAAATCTGGCTTCTGAGTCTCTGTCCTTAACCACCACACTGTTTTGCGTCTCATAGTTATTATGGTATACAGACAAGTTTGTTATACCACTTCTTCAAATTTAGTATATCATGGGCATTTTAATATGCTATTCGTGGTCTTCATAGCCATCATTTTGTAAGGCTGTACAGAATACTAATGATGATCTTATGAGCCAATTTACTTCCCTCCAAAAGAAGGAAAAGTTTTTATCATGACATTTATTTTTTAACTGTTTATCTTAAAATATTTTAGATTTATAGAAAAGTTACAAAGATAGTACAGAGAGTTCCCATATACCTAATGTTAACATCTTACATTATTCTTGTTACTCAAATGATCTTTTATGTAGGCTGAAAGAGGTGTGTTAAAATGTAGCTAAATAAAACCATTAATTTTTCTAATGTTGACGTTTTGTATCACCATGGTATAATTATCAAAACTTAGAACTAACATTGGTACAATACTAATAAGTAAAATACAGACTTTGTTTTGGATTTCACCAGTTTTTCTACAACTGTCCTTTTTCTGTTCCAGAATACCACATTGAATTTAGGTGTCAATGACATTTATGTTTGTGTTATAATTGATGTTCATCTTTCTATATTGTTTCTGCTAACTGCAGTGGCACTAGTCTGGAATATGCTTCCTTAATTTCTCTAGTAAAGGAAATTATGTGAACTGTATTTTTAAAAAATAAACGTACTAGCTATAAGGACAAGTTCTATACCTTAGTTTTCTCAAGGCAATATAACAGTTGCTTCTGAATTAATAATTAATAATTTGAGAACTTTTTATAATTGGAAAAATTGAGACTATATGAAGTTAAGTGATTGGTTCAAGATTATATAGCTGGAATAAAGCTGAGATTTGGACCAAGGTAGGATGATATTCCCCAGACTAACCTCTTATTGTCAGTATTTGTCCATATTTAGTATAGTACAGCTTGTGATAGATGTTCAATTAATGGTAGCTATTTTTCTTGTTATTTTTTAAAAAATAAAATAGTTGAATGATGTTTAGGACTGTTATTCTGTGATCCCTAGAGATAAGTCATAGACAGTGTTCTAAGCCCTTGGTGTTGACTATTTTCCAAGAATCATTTAAAAAATGAAATGACTATGGAACCAGCAAATATTTATTACTCCCATATTATGTGTTGGGATCCTGCTAGGCACTGGAGGAGATGATATAATGGTTTAGGCTGGCAAGCTAAAAACGGTCCTAAGCAATATATGATTAATTATCGAGTGAATTCTCTACATGAAGGTCTTAGTAGGAGATTGGAGAAGAAAGGGGTCACGTGAGGCTAGGTAAAGCTTTACTGAGGAAATGGAATTTGAATGAATCTTTTTGGAATGGGTAAGATTTGGATAGACTGAGAGGAGAGAAAGGGGCAAATTTTGTATGTTGAAGTTAATATAATAGATTGCCATTTGGAGTAATTGATTGATCAAACCCATAGACATTGTTAGTTTTTTATGTGTGGGGACATTGAAGCTCAATAAAGTTATTTTTCCAAGGTCACACAATTAGCACGTGATAGGGCCTAGATATGGATCGAAGTTAGTTCAACTCCAAAGCCCATCTTCTCCATTATGTGCCCTATTGTTCAATTAGCAATAAAATCTAAATTTCAGTATAAGTTGAGCAATAGATGCTTTCTTGGATGTTTATCCATTATGCTCACTCAAAACTTAATCTCTTCTGGTAGGGAGTCTGACTATACAAAGGCTGAGATAGCACTCTCCATTCTGTAATGGTACTTTTTAAAGGAGGAGGGAGGTGGTCGATGAGGAACACACTTTGGAAAGACATTGATAAAGAGTAGTGTGTTCTTGGTGCTGCTGTGTTGACACCTAATTAGAAGTCAATATTGCAAGCATAATGACCTAGCCAATTGCTGAACTGACTGCCCAAGTGACACAGTTAGAGTCCCCAGGTAATAACAAAAGATAAGAGTATTATTTGCCTGCCCAGTGCCACACAGACAAGATGTTTGCATTAGCATGCAAATGCTGAAGTAGATTCTTCAAGGCTTGTCTCTAAGCTACTTCTAGCCTAGGTGGCTAAGGTTAATATATCATAAAATTTGGTGTAAAACCCAATCTTCCTAACTACAAATGCATTTAGAGGAAATAGCTTTTCCTTCCTGAAAAACAAAAGAGATGTTAGGTTAGAGGGCCACGTGAGAAGGCAGGTGTAAAATATTTCTCCCCACACAGGCATTATATTAGCCAGCTTCTTAAAAATCATGACCAAAGTTATCCCGATATTTGCAGTTTCTCTGTGCTATATTTTGGAAGATCTGTTTCTCCTTCCTTTCTGTGTCTTTAATGAGCAGATAGAGTAATACCTTATCTCGTAAGGTGATTGGATTTTTTTCTGTGTATTATATCCATTTTGATTTGTATTTGGCCAATGGTATGATATATTAAATAGCTTATATTTACCTGTGGGTGTTTCATATATATATTTCTTAATGCTGAGAATCACAAATAGCTGTGTGGAAAGCTTCAACCAGCCTGATTACAGTGGATGTGCAATTGGATTGAGGAATGTGTACTCAGAGCTTATGATCACTGGCCCGGTTGAGTCTGGGTGATGCATGTGGCTTTCCAGGGATGCTGCTATTTACATCTGTTAATGGCCCTTCTTGATGGCCGGCTCCCCAATGAGGTGATATGCAGCAGCCTGGGGATGAGGGACCAAGGCTGCAGATGTGGCTGGGCTCCATTAGGCAGGACCAGGAATGCTCGTCTGGTAGGCTTTGTGTTTGGGAGCAAGTGGAGGGGGTGGGAGTGTGGGGGGCGGGGGAGACAGAAAGAAATGGGAAAAAAAAAAGAATGGAAAACATTACTTATCTGGGTATAGGGAAACAGACAGGCAGGCATGAAAAACTGCAGCTGTAACTGGGAGATGAGTGAATAGAAAAGAAATGGAACTAGCAAATAAACAAGTAGAAGGATTGACTAGATCTCATATAGAAGGGGATTAAAAGAAGAGAGGGCTGGGAGGGTTTGGGAAGAGACATGTCACCCCTGCCTTTTGAGTCAATATCATTTGTGTGGCTGGTCAGATGCTACTGAACAGAGAGTAGAGATTTACATATATCGTTCCTTGCGTGCTTTGGTTTTCTGGTGCTGGGAGAAAGTGGCAAGAGATGCTCCCAAGGATGCAGTGTTAAGCTCTAGTGAATTCTTGCAGAAATGGAAGATACCTAAAGCAAGCCGGTAAAGAACACTGCTATTACTCCTGTCAAATGCTAGAGAACAGTAAAAGGATCCAGGATCACAAAAGTGGTGTAGTTCATGGCAGGTGATTCTCTTGCCGCTCTCCTCACATGTGTAAGAAGTTTTTCAGAAAGACTCTCACAGAAGATGGACCTAGTGTCTTAGTAGATAGGGTAGTAAATTAGGGAGTTTGGGATTTAATTCCCTGCACCATGGCATTTTTCCACGTGTATCCTGAGTGCATTTAAACTTTGGTTTTTCTATCTTTACGCAGATTGAAACAACTGTGAAATACATAGTAAACCAACTATTCTCACCATAACCTAGAGAAGTGTGCTAGAATGTTTGTTTTAGCTTCCCACAGGAAACTTGGCTCTTCAGCACTAAATATCTTTACATGAAGGCTGTGTCTGAGGTATAGTCTGATATATTCAGGGAACCTGAAAAAAAATTCTGCATGTAAGAAGCTTCTATTTATTTGCTTCTCTATGCCTTTGCAGATTGGCATGGTAGCTTGGAAAATGACCCTTAAAAGTCCTGAATACCCAGAAGGCCGAGATATCATTGTTATTGGCAATGACATCACATACCGAATTGGGTCCTTTGGGCCCCAGGAGGATTTGCTGTTTCTCAGAGCTTCTGAGCTTGCCAGGGCAGAGGGTATCCCACGCATCTTTGTAGCAGCCAACAGTGGAGCAAGAATTGGACTGGCAGAGGAAATTCGTCATATGTTTCACGTGGCCTGGGTAGATCCTGAGGATCCTTACAAGGTACAGACTAAGCAAAGATAAAACTTCAAGACAATACATGGTTGTGTGTGTGTGCACATGCACGTGTGTGTCCACACGAATAAATAGGTTGGGGGAGAGGTAGAGGTTTAAGTTCAAAAGTCAGGACTTACAGTGAGCCATAACCATGTTGGAGACAAATTGTCTCTCAGTATATTCACCTAGTTTTTTTTCCTCCAGCTTTGAAATAGATTGCTGTTTTCTTGGGTTGAACACAAGAGGAAATAGATATGCATTCAGCATGAGACATGCTAAGCCAGAAATATCTATCTTTAAACTATTGCACTGTGGCTTCCAGAACTTATGGTCAGTCATTTACAAAAGCCCTTATATCCTCAGCTTCTTCTCTGATTGTTCTCTACTTGAAATCTGCCTGTCCTCTAAAGACCCTGCTTTCCCTGTAGCCCTCTTAAAGAGTGACTGGTATCTCTATTCTCTCTTTCCCTGTCCGGCTGAGCCTGAAGAGGCAAGAGTGTCTTCTTTGTGCCTCATCACTGCTTCCAGACCCTTCTGCCACACTGTTCTCTCTGAAAACGCCCATCTTCGAATCTCATGTCATCAGACTGTGCTAAACCACCACTTACTAGAGTGATCTCCACCTCTTTGGTCACTCCTCCTCATTCTTTGCATGTTTTAGTTGCCGGCACATTGTCACTTGCTCCAATACAACGAGCCCTGTTGCAGTTCTTGGTGACTTCTATATCCATGTAGATGATCCATCCCATAATCCAGCCTCTTAAATCCTTGACTTTCTGTCCTCCGCCCCAGCTCAGCCTCTTCTTCCCCATGATCTTAATTTCAACCATCCCTTTCTTTGCCTCCATCCTCCTTACATCTTCAGCTTACATTCTATGGTCAATCATAGGTTAATCATTATAATCGTATTATAATTACCACCTTCCCTACACCCTCAACTCTCTTTGCTTCTCTCTTCATTCTGCTTTCTCTGTCTCTTTTTTTTTTTTAAAGATTTTATTTATTTATTTGAGAGAATGAGAGAGAGAGCATGAGAAGGGGGAGGGTCAGAGGGAGAAGCAGACTCCCTGCTGAGCAGGGAGCCCGATGCGGGACTCAATCCAGGGACTCCAGGATCATGACCTGAGCCGAAGGCAGTCACTTAACCAACTGAGCCACCCAGGCGCCCTGCTTACTCTGTCTCTTTACAAAAACCTTGTTTAAATCCAATATTCTCCATTTACTCACATATGTGAACCAGCATAGCTGGATGCTGATAGAGAAAAATATCCAGTGCTATAGACTGGTCTTACTTTAAATTCATTTATGAACCTCCCAAATGACAATTTCACATCTTCTCCTCTCTCCGTAAACTTCCAAAACCCTCTTGCCCCATCGTCCCTCTTAGCTGACAACCTTGCTCCCCAATTCACTGAGGAATTGGAAGGAACAAGAAGAGGGCATTCACAAGCTCCCACATATCTGCATCTGTGCCTTTATTCTCTGCATCACCCCTGTACTTTGGATGAATAGTCCCTGCTCCAATCTAAGGCCAGTCACTCTTATACGCTTAACCCTTTCCTTCTTGCATCCTCATTTTTTCCCTCTACTAAATCTACCCCGTTACCTCACAAATAGCACTCCATTCACTATCCTTATTGACAGCAAAGCTTCTTAAAAGCATTGTCTTCTTGCTATCTCCAGATACTCTCCTCCCATTCCTTTGGAACCCACTTCAGTTAGGCTTGCACCTTCACCAGCCCACTAAAGCTGCTTTGTCAGGGTCACCATGGATTCCATACTGTGAAATTCTGTCACGACTCTCAGTCTTCATCTGAGTTATTCAGTGTCTCAGCAGCCTTTGACACAGCTGGTCACTCCTTCATCCTTGAAATACTTTCTCCTCTTGGCTTCTAGGCCCCAGAGTCTCCTTTTATCTTCCTAAGTGCTCCTTCTCAGTTTCCTTCACTGAGACATCTTTTAAATGTAAGAGTGTTTCAGGGGATGATGGAAATATTCTATATTTTGATTGTGGGGGTGATTTCCCAAGTATCCACATTCGTCAGAACTCATCACACTACAGTACTTAAAATCAATGAATTTTATTGCATGTAAATTACGCTTTAATAGAATTCATATTAAAAGTGTATGGAAATTGTTAGTGACTGTTTCTTTTTGGGGTGATGGAAATGCCCTAGAATCAGAGAATGGTGATGGTTGTACAACATCAGAATATACGAAAAACTACTGAATTGTTCATTTTTAAATGGCCAGTTTTGGGGTGCTTGGCTGGCTCAGTTAGTGGAGCATGCGAGTCTTGATCTCAGGGTCGTGAGTTCAAGCCCCACATTAGGCGTAGAGCTTACTTAAAAAAATATGTCCAGTTTTGTGTTACATGAATTTTAACCCAAGGCCCTACATAGCTTGGCCTTCCGATACCACCCTCCCTCATTTCTTGCTGCAAACAGTCTCACTCCACGCTGGCTCCACAGGCCTGCTTGCTTTTTCTGGAACTGCATGAGGCACACTCATGCCTCCACACTTCTGCACCTACAGTTCCTTCTGCCTAGAATTCCACCCCCCACCCTCCCCACCCTGTCCTGATATCATCATGTTTTGTTTCCTTCTCTTCTTCAAGGCCTTACTCAAATGCCACTTTCAGTGAAGCCTTCCCTGCACTTTTCTTTCTACAGGTTCAACTCTTGCAATGCTCTTTTTTCTTTTCCTTAAACACTATTCTCATTAATATTATATGTTTTATTTATTTGTGTATTTTCCATCTCTTTCACTAGAACATAGTAAGTTCCATAAGGCTGGGAAATTTTGTCTGTTTTGTTCATTCCTGTTTTTCCAGTGTCTAGAACACTTGCCCATAAGAGGCACTCAGTAAATACGTGGTGACTGACATACTAATGACCCTGAGCACTACAAGGTTCTTGTGATAAGTCATACAAATTCAGTGACAGATTCATGTCTCTTGCATGTTGTGCTCACTGTGGGACAAATTCATTGAGTTAAACACTGGCATAATTTCTCAAAGTATTTAAAACGTCTTCTGCTGCTTGCTTACTTTTTTTTTTTTTGACTGCGTGACTAATTCACTTAAGTTCAACACTTATATCCTATAAACCTACTTTGTGAGTGTGTGTATAAATAATTACAAAAAGTATAATTTTTTAAATGTAAATAGGAATTACAAGTTGTTTATTGAAAACAGCAAAAGGCATGAATTCAGTGTTCACTGATGATTATCACTGCATAGAGTTCTGATTTTAATATTGCCTTCCCAGTTTTATGATCCTTTCAATTATCTCTTACGCATTTATATTTTGATGGTACTATGGATTTGAGAAAGTAAAGAATAGTACTCCAAACAGTTCTTTTATTTTGTGTTGATATCTTTAATAGAGGTGTCACAAAAGATCAGAAAATGACCCTTTAACCCAGATGAAAATGAAATGGATGGAATATCCTTGCAGTTGTAGCTACAAGATACCTTGTTTCAAGGACAGTCAGTGACTGGAGAAATAGGCACCTTCCATCTTTCAAAGGAGAACTATCTATGCTGGTGTTCCATTAGACAGTAACTCTAAGAAGCGATGTGGCAATTTAAAGCTAGCTTTGGGACAAGCTGTGTTATGCATGCTCTGTGGTGTCTTCTGGTTATGTGCTGATGGCAAATAATGAGTTAGAAACTATTTGTGCTCCACAGGGATACAAATATTTATATCTGACCCCTCAGGATTATAAGAGAGTCAGTGCTCTCAACTCTGTCCATTGTGAACATGTAGAGGACGAAGGAGAATCCAGGTAAGTATATATGTAGTAGAATAATTTGGCCATGGATTAAAGATAGGAGAGTATGATCATTTCTTCCTCACTGTGCTGCTGATCATGACCTTGAAGAGCAATGAAGATTGCTTGTTACATAATCTGCAAGTCTTAGGTTTGTATCATAGGTCTACCACTAATTAGCTGAAGACCTTATTGATTGATTGAGGTTTTTAAAGTTTTTGTTTTTTTTTTATTTGAGAGAGAGACAGTGTGTGAGAGGAGGGAGGGGCAGAGGGAGAAGCAGACTCCCTGCCGAGCAGGGAGCCCGATGTGGGACTCGATCCCGGGACTCCAGGATCATGACCTGAGCTGAAGGCAGTCGCTTAACCAACTGAGCCACCCAGGCACCCCGATTGATTGAGGTTTTTAAATTATGTTTATAATATGTATTCATTTTAGAAAAGTTGGAACATGTGAATAATTATGAAGAAGAAATAAAAACCAGTTACAATCCTACCAAAAGATAACAATTTTTTTTTAAAGATTTATTTATTATTTTAGAGAAAGAGAGAGGGTGCAAGTTCAAGCAGGGGGAGGGGCAGAAGGAGAGGGAGAGAGAGAAAATCTGCAGCAGACTCCCCGCTGAGCAGAGTCCCACATGAGGCTCGATCTCACGACCCTGAGATCATGATCTGAGCTGAAATCAAGAGTCGGACTCTTTTTTTTTTATAATTTTTATTGTTATGTTAATCCCCATACATTACATCATTAGTTTTAGATATAGTGTTCCATGATTCATTGTTTGTGCATAACACCCAGTGCTCCATGCAGAACGTGCCCTCCTCAATACCCATCACCAGGCTAACCCATCCTCCCACCCCCCTCCCCTCTAGAACCCTCTGTTTTTCAGAGTCCATCGTCTCTCATGGTTCTTCTCCCCCTCCGATTTCCCCCCCTTCCTTCTTCCCCTCCTGCTACATTCTTCTTCTTCTTTTTTTCTTTCTTAACATATATTGCATTATTTGTTTCAGAGGTACAGATCTGAGATTCAACAGTCTTGCACAATTCACAGCGCTTACCAGAGCACATACCCTCCCTAGTGTCCATCACCCAGTCACCCCATCCCTCCCACCCCACCCCCC